>NC_135713.1:203159799-203769149 GCF_964656455.1 Halichoerus grypus
AGCGTTATGTGCCCCCTCCCCGCCCCACCCCTCCTAGGAGGAGGAAGATGACGACTCCTCCACGGCCTCCGACAGTGATGTCCTTGTCCAGGACAACTACGAGCGGGCAGAGAAACGGCCCATCCTGTCAGTGCGTAAGTCTTGGGGTTCTGGGCCGGCTGGCACCTCCCTCTGGTCCACAGGGTTCCCTTTCTTTATAGAGAGGACAGGGAGTCTCTACACAGACCCTCTGGCCAGATCACGAGCCTGGGGTCCCCGCTTCACCCTGCTGGCTCCCCCACTTGCTAATGTTTGCAGCTTGGGCAGATTACTTACCTCAGTACCCAGGGCACACTGGAAGCTCGAATAAATGTGGGGTGTCTGACTTCATCCTCCTGTCCCACCGTGCATGCATGCCTGACCAGTCCCGTCCCGGGTCCCGCCGAGCAAGCCAGGGCCAAGTGTCCCAGCTCCCCCCACCCCACAGCCCCCTCATCCATAGCGAGCATCCCTGGGATCCCTTTCTATAGACTGTTTTAAAATATTTCAAGTGCGAAACATTAGAAGTTTTCACAAGAATTTGAAATGCTTTAGGATTTCCTTACTGTGGAGAATTTAGTGAGCTCAGGACCTCCTCTAGGAGCTTTTCCAAATGAAAACCGCTTCCTCTTCCTTGTTCATTTGGCTCCACAGAGAGACGTGGATCTCTGAACCTTTTTGAAATCACAGACCGGGTGGAAATGGGACAGATGGCCTCCATGTTCTTCAATAAAGGTATAAGTTCTTTCTCAAGGTGGGGTGAGGGCGAAGGGGGGTACTTTCCAACAGACCTTGACAGCTAGGGATGGGGCAGACGATGCAGAGGAGCAGACTGTGGGCCAGCTCCCAGCACATTTGAGCAGCCGCCTTGCCGAGAGGCCTGAAGCGCTCACATTGTGTTCCTGGATCCCTCCCCGTTCATCAGCGCTAGGAAGAGAGAAGCAGCTACTTGGTTCCTCCTGCTGGTAGAGGTCAGGAATCCTAAGCAGCTTTCCAAGGAAGGAAGCCAATGGAGCTGGCTGGTAGCTTTGTGCCTCTTGCTTGATTGCTTCTGACTTGTCTCTCTTTTCTTCTGGACTGTTCAGTCTAGGACAATGCAGGGCAGATCCCTATGATGGTGGTAGGATACACCGTGCACATGCCTGTGTGTACCTGTCTCTCTCTCTCGTTTTCCGTCCGCCCCCCCCCACGCCCTGGTGGCCAGCAGAGGGCGCAAGGAGTCCACACACGGGTTGCTGTCTGGGAATCTAACTACGAGCCCTCTCCACCCTGTCTGCTTCGTAGTGGGACTGCCTGCAGCCAAGAGGATCCCCCTGCCCCAGCTCAGATGTTCAGTGACAACACTGTGTACCTCCATGGCAAATGTTGTTCTTTGGGAAGATGAGCTATTTAAGAGCTTAGCTTTTTAGTGCCCAGACCTGCCCATTCCCCCTTCATAGACAGACAGACAGATCTCAATAAATCCTCTTCTCTGTAAGGATTTTCTCTTTGGGAGATTTTCCGCCCCTTTGTCACAGCCCCTGTTTGCAGGGGGGGCATCTCCACTGGCTCTTTCTAGTCTTGAATGTGGCTGCAGTAACTCGGAGCCTGGGGGATCATAGAAACCAGTCTTCTTGACTGCTTCTCAGGACATTAAGCATTCGGTTTATCACTGGTGGTGTGATTTGACTGTCCAGTCCGGAAGATTATGATCATCAGCCAAAGATTGCCTCCCTACCAGCTTCACAGAGGGTTCCAGAATCCATGAAAAACTGAGTGGTTGTGCGCAGCCCGCTCTGTGCTTTTCCTGTATTCTGTTTCTATCTCTCCCTATCTCATTAGATGAAGATAAGAGTGTGAACATTTCCTCTTGGCAACCGCACGCAGTCCCCCTCCAAATGCGGGCTTTGGAAAGAAGATGTACATTTGGAGAGAGGACATAACACCTTTGAAACTCCTTTCCGATTAGCATGTTTTATAGTCCACTCCGATTTCTTTAACAATTCTGGGAACCCATGTGTTTTTTGTTTTTGTTTTTTTTCCCCATCTCCTTACAGGCTAGACTTCTAGTTCATCCAGATCTAATAGGAAAGGAGCACACTCATACGAGAGCAGCCTCACGCTCAGGGGACGCCTTCTCCTCTGCTTAGGGTTTCCCACACTCAGCACTGTTGACATCTGAGCTGGCTCATTCTTTGTCTTGGGGCCCATCCTGTGCATTGGAGGCTGAGCAGCAGCCTTGGCCTCCACCCCCTAGGTGCCCTAGCACCTCCGAGTCATGACAACCAGAACATCCTCAGACCTTGTCAGCTGATCCCTGTTGGGGGTGGCGAGGCAAAGTCCCTCCCAGCTGAAACCCACTGCTCTGCCTTATTCCTAATTCAAGGGTCATTCTCCTCCCCGTCGGAAGGACTGCCACCCTCCACAACAAGCCCCCGTGGGGTCCAGGCTCACTTCTTGTGACTAGCAATGCCAGGCCTCGTCATTACTGTCTTCTCAGGAAGCTCATTGATCCTCCCGTTTTGTGTTTAGTAATGAAGTTTATTGATCAGGGAGGGCCAATGGCAGTTTATAAACGGCTGAAACTGCAGTCCCCAGGTGAGTGGAGGAGAGGGTGCGTGGGGAGGGACAGTCCCTCTCTGCAGAGAGCGCTGGCATCAGAGCAGAAAGACAAGCTGAGGCACAGGCTGTACCTGGGGCCCGGGGTGTGAGTGGCAGCCAGACCCCAGGGGCCACTGAGCTTGGACATCGATGCTATCTGAGGCCCTCTGGGGTTCTCACAAGGACCGTATTTTCCTAGTCTTTTTTCCCCCAGACTCCTCGGAGCAGAGCTGACCTCAAATAGCCCAGGAGGAACATGTCCCTGGCTTTCCCCTTGGGGACCCTAGAGGCTCTTCCGAGCCACCAGCGTTAGAGGGGGGCTGTCACTTCGTTTTTCTTTCTGTTCTCAGAGAGGCCAGGAGCTTGAGACCCGTGATATCAAACACGAGCAGTCAGTCTGAAGGGAGTTTGGACTGGCTGTCTGCGGCCATGACCCTGAGGTTGTAGGGCCTGGATGCTTTTTTCAGAGCTGTTACACCTGGTCTTTAAAGCCGGAATCACATACGGAATTTAGCACAGGTGGAATTCTCACTGTACAGGATGGGAGATGGTCAGGGACTTGCCATGGCTAGGAAGCGAGATCAGTGGCACTTGGGCTGGAAGCTGCGTCCCCATCTCCTGGTTCAGGCCCCACCGGGGGGAGAGGGGAGCAAGGTCTGCCTCTGCAGAGGGAGCTTCCACGTGCACCTTCCAAAGGCAGCATCCTCCCTGGCAAACATTCTGACTGTGAGCTCATCTTGCACGCGCCCTCCTGCTGCCCCTTCTGTCACCAGCACCCCAGGCCACGCCTTCCCATCCCCGGGGCTTGGTGATCAGTCAGACTCCGAATGAGGCACTTGGTCTTTGGAAATCAGGGGCTTTTTACCCTCTTGATTTCAGCTTCAGAAGCTGGACCGTTTTTTGTTCTCTTTGCTTTTCAGGTCCTCAGTACCAGCCTTTCTCATAGAGGCCTGTGTTTGGCTGGTCCAGACACACTCGGGCTCAGGCTCCTGACTCAGGGCCTCTCTCCTCCTCCTGCCCGGCAGCCTGTCCCAAGCATGAAGGCCCCTCTGATCCTCCCCAGCCAGCCCTGCACTTGCCCAGATTCAGAGCCTCTGAGGCCTCCAGCCCCACTTAGCCTCTCTGAGGTGACCGTGACATCATGGGCAGCCGTGTCTCCTCCCACATCACAGTGTAGCCAGCCAGAACAAGCCACGGGACTTAGTTGTTTTCTTTTTGTAGAAAGTAAACAGCCTGGAGAAAGGAACGGTGTGGAAGAGGTAGAGACCTGACTGTCAGGAAGGAACACAGGCGCCCCTGTGGCTCCCTGACAGTGACTCTGTTCCTTTCAGTGGGGGTCAACTTGTTCTATTTCTGCATCATCATTTACCTGTACGGGGATTTGGCCATCTACGCTGCTGCCGTGCCCTTCTCCCTCATGCAGGTGACCTGGTGAGTGGCCCCCCACACCACCCCACTGGCTGTAGTCGAACAGCCTTCCTCGGCCAGTCAAGGTAGTTTTTGGTAGAAGCACAAGGCCCAGCCAACATGTCGGCATCTGAAGCATGGAGAGGCCCGAAGCCCTTTTCTGCGCATCCCACAGCTGGCTGCGCTCTGTCCTTTGGAAGCCCGCTCAACACCGCTGTCCCCCTCCCTGCCCCATTGGGAAGATGCCTGGGATCCCCACCGGGGGCCCCCGAGTCGCTGGGAAATGGTGTCGCATTAGTAGGTGGCACCTGCCCAGAGACAGGAGACTGTGATTCCTGGCGAGTGAGGTGGTCGGCCCAGGAGCAGCTGCAGTGGGCGTGGAGGCTTGGTGGTGGAACGTTCCATCCTGCTTCCCGCCAAGCGGGGGCCACACTGAACCACTCTTCTCTTTATCAGCAGCGCCACCGGCAACGAGTCCTGTGGTGTGGAGGCCGACAGCAAGCACAACGACACGGACCCGTGCTGGGGGCCCCTACGCCGCGTGGACGCCTACCGCATCTACTTGGTGAGTGGCCTCGCCTCGGCCCCTCGGCCCCCGCCCAGCCTGGCTGTTCAGGGGCATTTGAACTTTACTCTCTGATCGAGCTCCCTCCCCAGAGAGGAGGGTCTACACAGCTTCCCGCTCTGGCTAGTTACTGGGGCCATGGTTCTGGGCAGAAACCGTGTCACGTTACTGAGAATCTAGCCTTCGTGTCTGGTCACACATGGCTCGGAGTTGGCATTCGGGACATTGCCAGCTCCTGGCTGTGAACTCTTGTAAATTGAGCTCGGGGTTTGAGGGGCATAGCTCTTAGCACAGCTCTTCAAGAGTGTCAGAACGAATCTCCTGGAGACTTGCCATGTTTTGACCTTACTGCTGGCCAGCCCAAGAGCATATGGGAGGTGCCGGGCTTCCTGACTGAGCAGGCAGGACTGCGCCATCTTACGGTTGGACCCGACCACAAACAGGTTCTCCAGATAGGGAAGGATCAGCCCAGCTCTGTCCCTGTCTCCCCTCCTCCCCGCAGGTGGGGGAAGAAGATGAATCTCCAGGCTGTTCTCGACTACTTTGTGCCATGGGCAGGAGGGGCGGGTTGGAGCTGGATACCATGCCAGACGGGTCTTGGGTAATAAGACACGAAACCACAGGCCGTTATTTATCTCTGCCTGCTTTGTGGGCAGGACTCAGAAATGCTTCCCTCGCCCTTTTGCAGCATCTATTAATATTCTCTACCTCTTCTTGGTCCTCCTTAACCCCGACACAGATTTAGGTGTGCGAGGTGACACACAGTTTGACACGTGGCCACTTAGCTGATTTGGAGCGGGAGGCAGGGTTCGGGAGAGAGCCGAGCCTTTCGGGGAGTTGGCCTCCTGACTTAATTACCCCCATCCTAGCAAAGGTTTCGGCAGGCCCTGCCAGCTGGTATCTGGTTCTGAGTTTGTTAACCCAGGGCCACTGAATGGTGGGTTTGCCTTCCCAGTCCCACCCTGTGGACCTACTGAAGCCGGCCTATGGCCCAAGCCTGGGGAGAGACTGGTTTTCTTCTCCTGCGTTGCCAGAGCGGTCGGATGGTCTGGTTTTTGTCTCGCGAGTTCACCCATGACTAGAAACTTGTCTTTTAGTAGAATCGTATCTCATATCCCCCCACTGCAGGTCTGGTAGGAATTTGGTAGCAAGTTAATTCCCTGGCACAGTTCCCCACTTCCCCTCCCCCTGCCAGGAGGGGGAGGGGGAGATCAGGAGGTCAGCACAGCTGAGGCTGTTAGCCTCTCAGCATTTCAACAAACTGTCATTGATAAAATTAGCAAAAGTATCAGTGAGTGTAACGACCCACCTGGACCTCTAACTGGCAGAAGGAGGACGGGAGGAAGGGGTCCAAGAGGCTCAGCACGGACACAGGAGCATGTCCAGGGCAGAGGCACCTGCCAGAGGGACCAGACCTCAGCTGGGTCTTTCCAGGAGAGGTTGTTAGAGTCTGTGCTGAATCTGCCTGGCTCATCCCCTCCCCAGCAAGACAGATACGGAGTGCTAGGAATATTGGCTGCTGCCATTCGCCTGGTAAATTATTGAGAAGCATTATTAGTGCTTTATTAAATTGTTCCTTCACTTATTCCTGTAAACCTTCCACATGATGGGAGCCTCCCTCCCTGAATCTCAATAACTCCCTGACGGAACAGAAGGAGCCGTTCAGGAAAGCCTTCACCTTGCATATACTGCGCTTATAACTCCTAGGGCTGATTGCCACCCGGCCTGTGAAAGCTACAGAGATGGGAAGGGTGAGCAGAAGCAGAGCCTTGTTCTCGCTGGGTGGTTGTCCCCCTCCCCCACCTCCCGGCCCCCTGGTGGGGGCTTGGCACAGCAAGTATTCTGTTGAGATGTGCTCTTCTGCCTGGTTTGGAGAAATTTAAGGCAGATGGAACTCCACATTGTCTCAGGAGTTACTTTACAACTCTGCGTGTGGCTCCCAGGGTCTGTGGCTCCTGAAGAACCGTGCCTTCCGACCCTCCACGCTGGGCGCTGGGTGTCCGCCCTCAGGCCTCCCCCTGTCAGGGAGCTGGGACGGATTGGCAAACTCGGAGGTTTCCTTCCTTGGTCCTGAGTGGTCTGTTGCAGGTGAGGACATCTTCCCGTCCCCAGTGTGACCCACAGGGCTCAACCGTATGTCTTCATTCCCTCAGGTGGCCTCTTCAGATCATTAAGGAGGAGGGTTGTACTCCTCCCCCTACCCCTCAGTCATTCATGTTCAGAAGATTGTTCATCCCTTCTAGAGACTCCCACTGCACCTCTTTCTACCTGCGGTTTCTGATTTTGCTGGCAGTGAGACTTCACCAAAAGGTGAGGCAAGGCGGCAGGCAGCTTTAAAGCACCCCCAGCCCATGCACAACCATCTCCTTGTCTCAGGTAGATGATGCACCTTCCCAGCCGGCGTGTTTCGAAGGGCCTTGTAATAACCATCTCTTCATTGCTATTTTGGGACAGTCCATTCTGGGGAATAAAAGTACAGGCTTTTATTTTGTGGTTTAATTTCCAGAAAGTCCTCTGGAAACAATCTTTTCTGTGTCTTCCCAGGAACGCTACTGAAATGACACATAGAATGAGGATATTTGGGGTATTAACTATATACCCAGAGGCCAGCCTGTGCATAGCATCATGATAAGAAGGGAGCTTTCTCCCAGCGGCTACCAGTCACCTCCCAAAGCCCTTGACCTTAACAGATGGAAAATTCCTCCTCCCCTCCACCCTGCGACCTCCGTCCACATCCTGTGATTGCCAGTGCAGCTGATATGAGTCAGTCTCTCCCTCTCCTTCCTTGGAGTAGCCACAGAGCGGGGCACTGGGAGGCAGGGGTCCCGTGAGTCACACGTGCTTTCCAGGGCCGTCGCCACAAGCCACTGCAGCTGGAGCCTTCAGTGACCTGGGCCCTGGCAAGAGCCCATGAGAATCAACATCAGGACCTGCTATCAGCTGGCCTTGGATTCTCAGAACCCCACCACCCGCCTCTCCTGCTCCTTTGAAGGATCAGTGGGAAAGTGTTGGGTGCCCCAACTCTTTCAAACCAGTAACCTCACCTCCAGGCTGGGGAATATCTTGGGATTCTTTCTGCAGAGCTTCTCTGGCTTTGCTAGAAAACAAAGTCAGAATTGAGCACATCACTCTCTCCTATGCCGTGAGAAGGAGCCACGGACCCGGGGTGAAGTGGTACTAGGGTTGTACGGGGATCATTTCCGTCCAGGAATCCAGCCGTCCCCAGTGTCTGGGAAGCAGGTTGTGTGTCGCCGTCCCCTGGAGTCCAGGGCGCTGCCAAGTACTCGTTCACTTCCTCATCCCAGCAGCGCTTCCCAGCCTGTCCCTCACACCCCCTGCCCCAGGGCCTGGCCCTGTCACTGCTGCCGTCCCTTAGAGTGTCAGGGGGAAGCCCTGGGGCCGCAGTGGGACTCCCCGAGGGCCGAGAGCTCCTCCCGGCTCACAGGAGCGGCCTTGGCCTCTTACAGGTGGACAGATGCCGCTAGGTCACCGGCAGCCCAGCAGGCGCCGGCCCAGCAGAGCCGGGAGCGCAGATGGCAGAGTGGGCTCATCCTGCCTGGAGACTCGGCCACAAACTGATGGTATGGAGCGGGGGCCCCTCGTGGGCTGCCTTGGGACAGGACAAGGTCACCCTGGCTTGCCATCCTGCCTTGACACAGGAGCCATGAGATCCACCTCCAGGGCCTGGGTGGCCCGGGGGGGAGATGGAGGCCTGCACGTGCCTGGCAGATGACCTGTCACCTTCTGCTGGGCGCCCCCTTTACGAAGCAGGGTGTGTGTTGGGGGCTGCGTGGGAGTTTCGGGAGTTCTGTCTGCTGGGCTCTTCCTACACGTGTAGGGCAGTCCGATGTGGGCTCACGTTAACATCGGAAGGGTCTTCTAGGCTTTCACCGAGAGTCCAGTTTCTCCCTCTGCCAGGAAGTCGGTTTTCTGATTCCATCTTGGCTCAGGCTTATGCAGCAATAATTTTATCTGTCGTTTGCAACATTTAAAACAGCATGCAGTCCCTTTTTTAAAACCCCGGGGTCTCTTCCTAAAACGGGTAAACGTCCTTTTTGTAAGGAGGTGGAGAGGGGAGTGACGCACCTGCATGGCTGTGCCAGGCCTTGACCGGCCCTTCCTGTGGCGGCTTTGTGTGGGTGTGACGCATTACCACTTACTTTCTCCTTTCCCATTGGGTCCTCCCAGCCGCACAGTAAGGCCCGTGGCGTCATGCCACTTTACGGCAGAGAAAACTGAGATTTGAGGACTGTGACTTCCCCTGGGCCTGGCTTCCATGGGGGGTTACCATCCCGTCCTCCGGCCCTGGTAACAGACTTGCTAGGCATGCGGGCAGTCCTGCTGGCGAGGCCAGAAAGGGGTGGGTCGCGCCTGGTCATCAGCCCTTGGAGCTTGATGTTTGCAGAGGGGTGGGGCGACGCTGCTCAAGGATGGTGTCCGTTCAGTGATCCGTGTCCACACACCCTGTCTGTCTGCTTGATTGATTTGCTGTCTTTCTTGCTGCCCCTCGCTCCTAGATAGTGGAGCAGACTTCTCACATTCGCTCAAGGAGCGCTGGAGTTGGACGTGTCTTCCCAAGGACGTTTCCTGTCCCTCCCACAGTCCCTTTCTGTGTTCTTTCAGCATCAGCCACTGTGCCCTGGGGCTGTGGCATCTGCTAATAAGTGGGTCACCGCTGCCATCACTTGAATATTTATTCTTACCAATTCTGGGGCAGGAGGTGGCCTAGAGGCCTTCAGGACCAGCGAGGAGGGAAACAGTGTGGCACAATGAGTTTCAGTAGCCGCAGTGACTTGACAGGATGTGGGGACTCTCGGGAACACCGCCGGCTGCCCCAGAGCACAATTCCAGTAGGACACGCATGGACGCTGCCCCTGGATTTGCCACCGTCAGGAACCTGGAGTGGAAGGCAGCAGCAGTTAGCTAGGAAGGGTGGCCCCAGAGGGCAAATGAGCTGTCTCTATGGAGGGCTTGTGGGCTTGCTCCATCTGGAAGCGGAGAGCAGAGCCCTAAGCTCACAAATGGCCTGATGGCAGTTTCCCTTCTCTGGGCCACCGTGCCCTCCTGTCTGACGCACATGGGGGTCGGGACTCAGTAATGGACCAAGAGATTCCTGGCTGCGTGGGCTTACTCCTGGGGTCTGGAACATCAAAGTGTACCTTTTGTAGGATGGTGACCTACCAGGGAAGCCCATCTTTTTTTTCCCCTTCCTCCCCACAATGTGCTTCTTGTCACAAGCTCCCCTTCTCGCATTCTGGATGCTCAGAAAGGTCCATTTTGCTTGGCCTCTCTCTCTCCCCCCCTCGTGAGAAGATGCCAGTCGTACTGGGCAGTCACTGCAGGTGCAGAGGGCGGGGTAGCCCTCGGGACCCGTGCCTGGTCAACACCGGGAACTTGGCGTGGGGTGGTCTGCAGTGTCTTCAGCCAGTTGCACAGTGTCCTTATGAGCCTCTCCCCCATGTGCTGAGCCTCCACCTTCAACCCATGATCCTGGGTCTCGATGACAAATGACTTTCTGCCCGATGCCCCAAAAATGCGTGGGCCCACTACCCAAACAAGAGCTGGGTCTCTAACGTTGAGGGAGTGCTGACTTCAAACAAGCACCGGTGCTCACATTGAAGTGACTGACTTGAAAGGATTAGCTTGTCTCTCTTTTTCAAGGAAATCAATAATACAGGGACAGGCCTGTGTTTTTCTTTCTCTCTCTCTCTCTCTTTTTCTCTAGGGAGCTGTCTATATATTTCATCCCGGGAATGGCCTCTTGGTTTTTGGTGTGCTTTCCATCCCCCCAGCCCAGCCGTTTCTAAATGAAATTCAGATTGCTCTGTCACTCACTCCAGCACTGTGGTTTGTCTACAACTCCTGCCAAGGGGCCCTATGAGCCCCCAGCCCCGCGCCCATCACCCACGGCTGCCGCTGCTCCCGCCACCTGGGCACAGCCTCGTGCACATCCCCAGGGCCTGCCCAGCTGCTGCCCAGCATAGCTCTGGACCAGCCCTCACCTTTCGGTGCAGACCTGGGTAGCACCTCCCTGGGCCATGGCGACTGCCCCCTACCCCACCCCCAGCACCTTTGGGTGTTGGGGCTGAGCTTCCTCCTCCAGCTCCGTGAGAGATTATTGTTTTTATTTTTACTGTGCCTCTCAGGGACATGGGTTCTGTCGGCTGGCGTTAAGCCCGCCATCCATCACCCCCACATCCTGCCTCTGCCATGGCCGACACCCAATACACCAGCATAGAGAGTGACACTTAATCCCCAGTGCTCCCAGTAAAGATACCAGGTGATGGGAATTTGGACTAGTTTCTCCTGGACAGCCCCCACCATCCCTCCCCCAAGTCTCAGAAGCTGCCCGTTGCCATTGGTCAGGGTCCTGCGTTCTCTACTCTGACCTGGTGGTGGAGGGCACTTACATCCTAGCTCCTGAGCCCAGACCCCCTCGTCACAATGGCAGTTTGAGCATCTCTCTGCCCTGTTAGAATGTCCCAGGTCCCTGCCCCCATATCCATTGTCTGGCAAGTCACGAGTACGAGTACGTGCTTATAAACACCACTTGCCCAGGGCAAGCTGTTTTGACTCCTGGGCGCATGAGCAGATCTCAGATAAATCGGCCTGGATTCTCATCCTTCCGCCCTAACCCCTTCCTCAGTTCAGCCAGGGAGGTGCCCTGGGATGGGGGAAATCATCTTGTGTGCCATCACCTGGCCACCCCCACCCCAGCATGCTCAGCTCTTAAGAAACCCTACTGTATGAAAGTCCAAATGCATAAAACAAACTAGGGGGTAATTATTTGTTACACAGTTTGTTAGTTTGCAGGACTGGCTGCAGGTTTCTTTTAAGTACTTAGTTTTTCTAATGGGTGTAAAATGTTATTCTATGAAAACTAAGTCTTTATAAATAGAGCTTTTAGAAGCCTCTCTCTGGTAAAGGTAGTATCCAGGTGTTCACGTGCAAAGGTGCAGCAATCCAAAGCCTGGTTCGTGTGGAAGCAGGCAGACATAACGTGGGGTTGGGGTGGACTCGAGCAGCCCACCTACGAGAGAGCCAGGGATGCACATGCCCTTGCGCACACGTGCAGCCTGGGAAGCTTCGCGGGGCTTGTTAAGTGTATACCCACGGCCCACACTCTTGCGCAGGCCAATTTGGTTGGGAAACTTCCAAATAGGTCTCCGTGGGGAGTGCTCATCCCTGCTGGGGACCTTCTGCACTGTGCTTTTTCAGGACCGTTTTATCCACACTCCACGCTGATCCCAGGCAGCCCAAGCTGGAGGCTTGAGCGCGCCTTCTCCATGAGTGGTACAAGTGGGGATCAATGTCTGTTGCTCCTCGCTTCACAAGTGTCCTGGGCCGACCCTGCCACCAACCTGAGTGCGTTTTCAGCCATTCCCCTCAAGCTGCTCCAGGCTAACCCCAAACAGTTCGGCCCAGGCCATCTCCATGCTCCACGTCCCCTCTGCTTCCAGCCTTCCCTTTCTGGGGCTAAAAGTGACTTTGTTTTCTTGAAGAAAATATCCTGGTTGATTTCACATCTTCCGCTCCCCTCCTCCCCACTTTCTGTTTCATTTCCCCCAAAAGTACAGGGGGAAAAAAAAAAAAAACAACATCATCTAGAACCAACAGCCCCTGCCAAGTGGTTTTAGAGGAAGGTGGAATGTTCTTAAATATTTTGTGTTAACCAGGATGGGAACCGTAGCTGCCAACCCATTTTCCCCTCCTGCCCTGTGTCTGTCTGATGCTTTCATTGCATTGAGGACCCGTGGTACTTGCGGGGGCCCTGCTGAGGTTTGTGGGGCTCTGGCTGCTCCCTGAGCGATGCTCACTCCCTGTTACAGGGTGTCTGTTGTGAGCAGAATCTGGTGTCTTTCTAAATAGCGCCCCAGGGCCCCAGCAGTAATTGTTTAATTAAATAAAGCACTCGTTCTAAAGTAATAACTGTGCTCCTCCGTGTTGCTGGCATCCCAGCCGGCGGTCCGGCCGTGCAAACTGTGCCGAGAATCAAAAGTGTCTTTGGGCACGTTCGCCGGACCGCAGGCCCACCCAGAGGAGAAAGCAGGAGCCGAGCAAGTCCAGAGGGTCTGCAGCCAGCAGAGATGCCTGGGGCCCAAGCGTGATGGGCAGCAGGAGAGCTGAACAATTAGGGTGCATATTAATGATGACATCTGATAAATTAGCAGGAGCTCGGGCTGTCTCGTGGCTGAGCTGAGAGCAGACCAAGGTACATTTTAATAAGCCTTCCAGTGCAAAGGGCGGTGCTGCAGAGCGCTTTGCTGAGCAGATGCTTCGTGGTGAGCGTGAATCTGGAAGGAATGGTCACAGAGCGCAGCAGGGCATCGTGAGGTTGGCTCTGGGAAGGACTTCCTCTAGCCGCGGATTGAGACGTTCTCTGGAAACCTTGACAAGAGGAGGGAAGAGACGGCCGGTCCGGGTGCGGGCTGTCGACTGGTGGGGCTGTGATGCGTAACCCTCACCGCTGTAGGGAGGTTGTGCTCCACCCAAGAGACAGGTACATGGCCCCTAGGAACCCTGTCCTGCTCTTTGCCTTCCCCCAGGTCAGCAGCATGAGCCTCAACTGTGTTTCAAGGTTTAGTGCCAGGAACCATCTTCAGGTACTTGTTAAAAATATACATTCCTGGGGGCGCCTGGGTGGCTCAGTTGGTTAAGCGACTGCCTTCAGCTCAGGTCATGATCCTGGAGTCCCAGGATCAAGTCCCGCATCGGGCTCCCTGCTCGGCAGGGAGTCTGCTTCTCCCTCTGACCTTCCCCCCTCTCATGTGCTCTCTCTCTCTCTCACTCTCTCAAATAAATGAATAAATAAAATCTTTAAAAAAAAATATATATATATATATATACATTCCTGGGTTCTACCTCTGGCCCAGTGTAGCAGAGCTAAGGCTTCAAGGCCCAGGAATCTGTACCTTCAACCAGTTCTGAGGAGAAATCTGTGTCCTCTCCCCTTTGAGAAATCCGGCTGGCTGAGGGCCTGTCCCCGTGGTAAACAGTCTCCCGGAGAGAGGCCTGCTCTGGTCTCCCTTAGAGAACTGCCCCCAGGCTGCCACTGTGGAGGCAGCCGTCAGGGTCTCCCTGTGCCTTGCCTCCTCCAGGGGAAGACAATGGCCCCACGTCCACAGGTGTCCAGCCTGGCGTCACAGGTAACCTGCTGGTGATGCCTCACGCACTTCAGTGCAGACAGAGAACATCACTCCTCGGACCAGACTGTTCTCAGGCTCTGGGTGTCCCTAGGAGCAAAGGGGCTCCAGCAGCATCCCTTTGCTAGTGCCTTCTTTGTTAACCCAGGGCCAACAGGTCCCTCCTGCGTCCCTACGGGCAGTGCTCTTGGCTTCCTCTTAGAGCCCACAGCGTGCCAGCCCCACGGAGAGGCCTTTCACTCCTACCATCAACTAGGGAGGAAGCTGGGGGTGTGAGTGCAATGTCTTATACCCAGTTGGACAGAGCTTGTTAATCAGCCAGCTTGATGCCCTGTCTCCCCTCCCTCCCCACCTCCAAGGTTACTCGGTGTCGGCAAAGACTCCTGCTCCCCAATCTGTCTATTTCGAGGTCTGACGTCAGCAGAGAAGGGGTGGAGCCAGCTTGGCTTGTGCTCCTCTCTGCAGGGCTCCCGTGTTCTGGGCACCTGACTTCCCTCCCTCGCTCCCCTCCCGCTCCAGTGCAGAGCAGTCCCACCGCCGTCCACTCGTCCTGCACAGGGACAAGCGGCCAGAGTGGAGTGAGGCAGGGAAGGCGCCAGAACACCGACAGCCGTCAGCTGGCATCTCTCGTCCAGTGCTGCACAAACTCCAGGCAGCCTCCTCACATCCTCGGGGCGGGGACACTAAGAGCAGTCAGATGCCACATGGCTACTGGGTTGCCAACAGCTCGGCAGGTTCTAAGGCCCAGGAGGCCCGTGCACCAGCTGCCAGAAGTATCTCAGCCTAAGTCCTGACAGAATCAGGTGGTTGGGGGATGATGGGTGGGTGCTTTTCTCCAGGGTTGCCGCTGAGGGGCAGGACGGACGGCCCAGGGGCTCCCCACCCCCTTCCCTCACAGCAGAGTCTACCTGTTCCCCTCAAGGCCTCTTGTTCTAAGGACCTCTGAGGACCAGCTGACCCCTAGCCTGGCCCCTACAGCTCTTCCCAGGCCCTGGGTCAGATGGCTCAGCCGGAAGAGTACCTCTAGCTTTTTCATGTGTGAGGCGAAGCACAGCCCGGGGGGAGTAGTGCTGTCTCCCCTTCGTCTCCCCTTCCTTGACATTCCGCATAAATAGACCACGACACAGAGCTGGTGTTGATTCTCCCTGAAGAGATTTCAGTGGCTAAACAGTGAGCACCAGTAAGACAAGCCTGCAGTGCGGGAGAAAGTAACGTCTTGGCATGTGCTCGCTCACTCTGGCTCCCACAGGGCTTGCCGCAAGGGCCCAGGTGGCATTTTTTCCCATTTATCGCATGGCCCACTAGCCGGGACATCCCTGCTGTGCCTTCTCTCTTTTGCCCCCCAGAACAGAGTATAGTCCCTTTTAAGCCTTGTCCCATTAGGACCCAGAGGAGTCTTCCCCAGAGGACTCAGGAGAGCCTGAGGCAGGGCTCAGCCCCCATCCGTTTAGTGCAGGCCTGGCGCCTCGGGCAGAAGAATTGTTCCAAGGCCACAGAGCTTTTCTGTTAACTTCATTCTTTCAACACTGGTTTTAGGTAAATGTGACTGTCATTTCCCTGCTTGAAACCTGTTAGAAGTTCCTCTCCATAAGGCCACATTTACGCTCCTTCACATGGTGTGGTCTGCTCCAGTCTCCTTGTGGAACCTTCTCTCTCACCACTACCCCACACTCACTGGCCACTGTCCTCCAAAGACGCTGGGTGCTTTCAGCTGGGTGCTTTCACGACTCTGGCCATCAAGTGCTTTTCCCTTTCTTCAGAGTCTGACGAGCACTCACTCGTTCAGAACTGAACTCAGGGGCCTCCTTTCAAGACACCTGCGGTCATTACTCTCCCCCCAACCCCTGCCATGGCGATAATTGGACTTCCATGTGTATTCGGTTACTTGGTCTCCCTGTGAGCATCTCGAGGTCAGGGCTGTACCTGACCCACACGTCTGGAACCAGCATGGGCCTCACAGAGGGCAGTTGCTCTGTGAACATTTGAACGAACACGAGCACTCGGGTGTGCTGCCCCTGCGGGGTCCGTGGCCGGCACTGGTCCAGTCCCTCCGTAAGCCCTTGGGGCTGCTGATGCCCACGGCTCATCAGGGCTGACAGCCACTGCTCCCACCAGAAAAATTCCACATCCTGCTGGCTTCTCCTCTTTTCCCAAAGGCGTGGGTCATCTTCTGTGCCTCACTGCCGGGACAAAGTGACCCCTCAGCATGGCCTTAGGGGCACCCTGTCTTTGGAGGCTGAAGGCAGAGGGCAACAGTCAGGAGCTGACCACATGCCAGGAAGTCTAGGGTGGCTCCCCATCTCTCTGCCACCTCCTCGTTGGCGCCTAAAATGCAAGCAGTGAAGTGTTAGGACAGAGGCCACCTCCAAAGGCAGGTGTGTTTCTCCAGACAGAGCCCCCCGCCTTGCTCTCACACACACCGTCTTGTCCAGCCCACCTCCTGTCATCACTATCCTTAAAGGCCTCCTCGGTCAAGGTCAGGCCTCTGTCTTCTCACCTGGGCAGGTGGGTGTGGACCTATCTCTCTCTCTCTCCCTCTCTCTGTCTCTCTCATGCTTGTAAGGAGCCAGGCTGCCCTTAATAAGCCTGATGGCGTATAATCATTAAGTGAGTGACTATGTGGGTTTTCCACAATATTTATCATCCCCCCCACCACCACCACAAGGGTTACAGCTCTGGCACCAAATCCTTGGAACTCTGCCCACCACCGGGCACCATCTGGCTTTTCAGCAGAGAAAGAGACAACGCAGGCCTGTCCTCCGATAGGGGGTGGGGGGGACAGCAGCTGTGCCAGGCTGACGCCACCGGGCCGGCCCAGCCCTCCGCCCCTGCCCCCGAGGGAGGCAGCTTTGCTGGGGGTGGAGATGATGGAGAGACTTTCTCTAGGGCATAACCCAGGGAGGCAGTAGACGCCCGAAGAAGGGGGCTGGCCTTGAATACACACAGCCTAAGTTCTGATCTCAGCCACGTCTCGGTCGTTACAAGGTCTTGACAAGTTACCTTATCCCCTTTAGCTCAGCTTTCTAAACTGGAGCCAGTAACCAATTCCCAGGGTGTCGGGGTCAAGAAGAGGTCTTCGATGGAAGGTGCTGTGTGTGGGCACTCAGGCGGTGTTAGTGGTGTGGATTCCCTTGTCTCCAAGGCAAAGCCTTGTCTGGGTGACGGCTCAGAGGCAGGGGGAGGCTCTGGGGTGAGAATGGCCTGTTTGTGGGCACAGTTCTTCTCCCTGCCAATAGCAACCCCTCCAAATGCGGCGCCAACCATCTCCCAGTTGGGGGCTTGGAGATGATTGGGTAGGGGGACACCTGGACCAGGTATGTGGGACTTGTCCCTATCCCAGAGGCTGGGGCCAGAGATTATGATGTGATAGTGAAGACAGTTGCTTGGGAGCCACAGCGTGCATTCTGGAAAGACGCAGTCTGCATCCTGTGGCGGTCACCATACGTGAGCTATTTCCCAGCGGTGCACAGCCAGGCCTCCGGGTACTGAGGGGGCCCTGCTGTGGGTTGTAACCTGTCAGTCCCTCCCGGGAAGCTCCTTGTCCCACACATCTTCAACACCGCATTCGGCAGCCAGGCTCCGGGATGAGTTTCTTGATCTTTCTTTTTTGCAATCCATGGGTTCAGGCGGAGATGTGCTTTCTTTTTTTTCTTTTTTTTTGGCCTCCCAGAGGACAAACCATAAAGATAGGTTACAAACCTCAGGTCCGTAACTGAAGATTTCTATCTCATCTAAGTAGGGCAGGGGATGTTTAGAGCAGAGGGTTCAGAGAAGGAGGTTATTTGGGTCCTTTCCTAGGTCTGCTTTATTTGCAGTTGCCTTGAGAAAAGAGAAGCCGGAGGTTTGGAGGAAGGGACCTGGGGATGCTTTCAGCTGTCAGATGGTCACAGGCGGCCTTCCAGTCGGTGTGTTTGGGGAGTAACAGAGCCCAGGAAGTGCCTTGTGAGTGCCCTGGCCATCTCCAGGCTGACAGGGCTGGGATCGGTGTCACCCAGGCTCCCCGGGTATCGGCCAGCAGCACTCCAGGGGCCAGGACAGCCCTGCATCCAGCCCTCCCCCTCGGAACTGGTGCGGACGGTCTGGGAGTGCCTGTGTCATGGCTGCCGTTCGCCTGCCGGCCTCCTGGGAGCAATTCCAACCGCTCTGTCAGGAGGTTCTCATCCTTCCTCTTCTGTGCCGACCCCTTCCCAGCTGCCGGGAGGGGGCGATCTGGGCTTGTGACAGTAGGAGCTATCTGCATGTGCAAGGTTGGGAGCTGCCGCCCCATCCGTGGCTTCTCAAAATCATTCTCCCACAGCTCCCCAGTTCGACGTCGAGACAAGGTTTGCACCAGTAGTTTGGCAGAACTTGTTCGGGTGCGACCTCACTGGCCCGCATGTGGCTCTGCGGGGAGGGTGCCTCAGAGCTTCATCCTCTTCCCAGTTAATCGGGCAGTGGGACAAGTCTCTCCTGGCCGACCTCCTGATCCTGGTCTGATTGGCTGCCGTGCGGGATTGGTTTCTTGCCTCTGTTCTGTAGTTCGGGGGCCTCTTCCAGCCTCTTGCAGCTTCTTCCAGCAAGTGCACACTTGCCTTTTGCAGGTAGGACATGTCTCTGCGCTCATGCCTTCCAAGTGGGGCTGAACCGTTTGGCGTGCGTGGACTTGGTTTTCTGCTGCAGGACGTCTCGAGGTGATAGCTGGAGAAGGTATGTGCTCCAGAAACACACTTCTTCAGAATATCTAGGCATCAACTGTCCGTTTTTATTTTCAGGCATTCCCTGAATCTTCCATCTCTCAGCCCATTCAGTAAGCATTTCCCAGTCCCTTCTAGGTGAGGGTGGTGGTGGCACAGGGACAATAAGATGCGGTAACTTGCCCTCAGCAGCACCTTCAGGGGGTGGGGGGTGATGCTCATCTGTGCTGTGGATGGGAGGGTGTGCTCCATCTGTCTCCATTACTCCTCCACCAGGGAAACGAAACTCAAGGGATGGATGGGTGAAGGGCCGGCAGCATCTCCATCATGGTTGGGCTGGTGTCTGAAGCCCAGCAGCCTGTCCTGGCAGAGCCCCCTCCCACGGCAAGGCTCCGCTCGTGCTCTGGACCAGCCCCTCACTGGGCTGGGCCTTCAGAAGGTGGCTGCTGGGCTCTGCCCTGTGGGAGAACCCCCTTCTCATGGAGTTTCATGTGCAAGCACCGATCTCTGTGTATCTGGATCCTGTGGACTCTAGATGGTGTGATGCATCCCATCATAGGGTTTTGGCAAATGGGCTGTGATAATGGTTCGCTGGGCTTGGTGCACAGGCCGCCCGGGGTCCAGATGCACACCTGTTGTCGGGCTCTCACTGTCCTCTGCATGGTGGCTGATCCTTTCTGTTTGGTTGGGAAGAACTTGAGCTCCCACAGAGCATTCAGGCCATTATTGAACTTGGGTGCAGGTGATGGAAATCCATTAAGAATAGGAGCGACCTGATGTTCTTTGGCTGGAGGTCCTCACTTGGCCCCTGCTACTTGGATTCCCTGACCTGGGGTGTCTGGAAGACCAATGGAGTGTGGTGTGGGGTGTGAGAACATGGGTGTGTGCCAATACCGTTGGGGATCATGGCCAGGGCTGATGTTTATGGCCACCTGTGCACACATGACATGTTTTGAGACGTTCACTTGCACCCCGGGGTCTCATGGTTAGCCAGGGCGGCACCAGAGGCAAACCCTGGCCCGGTGCCCACAGCCCTGAAGCCTGTGGTCCCTCCGAGGTGCCTCGCTGACTCAGAGCTCCTCTCCTTTTTTGTGGCTGAATCCCCAGACATTGTCATTCAAGTTGGGAAAATAAAAACTCCCAAACCGAAGTGTGCACAGCCACTTGAGAAATAAAAATAGAATCCTTGAACACTTCTTCGCTGCACTTCAAGGACGCCTTGAAAGTTCAGTTCCCGTTTAGGGATGGGTTCATGCTGCGTTGTCATTAACCCCAATTAACTCTTAACCCTTGGCTCCCTGGAACCAGGGCCGCCCTGTAATCTGGGTGCTCGTTGCCTTTGTCACTTGAGATAGCCTCCAGGATCTGTGCAGAGCTCAGCTGAGCCATCAGCGCGTCCCCGCCTCTGCCAGAACCAGCATCGTGCGTGCCAAGACCACATATTCCGTAGTCAGCCCCTGGGAATCCCCATGTGTTTAGGGCAGATCGGGCAGTGTGTCGGCATTCCACGTTCTAAGACTTGTTACTTCATCACTTGGGCTAAATTAACAGAGAAATCAAACCCTCCACACCACCCCAAACCCTAGACCAGGAAGGCTCCAAGTGGATCGGCTCGCCTTTTATGTTGACGCTCCGGGAGCTGATGGGTGGTGTGCAGAGGCAGCTGCTGGTGGCTGAATCCTAGTCTCTTGGAAGCTCCATCTTTCTGCACTGTGGGAGCCATAAGCAGATGAGCCCCAAAGCCCTCATTTTTAGAGGAATTAAATAAATCAGGCACTCCAGGAACTGGCCATCCAGCAGGTCCCCCCGGCCCGCCACCTCCTCTGTGTTCATGGTAGCGCCAGCTCCAGGCTTTCTCCGGCCCCGGAAGTCAGAGAACACACAGAAGGGGTTGCGCTTCGCTGGCCACCGCTGGCTTCCTTGACCATTTGGCCTTCGTCCCCACCAGATGCTGCCCCTTTGCTGAGTAGGTTGGGGGACAGGGCCTCGAGGGAGCCTTCCCTGGCTGGATCGACAGTCAGCTAACTGCTTCTCTGCTAGATTTTCTCACTGTCCCTTGTTGCAGGAGGTAATTGGTGTATCAGTCTTTGTCCCGTGGACTGGCTCAGAGGTTCTTAGGACGTTTGTTCTATATGGTGGTCATCTCTTTAGCACATTCTTCTCTCCTGTCTTCCCTTTCCTCCATGAACAGCAGGCCCTGTCTCTCTCTCTCTAGACCCCCTCCCTGCCCTTGCTCCTTTTTGAGGGGGGTGAGATGGACTGTGGGTCTTGTTGAATTTCACCCAAGTTTAAGTTCTGATTAGAAGCTGCAGTTCACTGCACATCTTCCCAGCAGGAAAAGAGATGACAGCAAACAGGATTTGGGGCTTTAATTTTGTTTTGTAAGAAGAACTGGTGGGTGGCCAGTTTGTGACTGGGAACTATGAATCCACTGTCTCCCAGAGGTAGACATGGAAAGAGTCCCTGCTTTGAAGACCTTTAGGTTCTTGACATTAGCTTTCTTCTAAAACATCACCCCTTCTGGGGGCCAGGTGGATTCAGAGCGGTCACAGCCCACTGGGGTCCGAGCCCCTTCCTCGCTGAGGGTCCAGGGAGCGGTGGCTGATGGAGGGCAGCCGAGAGCCCCGGGCTCTTCTCAGAGGGGCCTTTTCTTCTTATTAGGGCTGAGTATCATTCTCTTCTAAAACCAGTGGGTCCACTCAGAGCAAATGCTGTTTCAGTTTGCTCTTCCTAAATCAAAGCATGTTGATTTCACAACTGTTTGAGGAAAGGAGTCTTTTCCTGACACGGTGAGCCGCTGTCAGGCAGGGCAGGTGGCTTGCCTACCTGTGGGCTGTGCCCTCAGCCAGCTCAGACGCTGCCCGTGGCAGGAGGGACTGGGAGAGGGTACAAGGCAAGTCAGCAAGACTGGGGTTGCCTCTCCCCCCGCTGTGGGGTTACACCTCTCCACCAGGCACTTCCCCACCAAATTCACTGTATTCTGCAGGTGTTCAGTGGGCATCTCACATGTGCCAAGCCTCCCTGGGTGTTGGGGTGAACGAGGATGCAGGCCTTGCCATCATGCTGCTTGCACTCTGGAGTTGGGGGGGGACACACAAAATTAACCCATGAGAAAGCAACTCAGAACCTACCAGAATTAGGCAATGTGGTACCGTGTGTTTGGTAATCCAGTCAAGAGCCCGAGGGACGAGCTCCATGTGGAGGAGACTGGTCCCTGAGTAGAGCTTCGAAGACAATGGGAGTAAGGGAGGTGGAGAGTGAAACTCCGTGCCGGGCGGGTGGGATCACGAGGGTAAAGGCATGAGGCTGAGAAGTGGTGCAATGTGGGGACAGGAGGTGTCGGGAAAACAGCCTCTAATGGGATGCGCCATGGATCATATCAGTCAGAGGGATGGGGTCAGGAGATTCCCACTCACTCCCCTCAGCCGCCTTCTTACCGTCAGCACACCTCCCTGGTCCCTCGGTCCCCTCATCACTAAAATGAGGCATCATCAGCTGCCTGGCAACCTCACAGATGGCCAGGAGCTTGACACGAAACCGCATGCGTGAGCACTGTGTAAAGCACGGGGGACCCACAGCATTGGGCGGTGAGGTTCCCCCAGGACAGCGTTGTCGTGAGGCTACGGTCGGCAGGACCAGCAGCAGGGAGACAGGGTCGAGGTGGATGTATAGCCCACAGCCAGGCCTCGGCTGGTTTTGTGGATGAAACGAGGTGGAGTTGAAGAGGGAGGCAGGTGGGGAGTATGGCTCACCCTCAGCAGCTCTGACTTGAGAGGTGGAAAGATCCATTCTCTTACGTAGCATGTGCTTCTCCCATAGCTGAGGGCTGGCTGCTCACTCGGCTCCGAACCACTCCCAAGAGGAAAGTGGCGGCTTGAGTTAGCGGCTAGCCTTCGGCTCCCAGACTCCAGCTGGCACGTGTGGGCATGAGCATCTGCCCTTCGGGGTCTCAGCAAAGCCACCATCCTGTCCTGGGAATCACCAAGTGCAACCCACACCGGCCTTTCCCGAATCTCTCAGACTGATTTTGAGGAGGGGATTCCCTTCCCGCCTCAGGCAGGCAGAGGGCTGGGATCTATTCCCTTGCCGTTGGGTCTCATTTCTGGCAGAGATGTGCCTCCTCCTGCCAGCCCTGTCCTCTGGGCCACGCGCAGTTGGGTCAGCCCTCCCGTGGGGGGCACCGTGCCCAGCACTGTGGGAACATGATGTGCGGGAGCTGCAGCTGCTGCCCTGGCGGAGCCGGCAAGGGCTCCTGGGGGAAGCATGATTGGTTCCAGGGAGGGGAAGTGGAAGACAACAACGGGGTGCAGGAGCGGCTTTTGGAGTGGGATTGGTGTTGGAATTTGGGCCAACAGAAATGGAGCTTGCCAAGCAAAGGCCCAGTGGCAGGAAGGCTCTGGGCACATCAGGGACTCACAGCCCAGGGCAGACCAGAGTAGGTTCTGGGGGTGGTGTCTTCAGAGACAAGGTTGAAAAAGGTGACTGGAGCCAGATCGTGGGTCCCTGGACTTTGTCATTTCTGAAGTGAACAAGAAAGACACAGGTGTGGCTGGGGCTGAGCATGGGGAACAACGCTGGAACCAGCTGGCTCTGGGCCCAGGAAGGAGAGGACAGGGACGAGGGGATCAGGACAGATTCCCCAGGGGACAGTCCTGAACTCTCCCCAGCACTCTGCCTACCTGGTTCCTCTTACCTGAGGTATCACTTTCTCTGTGAAGTTCCCCTGGGTATCCCCACCACAGCCCCAGCCAGGCGAGGTCAGGAGCCCATGCTCTGTGCTCCATTTTCCCCCCGCCCCAGGACCGTGAGAAATGCACTTCTGTGGTTTTAAGTCACACACTAGTACAGAGAGTGAAGGAGTCAGAGGTTGTCCGGAGTTCGGAGCCGGAGCGGCTGGAGGTGAGTGGGGATGTGCTTCACCTACATGGGGGTGCAGGAGAGAGGCAGCTGGATGGAACTGTAGACGCCGAGTTAAATTCGGAGGGCCACCAGGACACTGTAAAAGCCATGCCCAAGCATGGCTGGCGGGGCCTTAGCAACGCGAGCTACCTTGTGTCCATCAAGACTGGCAAGGTTGCCGTGGGACGTTTGGTGCACATTTAAACTCAGCGACCCAAAGAAAAGACCCAAGCTGCCCCATTTGCACCCTCCCAGGTCTGTCTCAGACTTTGTTCCCAGTGACCAATTTGACGATTTCATTAGAAACCAAAGAATTGTTCTGTATTTCTTTTTCTTTTTCTTTTTCCGGAACGTGTTTGGCTGCAGCAGTTGCTGTCCTGCCTCCTGGAATGAGTTGGGCTCAGAGAGTCCTTGAACAGAGGCTGAGTTTGAACTGATCAGTGGCATTTGGGGGTTGGACCATTGCTCAGGAGCCAGCTAATTTATAATGTCATATGGGCTAGACGAGAAGACTCAAGAGGATAGGCTGTCTCTTGGCTTTTTATCTCTTCTTTTTGAAAAAGGAAAGGGAAAACAGAAGGTGCCACGCTTGGCTGTTCAGCATTCAGAGATGAACTCCATCCCCGCTAGACCCTGGGAACATGGGGGCCGTTTCTCTGCCCACGCCCCCTTGCCTCCCAGAGACCTGGCAGCCGCACCGAGGCGTCCTTTCCGGCTTTGGACGCTGGCCCCTGCGGGCGCCGAGTCTGACTCTAACTAATTTGCAGAGGACACCTGTTCCTTAATTAGCCCCAGCCTGTGCCGTGTGTCTTGGTCTGGGTCCCTCTGATGTGTGAGCTAGCGGCCGTGCAAGGGCTGCCGTTGGCGGTCTGTGCACGTTTGCGCTGACCACGCGGGCCCTGCGCTTCCCACTTGCGGAGTGGTGCAGTCATTCTGTGCTCCCAAAACCACATCCCGGCCACCAGCCCACCGTGGGTGTCATAGCTGTTGACTGAATCTTCCAAAAGAACCCTCCACCGCCAGGCCCCACTGCTGTCCCTAGAGCCCGATGTGGGAGGGCCAGGCAGGTGTGGACCCTCATTCTGAGCCCCTCTGCACTCCTGCTCCCCACTGCTCGGTTGGCATCACAAGTGCACTTCCTGCTCGACCTTTTTCAGATGGGCCTGTATGCTTAGTGTTTTTAGAAGGAGGGAAGCTCTTGGCGGACTGGGATCTCACCCTACAGGGTTTTATAAAATACATCCTCTTGTGTCAAAGGATCTTGGTGAACAGCTGCCAGGGAGGAGGATGAAGACAGATCTAGCATCTGGAAGAGGACCTGGCAGGCTGCAGTAGCAGGATTCCCTGCCTGCCTTTGGGGCTGGTTCTGCTGCACAGCGCGCTGCCCCCCGCCTCCCCCCCTGCCTCCCCACCTCGGTGTTACATAGCAGAACCTTCTGCAAACCAGTCTTTAGGCTTCAGAGATGAGCTCCGACCTCCCACATAAGCTGCCCCTAAGAAAATGTCCAGTGTGTGTGCAGTGGGCACCGCGGGTCAGAGGGGAGGCCCCCACACCTGCCGAGGACACACCAGGAGTCCAGTTTTGAGCAGCCCACGGTGTTTGGAAACATCTGTGGCCAGTGGCTTTGTATATATTCTTCCTCAAGACCTCTCCCTCTCCCTTCAAGAAAGAAATTCTGTTGAAGTCTCCCTAAAGTGGTAATTTTCCTAAAGGACGGGCTGATGGTGCTGCATGCCGGCTTGTGCGGAGCTGCTGACTCTGCCTCACTGAGTCCGGCCTGCAGGGGATGCCCCCTCCCCCGCTTCCCCCCCTCCCCCAGGCACCCCTGGCCTAATGGCGCTTCCCCCCCTCCTGGAGGAAGCAGAGCTGGCTCCAGGCCCCCAGCAGAAAACCCTTTCCAGAAGTCTCCCAGCCCTGGAGCCTGCCTGGAGGCCTTGTGCCCCAGCTAATTAGAGCCTTCTCCTTAAGCGGTACTTTAGTCTTTGGTGTCATCCTCACAGTGATAATGGACTTGGATAAGAGGTCACAGCTTCTCCCACTTCCTGCTCTCTTGCGGATGGGGGTGGGGGAGGGATGGGCACAGCCCCCCTTCCGACAGCGCCCGCCCGCCTGTCACCCTGTCACGGGGGAGCCAGGGAGCCGGGGGGCCTGGCCGCCAGGCTGAGCAGCTGTGATGTCTCCCCCCAGATCACAGGGCTAGAGCCTGACTCCCCAGAGTGGGCCCTGCTCCCCACATTCGGGCTTCCGCCGCCTGCTGCACCTCTGGCGAGTGTCATTAGCATTAACGTGATAAAATGGCGCAGTGTAAATGTTAATAAGGTCTGTTGCCTCCGCTGCTTCCGAGTGGCAGATTGGAAATGGTACCATCATCATAACTCCAACCAGCAGCTTTTAATTCCTCTGCTCCCTCAGCAACCAGTTTGGCATTGGAAATCCTAACCTTCCCTCAGCCCCCAGCCTGGCTCTGCTGTGCCAGGCTTACCCTCATTTTCCTTTGCAGAGAGGGTTCAGATTTCCCACAGACTGGTTTTCTGAGATAGGGTTTGAATTTTTTTTTTTTCTAAGTAACCACTTGGTTTTCCTTATTCCCTACAGGGGAAGAGCACTGAGCCCCAAATTCAAGTCCCACTTTTCCTGGCTGTGGTCCCGTCCCTTCTTGGTCCAGGACGGTCCTCTGAGAGATTTGCCCCGGAAGCCACTGGCTCTGGCTCGCAAGCCTTTCCCTTCTTTCAAGTCATAAACTTTGCTGATTAACGACATCCTGCTCAATCCTTTCCCTGAACCTTCAGCACAGCGTTCTCTCCACTGCGCTATCGGGGCCCCTATGTCCGCTCCTCCCTGTTTGCTGTCTGCCCCATAAACCTGGGGGCCCACGGTGCGCCTGGATTCCTCTCAGATCCTCATCTTCCTGCTGTCTCACCCCTCATCGGGGCTCGTGCCCGGCTCCGTGCGGGGCCCAGGAACCCTCAGCATTTGCTGAAGAGAAGTAGCAGGCGAGGTCCCTGGGGTGTTGCCTGGGGCTTGCCCAGAAAGTTGTCTCAGGACAGGAGGCCTGAGGAACAGCCCAGAAGGACGGCTCTGGGTTTCTCTTGCGCCCCTGGGAACTCCCCACTCGATGCAGTTGGCTCCCGGGGAGCCTCTGCTGGCCCAGGTGCACATCGCGGTTAGGACTGGCCGCCGGGTCAGAGGCCGCATGGCCAGCGTGTCCTCCGACATACACGTGCTGTGTGCCGCACGCACCCGGCCCCTGCACCCCCTCACGCTTGTTTCTGTCACCCAGGCTGTCTTCACTCTCCTCCTCGGACCCTTCACCTTCTTTGACGTCCAGAAGACCAAGTACCTGCAGATCCTGACCTCCCTGATGAGATGGGTTGGTGAGTGAGAGACCTCTCGCGTCTGCCCTTTCTCCTCTCGTCCCTTCCTTACACTTTCCAAGATGGCTGTGTGTGCTCATGGCACAGCTGGAAGGTGGCGGGGGTTCCATGGATTCCCGAGAGCCAGGAGGGGGGCAGGGGAAGCACAGTCCCGACAAAGATCACATAGTGTGGACGGAGCCCGAGCTAGGCCCAGCCTTTTTCACACGCCCATGCAGGGTCCCCCCAGCACCCCCATCTGCAAGGCTGGGCCAGGGCTCCTGAAGGCCCCGGGTCAGGCTCTGCTCCCTCAGGGCACGAGAGTGGCACAGCCATAAACCCCAGCGGCCTGTGGCAGCCGCCTCTGCATTGCCGGCAGTGGGGTGTGAAAAGACACCCCATCCAGGATGCCTTCTGACTGATGCCCTCCTGAGCAAGAGCACCATCGTCCTCAGGGGTGGTTTGGGGGTCTCTCCCCCTAAAGCAGGTTTGTGGTAGGGAGCTCGTTCATTCCTCTGCACCATCCCGGAAGGCCCCAGCTGCTGAGCCCCCTAGACCGGAGACTGGAGGGTGTGGGGTCCCTATCGTCCGGCACATGTTCTGGGATCATTTGTATTCCTGTTTTGGTCTAAAAGCAAAGAATGTTTTGGTCTAAAAGCAAACACCGTTGCTGTTGTGGTTGAGAGGCCTGGCAGAGGGTGTCTGCCCAGACTCTGGCACCTCGCTTGCCCCGGCACAGAGGTTCCCAAGGAAGCCGAGGTTGGGACTCCTCCCTCCTGACCCTCTTCTCTAGCTCCCTTTGCCACTGCATCTGCCCCAGCGCCCCTCCTCAGGATTCAGGGCGCACCTTGCTCCTCACTCCACGCCAGCCCTCAGCACTAGATCCTGATGAGCACAGAACAGCTTCTGATAAAGGTGATTTCCGGCAGTTCTCACACATCCTGCTCAGGATCACAGAATCCCAGTACAAGGAGCCACTGCCAGGGGTCCTGGCATCTCCAGTCGGGAGGGACCATGGCGGTCATCCAGTGTAGTCCCCGCTCCCGCAAGGGCAGGCTCCGCAAGCAAGCACACGGGATGGCCTCTTGGCCGGGAGCTCACGACGGGGAAGGCCCCTGCCCCACTCGGAAGGGATGGTTGTCAGCACTGGGAAGTCCTGCCTTGTCTTGAGCCCGACTCGGCAGCCTGTAGCCTCTTTCTACCTTGGTCCTTCCTTACACGGAATTGAGAGCAGGACTGCATCATCTGCTATGTTAGCTTTGAGGCCTCTAACGTGATACACCTGTCCTTCATCACCCAGCCAAGTCGAGGAGTAGGAGGACACTTGTCCAGTACCTGGGTGGAGCGGGATTCCTGGTCTTCCCCACTCAGCTGGTCCAATCCTATATTCACCTACATGGTGCGGTTTGCAAATTTTATTCACACGTTTAAAAGCCCCAGGTTAAAGTAACATGACCACCTGGGGAAAAATGAGAACTTTAGAACACAAGGCTCACACTGGCTCCAAGGATAAGGTGCTGGAATGGAGCCTCTGTGGGTCCCAGGAGGGCTTACCTCCCAAAGTTGGGATCAGCAAGGATCACAATCCCTGCTGTCCACCCTTCTCCTTATGAGTCTGCTCATAGGAAGTAGGTGAAAGCCCTAGTGACCTTCAGAAGGAAAAGTTTTCTCAGTAAAGCAGTCTTCAGAGAAAAGTATGCCCCCTCTTGTCCGCCTGGCCCACCTCTGTTGTCACCGCTCCTCCGCTCCTGACAGCAGGTCCCAGAGTCCTGAAAGTCCTGCCCCTCCCCCACTCAGGACTGGCTGTCCTTGACCTGCTGCCTGTGGTCCTCACCCGAGAGGGCAGGAGCAGGGTGGGGAGAGGTGGGGGGGACTCCTGTGCTTCTGCCAGCGTGATGGATCCCTGCGTCAGCCCACGAGAGGGCTGCCCGGACAGTGATGGTTAATAGCCTCTGTGACACCCCTGAGCTTGTTGAGCATGACCAAGTCCTCCCTGCGTCTGGTGAGCGAAACATTCATTAAAAGGGAGGAGATTGTTAAGAGGGAGGGGAGGAGGCTGGTGGTAAACAAAGAGTGAGTGTCTCAGTACAGGGTGGGAGACCCCTCCAGACTCAGCTCCTGCAGAGAAGGCACTGAGCTTCGGTTGCCAGCAGGGCCCCGGGGGCCTCCCAGGCATCTCAGAGAAGCCCTTGTCCCCTTCCCACACTGCTCTCAGAGTGGAACTGTCCTGCCTCCTGTGACCGCATTTTGCCTCCCCTTCTCCCAACCAGAGCCCCCTCCCACTGGCCAGCAAGGCTGGTTAGCCCCGGGAACTGCAGTGGGGATGCTCCGAGTCTCCCTCCCTCAGGCTCCTGGGCCCTGTGAGGTGACAGTGGCCTTGGGAGGCATGCTAGACAGCAGCGAGGGCCTGAGGGAGAGAGCAGCACGTGAAGGTCATCCACGCTCGTGTTTTTGCATGGTGACGTTGTTGTCACTGCAAGTCGTCTGCCTCTTTTCTCCCTTCGATCAGAGAGATAATCAAATGGCACGGGCCTCTCCACAGACCTGTTCTCCAGAGCATTCTGGGTGACCGTGCAGGCAGTCATTCTCCCGGAGAGGCTCAGACCCCTGCGCCTGGAAAGCTAACCTCTCTGTGACACAAAGCCCTCTGAAGCGAAAGAAAAATTGCCCAGTTAAGTAAACTCTAGACTGTACCCAAGCCTAGGGTTCAGTTCCAGGCAGGGGGCATGGGAGCCACCTGGGCCCTTTCCTCCCTGCTGGTGGGAGGGGTTTCCCTCATCGTGGCTCCGGGGCAGCCGCAGGCAGGGAGCCGAGGAAGGGGACGACAGGGTTGGAGGAGTCCCAGGGAACTGCCAGGCACCAGCGAACAGACAGCCCTGTTGCAGGAAGGACCGGGGTCTGCCTGCGGGATGTTTGCGGGGGGGGGGGGGGTCTCTTCTCTGGCCCAAGCTCACCCCAGGTGGTTTTTCTAGAACCCTCCAAAAGCAGAAAGCACCAAAGCCCCGTTTGTCCTCTCCAGTCTGCTCCAAGTTGTCAGTTTGCAACAAACTCCTTTTCATTTTGCTTCTGAGAAGCAGCTGTGTGGCCGTGTCCCCCCCTGACCCTCCCTCCTTTCCCACACTCCCGCACACCCTGCCCCTTCCCTCTCCCCAGATTAGGGCCCAGACTGTCCAAGAGAGCCGAGCGGGCGTGCAGGGTGGCAATAAGCCGACTTGGGTTCTAGGAAGACAAAAGGGAAGAATGAGCACCAAAGGGACCGGAAAATCATAAATAAATGTGCTGAGCCGGAAACTTTCTTGTGCTTAATTAGGAATTTGTTCTGCCATCTGTTGAAATGAGGCTGGGGAAGACTGCAGAAGCCCCGCCCCGAGCAGGGCCCCCGGAGCTCAGGACACGGCCCAAGCCTTCAGGCCAGTGGCCCTCCTCCGGTTATTAGCGCCTCCTGCTGCCAGAATGAGCCTTTGCCCATAGCCACTTGTCCAGGAAAATGTCGGAACCTGTATGACAAGTGCCAGTGTTGAGTCATCTCTTGTGCTCCCCCCAAAACTTCTGGGCAGCCCTGGCGGGTCAGTTTGGGAGACCCGGATCCCGGGTGCCGTCCGGCAGGGGAGACTGTTGTGCAGGCTTCAGCCGACTTCCTGACCAGCCCTGCTTGCTGTCCCGTCACTCACCCCAGGGCTTCGGCTCTGGCGCCTCCCCCCGTTGTTCCCTTCCGCACCGGTCCCGTGCACGGACAGCCCAAGCCTGCCTCAGCCAGGTTCCTTGTCTGGGGTAGGACCCCCCCATGGAGCAGCCTCGAAGATAAAATGGGATCCGAAATCGTGTGCAGAGGGCTGTTAGCACTGTGCCTGGCCGGGGTCAGCACTCAGGGAGCAGCCGCGACGTGCAGCCCCGCCGTCATCATCTCCGTTGGCCGGTACATCCCGGGGGTGGCCTCAGCAGGAGCCTCCCTTGGGGCTGGCCATGAGATCAGGGACATTGCCTAGGCCACCTCCGGGAGGAACAGTGGCTCTGTCAGCCTTCCCTCTGCCTCACACCAGCACTGGTCCCCCGTGCACCCCGTCACCCCACCAGCCTCCACCCTCACCACGTCCAAGGAAGCTTGAGCCTGAGAGAAATGAGAAGCAGGTGCATCTCACAGAACGGCCTGGGGCTTCTTCTTTAGGTCCTGGTTCTCACTCTGTTGGTGGTCAGTAGACCGGGGAACACTTAGGAGAGACACGGCCGAAAGTGCTGTCCCACAGGCCCAGTATCTGTGGCTACAGAGCCTGAGCCCTAAACCCCTAAGCAAATGACTGTAGACTGTCCCCACCTGGGATGCTGGCATGAGCTGTCCAGCAGGAGGGGCTGAGATGGCATCATTACTTCACCCCCCCTTACCAGCTTCCGCTGCAGACGCCTCCCGGTTGGGGACACACACAGCTGGCTCAGCTCGGGGTGCCCCACTTGGTGTTATTAAAAACCTGATTCTTTCTAATAAAGACTGCTCTGGAGCACGGCAGCCCTCCTCGGTCTGGGCTGGCAAGGACCCACGGGGCTCCTTTCTCTGGTTGTGTATTCAGAGCAGCGTGGTGCTCATCACGCCCGTCTCTGTGCTCCCCTCAAAGTGGGTCAGGCACCAGCCTCTCTGAGTGTCCGTGGGCAGACTCGAACCTCATGAAGCGCCTCAGCCCAGCTTTCCCTTCCTCCCCCCAGCAAGTGTCCCAGATTTGTCTTCCAGACCGAGCCAGCAGGGAGAGGTGGGACTCGGCGGTGGTGGCCCGAGTAGCAGAAGGTCCCCAGGAGGAGACCGTCACCTGGGAACATAAGGGCTCTGCTTTTACCTGTCCCCAAAATTCTCTGCGGCCGCTTGGCTGACTCTGCTGCAGATCCAGGACTGATTCAGCTGAGCGCCTCGTGGTGGGGCTGCTCTGACCTGTCACCAGCGGCGGCCAGGGGTCTTCTCTGCCTGGGCCATCTGTGGCCCACATCCTGTTGGCTTGGCATGCCAGCTTGGTATATGAACTCCTCCACAGCCACTCACTGCTGTCCCCTCAACCAGTGCTCCTCAGAGGGCCAGGAAGGGGGTCCTTATCCCCGAGCAGCCAGCCAGCATCGGCCTTCAGCATCGCCCCACCCACCCTCTCTCTGGTCCCCTGTCCAGGGCTCTCCTGGGCCATCGAGTGTGCGGCTTCTCGTTCCTCAGCCGGTGGAGGGAATCCAAGAAAACCTTTTTGTAGATGTCTCATCTCCGTCTTGATTCTTGGTTTTCTAAAAGTTCTCTCTGCAAACGCACTTTAAAGGAGAGGAAGCTGGAGTTTCTGTCTTCCTGCTCTCAGGGCAGAGTGGGTACCCAGTTAAAGTTTGCTGAAAAGCCAGCCCCAGGCTGCCAAATTGCCCCTTTCGTTAACGGGACTGACCCAAGAGCCCTGCTGGGCCCCACACGGCCACCCTGCTTCTGTGAGCAGCCTTTGTTGTCAACAGCTCTGCCCTGCATGTGGCTCAGACGTGTGCTGGCCGGCCCATCAGACGATCCCAGGAGGCCGGGAGGTCGTGGGCCAGCTGCCTGGACACTGGCAAGGGGAGGGAGGTGAGGCCCAGCTTGTGATCAGCAGGGTGAGGCCTCTGACCAGTGGGGGGGATTGCAGGTGCGTCTCTGCACAGAACTGGACTTCACACAGGCCAGTGTGAACCTCAGAAGCAGCCCTGGGTGTCTCAGAGCTAATGGGGCCCATGGCAGCCCAGGAGCTCCCGGACTTATGTGCAGCCCAGGGGCCTCTGAGCACTCCCTGGAGCATTGCCTCTCCTTGTTTTCCCCATGCGCTTTCTCCATCCCGGTTTGTCTGTGCATCTAGCTACCGCTGAAGAGATGCCTCCGTCCACTCAGGCTGCCAGGACCGAATACTACAGGCTAGGTGGCTTAAACAGTAGAGATTTACTTTCTTGGTTCTGGAAGATAGAAACCCAAGATCAAAGGTGCTGGCAGGGTTGGTTTCTGGTGCGGCCTCTCTCCCTGCCTTGCAGACAGCTACCTTCTTGCTGTTCCTCCCGGAGGCTTTTCTCTGTATGCAGGGAAACAGCTCTGGCATCTCTGTCTCCTCCTATAAGAACCAGGGTCCCGTCAGATTAGGGCCCTTATGACCTCATTTGTCAGATTAGGGCCCTTATGACCTCATTTAACCGTTGTCACCTCCTTAGAGGCCCCATCTCCAAGCAGTCTCGTTGGGGGTCAGGGCTTCCGCATAGGAATTGGAGGCGGAGATAATTCAGTCCACAACAAAAGGAGAGGACTGAGCGGCCTTCAGGAAAGGTGACAGAGCTGAAGCTTTATGTTTGCAATCTCGGAAGGAGATTAGTCGGCTACTAGCCAGAGGCCCCACGGCTTTGCTGTTCCAGAGCTTGCTCTGATAGCGGAAGAATGAAAAATGGAGACACTTGCCTCCCGGCCCCACTTGCTGTGCTTGGAGGGTGTGAGAAGGGGAGGGATGGAAAGGCCAGAACTCTTGATTTCCTACTTGAGACTTGATAGCTTTAGAGACTCAAATACTTGCTCTTTGCCCACGGCCCCCTGCTCCCAGCACACTTGGAAAAAGGAACTCTGCTCTGAGTTCTCAGAGATAAATATTTTTAAGTAATCTCTACACCTAATGTGGGGCTCAAACGCACAACCCCGAGATCGAGTCGCATGCTCTGCTGACTGAGCCAGCCAGGCATCCCTTTTGAAATAAATAATACAGCCACAGAATGGAACCTCAGTCCGTAAGTTAATTATCCAGACGTCCTTCTCTTCATCTGTGATGATGACGATGACTGGCCATGAGGACCACAGAGCTGGAATCCTCCTGAAACCACAGGGGCTGACTCAGCCTGGGAACATAGTTAGATTGGCTTTGAATTCCCTCCATTCAATGGAAACACAGGTGACTTTTCATGAGTTACTACAGGCAAGACCAGCAATCCCGGAATGTCTTACGGCCTGAGATAAAATCTGACCGAGGCCCCAGATGCGTTTGTAGACAAGCACATCTGTGAGGGAACTTCTCATTTTTCCCGATGGGGACTCCTCCCAGCATGACAGGCCAGTATGTCCTGTCTTCTGGGGGCATGAAAGGAGCCCACAGCCTGTGCTCAGGTGGGAGGGTGACGGCCAAAGGAGGATGGAGCAATGTGAGCCCCAGAAATCCAAAGATAATTCCTTTTCAGTCTCAGCTCTGTTCGGAAAGAGCACACACTCAGGGTCCCCCTAGAGTGGTGGGGACACTTTGTCCTTGTTTGGCCTTATGTGGAGCAAAAGGGAGCTGCTTGGTTCACAGAACAGGGGTGAGCAGCCCAGATCTGACGCCTGGGCCAGAGACGCCCAGAACAGGGGATGTTCTTGGAAGGGTTATGACTGCACCTGACGTGGCCAGGGCAGGTGGGGTCCCTAGGATGATCCCAGTCCCCTCTTCGCAACAAAAGGAGAATCAGGTGAGAACTGTGAGTTGGCAGGTTCCTGCTGGCCCAGAACCAGGATTTTCGGGATGGGAGATAAGGTTTCTACGAAGATAAAAGTTCTAAGGGATGGCTTGGGCCAGGCTCCACCCAGGTGCTTCACTGCGCCCTCTGGTCCTGTCCTCCATGAGGTGCGCTGTGATCACCTCCATTTTTAAAGGTGGTAAAATGGAGGCAATGACAAGGGACGGGACCACCCAAGGTGACACAGTTCAGTGTCAGGACCTGGTTGAATCCAGTGTAACTTGAGAAGCTGAGCTGGTTTAGAGGAAGAGCAGCAGCCTCCTGCCCTCCCCCGGGGTGGTTTCCAAGGCCTTAGAGCTTCTGGAGGTGAGCCCCCGCTCACACCCCCGGCCCTGTGGGTCTCGGGAGCCTGCGAAACGGCTCTCCGTTCCTAGTCGGTCTTGTTACTTAAGGAACAAATGCTCAGTCACCTACTCCTGCTTAAGGGCTTTGAAACTGCTTGGTCTTCAGCTGTTTGCAGCTCAGCCAGGTGTTACCCAGTCAGCTTCCCCCCAGCCCTCCTGAATCTCAGGAGGCCCAGGCCAACCTCTGGCCAGCCTAAGGAGAGACACATCTGTGCCCCAGCGTCCTCCGAGGGCAGCACTGTGGTGAAGGAGGAAGCTGGTGCCAGATCCTCCCCAGATCCAGCTCTGAGGATGGGCACGCCATGGCCATTCATTATCATTAGCCCTGGCGTGTTGATTCTCTGCTTGGGGAAGAGTGCCATCCTTGTGACAGCCGCCTTGACGGATGGCCTCTGCCTCACATGTGTCCAAGCTAAAGCCACTTAGGGAGCTCAGAGGCAGCCAGGTATCCGGGCCGGCGCAGGCCGGGGCCTACCACAGCCTCGGGACTTCTGGGGCCAGGTTCAGAGGTCAGAGACGTGAGTGAGGTCAAGTCTCCGGGCAGACGAGGCAGGATGCAGCAGCTGATTGCCGGAATGGCCTGGGTGCCTGCAGCACCTCTGGGGAACGTCCTGGGGGCAGTGGGGGGAGGGGCGGGGGCTCCCGGGAGCACTCTGCCCCGCCCCCCTCCAGGCAAGGAGCGCCCTGCCCCATGCTCCCCAACTCCAGGGGTGCCCGGGCAGGCGGTCCAGCTCATGCCAGCACCACGCAGACCCTGGAATTCTGTGAGGAAAGCGGAGCCCTGCCCGGGCCTCACCCACGCGGCCATGGCCCGGAGGCCAGCGCAGTGTAAGCCACACTTGCTCTGCTGCTGGAGGCCCCGGGAGGCGCTCCTCCCTGTCCACCCCCCAGCGCAGGCTGGCCCTTCCTCACTTACCCGGGAATGGGTTTGGGCACGTGGAGGATAGAGCTGGAGCCAGAACCCTGGGCCCCACCCTCAGACCCCTGCCCGTCACCCCACTCTGTCCCAAGAGCAAGTCAGCTCCTCCTAGGAGGCCCCGGCCCACCTGTGGCTTCCGACAGCCAGTGAGGCCCCAGGGGAGGGGGACTCAGGCGGGGAGGAACCCCCTGCCCCACTCTGAGGGGAGTGTGGCTGTGAGGGCGGACAGCGTGAGGCCCCGCAGCTCCTGGCCGGGCTGCTTACCCGGCTCTTGCTGGCGAGAGGGGAGGAGCCCGAGGCCGCCTCTGGAAAGCAGGGTTTCTCTTCTGATGGCTTTGAGAGCCTAGTTAGTGCTGGGTAAGGGAGAGGACACCTGGTACCCAGCACCACCTTGACCGCCACGCTTGAAGTCGCCCATGTCCCCCTGATGGGACACTGACGTCATGCGGGATGTCATGGTGTAAATTTACTTTGAACCTGGCTTCCCCAGAAAGGGAAGGGAGGTGTCTTCGCTAAGCTGTCTGCCCAGGGCTCCCGAGGACTGGACATGCGGGAGCCGGGGGGCAGGCTGCGTCCCCAAAGCCGGTGGACGTGGTGAGGCCGGCGGCTGGAACTCAGCAGCAGCCAGAGTAAGCGGGTGAGGGTCGCACACCTCCTAGGCCAAGTCACTAGGGTGGGAGCTTGGAAATGGAGATGTTCCCGGTGTGGGAGGGGGGCCTGCCTCCAGCCCCTCCTCCTCTGGCCTCCTGCTGCCAGAACCTTGTCCTGAGGCCCGGTCTCCCTCTGCGACCCCCGGCTGGTCTTCTGCCCGTGGGCTTGGATAGGACTTGGACTCCTCCCACAATGGGGATCTCATCACCTGCCCTGCCGCTAATGTGGCTGTTAGCAGTTCTCTCTTTTATTGTAATTTGTCTCTGCAACTTCTGTCGGTTGGGCTGATGGTGGGCTCCCAAGGGACAGGGCTTGTATCTGCTCAGTGCACTGGCCCCAGGTGCCCAGAACAGTGCCGGCACGCGTGGGCACTCAGCACGGCTTTGTCAGGTGGGTGGGTGGGTGGTCCCGGCCGAGCTGTGAGTTACACGAAACAAGTGCAAGTTTTTCACATGGGCTGTTACTTCAGCTATTTAAAGAGAAGTCTCTTGTCCTGCCTCCTCACCTCACAGCTGTGCCACCCAAGGCCGACAGCCACTCCTCATGTGACATGTGTCAGGCCCTCACCTCCTTCCCCACCACAGAATCATCCCCAGCAACTCGCTGCATCTCCTCACCCCTTGGAGTGTGAGTTCCAGCGAGGTCGCAGGTGGATGTGGGCTGTGACCCTGGTCCCCTCCCCTGGGCTCTCTGAGCACGGCCTGGGAGGGTCAGAGAGAAGCCAGGCACCCCTGCCCTCCGGGAACTGCAGGCCCCGGTCAGCAAGACGTCGGGGAGCGCTCACTGCTCTGTCCAGTGTCTGTCCACACCTCCCACACAGCCGTGGCCAGGTGGGCACAAGGGTCTCTGGCGGTGGCTGGCCACGTCTCCGGCATCAGTGTGCTCGTTCAGAACCCTGCTGTCATGCTTTCTGACAGAATCTGTCGCTCACACCCTGTCACCCTCCTTTCATCCTGATTTATTACCAGGCCTAATGAGTTTGGGGAGCAGCTGTCTCCCAGGGATGGGACCATCAATCTAGGAGATGGCTGTTGAACTCTGCTCCTCCAGCGAACGCGGGAGGGAGGAGCCAGGGACGAGGGGGTGTGGTCACAAGCGGAGGGGCTGGACTGCAGTGCAGGGGTGAGTCCTGATGCCTCTAGTCCAGGACCTGGCCCTCCTGCTTCCTTCCGGTCCCTTCCCTCTCTGTCCCTCCGTTACAACATGAAGTCCAGAGCATCCCTGGTTTCTTTTGAACAGGCCAGCACCCACCCTGTGTCCTTGCAGTGACGGGGGCGGGCAGGGATGGGGGCACCCAAAGGGCTCCCAGGCCTCATACTTCCACTGCCCCTTCCCAGGGCTCGCTGGGGCTCCTCTCACAGAGCCAGTCCTCAGTGCATCCCAAGCCCGGGCGGTGTTCCTCGGGCGTCTGCTCCGGAGACATCGTGTGTGTGCCCTTCCTCAGAAGAGCTGCTCAGCTCGGAACGGTGTGCTCATCACATGCAGCTCTGACGAATGCCCCTCTTCCCCCACAACTGGAGCATTAAGGGGCACCCAGCAGGCACTGGGTCAGGATCCAGGGGGCAAATGGAGCACCTCTGCTTCCCCGTGCTGCTAAGGCACACGGCTTATGTAAGCTTTTGACAAAGCGGCGCAGCGTGTGGCTGACGGGACTGGGGCTCACGGGGGAGGGCCCCCAGGTGAGACTGTCCCCCTCCAGGGCCTTCTCCAGGAGCTGCCACTTTTTAATGCTGGAATCGCCTCCTAAGAGCCTCCAGCATCTTCATTCCTGGATAGGATCCAGCATCTAGCCCTTGGGGGTAGATACAGTTTTTGGAAATAGACTTGAGTAAGAGAACAAGGTGGGTGACTAATCCAGGTGATAGCGTTGTGATGTAAGCCTAATTATAGCTAGAGGATTGTGAGATATGTTTTCTTATCTCCCATAGCCATGCCTTTGTAAGCCACCCTGAAAGTTCTAGAAAATGTCCCATATCGTCATTGACATAATGACACACAGCTCCCAAGACGGTGACTCCAGAAGCCACCCGTCAGTAGCTATACCTTCAGGATGGAGGTTGCCCACGCCTCCGTGTGCTTTAAAAACTCCTCCTGTCTTGGAAACCTCCGTGCCTTGGTGTATTTGCAGTAAGGAAAGCCCGGGGCTTGAGGTCAGCAAGCGTGCAGGTCCCAGCACTCCCTGGAGATGGAGCGTTGAGGAGGAAGGGGGGCAGAGAGGCACTAGCCAGCATCCGGGGCTGGAGGCAGCCGTGACTCAGTGACTCGGAGTTGCTGGCTTTCTGCCTTCTCCCGCCGCGCCTGGGGCCCTGAGGCTGAGCCACAGGGACAGCTTTCTCCACTCAACTCGTTCCGAGCTGTGAGTGGCACCAGGCCACGAGGTGACACCTGAGATGGTGGCAGAGCAGGGTTTGAATCTCGCAGAACTGTCAGCCGCGGCCTCTTGAATAGCCTGTCCCCGGGCGGCCCCAGGTCCCCACCTCCCGCGGTCGTCCAGCTGTAGCCATCTGACTGCTCAGCTCGCGTTGTGACCTGGCCCCCAGGGGACTCGACCTCCACCCTGGCCCAGCGCACTTGCTGCGGTGCGGTTCCTCCGCACAGATCTCTGTCCCACACACCCCTCCTGCACTCAGCCCCAGACATCTGGTGAGCCAGGTTGCCTGCGTCCCGGGCTGTCCTGTCACCCCCTCTCCGCCCTCCAGGGGTTAATCCAGAGACAGCTCGCTGGGCTGAGAGCCCACAGGAGGAGCTGGGTCTCCGCTTTCCCCTTGACCTGCCAGAGCTCGGAAGGCAGCGTCTCTGGAGCAGGGAGGGTCGTGGAACGCCCAGAGTTAGGAGCTGCGGGGACAGGAGCGGGCTGAGGAAGAAACAAATCATCTTCTTCGTTGGCAGTTTGCGCAGGCCTGTTCCCTTGCTCCCTCCCCACTCCTGTCCCCTATGCCAGACAGCTCCATTCCTGTCACTCCCACTCCCAAGTGTCATTGTGGGAAGACACTGGTCTGGCTTTCTGTGAGTCCCAGGAGAAAGGCCTCCTTCCGGGGAGCCAGGGAATGTGATGTGGCCTGAGGGGACAGTGGGGAGACCCCCAGCCTCCCCCGCGGGGAGGGGCCCTGTGCCTCAGTCAGGCCGGCCTCTTTCAGCCGAGGGAGGGAGAGTGAACATGAGTTCTGCCCCGGCCCGCTCCAGGCCAGCGAGCGGAGGAGGCCCCGAGAAAGCCCCGCGAGGGAGCCGAGCGGCACCCGGCCAGGAGCACGCACTCCTCAGAGAAGGCGGTGCGGGGCCGCCCTGCCCACCGCCCCAGCACAGCCCCTTCTCGCGCCCAGAGCCCCCGAGACAGACCCTCCCTCATGCCCTGGGGAGAGGGAGCACGGTCAGCAGCCCCTGCCGACCTGGAGCTCCGGCCTCTCGCCAGGCGCCACCACACCAACAGCTCTCCAGGGGAAGGGCCGGTTCCCGCTCAGCTGGCTGACTGCCCTCTTGTCTTCCAGCCTTCGCCGTCATGATCGTGCTGGCGCTGGTCCGCATCGGGCACGGGCACCGGCAGGGGCACCCGCCCCTGGCTGACCTCTCCGGGGTCCGGAACCTGTTCGGCGTGTGCGTCTACTCCTTCATGTGCCAGCACTCTCTGCCTTCCCTCGTCACACCTGTGTCCTCCAAGCGCCACCTCACATGCCTGGTCTTCCTGGACTACGTGCTCATCCTCGCCTTCTATGGCCTCCTCTGCTTCACCGCCATCTTCTGCTTCCGCGGCGACAGCCTCATGGACATGTACACCCTCAACTTTGCACGCTGTGACGTCGTGAGCGTGGCCGCCGTGCGCTTCTTCCTGGGCCTCTTCCCCGTCTTCACCATCAGCACCAACTTCCCCATCATCGCCGTGACCCTCCGCAACAACTGGAAGACGCTCTTCCACCGCGAGGGGGGCACGTACCCCTGGGTAGTGGACCGCGTGGTGTTCCCCACCATCACCCTGCTGCCCCCGGTGCTGGTGGCCTTCTGCACCCATGACCTGGAGTCCCTGGTGGGCATCACGGGGGCCTACGCAGGCACAGGCATCCAGTACGTCATCCCCGCCTTCCTGGTGTACCACTGCCGCAAGGACACCCAGTTGACCTTGGGCCACGGGACCGTCAACAAGCATAGGTCCCCTTTCCGCCACACCTTCTGGGTGGGCTTTGTGCTGTCCTGGGCTTTCTCCTGCTTCTTCTTCGTCACCGCCAACATCGTCCTCAGCGAGACCAAGGTCTGATGGCAGGATGTGTCTGGTGGTAAGAGACCACTCCGGCGCCCCCGCTCACCTCCGCACCTGCAGAGCCAAGAGCTAGCTCCTTCCCAGGGTTCCTTGGGGTGGGCGAGGCCGGATTCTTGGAGGGGACCCTCCACATCTCTGGCCGGGGGTCTTCTCCCCCCACCAGGATTCTGCACGGTCTGTACTGTGCCTCACTCACTGGGCAACCTTTCCCCCCGGGTTCCCCTGCGTGGAGCTGCCCCTGGCCAGCCGAGCGGCACGGCCTGAGCACACAGCTGCCCCAGACTCCGGGCTTGGCCACCGCCCTACGCACAGGCCCCAGCAGACAACCGCCAGGGGCAGCCTCCTCCCCCGCACGGTGGGGACACAGTGCTGGCTGGCACTGCCACTATTCATACCAGACGCCACGTCCCCTCCTCCTTTGTCCCAGCCCCTCGTGCGTCCTAGTCTGGGGAATCTGCCGCACGGGTAGCTGCTGCCTCAGGGCGAGTCCCAGGCCCTAAGCCTCCTCCCCACCAGGATTGCCAGGTCCCACCTTCCCCTCAGGCCTGGAGTGGCCAGGTGCCACTCCTGGGGGAGGGCCTGGCTAGCCCCCATGACAAGAACAGGAAGTGCTGATCGGCACCAGGGTCCCTGGACTGTCGCTGTGAGGGCCCCTGCCGTGGGTGCCAGCACCAGTCCTGAGCTCCTGAGCCCGTGATGACTCAGCCCAGGGGACGGTTTAAGCCCAGAGCTGTGACCCCTCAAAGGGATCCGCTGCTCTCCTGACTGCCCCATGGGGCCCGTGGGGTCTCCTGTATAAGGACCACGAAAGGGAGCCACCCCCAGCCACCATCACAGTGGCTTGGGAGCACCCTGAGCATGTGGCAGTGAGGGGGCTCTGCTTCCCACCTTCTAAGAGGTCAGGCCTGTGGGGCAGCAGCAGGCTTGGCTGTCCCCACTCGAGTACTAAAGGTGGCTCCCTTTTGAGCCACATGCTCTCCATGACCCTTGGGTGCTGTGGAGTGAGATGGGGCACCAGGCACCATTCTCATGGAAGGAGGGGTGAGTTTCTAGCCACCTCACCAGCTCTTCTGTGGCCCCATCCCTGTCACAAGCATGCATGCATCTGCTGGGCCAGCCTTCCTTGGAAACACAGGTGACTAGTGAACTCTGCATTTTCAGTGTGCCTTCTGCTTCAGGACCTGGGGGTCCTTCCTGACCCTCCCTGGCGTCCCCCCAGCCCTGGGCCTGGCCCACCTGTCCTGGAGCCCAGAGCAGCTTGACCTGGAGCTGCCTGTCTGGGGTGGGGCTTCAGGTCCCCAAACCAGCCCCCCCTTTTGATTTCAGTGCCTTGCTCAGCCCACATTCAGGAACCTTCACAGCCTCCGGCACGGCGCGGCATTCATACCTTGGACAGTGACCACGCCGGCTCTCCTGGGGCCCAAGGTGGTCTTGGAGGGAGAGGGAGGAAGACCTGGGATATGTGTGAACTGGGGAGTCCACAGGCAGTGCCCCCCCCCCCCACCCTGGCCCCTGGCGCCACAGCCCGTGAGAACCCCGGGTCATGCGTGATTGGCCGTGGTCTGCATTCTCACTGTTGTACACTTCTTAGTGCGTCCCCAGGTATTGTGATTTTCCATCCATGTGAACACTAGACCACCCTTCCCCATCTGCCACGGCAACTTCTTCCCAGGAGGCTCCAGCCCCCGGTGGGCAGAGCAGGGAGGGCTCCCAGGGGGCAGGCACTCCATGGCTCCAGCCCCACCTGGAGCTGCCCAGCTGTTTGCTAAAAACGCAAAACATCTGTACTTCCCCTTCTCCAGTTACATCCCCTCTTGCTTAAGGACAAAGCAAATTAAATCATCCTGCCGCCCCAGGCTCCAAACCAAATACTGGACGTGAGTTTATTAGCATCATAAAGCCCAGGTTGATTTATGTGACAATCTGGAGGCATACAGCAGTGCCCGGTCGGTGGCTGCATTCCCCGCCTCCGAGCCCGGCAGCCTCAGGCCTGGAGGGACCGAATCGGCCCTAAGTGGCCGCGTCACTGTCGGTAAGCCAGGGTACTCCCCACCGCCGCTGTCTGGGCTCCTTTGCTCCTCGGCGTTCACCTACTGTCTGACCACCTGGAGGTCAGATGGGGTCGCCTTCCTCTCTACTGATAGCCAGGGGGGCTTAGAGCAAGGGGGGGGACCGCCAGGAGCTAGACAGACCCCCGATGATGCCTGTTCACCCAGTGCGTCAGGCACGCTTGGCCACAAGTGCTTACATCGGCGTGGCGAGGTGGGCGAGTGGGATCATGATTTCCATTTTACAGATGGGCCCCCGGGGCCACTGGCAGGGAGGGCAGAGGAGGCGGCACGCCGGGCTGGCCTGGGTACAGATGTGGCTGTGGAGGAGCACATAACTCAACAGCCTCCACCTGGTGCCTTTCACCCAGACGGGCCCCAAGGGCAGGCTGGGCCAAGGTGGGAGTCCGCGATCCCTCGGGCCCTGGGTCCAGGGGCTCCTGCCTGTTCCCTCACCTGAGGCCAGAGAGGCGGCTATGGTCTTATGGATGGGGCAGATGGCAGGTGACAGGCTGGGAGGCACTGCTGAGTGGTGGAAGGTGGGCAGCGGGCACCTTGCCAGGCCCTTAGCGACACAGCTGTTCTCGCCACATGGAGGCCGGGAGCAGCCTCGGCAATAGGCAGACTAAAGTCAGAGTGGTGGAGGATGGGGGCTGCGCCCCACCTCAGGGGAATCCAGCCCCGGGGGAGGAGCCTGGCAGGGCCCGGCCCTCGGGCGTGTGACCACACCTGTCTCCACCTGTCTTGGTGTGGCGTCCGATTCCCGGGAAGGGCTGACCCCAAGTTGGCCATGCTAACAGCCACTGAGAAGCTGCTCTTCTGAAACCGAGACCCAGGACTGCAGGAGAGAGCTCTGCACACCTCCCCCACACCCGCCCGGGGCTGGGGCTCGCGGTGTCGGTGGGAGAAAGGAAGAATAGCTTCCTGAGTGCTTGGTATGTGCCAGGCATGGTGCTGGGTGCTTTCCGCATGAACCTGGGCCTAACTTAGGGACTGAGAACGTGGATCAAGGAGTCAGAGCTGCCCCTTGCAGACGGCAAGCCTCCGTGCCCGTCCCCGTCATTGTAACAGGGAAGCAGTTGTAGCTGCGCCGCCGACCACTTGTGGGAACTGAAGTCCTGAGCTCAGTGCCTGGCACAAACGTGCTCAATAAAGCTATGACGTACTGATGCTCGGCTCTCTTATCACTTGCCAGCCATAACTGCTTGTCGCCACAGACCCAGGACTCACTGAAGACCCTGGTTTGGGTCCCCGGCACCTGCTGATTTCATAGCCTGCTGCGGAATTGCGGCAACTGCCGGCTACAATTCAGAAACGGGAAACTGGTCTGAATTCTTCAGGGCCTAGAGGGCTTTGGGGGGGAAAGTGGTCTCTCTCTGGCTCCAGGGAACTTAAGAGCCAAACCGGGGCCCAGCTGGAGAGTTCTGGAGCCGGGACTGAAGCCCAGGTATCCTGACCGAGGCCATCATGCCTGCCCTTGGCTAAGCCCTGTGCCCCCTGCCTGCTCACAGGCCCCAGGAAAGCGGTGGTGTGGACAGTGAGCTCCCAGGAAAGCCAGGCGAGGAAACGCACGCAGCAGCAGGGTGAGACAGGTGGCCCAGGGCCTCCCTCCTCTCGTATCCCACCAAAAGAAAAAGCCAGCATCCAGGTGTCTGGTGTCTGGGTGGACTCAGCTTGCTCTTTGCTACACAGTCAGGCCCTTGTTTATGATGATTGATCGTCTCTGGCCTGGCGCCACGGCTCCCTCCTCTCCCCTGTCAGGCTTTCTGCCCTCTTCGATAGTGCAGGGCCATTCCTTGGTCCTCCCCCGGAGGTGCAGGGGGCACCACGGCTCCGAGCAGGAGGCTGGGGAGCCAGGCCAAGCAAGCTCTGAACCTGTAGGAGGCGTCCTCCCTGCCTCCACTTACCATGGGGCTCACTTCTCCCCAGAATACATTCCTAGAGCAGGAACGAGGCAGCCAAGAGCCTGGCTCCAAGAGCAGGATTGGCCCCTCCTCGGAGCCAGGCAGCAGTAGGCTCAGCTCCACATTTGGCTTTTAATTATCTTTCCGGTTCTTGGTTATTAATGATCTTGGGCAGTGAGCGGAGAGCAGCCTGGACCTCAAGACTCCTCCCAGCTTACCTGCTGTAGCCTTCCACCCAGAGCTGCGCTCAGATTCAGGGAGCAGGAGGGGTCCGGTCCAGGGGCTGGTAGCCAACGGTTAACTCTCTCACCACCCGTGGCTGTAGTCAAGGTCAACTCCCAGGGCACTGGCCCCGAGCTCTCACCCAGACCCACATTTACCACCTGTGGCTGAGACCTGGATCCGTGAAGATCCATAGGGCCAAGGACGTGACATTGCCTGCAACGGACGCCCGTTCTTGGCAGAGTCTGGCTCTCCAGCCAGGAAAGGAGCAGTGTTAGAACCATCCCCCACTCCAGGGGCGCCTGGGTGGCACAGTCGGTTAATCGTCTGACTCTTGGTTTAGGCTCAGGTCACGATCTCAAGGTCATGAGATCAAGCCCGGACTCAGGCTCCACACTCAGTGCAGAGTCTGCTAAATTGCTCTCTCTCTCAAATAAATCTTAAAAAAAAAAAAAAAGTTTCTCCCACTCCCACCATTTCAGCTGCTCTCATGCCTAAAACCAAACAAAAAACTTCAGTTTTCAGGGCTCCCTCCACCCGCGGTCATGGAGTGCTGGGAGACAGGGAACCAGCAAGAGCGGTGTGGGAAAGGGCACGGGGCAGGGGCTGCCTGTGGTGTCGGCCTCGACCACTGCCCTCCCCGGCCTCCTCCCTGTTACAGGGAGGTAATTTCTGCCCTGCCTCACCCAACTTGCCAAGGACAGCAAGGCCCCAGGCTTTCCATGTGCACACTTAGACAAGGTCTGACGGCACCAATCACACCGTGTTTGTGGAATGAATGGGAGAATGAGGGCTCGCTTGCTGTATGGAGTCATTGTGGGAGCTGAACACAACCACAGATGGGAAAGCATTGACAATTCTTCACCAAGAGCCAGCCTTCTAGATGGTCCAGGACTGATGACATGTGACAGAGCAAGGAGGTGGGGTGGGGAGCCCAGAGGGACAATGAAGGACTGAGACATCCGGCAGATTCTCTGACCTGGGGCTCTGACCCCCACGAAGAGCCCTGGCACCAGCAAGACTGAGCCATGTCTGATCTCAGACGCTGCCTCTGCCAGACTTCCAGAGCCGGCAGGCAGTTCAGAGCCCCACACATTCACCACCGAGAGAATACAGCCAGCCAGGGCCCAGGAGAGCCCAGGAGACTCCCCCCAGCAGACCTCCCATTCCCACTGATACACTGTCAGGCTCCCAGGTGGACCCCTGGCAAGGCAGGACACCCACAGCCCCTGGCATAAGCCTCTCTTTTCAAGGAGATTGAAGGATGAACTCCATCCATCACCACCCAAGCCCCCATGCTGAGCACATTTGTCGCATCCAGCTCCAGGGTGGGTAGGAGCCGGCACTGAATACCAAGTGGCTTCTGCTGCCCAGAGCCCTCCCTCGGCCTCATCTCTCAGATACTCCCCCAGAGGGAGCTGCTCCTCTAGGCAGACACCCTGCCTGGGATACCCCCAATGTGCTCCTATTGCCTACGGGCTGTGGTGTGCCCCCTCCAGGAATGCAGAATGAGGCAGCCAGGACCAGTGGGTTGTAAAAGATTTGTTTAATGCCCCAGATGCTCCGAGAAGAGACTCCAGACAGGGAGAGTAAGGAGTGGGACAGCCCTGCCCTAACCCCGAGTTCCAGCCTCCACGCTCCCACGCCAGGCGCCCAGCAGTCATGACTAAGAACTAGCTAACGGCGGGGCAGGGAGACCCCAGTGCTCCCGGTGACTCCAGAACAGGTGGGAAGGGCATAAGAGGACAGCAAGAGCCCACCCAGCCCACACCAGGACTTGAGCCTGCCGAGGTCACCGAACTGACCATAGAGGACATCTGTCACTGGGGGCCCACAGCCAGGATTTCAAGGCAGAAGCCAGAAAAGTGCAAGTCACCTGCCCCCACTAGCCCTGATAGCGCTAGGCAGAGAATCCAGCTGACCATGAACCAGAGTCTCTGACCCCTCACACTTCTGACTCCAAGCTGGAGATCCGCCTCCAGGTACAAGGTCCAGGGAAGCCGTGTGTCCCACAGGCCACCCTGCTGACCTCTTCCAGCCCCGCACTGTCCCTGTAGCCTGTGCTCAGCCCCAGGGTCCTGCTCCTGTGCCCCGGAGGCCCCCAGGCCCCAGTGAGCCAGGGGCTGTGGCTGGCACAGGGGGGCAGAGGGGGGCAGACAACCCCCCAGCAAAGCGGCAGGTGGGCGTGGGCGTGCAGGCAGGCGGGCTGTCTGTGCGGCCAGGCGGGGACCTCCGCCCACACGCCCTCCTGGCAGGCCTCCCAGTAGGACGGCAGCCGCATCGGCGGCACCTGCGCCAGGCGCCCACAGGCCAGGCGGCCACACCCCGCGGGCAGCGATCTGGACCCGGCGAAGGCCTCGGCCACCGAGCTGGGCAGGGAAGCGTGGCGCGGGTGTGGGCCCCGGGCCCAGGCCGCGCGCAGCAGGGCCTCCCGCCAAGCCAGCTGCTCCGGCCCGAGTAGCGGCAGGTCCTCCGGCTCCGGGGGCTCCGGGAAGAGCGGGAGGAAGGGGCGCCCCGACCGGTCGGCTCGAGGGAAGGAGCTGTAGTGGCAGCGCTCGGGCGACAGGGGGCGCTCTGGGAGCGCGCGCCTCTCGGAGGCCCAGAGGTGCCGCCCGCCGCGCCCGGCCCGCACCTGCCGCCGCGCCTCCCGAGCCGACCAGCCCGACACCCGGGAGACGTCGGGCAGCGACGGCCTGGGTGTCGGGGGGTGGCCCGGGGGCTGCGGGGCCCTGCGCCCCGGCGCGGCGCGGCCCCCGCCCGGCGGTCCCCAGCCCGTGGGGCTGGGCTCGGGGGACGGGCGGGGGGTGTGCGGCCGCGGGCCGGGGCAGGCGGGCGGCGGGGGCGCGCGGCGGCCGCTGCCCCAGCTCTCAATGGTGCGCGCGGCGCGGTCCAGGGAGCTGCTCACGCCCGCCGTGGTCACCATGTCGCGTGCGGCCTGCAGCATCTTGAGCACGCTGGCCTGGGCCGAGCCGGCGGTCAGGTCCGGGCTGGGCGGCCGCGCGGGGCTGGCCAGGCTCTGCACCCCGCTGAAGCAGCTGTAGATGCCCTGGGCAGCCGGGAGGAGACAGCCATGAGCGGCCAGCTCGTCTCAGGGACCGCGCACCTCCCGGTCCAAGCACCAGCCCAGGCGTCCCCGACTCCTAGGAAGCAACTAGCATTTGTTAAGCGCCTCCTTAACCGAGAGCGCAGTTGCCCGGGAGCAGTCTGAGGCCCAAGAGGTTCTCTTCTAAAGGCACACAGCTTGTCAATAGCAGTGAGGGTTTGGACCCGGGTCAGCCTAGCTCCGAGATACTGCCCCGCCTGCTGCAGAAGGGCTCTGCTTCTCATCTGCTGTGTGATGCTGGCAGGCCCTCAGTTTTTACATCTGTAAATGGGGCCATGGCTAGCTCTGACTTAATCTGGGTTGGTGCCCCTAAAGCTGGGGCCTGCCTGGGGCGGGGTGGCACCACCCACCCTGCTGAAGGCCAGCAGGAAGTCCAACCGAGACGTGTTGGGCACTGAGTGGCGCAGTTTCCAGTAGACCAGGTGCTCCCAGGCAAAGACCAGCAGGGCCAGCCCCATTGCCACGAGCAGCATGTAGAAGACACCAGCCATGTTGTCGATGTCCAGCTTGCTGCTCATCACCTCGTTCTTCTCATTCTGGCAGATCCCCGAGAGCCACACCGTCTCCAACTTCTGTGTCTCCCCTGGCAAGGGTGGGGACGGGGCGGGGGGACAACTGGCTCAGGAAAGACCCTCCCAATGCTCACCCAAACCTGGAGCAAGGAGGGGTCTGGAGCCAGGGTCCCACCCCCTTGCAGGACCACACAGGGATCTAGCCCAGCGGGGGCAGGATTGGGGGGTAGGGGTGTCAATGAGCAGGAAGAAAGAAAAGCAGAGGCGGGGGCTGGGGTAGGCGAGGCCAGCCTTTGACGTGCCCACCGCCCACATGCCCAGGAAAAGCTCGCTGGCTGGGTTGACGTTATCATTCACATTGGGGCCAAACTTATGGGGCATCTCCATGCCAGGCACGGAGCTGGGCACACAGAGACAAAAGGCCTAGGCCCCCGAGGACACCACAGCACCTTCATTGCTATCATTCTCATTCTGTAGTACTGATGGAAAATCACAGTTTTATCTTACTGCGCTGAAGCCTCTGGGTTTGGGGGCAGGTTCAGCGGGACTGCTTACACATGTGAGCCGCTGGTACCAAGGCAAGCCTGGGCCCCCGGCTCTGGGACTGGGCAGGCCCTTGGCACTACCCTAGGTGATCTCAAGATGGAAGTGGTTGGGACAGGGGTCTAGAGAAAAAAGAGAGGATCTGAGCCTCCCCCCAAGCTCCACCGTGTGGCCTGAGCTTCCTCCTGTCTTCCTGCCCTTCAGGGACTCCCGTGTAGTCCTGGCAAGCCCACCTCTTCCCCAGGTCTTCATGCTGTCCCTCCAAATACCCCCACCCATGGGCCCAGCTCTCACTCCCAGAGACCTCTTCCTGCCCACGGGCCCTGGGACTCAGAGAACAGTAATGGAGATGCTGACCAGCCATCAGGCAGCTGTCCCCACCTCAGCTTCCATGGCCGACCCTGGGCCTCCAGCCCCCAGCAGCAGCACCCACCGTCCCCCAGGAACTGCAGGAGCGCCAAGTCTATGGCCCGCTTCCAGTGGGAGTCCTTCTGCATGGCGATGCCATAGCCAGTGGTGGCAAAGACCTTGCCAGAGCCGATGGTGACCAGCTTGCAGCCCTCATCCTTGCCCGCCATGTAGTTGAGGACAGCAGCATCATAGATGAAGGCGTCCAGCTTCCTGGGGACAGGCCAGGGGTCATGTGAGGTGGGGACACCAAACCTGGGGCCTGACAGGGATCTGGGCCATATGAGCCTGCTGAGCACTGACCAGGAGGGATGGCTGGGCAGAGCCTTCTCTGGTTCTCCTGGGTCCCGGATACAGAGAAGAGCCCTTTGCATAGCTCGGGGACCCCACCTACCCTCCTCTCAGAGAGACCAGGGAACTCTCCACCCCCAGAGGACGCGCCCTCTCTGCCCAGCCCCTCCATGCCCCTAGGACCCTAGGAAAGTCACAACCACCACCTCGGGCCAAGGCTGAACCCTGGTCAAGACCTCAGCGGCATCTCTGGGCCCCATGGTGGGCATCTAGTTTTGCTTGAAAGTTTACTCTGTCCCAAGACCTCCTTACCCCCTTCCCCAGGAGTCCTACAGGACACCCCAGCCTCAATGTCCCCACCTTGCTTCTCTCAGGAAGGGCCAGAGCTGAGGCTGGTCATCAGGGAGGCATGTGGGTAGAGAAGTCAGAGGGTGGGTGCAGAGCTGAGGACCCACCCCATCTTGAGGCTGGTGAGCGCATCTTCCACCGAGCGCTGGTTGAACTTGACCATGTGGGTGTGCATGTCTCGGTAGTTGCTGCGGATGTTGCGCTCTGTGCTGCCATTGGGCACCGTGCCAAAGCGGAAGGGTGGGTACTGATCTTGAGGCCGCTGAAACTGTGGGCAGAGGACAGGCGCCATTCATCACCCTCCGTCCAGCCTTGCAGGCACCAACACTCCCCGAGCCCGTCCCCCGGGCCCAGGGCACAGGAGCCCGAGAGACTGTCCAGGCCACTCCTGTGTTTTACAAATGGTGACATTGAAGCCAGGTCAGGAAGAGACTTATCCAAGGCCACTCAGTCGGTGGACCTGAGCCCTCCGCCCCCTCACCCCAGGTCCCAGCCTCTCCTCACCAGGCTCCCCAGCTCCCTCCTGCTCCCTGCTCCATTTCAAATTCCCCTCCTGGGTCCCACAGGCCTGCCCCTGCTCTTGGCCCCCCTGCCCTCTGCTGGCTGCGGCCCCAGGACCTTCTTATCACTGAGGCCAGACACAGTGTCGATGTACTGCTCCTGGATCATGAAGGCGGCCAGGTTAGCGGTGTAGCTGGCGAGGAAGATGACGGCAAAGAAGGCCCAGACTAGGACCATGATCTTGCTGGTGGTGCCTCGGGGGTTCTCGATGGGCACCGAGTTGTTGAAGACCAGCGCCCACAGCAGCCACACAGACTTGCCGATGGTGAAGGATGGGCCCCCAGACTCTGGGAGTGAGAGGGTGGGCACAGAGGGACCCAGTTCTTCACTCTGTCCTGGGCGGGGCCCCAGCCATCCCCACTCCAGGGCAAGCCAGCCCACCTTGTTTCTCTCTCTCTCATGTACCTGATTGGCCCCTGCTGGTTGTCCGCAAGCCAGAGACCTCCCCCAGGATCCAGCCTGCTCTGCAGGGTCCCTGAGGCCCTGAGCCCCGCCCCCCCCACTCCCCATGCTCCCTCCTCCCAGGCCCAGCTGAGAGCTTACTCTTGCCGCTGGTGAGGTTCTGGTCGTAGCTGACAGGGCTGAAGTACTCAAACATGAAGACCGTGATGGCCACCACAGTGAGACACATGACAAACATCATCACCCACACCGAAGGGCTGTAGGGCTCTGGGAACAGAGGGAGGCAGCTCAGAGGACTCACTACCATCCCTCGCACCCACAGCCCAGAGCGCTGGGTGCAGGCAGGGGCGTCCACTTGGTCAGGGTGGGGCCCAGCAGGCAGGAGGACTGAGCCAAGGGGTCTCTGACTGTCAGAGCAGCAGAGCCCCAGGAGAGAACCCTCACCCCCACCCCCCAGGGAGGTCATGCTCTCCGGGATTCTTGGTTTCCCTGCCCCCTCTGCCCTGGGACAAGATCCCATCACCCCACCCGAGGAAACTTCCCTTTGACTGCACATCTCCCCTGGATCCCTGTCCCACCCACAGCTTTCTTCCACAGAAAGAGACTTTACACCCATTGGGCTCTCCCCTCCCTGTCCCTTTCCCCAGCCTGCAAGGCCTGCAACCTGCTCCATCTCCCATCCTCCTCCTCCTCCCCCCCATCTGGCCAGATTCCACAGAGCCAGGGCAGCTTGCCCAAGGCATCTTCTCCTTCCCTCTCCTCCCTCCCCTGCCAGCACTGCCAACCACACTCCTGTTCTGGAAGTGCCCTGCCTGGCCCAGCACGGACGTGGACGAGCTGCTTGTTCTGCCTGGAATCAGGGTCTCTGAGATCAAGTCTCACTTTGGATCGTACTGACAGGGCCCGGGAGCCCCAGGAGCTGGGGAGACCAACTAAGCTGCTCTGACCAGTCTGCCCAATGGTTTCAGTCTCCCTGAGCAAGGAGGCATCACTGCAGGAAGCACGGGTCCCCTGAAGCAATGCCCATCCTGCGGGGTGGGGGTCTGTTGTCTTCTACGCGTGGCTGAGGAACCCTGTTCAGAGAGGTTTGGTGACTTGCTCAAGGCCACACAGCAGGAAGGGGATTCTCTCCTCTGCTCCTGGCTGAGGGTGGCCTGTTCTCATGGCTCTCTGTAAACCTCACACTGCAAGTCCCACTGACCTCCTGACAGGGCGCTTGGTGACACCCAGGACTATGGCCATATCCCCAGCAGCTAGTGTGAGGCTTGGCACAAAGGGGCTGCCCTACAAATGCTGAATTCCCATCAGGTCACGAGCTAGCCTCACTTCCCGCTCTCTGGGTCAGCTCCCCCAAATCCCTGGGAAGCTTCCCCCCTAGCGCGTCCTAGCCTACCAGGCATCTCCTAAAGTCAGCCTGCCTTCCCAGCTTTCCTGCCCCCACATGGCCCCTCCACCCTCCTCACCCAACACTCGGGCTCAGAATGGAACCTGGGCTTCACCTCTTCCCTCTCCGTCCTACCCTCCTGCAGCTCAGGCCTCCGGCCAACCTCCAAGGCACCCGCGGCTGCCGGGCTGGCCCTCTGAGGCCCACCGCAAACTCCCTGTTTCCAAGCATGCCCCTCAGACCCTGGAGCCCTCCCTGCCCACCCCGAGCCGCACCCAGGAAGGCCGATGGGGAGACGGTGCCGTTGCTACGTGCCACCATCACGCTGATGCCCGTCTCCACGAAGGGCACAGAGAAGTCCACAATCTCGGAGCGCTCCTCGTTGATGGTGAGGGAGCCGATGGCCATGTCTGCCCGCTTGTAGTAGACCTGGGGCCACGGGGGCCAGGCCCGGGTTGGAGGAGGCATCCCACCGGCTGGAGCACCCTCCCCAGCCGCCCCCGGCCACCCTTCCGGCACCCCCCGGCTGGCTGAGTCGGCTGTTCCTATCTGGGGTCCTTAGAGCTCCACTGCAGTCCTGACCAGCCCAGGGAGCATTACTGGTGACAGCCCATCTTCCCTGCCAGCTGGGAGAGCCTCAGGAGCTGGGCCCAGGCCCCGCCCCGACTGACCCCAGCACAGGAACATCGAGGGGTGGTGAGCGATGTGTGGGGCCTGGGGTGGCCAGCGGGCAGGGGGGTGGGCTCAGGAGGACCTTGGGGGCGGGCCTACCTCCCCGATCATGCCGTTCCACACGCCCCGAACCCTCTTGCCATGCTTGCCATTGGTCACCAGGTACAGGTCATAGGAGAACTTGACCACCTTGGCCAGCTTCTTGAGGATGTCAATGCAGAAGCCCTTACAGCAAAGCTTGGTGTAGGGGGCTGTGTCACCGCTGCTGCCACCAAGAGACCACCAGGAGTCAGAGCCGGCAGCTTCTCCCCGTTTAGCAGGTGGCCCCCACCCCCCCGCCCAAGCACAAGCCACACCCGCCTGCCATCGAGGGGCAGCACACAGCTCACTCGGGGCCTTCGCACGTGTTCTCGCGGACCTGAAGGTGTGGTTGTTCTGCCTGCGGCAAGGCACGGTGTTGGGCACACAGCCGCCCGTGCCAGGGTCGGGGCTCTCCACGATGACAAAGGGCCGCTCTTCGAGCGTGGCCACCGTCACGTGCCGGCTGTCCATAACAGGCTGTAGAGACGCACCATAGCGAGGCCACACCGGGTACTTCATGTGGAGGACGCCGTGGTCCCAGCGCCCCACCTGCAAAGGGCGACCAGCTTCAGCCAGGGACCCCCAGCCCAAATCCCCCCACCCTCTAGGTGGGGCCTCCGGCGGGGGCTGCCAGGCCCAAGAATCCCCCTCCCTAACCTAGGGACATCTGGGGCAGGAGCATTTGGGGAGCAGGAGAGTCGGGGCAAGGGACTGGGCATGGACCAGAAGGGAGGGCTCCCTGCAGCCCCCTCCCAGCCTCTGGTCCCTGCGCTTTACTGATCTAGCCTCCAAACCGCTGCTGGCCCACCGCATCGTGCTCGAGCCCAGACCTGAGCCGGTCTCACCACACTGCCCACCCCACCCCCCACCCTGACCTCAGTATAAAGTTCTTCACCCAGTACTCAAGGCCTTCCCCACTCAGGTCCACCTTACCCCCCTCACCCCACTCTTCCTCCTCAGCCTCTGCACCCCAAACACATCACTTAAAAATGCCTCAAACCCTCTGCCCCTCTGTCTAAACCAGGCTAGTATCCCTTCCTGATGGGCTCCTACTCAGCCCTCCACAGTGCAGCCCAAATGTCCCAACTTCTGTGAATCCTTCCCCAGTTCCCTCCTTTGAAGACAGAACTGATTTCCGGCCCTTCTCTGTGTCCCCATGATGCTTTGCACGTATCTCTCCTCAAGCACTGATCTCCCCAAATTCTATATGTTTACATGTCCGTCTGGCCAGCATAACTGTGGGTGAGTCCCCCAGGGGCAGGACTCTGTGAGGAGTGCTTGACAAGTTCTATCGTGGTGGGGGGCTAGGGTGCCATGGGAGCCCTGAGCCGAGGTGCTTCACCCACCCTGGTGCAGTGCAGATGCTTCAGCTGAGACCTGAAGGATGAGGGGCTGGATGAAGGACAGAAGGGACCCTCTGCTCAGCTGTGGGACAAGAGGGGCTGGGGACAAAATGAGAGGATACCGAGGAACCCTGGGCTCACCCCCTTCTCACCATCTCCCAGAGGCGGTGACGGTTGAGGGCGATCACAACCATGGTGGGCTGGACCAGGTACCCACCAGGGCTGAAGGAGAAGTCTCGGCCCTCCCAGGTGACATTCAGTAGGTGCCTGCGGTGGGGGAGAGAAACCAGGGTGTCCCCCCAGCCCTGCCCAGGACCAGAGGCCCCCTCCCCCACCTTCTACCTCACCCCCATCACCACCACCAGGTAGCACTGACTGTGCCCTTATTGTTCTCCTTCCCTGTATTGACACACCCCCTCCACAATCCTCAACACACCCTCACACCGGCTTTTTTTTTTCAGTTGAGGAGCCCAAGCTCAGAGAGGTGAGGTAACTTGGCCCCAGGCACACAGCTGGTGGGAGGTGTGGCCAGCGAGCCCAAGCTCACTGCAGCCCAGGTCCGCTGAAGCGCCCTGCCCCCCTCCCATGCCCTGGGCAGGTGCCCACCTGTAGAAGGCCTCCCGGGCAGGGCTGACAGGCCCGGGGTGGCCACGGCAGTCCCCAGCCGGGGAGGGCAGGGCACCGTGCTGCCGCTGATAGCCGTGGGCGCCCAGGGCCAGGATGGCCACGCCGTCGCGGACCTTCTGGCGGAGGCTGAGGCGCCAGCTCTCGGTGACGACGCTGATGAGGCCCACGGGGAAGGCGGCGGGGGGCGTGTCGGTGCTGCCCAGCGCCAGGCTGGGCACCAGCCACACGTGTCCGGGCCCCACCAGACCGGCCTGCGCCGCCTCGGCGAAGAGCACCTCGGCCTCCTCGCGCGAGCAGTAGGCCACCAGCACCGGGGCGTCCACCTGGCGCAGCAGGCGCTGGATGTGCGCGCGCTGCCCGCCCGGGCCCAGCTCCAGCGTGAGCACGTCCAGCAGCCGCCAGCTCAGGTAGCTGGCGTCGGCGACGGCGCGCACCCCGTCCAGGAAGAGCGCGTGCCCCGGGTGCAGGCTGGTGATCACGGCGAACGCGCTCCAGTCGTACTCCTCCAGCACCTTGAACAGCACCTGCAGCTGCTGCTCCAGGGACACGCCCAGCTGCAGGAAGGCGGAGCCCGGCTCCTGGGGGCGGGGCGGGGGCGGGGCCTGAGTCGGGGCTGGGGCGGCGCGCCCCGCCCCAACTTCTGCTCCCTCCCGCAGTCCCCCGATGAAGATGCCGCGCGCCCCGCGAGCCCCTGTGCGGCAACACCTGCCTCCAGCCCCTGACGTGGTTCCTAACCCCTGCTGCCCATTAGAATCACCTGGAGGGCTTTTAAAACTACTCAAGCGGGCCCCCACCGGAGCAACGCTGGATCAAAGCCTAGCAGCATCAGCCGCCCCCGCGGAGCTTGTTGGAAATGCACATTCTCAGGCGCGTCGCACACCTCTTGGATCAGAATCTGAGGATGGCGCCCATGAATCTGTATTTTAACAAGCTCTTCAGGTAATTCTTGAGCCCCCCAGTTTGGGAAGCGCTGCCTCAGACCAACTGACTCAGAATCTCAGAGATGGGACCCTGGGCGTCTGTATTTTTCTAAAGCCTTGTTAAGGTAGAGAACCACCATGCTGAGGGTTACTGTCGGGCCCAAAGATAACAGGGAAAACAGCATCCTCCACGGAGCCCTGGCGAGGAGAAAGTTCCTCCTCTCCACCGCCTCCACATCACAAATGCAGAGGGCACTGCCTGCTGGCGCCTGGGCTAGCACAGTCCCCTCCTAACTGTGGGCTCCCTGCTGCCCCTGCAGGCCCCCAACATTTCACCACACTGCGACTGTCCCAGTCTTTTTAAAAAACGAATCCGGGACAACCCTAAAGGACAAGTAACCCAGTTCCTTCAACAAACAAATTGCAAGAAAAAGAGAGAGATGGAGCAGGATCCTAGAGATTGAGGCTCAGAAGATACAGCAGCCAATCACTATGCGGAAACCTGATTTGTTTCTTGATCAAGCAAACACATTTAAAAATATGCATTTATAATGTTTATGAAACAATGGGGAAATTTGAATACTGCCTGGATATTTGATGATGTTAAGGAATTGTGTTTTTTAGATGTGATAATGGATGGTGGTTTGGTTTTGAAGCCCTTATCTATTATGGAGAAGTATTTCCGGATGGGACGATAGGGCTTTGCCTCAAAATGACACAGAAGAGGGGGACGTGGGTGGACATAAGGATGGGGCGGTGTTGGTCGGGGGTGGATGGTACATGGGGCCATTATACTCTTCTACTTCTATGTATGCTCAAATTTCTCCATAATAAAAAATAAAGAAATAAAAAATAAAGAAAGGCAAACCAGATCGGTCTCTCCCCTCAACACCTTCTTGTGCCCCCCAATTACTTAGGATAAAACCTAAATATCTTCCTATGTGCTCAGGATCTCACCTTCCTCTCCAGCCTTCTCTCAAGAACTCCCGGCTCCTTCCACCTGGCTGCCTTCACACCACCTGATGCCTCTGGCTGGAATACTGTCCCCTCCCTCCCCCCCCCCCAACACACACAACTTGCCAACTCTCCCTCATCCTCCAGATCTTCGATATGATTTCTTAAGAGACTTTCTCTGATCGACCTCCTACCCAAATGGGGGCCTTCTTAGACCCTCCTGGCATCCTGTGTTTTTCCTTCAGAACACTTATCCCAGCTGAGACTGCAGACAAATGTGTGTTTAGAACTTTCTCACCACAGGATGCAAACTCTGTGAGGGCATGCCACCCCCATGCCTGGGACAGTGACCTGCCACTGGATGGTCTCCCTGCAGGTTAACTGCATCAGGTTCTCTGCCCAGCCTGGCCCTCTGCCACTGGGTCTGGAGCTTGACCGAAGAAGGCCAGAGAAACAGAGAGAAGGTGGACCAGGGTTGCCCACCAAAGCTAGAGGTGAGCTTGCCACCCACACCCCCTCATCCAGACACAATGTGAAAGCAGCCCGGAAAGTTTATCTTCTAGAACATGGGAACATCCTTCCCACAGCCTTCTCCCCGCCTTGCCCATGTCCCACCCTCAGCCCCCACCTCCCTGCTGATCCCACCCAATCCCAGTTGCCCAGAACCTAAGTCTCTCCCTGGGCAGCCTGGCTCCCAGCCCAAGGGATGAGAGGACATGAGTTTGGACAGGCACCTTGGGGGTGAGGACCACAGCAGAGCCCCCACTGATGCTGACAATAGGCACGTGGGTCTGGAAGGAGATGAAGTCCAGGATCTGGGCCACGGCCTCGGTGCCCACGTTGTCCTCAAAGACAATGCCGTGGACGCGGGCCGCACCTAGGAGCCCGCAGATCTGGGTGAGGAGGCTGCTGGGATTGGTGTTGTTGACCCCCACGGTGAGCGGCTGGATTTCCAGAGGCAGGTCCATGAAGCTCTGGGAGGTGAGGCGGGTACGAACTTGGGCCTGCGGTGGCCCCAAGCTGCCAAACACCACGGCCACCGTCATGGCTTGCTCACCCTGCCCCGGGCCCAGCCCTGCCCAGGCGCCGAGGAGTGAGGTGAGCAGGAGGGCCGGCCCCAGGGCGCCACCCATGTCCACCGGAGGGTCCTGAAGAGAGATCGGGATAGGTACAGGGAGGGAGACAGAAGCACAAAGAGAAAAGATGAGCAACACCCAGAGTCAGAGACACACATCCCGTGGGAAAGAAAAGAGGGAAAAATCTCCCTCCACAAAGAACGGCAGAGAGGGAGAGACAGCCAGACACAGAGAAAGAGAAAGAGACAGGTTAGCTGAGCGTCCCCAGGGCAGCCTGGAGGGGCAGGGGCTGGAAGAATGTGAGTCCCCATAGGTGCTCATCACTTCCATTCTGCTGTTGAACAGCATGCGTTTGGAAACGCATCTGTCTGGGTTCTGCCCCGGTAGAAAGGGACGCTGAAAATGCTAGTCTGGTGTCCAAGTCCATAGTTTTGAGTCAGACAGACCTGAGTTCAAGTCCCAGCTCTGCCACTTACTGGCCGTGTGATCCTGGGGGAGTCACTTAGGTTTTCTTGCGATAATCCCAGGAACAACGTCGCAGCAGGAAGGAGGTTGCCCACTGCTATCAGCCCTCATCTTACGGGTGACAGCCCCACATCCAGGGGACGGAGAGTAGCTTCTGTGACACTTTCTGCCCTGCCTCCATATTCTCCATCCTAAACTGAGCCTAACAGCCCCGAGGGCCCTGCTCTGTGTGGCCCTGCCTGGCACAGAGCCCCCTCCTCCTGGGCACCAGACGTCCCCACCCTTCCCCTGTGGCCTCAACTAGTAGCAACCATTCCACAGGAGTGTGACACCGCCAACTTGGTCAGGGCTCAGGGTCTCCTGAAACCCTGGGGTGTCTTCCACATGAGCTGCTTCCCCAGGCCATCGTCGGTGTGCAAGGTTTTTCTGACCTAACCCAAGGGCGTGATGTGCATCCCTGCAAATAAACATCATTGCTTTGGATCAGAACCAAGAGCCAAGCCAGTGAGTGGTGCTCACTGAGGCAGCGCTCCCTCCCAGCCGCCATCGTCCACTCCTACGCCACCTTCTCCATCTTCATCATATCCCCAGCAAAACTTCTGAATGGGGGAGAGACAAAGGGTGACGAGGGTGAACCCAGTTTAATTTAGGCTGAGAAGATAGCATTTTTGTCAGGGCCACAGGACCGCAGCTACCACCAATCAGGGACCTCAAGTGACACCTGCAAAGGGCACTGCCGTGCTTGCTTCTCCCTTTCCCAGGCCTTTCTGTGCCCATCTCTGGGCACACAGCCCAGGCCCAGTAAGTTCCCTGCCCCGCCCCCCCACGGGCAGCCCCAAGGCTCCATCTCTGCCTCGCAGCGCTGAGTTCCACGTCTGTGCCGCCCAGAACAGGTGACTTTGGGCACCGGAAACTGAGGTCCGAGGTCAGTGTCAAATACAGGCTGGATATGGAAGACTGAGTGTGAGAAAAAGAATGTAAACTATCTCAGGAATATTCTTTATATTGATGACATGTTGAAGTAGTATTTTCCATACACTGAGTTAAACAAAATAAACCGCTAGAACTAATTTCACCTGTTTCCTTTTACTTTTTCTAATGTTGCCACTGAAAATTTACAATGACACCCGCCGCACTCACGTTGCTTCTTTAGGACAACATGACTCTAGATGTAGGACTCAGGCCCTCCCCCAACTCCAGGGGGGCACTACCCCCAGAGACTCCCTCGATGGGAAGGTGTCCTCTGGGATTGGGGTTGAGAAGGACAGGAAGTCGAGGCAGGTGGTGGCTCTCACCTGAAGTGATCACAGAATACCTCCGGAGGGAGGGGTCCCATCAGGCAAGTCTCTCTGAGCTTCCAATGGCCAAGGGCAGATTCAAAGAGATTCAGACCCCAGAGTCTTATCACCACATGACCTCCAGCCTCCCCCACAAGGCAGGAGGGTCGTACCCCCAGCCCTGGCCCCCCAAACCTCTCCACCTCCCATCCACCTCACTCCCCCCCCCGCCCCACTGATCTGAAACGTTTTTCTGGGCGCTGCACCCCTCCTCACACAACACAGCTGCTCCCTGGTGCCCACAGATGAAGTCCAGACACCTCGGTCCCATGACTAGGGCCCCACACACCCAACACCAACCCATTGTCTCCCCTCCATAGAGCCCACACTCCTGCCAGTCTGTTAGCCAGACAGCCCCTCCCTGTTCTCATCTCCAGGGCTCTGCTCTGTTGTTCCCTTAGGCTGGAACGTCCTCTTCCCACAGCCTCTCTCTTGTCTACACAACAAAATTCCAGAATTTTCAGAGCCCAACCTAAATCCCTCTCCCACTGGGCACCTGCCCTAGTTCCCCCAGGCTCTGGACACGTGCAGTGAGAAGATATAGGGTCTGGGTGGGGCTGTAGGCCACCTCCTTCCTCCTACCTTACCTCCCTCCCACCCCTGGGTTGGGAAGCTCTCTGCTAGGCCACTTCACTGATTGGCAGGTATTTGCCCACTCAATGATGCCCCTGCCACATACCTGACTTTTTCTTAGGAGCCTCACTCTCTCACGGTCTCCCACCTGTCACTAACCGGCTAAGTTAATGAACACTGGGACCCCATAAAGGCCCAGGGGACCATCGCGATGGTCAATCCTCTGAAACCTTCGGCATCACCTTGAGCTCCCTGAGCACTTGCATGTGTTTACGGCTCTTCTTGCCGCCCCCGAGCCCCCCTCCCCCATTTCCAGGCAAACTCCCCCCACACGGATGTGCACACATGCACACTCACACCCCAGACCCTGATGGCTCCCCCCTCTCCCAGGCCAGGAGCTTTGGCCCCAGGAAGGGGCCCCACCCACAACTGCGCTGCTTCGGGGGAGCAGAGGGACCCGAGCTGCTCTGCCCGTCGTATCCACTGCCCTTTGGTAAGCGGCCTCTACTTTGCCGTCGGGTTTCCTTCCCTCCTTGACTTTTGCTGAGCTAAAATCCGAACCCAGGCGTCAGGGGAGAAGACTGCCCCTGCATCTCGCTTCCACTGGCGCGGGCACCAAAGTCTCCCTCCACGATTAACTCTCCCCCTCCCCGCTGATTCCGTCCCGGCCCCCCGGGGGGCGCCCCGCCCCCTCCCCTTGGCAGGAATCTCTTACACTCGGGCTGTGAAGTTCGGGGTATTTTTAGGCCGGCGATAAATAATTCATAGGGAACGTGGCATCAGGCTCCCCCCGCGGGAGGACGGGGCGCGAGCGGCGAGAGCCACCGTCACCCGCGGCTCAAGGACACTCGCGATGCGGCGGCGGCGGCGACTCCGGGCTCCTGGACCCGTGCCACGCCTCCTGGCGGCCAAACTGGGCACCACGTCCGCCCCCCCACCCCCCCGCCGCGCTGCTACACCCCACCCCCTCCCTGCAGGCGTCCCCGGCTCCTAGGTCCCCCACCCCCACTCCCCGCAAGCCCCGCAGGTTGCGGGGTGGGAGGGGAGAGCTCGCCTGGCAGGCGGGGCTGTGGGCGGGATACCAGGGCTTGGGGCGAACCCAGAAATCTGGTTTGCAATCTACCGGGTCCCCTTCACGCTCCTATCCAAATTCTTAGTACGACGGAGTTAAGGAGCAGACTTGAAACCGACTGGCGCAGCCAGAAACTAGACGGGGTACAAGACAGAGCACATGAGCCTTCCTCGATTTCCCTGTGGCCCTGGGTCGGAGACCGAGCGAGGGCGGTACCACCACGGGAGGGCCGGGGGACCGAGCCAGAAGTCCCGCCGGGGGGGGGGCAGGACTGGGAACCAGGGTAGTGCCCGTGTCAGGAGCCCGGCTGGGATCCCCGCTTCGCTCACCCAGCAGGACCTTCCTTTGGGTCGTGGGGCGCACCCTTGGGAATTTTCTGGCTGCTTGATTCCTTGCCTTCACAAGCCCCTGGCCCTGCCCTCCTGGGCCTGGGCACGAAACGCCTTCCGCAGCAGGAGGCTCCGGGCTTCCCTTCCCCGCCGTCGGGGATCCTTGTCGAAGCCCCGGGAGACCCGAGCAACCCGCTGGTGCGACAGCCAGGGCCCAGCGCTCCGGGCCTCACGGTTCCCCCATGGGCCTCTTCGTCCAGCCTTCCTTTTGCGCCTTTGCGCCCTCGGAGCCCGGGGTCCCCACCACCCCGTGAAGCCCGCGCTGATTCCCTGAGGTCAGAGGAGGGAACGTTATGCGGGGCAGAGGAGCGGAAGAAGGAGACCTGGGGGTGGGGGGTGGGATAAGGATCTGGGGGGACTCGCAGCGTGTGAAGGGACGGGGGTGACAAGGGAGAGGCGCGCAAAAGGTGCTCAGCAGACCTCCGGGAGGCGGGGGCCCGAGCTCCCGGAGCCACCGACAGCCCCCTTCCGTCCTCTCTGCCCGGGCCCTCTCCGGCCCCCTTCGCGCAGTGGCGGCCCCCGCTCCTGGCCCAGCTCCCCGCCCCAGCGGCTTCCAGCAGCAACAGTTGCGGGGGCCGGCGGCCCAGACTCCCGCGTCCCCGCACCGCCCCCTCCCCCGCGGCGCCGGACGCCCAGCGAAGGAGGAGCTGGAGGGCTCGGCGACCCGGGAGACGAACGTCTCGGGCGCCTCACCCGCGTCCTTCCCTCGCGTCCGCCGCGCGCCTGTCACCTCGGCCTCCCTGCCTCGCCTCCCCTCCGCCCGCCCGGGTCCGAACCCCAGGCCCGGTCCCCGAGGGTCCCGAGTCCCCGGCCGCCCCCTCCTCGGGCTCCCGGCGCCGGCCAGACTGTCCCCGGGAGTCCCGGGTCCGTCTCCGCCGTCCTTGCCCGCGCGGCGCCCGAGCCCAGCCCCAAGTTGGCGGCGAAGTTGGCGTCCCCGGCTCGCCACCCGCCACTCACCGGGGGGAAGGGGCGCTGCGCCCGCGCCGAGAGCCCGCGCCGGCCGCCTCCCGCGCGCTGCATGTCCCGGCGCCTCGGCCCCGCGCGCTGGCGCGCTCCGTCCTAGCTCGGCGGGCACCGGAGCCCGGGCAACGCGGGGCCCGTGTCGGTCGGTGGTGCGGCCTGGCGGGCTGAGCGGGCCCGGCCCCCGCCCCCGCCCCCGCGCCCTCCCGGAGTCCGCTCGGCGCCCGGCTCCGTCCCGGGCTGGGCTGCACGCCGCGCCTCCGGCTCCCAGGGCTCGCCAGCCGGCTGTGCCGGAGCGCTCGCCGCCGCCCGCGCGGGCCCGCCCCACCGGGGCCCGCCGCCTCCGCCCCGCCCCGGCCCGCCCCGGCCCGCCCCGCCGCCCGCTCCAGGCCCCTCCTTGCCCGCCCGCGCGCGGGACGCCTGGGTCCCTTCTCCCTTCGCCAGGACTGTGTCCCCAGACCTGACCCTCGGGGCCAAGTGCTGCCTCGGAGAAACCAGCAGCCGGCTTGGAGCCCGGGTTCGAGCCCACAGCTCACTAGCTGTGTGACCTTGGGCCATTTAATTCCGGGGACTCCTCAGTCTCTGAAGTGAGACCAGCCTCTTGGGACTGGCATCAAAGATGGTGAACACGCCTTGTAAACTGTAGAGCACTACAGAGACGAGGTACTATTTTTAAAAGGCTTGTCCGTGTGGCTGGAAACCAAGAGGTGGGAAGGCCTTGGGAGTGGACAGAGAGGGAGGACCCGTACCAGATGCTCTCGGCCACAGGCTGGGCCTGGGGCGAGCTGCTGCCCAGACTCCTCACTCCTGCTTTTCTCTTCTCGTTTTGGTTCTACTGAGGGCTAACCAGAAAGGGAACTGGGCCGAAGGGCCAGCAGAGCAGGCAGGCTGGGGTCCCAGGATGTCTGCAGCGTGAGCAGAAGGCAGCCAGGCAGGTCGCAGCAGCAGAGCCAAGCCGAGAGAGAGAGGGACAGTGGGTTCCGGGCCTGGCTGCCAAACCCCCTCACGCCCCCCAGAGGCCCCTGAGCAGGGAGCTGGCTCTGCAGCGCCACCTGGTGACACGAGGGGAGCTGTGGCTGGAAGGTGACCCCAGGCCCCAAAAGAAGTCACATATCAACCACTGGCCCTCCATTACAGCTCTTTTATTTCCAGTACATTCCTGACCTGGTGACCCTCCACAGTCTGACAGGAAAGAGGTGGGAGGGAGGAAAGCCTGCACCTCACCCATCCCGATCTAAGGTTATCTCTGGCAAGGGCAACCTTCTGCCAGGAGGAAGTGCTCAGAGGCCCCTGGAAAAGAGGCAGCCAAGACCGGGTGCCGGGGCGGGCAGGCGACACAGCTGTGGTGCAGAGTCCCACTGACTGACCCAGGCCCCTGTCCCACGCACAGCATGCCTTCTCTCCCCGCCAGCCAGGCTGGGATCTAGGCTCAGCGCCCCAGCAGCCGCAGCATCTCCTGAGGATCCAGCAACTTCTCCCTGGGCTTCCCGGCACCCTTGCCCCGGGACACCTCCTCGGCATCCAGCTTCTCCCAGTCCGAGAAAGAGACAGGCCGGACCCCTGAAGTACAGGAAGATGAGTCACTGCTTCCCACTCCTCCTCTTCCACCCCCAGCCCAGAGCACCCCCTCCCAAACAGCGGAAAGGCCCAGGGCTGCCCACCACGCCTCCCAAGAGCTCACACGGGGCCCAGACCTCGGCTGCTGAGCAGGGCCTCGATGGCCGCATAGCCAGGCCTGGGACCAGATGGCAGCAGCCCGGCCTTCAGGTCCTGCAGCAGCATCTGGCCAGTGAGGAAGCTGTCGGTCATGGTAGTGGCAATGACCCCTGTGGGCCCCCGCTTCACCCAGCCGCTGCAGTAGAGGCCTGGCAAGGGACAACACAGGCTCAGGGAAGGGGAGGTGGCTGGATGCTTCTGGCAAGCCTGAGCCCCCAGTACACACACACACGTGCACATGCACACAGGCACACACATCCACACACCCCAAGTCCTCCCAGCAGCCCTGCCACTTGGGCCCACTGTGGATCCTGGCCCAGCGCGCTGGCCTCCTCTCAACCTGTTTTTACCACGCCACCCCTCCCGCCTCAGTCTCGCCCTCGGCCAGGAGCTCCCTGAGGGTAGGAGATGGGCTTTGCCCCGCCTTCAGTCTCAGCAGGCCCTTCTAAACATGAACGGGATGAATGAGTAGGCAGGCATGTGGGTATTTAATCAGACTGGCGGGTCCCTTAGGACAGGGGCTGTCGTGTGATCTCTAATCCCAGCCCTGAGCACGGGGGCCTAGCCCGGAGCAGGCCTCGGTCAAGTGCATGACGAGGTAAGCAGGCATACGCGGGCATGTCGGCTAGCCTGGGAACTTCCCTCCCAGCTCGAGCCAGGAGGAGGGTGGCTGGGCCCCAGGATGGGCTCCAGGGACAGGGCAGTTTCTTAGTGCATGTCACTGGCCGAATGAATGAATGGGAGAGAGCAGCCTCTCCATCCCCCACGATAGTTTGGTGCCTAGCCTCCCTGCGTCCTCTCACCTGGCACATCTATAACCCGGCCTTCCATATTGGGGATGACCCCAAGTTTGGGGTCAAAGGGCACACTGGGGTCGATGGGACGGCTCTTATACCCCACACTGCTCAGTACCAGCCCACAAGGGAGGTCTTCCGTGTCTCCAGTGGGCGCTGCGCGGGCGGCCTCACCAACACCCTGTTGAGGAGAGTGTGGGCAACACCAGGCTGGGGCGGGGAGACTTGAGAAAGGGGTGTCTCTGGGTAACACGAGACTCACCTCCAGTCTGGTGACTGCCAGGCGAACGCCAGCTACCCGTCGCCCGTCTGGTGAGGGCAGCACCCGCTGGGGGCTTCGGAAGAAGCGGAGGCCCCAGGTGCGGGAGGCCAGCGCGTGGCGGGCAGCCCCCTCCACCCCTGGGTTCTCCGTGGCTGTTCGAAGGAGAAGTTCTGTCAGCCGCTTCCTCTGCCGGGGGACCTCTGTCAGCGATGAGAACATTTCAGGCAGGCCTGTCCCTGGATTACAGCCCTCTCTCCCCAAGCCCTCCCCCAAGCCCTCTCTGACCTAGACCATCCCCTCCCTAGTGAGCTAGGGGGCCAGGTCAGGGCCCCTCACCCTTGATTCTGTCCTGAAGGCCCAAGAAATCCGCAGGATCCAAAATGGGCCGGGTTCCTGGTAACTGAATCATCTCCCGAAGCTCCTTGGGGGTGGGAGGTAGGGGAGGAGTTCAGGGCCAGAGCACTCTCCACTCCTGCACCCACCCCAGAGCCCAGCCCTGATGGGAGACACCACCACCACCTACCACAGAAGGCACCAGGCCCCCGGGCCCTGCCTGCCTCCCCCCTCTTCCACCCCAGGCAGCAGCCATTCTCGGGGACTCAGTCCTGCCACACCTCCCAAGGGCAGACCATCTATGTGGGACCCTGACCCCCCTCTGGCCCCAGCACCTTAATGGTGAAGGCTACTTGCAGGGGTCCGCGGCGGCCCACTATCCACACCGTCTTCACCCGACTCTGCCTCAGTACCCCCAGGGCAGCCTCTGTGATGTCCGTTTTCTGGCACAAAAGGAGGGCTTGAAGTCATCGGATGCTGACCAGCAAGGGGACTTTGCATTCGGCGGCGGTTTTCCTACCCTCAGCGGGGAGGTCTGCGGCCGGGAATTGCACCACTGCGCCTCCTGGTGGCCAGATGGAGCACTGCCTCCAATTCTGCAAATGGCTCCACCCAGTAGCAAACCAGGCTCCTGCTCTTTCATTCAACAAGTGTTTCCTGAGTGTGTAGCAAGTGCCAGGCACTAGGCAAGGGGCATGGGGGTGGGGCGGGGTGGGGTGGGGTGTCAACGGTAAGCAAGAGAGACGTGGTGCCGGCCCTCACAGAGCTTCTGATCTGGTGGAGACAGTGATACTTGTCAAATATTCATCAACAAGTATAAAGTTGTAGTGGTGACAACATGCTTTGAAAGAGAAGTAGACAAGTCTATGAGAAGAAGGGAAATGGACCTATTAAGGTGGTACTGGAGGGCTTCCTGGAGGAAGGGACAATTGAGCCAAGAACTAAGATAAACACAGGTTAACTGGCAGGGGGAGTGATATGTACACACTGAATAGTTGTTGTTGTTTTTAAAGGGCCATCCATGTAGCTGGAGTGCAGAAAGTGAAGGGAGAAACGGTATGAAGCAAAGCTCAAGGGCTGCCTTCCAGGAGGCCTCTGCCTGGCACCAGAGGGAAACAGAGGCACTGAGCTCAGCTTGGAGGGTGAGGCCTGGACCCTGCAGGCAGTAGCATCCTCTCCCCGGTGTGACCCCAGCTCCAGCCCTCCCCCCCCTGACCTGCCCACTCACCTCCAGGTGCTCAGGCGGGGTCAGCAGGATCCGGGCCACATCCAGAGCCACATTCCCTTGCCCCAGGATCGCAGCTGTGTCGCAGCTCAGGTCTGGCGCCAGCTGGCAAGCAGAGGTCTGGGTAGGGCTCCCCTGGCCTTGGCCCCAGTCAGGCTAATCTCAGCTCATGCCCAGTCACCAGCCGAGCCCCCAGGCTTCCCCACACCTGGAAAGCCCACCCCACCTGAGCCTCAGCTGACGCCCCTCCTCTCCTACCCAGCCCCACCTTCTCCCAGAGGCCTTCCCTGGTTGACCTTCCCCCTCAGGCAGCTGATGTCTCACATCTCATCTCCCTAGGAGCCTCCCAGTTTGGGACAGTGGCTCCCCAGTCCCCCAGCTGTGGCATCCAAGAGCGGCCCCTGGCCCTGGCTGAGGAGTGGGGAGGAAGAAGTAGCAGCAGTGCTCCCCAAACTCACCTCCCGATTCTCAGGAAGCCCGTTGTACCAGCCCACAAAGGCCCGGGCCGAGAAAACACCAGGAAGCTCCTCACCGGGAATTTCCAGGGTCTGATGGTCCTCTGCCCCATAGCTCTGAGGAAAGACCCAGAGTGCTTGGACCAGCTAAGGGCCCGGCAGACCCTGGCAGGCCTCCTTCTGGCTCCTCCTCCCCAGTTGCCACCCCAGGCCCTGCCCAGTGGGTTGGGCCTCTCCCCTACTGCCTTCCACCCTACCTCGGGCTGTTGCCCTGCCCTCCACCCGTCCGCACTCACCAGCACCACGGCATGGTAGGCCGCCCGCAGCTCCGACACAGCCACGTCCCTGCCGACCGCCACGTTGCCACGGAAGGCACATCGGTCCGAGCGAGCCGTCTGGGTAAAGGTGTTGATGACATTCTGCCAGGCCCCAGAGGGGAAGGGGTTAGGGGTGGGGCACTCCAGGGATCATGCCTGTGCCACCCTCGCCTCACAATGTCCCCAGGAGGGAACCTGTGCGGCATCCACACAGAGGGTCTGGGGTCATTCCATGCAGCCAGGGAGCCTCCTTTCCCTCCTGACCTTGACCAAAGTCCCCAAACTCCTCCTCCGACCCAGAGAGACCCACCTTCACCTCGGGGTGGTCGGGCGCCACGCCAAAGCGCACCAGGCCAAAGGGCACCAGCTGCTTCTCGTAGATGTCCACGTGGGCCCGGGGGTGGTGCTGGGGAGAAAGAGCAGCTGGTGGGGCCGAGGGAGAGGCTGGGCCCTATGGGTCCTCCCTTCCCCGACAGGGCGGGAGAGCCCAGCTCAGTGCGCTGAGGACACAAGGAGAAAGAGAGGCCCCCGACTCCCCATCTGCCTGGAGAGCCAGACAGCAGGACTGGGGCAGCAGAGTAGCCCAGGCAGCGGAGGCCAGACCTCGGGACTGCCAGCCCCTCGAGACGGCAAGGACTCTGACCCACTAAGGAAGGAGGCAGCTCGCCCGCCACTGGAGTCATACGAGGGGAGCTTCTTCATCTTCTTGGGCCAGGCCTGACACACAGCCCTGCCCTAGAACCCTTCGATAGATCTAGAAATGCCCAGCCAGTCTGAGGAGCTGACAACTACCCTTTGAAATGCATACTCGCCTTAGCTCTAGTCTCCCAAGTCATCCTGTTGGAAAAGGGACCACCAGGACATGGGGTGGGGAGCACAGCCGGGGCTTCTGGGGGTCAGAGGGAGACGGAAGTGGCTCGCTCTGTTTTAGAAAAAATGAGCTCAGTTATATAGGTGGTCCCACCTTGCCTGCCCTCTGGAGCACCTAGAGGGGCCACAGGGAAGGCAAAGGGTTGCGGTTGGGCAGAGAGGTCGGGTCTGGGCTGCCACCGATCAGCCATGTGGCCCTGGCCGGTCCCAAGATCTGCGGGGTCTCAGACTCTTCCTCTGCAAACTGGGACAGATAAGAGCCCCCTCTCCAGGTTGTTGGGAAGCATCCAGAAGGTCAGGACAGTGAGAGACGCAGATTTGGAGTCAAGCAGTTGGGGCTTCGGGGGATGACACCGCCCTGCCTTGCACCCCCATCCTAGGCTCTTGCTGTGATACTCTCAACTCTGTGGGACTCAGGCCAAATGAGCTCCTGCCCTCCAGTTGCCCTCACCCCTACAAAGGCTCACACTCACCTCCTCACCTTTGTCTAAACCCCCTCCTGCCCTCCCCTCCACTGCCTACACCCAAGTCCAGGCCCCCCACGCCCCGTCTGCCCATCCGTGTCTCCTGCTCTCCCCACCCATCCCAGCCACAGGTAATGCCCAAACCACCTCCTTTACGCCCCAGGACGCCGCAGCCACACATGACGCCGCAGGGACCAACCCGGGGGATGTTTCTGAGCTTCTCGTTAAAGAGCAAGGCCTGAAGCACTTAGCCCAGCACCCGACCCACTGCGGGTGCTCAGTCAAAAAGCTGTCCTTTCCTATTACATCACTGCCTCGCCCCTGAACCTTCCCCAGCTGCCCACAGCCAAGGGGCAAAGTTCAAACTGCTCGGCGTGGCAGTCTGTGACCCACACAGCCCGGCTTTTCGCCTTTATCTTCCATCCTTTCCTGCTATGGATCCGCTCCTCCTGGTCACACTGTCCTGTCCAAGGCCACCTCTGCAATGCTAGGCGTGCTGGCCTGTTTACTGGATCTCTCTCCCGGCCGACCTTGTCTTCAGGGACCCGCTCTTCCCTAACTCAGCTCCCTCTTCTCCCTCCGGCTGTTCTTTCTCAGGCTTCTTTCCTCCTGCCCCCCTCTAATGAAAACACTCTCTGAGGTTCTTCCAATGTGGGACCCCTCCCACCCCCCAACACACGTTCCCTTGGGGAAGCTGCATCCACTCCCTGTGACCTCGGATTCCTGTAGACATGCCCATGTTCTACTCTCTCCCCTGCCCGGCTGCCCCCTCCAAACCTAACAGCCCTGGACAACACTGCAGACTCCTCAAACCCACCTAGATGCAAGTCAACTCCCTCTGCCCCCAAAACTCTTTCCTTCTGCTCCTGTATTCCCTCCCAACCCATCCACCCACAGCCTGAGCCAGAACCTGGGGTTTGTCCCTGACTCCCCTCAACCCTGCCCAGTCACCTATCTTCCCCTCGCCCTCCCCCATCGCCCCCTCAGCAGCTCTTCGTTGCTCTCCCGGCCACCGGCCCTGCCTCCCTGCCCCACTGTCTGCCCTACAGGCAGAGAGAGCTCCATGTCAAAAACGGGGTGCTTGCCTAAACCCTTTCAGTGAAGCCAACTATACCCAGAGCAGTGGGCAGCATCCCCTGGGGCGTTTGTTAAAAATCGTTGATTCCTAGGTTCCAGGCTTGGAGTCAACAGTTTGATTAGGTCTGAGCATGTGACTAACTACCCGAGGACTCTGATGGAAGGAGGGGAGGGCAGTGGATAGCACCACGAGACGATGCTTGCCTCCAAGGCAGTGGCTTCCGAGGCACCCCGGCTCTGGGCCCACCTGCCTCCTCCATCAGCTCTCCACCCTTACCCACAAGCCGTTCTTCCCCAACTCACTTGTCCCCAGGGGGGCATCCTCTCCTCCTTCCGGGCCTTTGTCCATGCAGCTCTCTGTGCCTGGGACTCTCTTGCCTGTCAGCCGCCCCTCGTCCCCCTGGCAGCTTCTGTCCTTCAGACAGCAATGCGGACATCTCCTCCTCCAGGCCGCGCTGGGTGCAGCTCTCTGTACACCACGCCCCCCGCCCCTGGTTTCTGTGCTTCCACTATCAGACCCTCAGAGCCTGGATAAACCCTCTTCCCCTCAACTCCACAACTCCACCCCCCATTGGGCTGTCATGTCCTTGAGCAGAGGGGCTATGCTTGTCCTGCTCGTACCCATGTTCCTAGGGTCAAGCCTATGCGCCTGGAACATGTCAGTGTCCAATAAATCACTGCTGAATGGCTGGCCTAGCATGGTACTCAAGAGCAGCTCTGACCCATAAAGACAGAGAAGAGACTGGTGGGTGCGGGGGCGGGGGGCAAAATGGGGGAAGGAGAGTGGGAGGTACAGGTTTCCAGTTATGGAATGGATAAATCACAGGGATGAAAGGTACAGCAACAGGGCACATAGTCGATGGTATTGTAAAGGCTGTGTATGGTGACAGACCTGCACTCAGGTCCTAGCATCTCCCCTGTCCAGGTGGGGACCCTGGGCAATGTCGCGCAGCCTCGGTGTCCTTACCTGCGAAGTAAGAGTCATGACACCTGCTTCAAAGGTTGGCATGGGGAGATGAGACGCCTACAGCGCCCGCTCAGCTAAGTGCCACTGTCCCACATGTGTGGCGTACGTTCCTGTCTCGGGAGCACAGCCAGTAGGCTGGAACTCCCGGTGGGCAAGGACTGGCTTGTAACTGGCTCCTGAGCCCATCCCCCAGCGCCTCTCACGAGGAAAGCATGTGCAAGTGTGCGCCGGCTGAGTGCAGGCCAGGGCCACTGCTCCCACTGGGGGCACTGAGAAGCCTGCCTGGGAGGCCCACTCTCCCCGCTCCCCAAATTTCAGGCTCAGGTAGCAAGTGCACCTTATACAAAGCCCTCCAGGATCTCCCCAGACCCTGTGGGATCCCTGGTCTCCATCCAATGGCCCGGGGCTATTCTACCACAAGGCAGTTTGTCCATGCATGACCTCCCACACGTGGCACGTCCTCTCCAAAGCCCACCTCCTTCAAGGAAGCTCAAAGGCACCTTCTCCAGGAAACCCTTTCTGACTGACTGCGCCTAACTCAGCTCATGCTGGTCACATCTCGGTAATTAGCTTTTTCACCTGTGTTGCTTGGAAGGCGTGTTTAGGTCACTTTTCAGCAGGGTGTCCAACTCATGCTGGTCTCTCCGAGACCCTCCCGGCTTTAACATTGAAAGCTCCATGTCCTAGGCAAACTAGGACGATTGATTACCCCACCTTTTCAGTTTCTGCATATATGTGTGTACAATTAATATATTCATTCTTTCTCCTGTCTCTCCACAGACACTCCAAGTCCCTCCAAAGCAAGGCCACTGTGTCATGTCTTAGTCAGCCTAGGTCTCCCTCTCCCCCTCCCACCTGCGGTTCTCCCTCCCCCCTCCCTCCCACCCAGATCTGCCCAAGTCTCAAGGGTAACCAGCAGCCTTGGGGCCCTGCCCAACAAGGCCAACACTGTAAGCCTTGAGGCTCCGGCCTTGGGGTGGGAGGAATGGGGGGTGGAGGGCAGGCTGAAAGAACAACATAGCATGGGGAGGGCTGGAGCATGACAAGGTGGCTGCAGGGACAGAAAACCCTGAGAAGAGGGGGTAGCCTCAAGACTAGGATGTTGAGGACAGAGGAGAGAGAGAGAGAGAGAGGAAGGGAAGATGAGGGGCAGGATAAAGTCATCTGCAGGTCTGCATAAACTCCGTGAAGGGCTTGGCCAACGTGGCAGAGCAGGCCATCTGCCACTGACCACTTCTCCCATAGCTGAGGACCTAGAGTGGGGAGCCCCAGATGTAGGTGACAAAGCATATAGGGAGTGTCCAGTCTAGATGTGCTGGGAGCCCCTTTCCCATCAGGGATCCAGGAGTGCTTTTAAAACTCAAAGGGGGTGGGGCTTTCCCCCAGGATTGGAGCAGCAGGTGAATCATAGGCGAGGGAACCAGGAAAATGTGGCTCACCTTTAGCAGGTGTTGGGCGGTATAGAAGCCGGCTGGGCCACTGCCCACCACACAGATCTGAGGGGGCTGCTCCTGTGTAGAGAACTGCTGCCGGAAGCCTGGTAGGGGGGCGGGGTGGGGGGAGAAAAGGGATGGAAGGTCAGATCAGCACTTCCCAAACCAACGTCAACATCAGGCAGAAGCTGGAGCTTCCCAAGCTTCACCCCTACTTGCACCCTCCTCCTCTTTCCTCAAAGCTTTGGCGTTTGCAGGATCCCTTACTTCGTCTGAACCCCCAAAGGCTGTGTCTTCATCCAGAGCCCCGCATCTCACCCAGGAATTTACTATGCCCACTCAACAATCCCCATCACCCCTGAAGCTGCCCTGCACAGTACTTCATTTTCTTACAGGGTTCCCTACCCACCCAGCTAGACTACCACATCCTTCCTACGGACTCCAAATCATCCCAATCTTGCCCCCGTGGATCTCCCACAATGCCCGACTGTAGCTCTTCTACCCACTCTCTCTCCACAGAACGCTATATTGTCCCTGTAGACCCCTGTCTTTCCTATAGACCCCTGTTCTACCTCAGACTTCGCTCTGGGCTCCCAGACCTTCATATAACCCCCATTCACCCAGTCTCACACCTGTGCACCTCACGGTCTCCCCTTCTCACTTTGTTGACACACATGTGACCGCACAGGCCCCCACCTGCCCCCGTACACCACGCCAATCTCGTCCGTAGGAGTGGACCCCTCCGGTTTCGCCCCTGGCCCCCTCTCGCCCCTCTCCAGCCCTGCCCCAGCTCCGCTCTGACCCCCACACTTGACGCTCGCAGGCCTCCCCGCGCTGCCATTCAGCCCTACAGGTAGGTGCCCTGCTCCTACTCGGGGTGCTCCCGGCGGGAGGCGGCCGGGTCCGACGCCACGCCGACCAGTGCCACCAGCGCCAGCAACGCGGGGCCATGGCTTGGAAGAGCAACCAGCCAGAGGACAGGATCCCGGAGACGCCCCGCGCTCAGTGCCGGGGCATCCGTGCTCCGCGCGGGCTCCGGCCCCGCCCCCGACCTGCCCCCGCCCCGCCCCCAAGTCCCGCCTCCCGCGCTCTGGGACCGCACAGAGTGGAGGCCACGCCTCCATCCCGGAAAGAAGCCCGCCCCCAAAAGAGAAGCCCGCCCGCCGATCCACCCCCTACCGCTGAGGGCCCGCCCCCAGGACTTCCGAGCCTTAGTGACTTAATAATTTTCTCCCCAATCCAATCATCTGGAGGCTAGCGTTGAACGAGAGCGAATCTCCATCGCTGTTTCAATCCCGCCTGATGGAGGGAGCCAATTAGGAAGGAGCTTACTTTACTAAGGCTCTCCCCCTCGGAGACGCTCGTCGCTCTCTGATGACGCATGGGCCCCTTTTGATAGCGTACACGCCTGGCCCGGGCCTGGTTTCTTCCCAACCAATCACGAGTCGAGTTCCAAAGGAGCCTCCCTTCCCTTAGCGTGATAACCACGGAGTCCGGAAGTCTGGGGAAAAAGGGCTCCTGTGGGGCCTTGGCCGCACGTGGGCTTTGTGCAGGTGTGACCCCAGCCACATGCTGTCCAGTTCCGGCCAGGCAGCATTTTAAACCTGAGAGATCAAGTCCCACCTCACCCCGCTCCCCTTCACGTAGGTGAAGAAACAGGGGAGGAGCGGCTTGCCCTTGGTACTAAGGGCTGAGCCATACCTCCCATTCCTGTCCCAACTGGACTGGTACTAAGGGTGAGGCTGCTAAGACCCGGGCTTCGGGTGCAGAATTTCAGGGGGCGCCAAAAACCTCAGTAATTAAGGTAAAAAATATTTTAATGCAAAATATTTTAAGAGATCAGAATTGAAGACCACAGACTGCCCTGCTGTGCGGGGAGCCCCATGCGGGACTCGATCCCAGGATGCTGGGATCATGATCTGAGCCGAAGGCAGACGCTTAACCGGCTGAGCCGGTGTCCCTGCCTTATCATTTTTTAATTGTCTTTTTATTGAAGTCTAACAAACAGAAAAGTGCACAAATCACAAACATGTACTGTTTGATGAATTACCACAAGATGTAACCATATAAACCAGCAACTGGTTCAAGAAATGGGACATGTGCCTCTCCTTGGCACTTCCCCTCTCTCCTACTGAGAAGTAAATACTATTCCGGTTTTTACAAAGTCATTGTATTTTGTGCCGGTCCCACTAGACCAGGAGGAGGCAAACTATGGCTTGCAGGCCAAATCCTGCCCACCATCTGATTTCATACTAGGGCAAGCTAATGGTTTTTCCATTCTTAAAAGGTTAAAAAATTGTGAAGAATAATATTTTGTAGCATGTGAAAATTACTTAAAGTTCAAAGAAAGTTTTACTGGCACACAGTCATGCTCATTTCTTTCCATATTTTCTGTGGCTCAATGTGCTTTGAGTAGTTGTGTTTCAGTAGTTGTGACTGAGGCCGTATGGTCCACAAAGCCCAAAATACTATGTGGGGATGCCTGGGTGGCTCAGTCAGTTAGGCGTCCAACTCTTGATTTCAGCTCAGGTCATGATCTCAGGGTCATGGGATCAAGCCCTGCGTGGGGCTCCGGCTGGGTGTGGAGCCTGCTTGGGATTCTCTCTCTCCTTTTCCCTCTGCCCTTCCCTCCCCACTCCCTCTTAAAAAAAAAAAAAAATGTTTGCTATAAGTTCTGAAAATGTTAGCTATCATCATCACCATCATCAATATTACCACCTCCCATATACCTCTGTAAATTAGGCCTTAGGTCTCTGTAGAGTCCAGGGAGGGCTTCATTCTCTCCTATCACCTCCCTCCTTCCCTCTCAAGCCCCATGCATTCCCAGCCCACATCCTTAGAGTAACAGAAAATCGAGCCTCAAAGAAGTCAAGTGCCTTGCTCCCGGGCTCCTGTGGTACAGCCAGGTCTGGTACGGGGGCTGCCCATTCCCCACTCAGGCCCAGATCAACAACAATGAGTCATTGGTATGGATTAGGATGGTTTTGATCATTAGCCAGGACTACGCAATGGGACCTTTTCTGACATTACATTTTTTCATGTGGAGAATTAGCAGTTTGATTCATCACATTCCCAGACCTGAGGGCCATTTCTGAGCTGTTAATGCATTTCAAAAGAGCAGTAATAACGTATAGCAAAGCAGTAGGCTGGGGAGGCTGCCAACCCTTTCTTGTTCCAAGAGGGCTGCTTGGATCCAAAACTCGGCTCTATCAGTCCACCTCCCAGCAAGAAACAGATGGCACGCTCAGAAGGGCTGCTGAAAAGAGTTTAATGAGGGAACTTTGTACAGAGGTGTCGGCAGGATCAAGGGAATGGGGAAGCACCCCTGGCTAGCAAAGACTGGAAGCCATCACCACCCGGGGCCCCAAAGGAGCAGAAGGAAGGAGCAGTTTCAGAAGTAATGAGAGCCCTCGCTGTAGGAAAGGGTGCCGGGCAGAAGCTGTGGTCTTTTGTAGAGGAAGGCAGGTTGGAGAAGAAGAGGGGGGTTGGAAATGGATCTGGAGGGGCAGCAGAGCCACCCCAGAGATGGGTTCTCCACCGGGACCAGGCGTAGAGGACAGCGCGGCCTGCTCTCTAACCCCTCTGCCCATCCCATTTGCTGCATCAGCCTCCCCACGAGCAGAGCCAGCACGCCCTCCACCCTGTCCAAAGGCTTCACTGAAAAACAAGGCAGTTGTGTGCTCAGAACATGACTCGCAGGTTCTCAACCAGAGATGATTTTGCCCCCTAGGAGACAGGTAGTTGGCAATGTCTGGAGACATTTTTGATTGTCACGGCTTGGGTTCCTGGCATCCCCGTGGGTAGAAGCTAGGGATGCTGCTAAACATCCTGGGATGCCCAGGACAGGGCCCAGTGACAAAGAACGATCTGGCCATGATGTCAGTACTCTGACGTAAGAAACCCTGCTTTGGACTAACTGCTCTGGGCTCCTGTCATAGGCTTGGCCTCCTTCTCTGTCCCTCCCTCAGTCTCTAGCTGGGCCCTTCCTTGGGCCCTGTCATCCAGCCACTAGTTAGGGTGGCCCCCAGCCCTCGCTCCAGGCTGCCCACTTTGGGCTGATTCTCATGGTGTCTCCAGCACACTGCCTCTCTCCTCTGGCTGGCATCAGTGACTCCCTGTATCCTTGCCTCCCTCCCAGGCTGCAGGCACCCGTTCACAGCCAAGCCCTGCTCTTGACTCCAAACCCTTGTATCTGCACCCTGCCCTCCTTCCTCTCCCCTCTAAGACTGTCTGTCCTCCAGACACTGAGCCCATCACCCCCTCCAGCCTCGGCTACCCTCCCAGTAATTTTTCTCTTTGCAATTGATAGTTCTTCCGGGTCCACCCCTTCCAAACATCATGGAACAAAGCAGACTTTTTCTAGAACTAGCCAAGGTCAAGCTCAAAGCTATTTATACTCTTATTTATGCCCTTATTTCCCCCGGAGGGCTCTCCCCACAAAATACATACACTTTGATTTCACTGATGTTGCAGGTCTTGGGAGCTGCCAAGCCTGTGTCTTGCAGAAGCTTCTCTGGCTGAGATACCAGGAAAGTCTGCCAAAAGTACCTCTCCCTGTGGTCCCTGGGCAGAGGGCTCCTTAGCAGACAGAGCCTCAAAGGACACAGGAAGAAGCAGTGGCCAGCCACGCATAGGCTCTCCTGGCACTTGGGAGGCCCTAAATGAGGGATTGGCCCTTCTCTCTCCCTGCCTTCCCCTGCCCAGGACCCCTCCTTTCCCCCCATCACCTTCCCTTAACCCTACCAAGGCTCAGACACAGCACAGGAGGAATCCAGCTGTTTAGCCCTGAGATAAGGTTGGCTGAGGTCCACACTGACCAGAATGCCCAGCCACTATTAGTTCTTTCCCCCAGATACCCCTCAAAACTCAGAAAAGCAAGCAAGACAGGTTATCCCCAGAAATCCCAGCCGGAGCGCTCCACCTCACTGCCCCCAGTGCCTCCCCACTCCACCACCAGCAACCCAGCCACCGCACTAGGGGAGGGCCCAGGCCCTCCTGGAGTGAGGGCAGGCCAGCAGAAGCAAGAGAGCTAGGGTTGGGTCAGGGAGGGGGTGCAGGGTGACTGTGCGGCCCCTCCTCACTGCAATCCCACCAGTTCGGTGATGGGAGGGGTCTGCACCATTAACTCCTCATAGTGACTGAGAAACAGCCTGAAGCGAGCCAGGTAAGAGTCCTCGTTGTACCGCAGCTGCTTCTCCTGGAGGAACCGGGACACCACGGGCTTCACCTGCCAGAAGATGGACAGGAGGAGGGTCAGCTGAGCCAGGACTGGGGACAGCCCCCTCCGCATGGGCGGCCCTTCCTCCTCCCAGCCCCAGCTCCTGTTGCCTTGTTCCATGATGCTCTAGAGGAGCGGAGGGGCAGGGAGAATTCCTGCCTCTCCCCTCCCGGAAGGCAAGGGAAAGGGGTGGGGGGGGCTTCTCCCCCACATCCTCCCCCCCAGGGTGCCCAACTGTATGACAGTTCCCCTTGGCATAGGGGATAAAAACTGTAGCTCCCCATTTGCCAAGCACGTACTGCATGCCTAGCATGTCAGATCCATCTCATTTCATCCTTAAAGCGTGCCAACAAGCACCGCTTACTCTCATCGTCCAGATGAGGAAGCTGAGGCTCCCAGACATTCAGTTAACTTGTCCAGAGTCTCAGTGCTAGTAAGGAACCCACCTGTCTCTGATCGGAAACGCACACTGCTGCCTGGACACAGGGCTGGCCTTCCAGCGTACCTCTGACCGGGCCAGCGGGGGGACCCGGGGTTCACTTCTCTCTGCCCTCAGATAGTCCCTTCGTCCCAACCCTGCCGGCCCGACCGCCACCTACCTTCAGGCACATGTTGTCAGAGAGCCAGGGGAACAAGTGGTGTTCCACGTGGCAGCTGATGAGGGAGTGGCCAAACGCCCAGTCCAGCACCGGCAGCCGAGGCAGGTTCAGCACACCCAGGCTCATCATGTGAATCCGCCGGGGCTTCTTGTCCCGGGAGAACATGGGCAGCCCAATGTGCTGTGACAGACACGTGGGTCACAGCCTAGGCCTAGGCCGGGCAGCCCTGTGCCTCCCCGCCCTGCCCTGGACATCCTCACCTACCACTTGGGGACCTCTGGCGGGACCTGGAGAGGCGAGAGGAGGCTGGGATTCTCCTGTCTGTGCTCTGAGCTCAATCTCACCCATCTCTGGGCCTCTCTCTCCATCTGTACAATGGGGGGCTTGGCTTGGATACCCCTTGGACCCCATGATCCTGACATGCCCACCACTCTCATGCCACGATGCCTTTGTCTCATCCTGGAGAGACCCTTCTCTGCTCTCTTTTCACTAATCAAAATCCTGCTCAGGGTTCAAGGTCAAGTTTGTGTAATTTTTCATTCAACAAGTATGGATAAGTGCCTCCTTCAAAGGATTTGGAAGTGAACGGGAGTGTCCGCTCTAGCAGGACAGGCAGGCAGCCGGGCAGCCCGGGCAGCACGCACAGCTTCTCACTCTGAGATGAGCGTGGCTGGTGCTGGGATGCGGGCGTGAAGGACGCTCTCACCTTCATCCGTCTTGTCTTCATGTCCAGGGAACAGGGACCCATCCCTATGGATCTGAGTGCTGAGCCCCTGGCCTCCCCTGGAGACCTCCCATCTCTGGCTCCTCCTGTCTCGTGGCCTGCGCTGGGGCCTCAGTGATGGCCCACGGCTCACGTCACTTGGGCCTATCCCAGTAAGTGCCCCGAGGGCGGGAGATGGGGTCCTAACCACTTGTGTCTCCACAGGACCTAATCAAGTGCCCTAGGCATAAGTTTCTTAAATCTTCCATCCACCATCCACATGTGAATGGCAGCCAGTGTTGAAGAGAAGCACATTCTTTACCTGAAACCCAATCTCTCTGTGATAACCCACAGAGAAGTTGGGGTGGGAGGTGGGGGGAATGCCTCTCTCTCTTTCCCTAGAACACTAGGGGTCTAGCCTGCGTTCAAGGTCGGGGAGGCCTCACCTGGAAGATGTTGACATGAAGGTAAGGGTGGGCCAGCAGGGATCTGGTGATGAACATGCAGAGCAGGGCCGAGCCGGGGCTCCTGAAGCCAGACACGTTCAAAAGTAGCCAGTAGTGAGCATAGAGGCCCAGGGAAATCAGGCCCAGCGTGCGCACAGCCAACCTGAGCTCCACCTTCCTCAGCCGCTCTGCCAGAAGGAGCAAGAAATTGAGTGCGGGGCTGGGAGGGAAGGCAAGGTTCAGATCCCACACAAACCGCTCCCTGCTGGTCCACGGGTGCTAACTAGTGTGCTAATTAGGGCAATCCGTTCATCCTCACAGCCCCGAAAAGGACATTCGCCCATTTCATGGATAAGGAAGCAGAGCACTAAGCAACTTGACCAAGGCCACTCTGCTAGGAAGTGGTAAGTGCCATCCAGGGCTGGGACCCAGGCTGCGCTGCCCTCCAGCCCCTCCTTCCACCAAATGATATTGTTCCCATAATATTACAATCCCTAACATGCAATATAGCACGAGGCATCTGCGAAGTATTTTTACATCTAGGACCTCGCGATGCCTTCACACCACCCTTGAGGACCAGGTAAGAACCTGAGTCAGAGTGGGTTCATTACCTGCCTGTGGTCATCAGCCAGTAAGTGGCAGAGCCAGACTTGGCCCTGGGTCCAAGGCTCCTTCCACCCTGCCTGGCTGTCTCAGAAAGTTTCTGGTCTTAACTCGGGGCTCGCAGCTTCCTCCACAAGCAGCCTCCAGGAAGTCAGGAGGGGAAGGGAAGTGGGGAACCTGCTCTTGCAGGGCACGGCCCTGGCATACTCACCGACTGCCACCAGTGGAGTTATGACGGGGATCAAGAGAGGAGAAAGGAACATGTACACAAAGCGGTTGAGGCAAGGCAGTCTCCACGTGCTCGAGTCCCCCAGGCCCAGCACGTTGGTATAACCATGGTGTATCTTGACGTGTCCATACTTGGCGTACTCTGCGCTGAAGGCCAAGCATACCTAGAGGAGGGGGGCAGAGAGGGCACCAGGGTCCACGGCAGGCACGATCAAGCAAAGCAGGACCTTTGCGAGCCTCAAGAACACACCTCCCCCCCGGGATGCTGAGTTTCCAGGGCCTTCCTGCCCTACACCCCCGAGCTAACTAGACCATCAGCGCTCGGGTCTCCGTGACCGCAGAGTGACAGCATCCACTCGGTGTGGCGATGCTAAGTGTTTGGAGGTGGGAAGCCAGCCCCAATTGCCACTCTGCCACTGACCACCCAGGCAAGCCTGCAAGCCTAAGGGGGCTGTCGGAGGATTGGGCGCGATGCAGGTAAAGCTCCAACCGCAATTATGTTGTGCCTGTTTCTCTTGGAAACATCTGTATCTTCACAGCGCTGCTCTGCATCCTGACGCCCCCAGCAGCGAGGGGAGGGGTGCAGGAGTGGTCTGTCCAGGAGGGTGGCACCTAGGGTGAGGCGCCCCGGTGGGGGCTGAGCGGGAACTTCTCTCCAGGGGTGACTGCTCTGGCACGCACCCTCGCCCTCATGGGATTCTTCCAAACTGCCCACGAGCAGCGGGACAGCGGCTCTGGGACTCCAAGAAGGACAGTCATTCTGAATGCAAAAGAGGCACTAAGGTGTGTCTTATGCAGATATATGCAAATTAAAATGCAGATGTCAGCCTCCTCCAAAATTTTATCCAGGCCAGAAGATTTTGCAAATTTTATCGAAGAGGCTGCCCGCCTGTTTCCGGAAGAACATGAAGAGTTTCCCAGTTCCGATCATGGTGAGCCTCGCACTCCATGTCCTGTGCTTTGCAAGTGTGATCTCTTTGTCCTCCAAGCCTAGCGGGTCAGTGGCATTATGATCCACAGTTGACAGAAGCAGAAACTGAGACAGGGAGAGGCCACGTGACCACGCCAGGTCACTCAGCTAGGAAGGTGGCAGAGGGAGGATTGGAACCCAGAAGGCCCCCAGGGTAAGCCATAAGACCCCTGAGACGAGCCACTAGCTGCAGGGGAGCAGGAACCCGGGCTCTGGGTCCAGGCAGCAGAGGCAAAGCCAGGAGAAGACAAATCAGGAATGACATTGTCTTCACGCTCCGTCTGCAGAGGCTGAAATGGTGTGAAAATGGAGCTGGAAGCTCCAGCTGAAGGACTCCAAGGGGCACAGCCGGTGACGTGACCACCGCAGTTTTACAAGAGACCAATCTGCCAAGGCAGCACTGCCCGGGCCCCTCGGAGGCAGATGCTGGGAAGGCAAATGCCCAGCCTGCAGCCCTGCTGTGGGGTCCACGGAAGCAGGACCAAGCGCTTTGCTCTCGGGTGAGGTAACCTGCCTCGGGATGAATTCTGCTCACTGTTTTTGTAACCTCACAGAGGGACAGATCCTGGGGGAGGCTGCACAGGGTGGGCAGTGTCAGCTGAAGTGACATCTCTTCCAGGCCCGCTGGTCTCCAGGGCACGCACCCATTGCGGCCCCGCGGCTGATTCGAATTACAGGGAGTGGCTTATCCGCAGCGGGCTCGGGGGCTGCAGCTGGGCTCTGGCGGGACGTCCTCAGAGGCCAGCCTGCCTCTGTCCAAGGCCTGCAAGTGTGTCTTGAGCCTCAAGGTTCTATCCCATGTAATTGGAAGAAACAACCGTTTTTCTTTTTTTATTTTTTTTTAAAGAAACCATATATTTTTTTAAAGATTTTATTTACTTATTTGAGAGACAGAGAGAGAGCACGAGTTGGGGGGAGAGGCAGAAGGAGAAGCAGAGTCCCCGCTGAGCAAGGAGACCACCGCGGGGCTCAATCCCAGATCCCAGGACCCAGAGATCGTGACCTGAGCCCAAGGCAGACGCTTAACATACTGAGCCACCCAGGAGCCCTGAGAAGCAACTGTTCTGATTCGCTCCTCTGTGCACTTCTGCTCCAAGGGCCAGTGGCACCTGCAGGCTGCATGGGGACAAAGTTGCCCTTCCTTCCGGCACGAGGTCCACCTCTGCACACAGACAAACCGGCAGTTCACCACGGTCGGAGCTGTGATGCCACCAACGGCCTGGCACCTGAACAGGACTGAGCCCCCAGGGGTCCCCGGTCAGCCACTCAGCCACGTGGCCAGACCCCAGGATGGGGGGAGGGGGACTGAGCTCCACGTGACTCAGCGCACACTTCCGGAGTCTGTGTGTGGTTGGCCTTTTTATACGAATAAGAACAGATCTGGGGCTATTTCCATAACACTGGAATTCTCACTCCCATCTGGATGTTCCTTCCATAGAGGAAAGGAGGGGGTGGATTTGGGCTGGGAGAGAAGACCACACGCAGACTGCAGCGTGGCTCCCGCCCACGGACACCCACTGGCTGGAGGGCAGGGGCAGGGGCCAAATGCTGCACAGGGAGCTGGAAAACAGACTGTCCTGCTCTCAAGGATTAGGCAGAGGTCTCGCCCAAGAGGATTCCACACGCAGACCCGAGGAGAGTTCCAGAAGCCCCACGGCTGGTGTTGCTTTTTGTTCCTTTTTTTTTTTTTTTTTTAAGTAATCTCTCTGCGCAACCTGAGATGAAGAGGCCCACGCCCCACCAGCTGGGCCAGCCCAGGTGCCTCAAGGCTGGTGTTACTTCTTGATGTCACCGTGCTCTGTGCCCCTCACAGAGACTTAAGGGCCCCAATCTCTTAGCAGCACTCAGGCGATGCGAGTGGCCAGAGTGTGCATGGGGCAGGTGCCATTGTAAGTCCTCTTGACACCTTCCCTCCGCTAAGCATCAGGGACCCCAAGTCTCTCATCAGTCACTTATTCCTTCACTTAGCTGTCTGTGCACTGAAGCATCCTCAGACCTCTGCCGGGGGCCAAAGGTAATTAATAGCTAAGGTGGTAGTTCGAAAAAACCTATTTTTTGAATAGGTAATACGTTTACATAATTCAGAATTCGAGAAGCCCGCAATGATGGGTCTTCTTCTGACCTCACCCCCAGCTTCCCATTTTCCTCCTGGGACGGAAGGGAGGCCCTTGATCTCTTACGTGCCCTTGAATATTTTATTTTATTTTTTTAAACAAACAATACTTTGCAGGATTAAAACGTATCATAATAAAATTATGGTGCAAAGTTGGGTTTTCAATAGGTCATTCTACTGGATTGGAAGGGGAGGGGCAGGACAAGACAGGTGATGGGCTGCAGGCTGTTGGAAAGGGAATGGGACGGGCAGGCATGGGGGACAGGATCTGAGAAGGGGAGGGGTGGGAGGAGCAGGAGGGATCAAGGGCTATGACCAGGTTTCCAGCTCCGGGGGGGGGGGGGGACGGCCGGCCTAGCACGTGGTGGCATCACTCCAGAGGGGGGCACAGGGATGGGGGCAGCAAGTGCAGACCAGATGGGAAAGAAAGGCATCTGGCTGTCCCGGACCAGCTGCCCTCAGGGAGGACAGGCCCCGGGCTCCCTCTGGACCCTCTCTCACTGATTCCCAGGAGCTGAGCAGTCCCTTCATGCTGGCTTCAGGGTGGTGGGGGCCTCTGGGGCTCCACGGGCCTCAGCCATAGGTTTGTCAGATAAAGTATAGGACGCCCAGATAAATTCAAATTTCAGATAAACAACCAATTCTTTTCTTGTCGAAGTATATCCCAAATGCACCCCTGGCCTCTACCCACTAGAGGCCAGTAACACACACACACACACACACACACACACACACACACACACACACAGGTCACAACAGCCAAAGATGTCTGGAGATATCGCCTCGTGTCCCTGCCATGTTCTGTCCGTGCTCACAGACTGCACACCACCTGGTCGATGTCACGTTCCACCTGCCCCCGTCCCGGGCTGCACCACGTACCAGCCGAGCAGCGCTGGCCAAGCGACTTAACCTCCCACACCAGTGTTTCCTCATCTACGAAGTGAAGGTAATAACAGCCTCCACCTCACAGGGAGGCGTGCCTACTAACTGCAATCATTCATATAAGATACACAGGAGGCGTCCAGTAAGTGTCCGCTGATATAATCAGGATTTTTATTATTTCCATGTCATTCGTGTGTATCTGTTTCCCCACCTGACTCTGAGCCCTTGGGGAACTAGAAGCGGGTCTGGGTCACCGTTGTGTCCCCAGCACCCAGCGGAGGGCTTGGCAGGGAGGAGAAGCTTGGTGATGTGGGGAGCACTGCTCGGCCATCGCCACTCAGCCTGGACCGATGCTGTCCCAGCCCCCGAAGCTCCCCCTCAAACTGGTATCCTCACCTAGGGGGGCAGCCACTGCCCGGCCCTCTTCTCCCCGAGCCCCTCCCTCAAGACTGCAGTCCTCACATTCAGGCTGCCATCCACACATGACTGCCTGGCTGGCTCCGGGGTCCTCTGCCTCTGAGGGGGCATATGCAAGCCCCCCGCGGTCCCTGCCACCAGCAGCTGGGCTCTACAGACCCACAAGAGTCGGAATTGCCATGAGAGCCCCCTCCCAGAGTCCTCAGACTTATCCTTGAGGAAGCCACACCAAAGCTGGGCGGTGGGGGGGGGGGGGAGTGGGCGGCTGCTTGCAAGTCCCTTTTGCAAATCTACACATGATAAAATGGCAGAGATACACACACAAACACACACACATACACACACACACACACACAGTACCAATTTCAATTTCCTGGTTTGGCTATTGAAGGACACTTATACGAATGTCACTTATATAAATTTAAATGTTATAGGGGTGCCTGGGTGGCTCAGTTGTTAAGCGTCTGCCTTAGGCTCAGGTCATGATCTCAGGGTCCTGGGATCGAGCCCCGCATTGGGCTCCTTGCTCAGCGGGAAGCCTGCTTCTCCCTCTCTCACTCTCCCTGCCTATGTTCCCTCTCTCGCTGTCTCTCTCTCTGTCAAATGAATAAATAAAAATCTTTAAAAAAATAATAAATATAAATGTTATATAAAAAGGGGCACCTGGGTGGCTCAGTCGTTTAAGCATCCAACTCTTGATTTAGGCTGAGGTCATGATCTCAGGGTCATGGAATCAAGCCCCGTGTCAGGCTCCGTGCTCAGCGCAGAATCTGCTTGTCCCTCTCCCTCTGCTCCTCCCCCCACTTGCTCACTCTCTCTCTCTCTCTAAATAAGTAAATAAAATCTGAAAAAAAAAAAGAATATAAATGTAACTAATGGGGGAAGCTGGATGAAGGGTACACTCAACCTCTCTGTCCTATTTTTGCAAAGTCCTGTGAATCTATAATTATTTAGAAACTAAAGTTTGTGGTTTTTTCGACAAAAGTATATTTTGTACTACAGATCTAGTTTTGCCCTCTAAATAAATTTTTTAAATTAAAAAAATTAAAAATCATAGTCGGGCATACTCAGACTAATGCCCCTCAGGGTTCGGGTGCGGACAGAGGAAAGGTTAGAGAGACATCCAGAAGATAATGGCCACACTGAACTCGAGAACATTCGAGAATCAGGACTGGCTAGGGCCTCTGAGCTCTGTTTCCACCACTACACGGGACTCCAACGAAGGTGATGGCATTCCTCTGTGTGACGTCCCCTCCCCCAGGGCAGAGCCGGGGTTCCCCATGCTCCCCTTGGACCAGCTGTGACCCCACCCCTGCAAGCACAAAGCCAACTTTAGAAGGAGGGTTTGAAGTTGAGACACACTAAGAGCTTAGTGACTGGCTGGACCTGTTCCCTCCCTCTTAGGAAGCATCTTGATTGTGAGTGAAATACAGGGAGGTCCTTAAACCCTCTGATCTGGGGAGTCAATCCTTCCCAAGCTGCAGGATTTAAACCAAGGATGGCACTGCCCATGCCTTCCTGTGGTGCTGTCACACAACCTAGGACAGAGAGGGGCAGGTCCTCCTACAGGGAAGGCCAGGGCCATCAGTGGATGGGGGAGAGGCTCAGAAGCTCACTAGCAGGAGGAATGGAACTTTCTCATGCGGACCAGAAGTGGGTCGTCGGAGGGAAGTTCACTCTAGTGTGGGCAGGTGTATATGACTGGGGATGCCTCAAAGAAACAAGGACAACTGGAGTGTCACTGCCCTGTCCATCCTGCCTGCCCCTCCCCCAGATCCAGGCGGTCAGAGAGGCCAGGCCCTTGTCCCACCCCCAGCTCGAGCCAGCAGACCCTGAGACAAACCTGGCCAAAGCTGGGTGCCCAGGGACACCGATGGCCCTTGCAGGCACCTGGGGCTCCAGACTAGAGAACTAGATCATTCTGTAGTGATGGTGGCTCCTGGGGGTCAAGGTTTGGGTAGAGCACAGGTAGCCAACGAGAGGAGGATCAAAGAGAGAAGACAACAGGACACGGCAGAAGTGGGGAATCAGGGGTCCAGGAGGTTCCCGGGCAGCGAGAACTTGCCCTCTGTGCCACGTGAACAGGGGGTGGGCCAGCGCCGCAGCAAACGGTGCCCTCAACACATTCATACACTCACACACTCACTCACACACACACTCACACACTCGATCTGTCCAGCTTTGCATAATGCAGGAAGCTTTCTCTTAAACACAAACAGCACTAACGGACAGGAACAAAACTGCTAACCCTCTCCTTGCAGCTGACCTCATGTTCCCTCCAGGAAAAAAAAAAAAGCAACGCCAACACTTGGTGAGCATCCAAGAGTCAGGCCCAGGCCCTAAATCCAGATCTCCATGGTCCCATTTAAGCCTCGCGCTGGCTCCACCAGGCCAGTGATGTTATGACCCCTGTTTATTAGACGAGGAAGCCAACACTGAATTGAGTAACTTGCCCCAGGTCAGGAGGCCGGTGGGCTGGGCCTGTGGCTTCCACAGCCGTGCCCCAACGCCAGCCCCTGCCTGGCTGCCAAGACTGGCACCCTCCCCGAGGATTCCACTTGCCCCACTAATGCCACAGGGAGGGGGAGACTGAGCCATCCCCTGCCCCACACTGGAAACCAGACCCTCCCCAGGGGCATAGCCAGAACCACACTGTGTGGGGCAGAAAAGCACGCCCTGCAGAACCAAGCCTCCCCCACCACAAGGGACTCACGGGCCTCTAGTCGGTGACCCTCCAGTAGCTGGCTTCTCCCTGGACCTTGTCCCCACGTCACTTGCAAAGTCATCGTCAACATATACTGACAGCCCTGTGCCAAGAGCTGAACTTACAAAGAGGCAAAGATGAGGCCACAGCCCTGGGGCTCATGGGGACAAGACAGCTTGCAGCCACCAAGCTGCCTGGGTCCCTCACAGCGGGTCACGCACTGATTCTGTACCAGCTCTTCAGCTGGGGCACCTGGGAAGCTCCTCAGGGGACGTGTCCCCAGCTCCCTGCCTTCGCTTGGCATCCACCATAGCTCCCTCGTTCCCCGGAGTTGAAGCCAGGGGGTTCTCAAACTTTGGTGGGTATCAGATCCACCTGGGGAGCCTGGGGAAGAGAGGGGCTGGGGCGCTCTCCTCCAATAAGCCTGGACCTCCAGGTCATTCAGCTGCGCAGGGAAGTCTGGGAACACAGTCACCTCTCTACAGTCAAATCCCCTGTCGCAACTTAGTCCAAACTCCACACCAATTTACCCTCAGCTGCCCCCCGGGGCTCCTGGCACTCGGGACAGCTTTGAAAAGTCCACACAGAGCTCATCCTACCCGTTGTGTCCCCAGCTTCTCCCCTCCCGTGATGACAAGCTACGGGGCATCTGACCTCGGCCCCAGGCCTCAGAGTCTAGCTAGCACCAGCAGCCCGGGCTTCCCGGGGAAGGGAAGTGACTTGAAATGGACCGTGAGGATCGGGAACCTGAAGGTTCCTCTTGTTAGCACTTTAGAAATGTGTGCAGGTGGGAGAGGAGAGGAAGCGGAGAAAGGGGGAATGGAGAGCCCCAGGAAGGAAATGCGTAAGCGTATGAAATGTCATCTGTGGGTCTGCGCATGCCCGTAGTTATAGAGACCTTAATAAAGTTATATAAAGTTTGGGAAGCCTGGGTGGCTCAGTAGGTGAAGCGTCCGCCTCCATCTCAGGTCATGATCCCAGGGTCTTGGGATCGAGCCCCGCATCGGGCTCCGTGCTCCTTGGGGGGCGGGAGGAGTCTGTTTGTCCCTCTGCCTCTGCCACTCCCTCTGCTTGTGCTCACTCTTTCTCTATCCCTCTGACAAATAAATAAATAAAATGTATTTTTTCTAAAGTTATATCAAGTTAATAATTGAGTTAATTGGTCGTGGTAAGCCGTGGGCAGAAAAGGACTCTTCCGGTGCCAGCTTTCATATTTGTTCATAAGGGACCTGGGCGACCAGGTGAGGGTCTACCTGGGAGGGGGCGGGGAGGAGGCAAGTTGCACAGAGGAACCGGAAAGGCCTGACAGCAGTCCAGAGAGGACAACCTAGTCGGAAGCCTCTGGCTTTGCCCATAGGGGAAAAGGGTGAGGCAGAAAGAGGAGGGAGTAGAAGTTCAGGGGAAGCAAAGATCAGGAGAGAAGGGGGCTCCTCAGGCTGGCTCAGCCATCACGAGGCATCAGAGGGGTGCACGTTCCAGAGTTGGGACACTGTCAGGCCCCTGCTTCCCCTCCCTTTCTGTCCGGGGTTCACATTTTACTCCCTGACCGTGAAACCAGGAGGCCCCAAAGGTTGTAACCAGGACAGGTGTCCTGTAGGAGGAGGAGCTCTATCACCACTCGGTCCAGTGCCACAGAGAGGCAAGGACGTGCCCCCCGGAGAACCAGGGGTTCCCAGGCCAGGTCCACTGCCGTAGGTGGACACGCATCCATTCCTCATGCAGCTCTCTACCCACCAGTGTGAGCACCCTCTCAAGGGCCGGGGGCCGTGCACACACACACACACACACACAGGCGCACACACATAACTGTAGTGTGTGCTGCACGCGTGGATACACATATCAGCAGCTGCAGTGGCCTGTCCACACAGGCACACACAGCTACGCACCTGCACACCCCACACAATGACGGCATTGCAAAAAAAAGAAATGAACAATGAGATTTGCCCACACAGTACCAGCAGTCACCTCTACCCCAACTAGGCTCACCTCCACAAAGAAAAGCTCCCAGAACTTGCTCCAGCCTTTGGACTCCGTGAGCGCCCCGTGAGTGGCCAGGTGGCTGCCCTTGACAGTGAGTGTGTAGTGGGACACACCCAGGATGGTGATGCCCAGCCCAAGGACCAGGACGTTCTCAGAGCGCAGGCATAAGAACCCTGTATGGAGGAAGGAGAGTGGGGATGGGGGATGGGGGGGGCAGGGTTTTCCTCCAGCTCTTGGACACCTGGGCCCAAACACCCTGGCCCCTACCCCTAGAGCCCAGGCTAAATTGGGCCAGGGGCCTGGGGGCTGCCACAGGCAGAGTGAGGCAGATCCCGACCAGGAAAGGTGTCCTGGTGTCCCCCATGGAACATCCTCCCCTCCCCCAGTCCCTCTCATCCCTCTCAACTCCCCCCCACCCCCACTGCCCTTCAGGTCGTCAGAACTTCTCCCTCCTCCAGTGCCCCATCCTCTGGGGACATAGGGCAGGACACTGCAACCAGACTTTCGGATTTGGGGTGAACCCCTCATTCCTGGGGTCCTCGGCAAGCACCATCTCCCCCACGCCCCAGTCCCCAGCCTCTCCACCACCCCACCCCGCACCCCGCTCCGCAGCTGCAGCCCGGCCCCCTGTCACCCTGTCCCGTGCTCCTCACCGGCCGGCAAGGCGAGGAGGCTGAGCCCGAGGATGGCGCAGTCCACGCCGCGGCGCTCCCACCACGAGCTCGCCCTCTCCACGTCCCGGACCAGCGCCTCTAGCTCGCCCAGCAGCGCCTCGCCCCCGCCGTTCCCCCGAGGGGCGCCCCGAGCCGGCTCCATGAGCTCCGCGCGCCCAGAGGCCCCCAGGGCGACCCAGGAGGACTCGGGGACGGTCTGCGGCGGCCCGCGAGGCGCACGACGCGAGCAGGGGCGGGCCGGGGCGGAGTCACGCGCCAGCCGGGGACAGCCGCCCTCGGTGTCACGGTGCCTGCTGGGCAGCCGAGCTCCTCCTGCGGCGCGCGGCGGCCACCCGGCCCGACCCGGGGACATCCTCCAGGCGGGAGAGACCAGAAACGCCTCAGGGGGAGCGGGAGGGACGCGCGCAGGCGGGGAAGCCACCGGAGCGAGAACCGGCCGGGGCTGGAGGGAACGCCGGCTGCCTCTGCGGCGACCCCCATGGGGAACCGGGGAACCCCCCCCCCCCCCCGGGCCTTCTCTGACCGCCTGACTTCAGACACCTTCCTCGCGTTCTCCTGTCCCCGCACCCTCTGGAGTCCGCTGTAACATTTTTATCCCCTAGCCGCTGTATTTTCTTTTCTTTTTTTTTTTTAAGATTTTATTTATTTATTTGACAGAGAGAGAGACACAGCGAGAGGGAGAACACAAGCAGGGGGAGTGGGAGAGGGAGAAGCAGGATTTCCGCTCAGCAGAGAGCCCGACGCAGGGCTCGATCCCAGGAAGGACCCCGGGATCATGACCTAAGCTGAAGGCAGACGCTTAACGACTGAGCCACCCAGGCGCCCCAACCGGTGTATTTTCTTAGTAGCACTTAGACGGTCCCACATGGGACCCTGACCTGTCTGTCTCCACCAACAGACTGGTGTCTGCAGGGCCTTACCTTTGCCGATCTTGCTCAGGCTGCATCTTTAGTAACTAGAACAGTTCTTGGCACATAAACATTCTTGAATTCACGGGGCAGAAAGTGCAAGGACTCACTCCGTCCAGCCAGATGGGGCCAGGCGGGTGTCCCTCTGGTCCTTGACTTTAGCAACGGTGAATCACTTTCCAGCCCAGTGATTTTTGGAGTGAGAAACTCTAAAAGGAATAACCATAGAGAAAGGCATAACTACAGAGAACACACAGAAGTCATCATTCCAGGTGGATCCCTCTGCAATTCCACTCGCTCAAGGGCACCCAGGGTCATGGCAAACAGCACCCACCCCACCCCCACTGCCTTGGGAGCAGCCCCTTCCCATCAGTGCAGCCCCACCCAGAGCTGCTGAAGGTCCTCAGGGACAAGTCCCTGTGCTCTGCAGACTCCCTTCTCGGCATCTGGAGCTCTCTTCTCCTTTCTCTTTTTTGTTTTACATTCCCCCTGGTTTCATACTGAAGTCCCTTTCAAAATGAGGTCTGGCTGGGAGAGGACAGCAGCATTGCAGAGGAGATCTTTGGGAAGGAGAAAGAAAAGCAGGAGGAGGAGAGAGGTGGTGGAGAGCCCTATGAGGAGATTAGGGACACTAATGAGTGATTCCTGCCGTCTGCCATGACATCTTCCTTCATGAATTCCTATGAGCTTATCCCTCCGATTCTGTATAAAAGGATAAGATTTCTTTACCAGGTCAGTGTTCTAAGGGGCTACAATCTAATAGACCAATTCTCACCACATGTAGGCTCGCACACAAAGACACACACGTGTATGTTTCACCATTGGCTTCTGTATCCTTATTAGGTTTTATCTTTTCTCACAACTCTGTAAGTCATCATCCCCATCTAATCCATGGAGTCCCCAAGAGATAAACTGATCTGCCCAACACCCACCCCAAAGTTACTAAATGGCAGAACTAGAACTCAAATCCAGGGTGTCTCCTCCAAATTCAATTATCTTTTGTTTAAATCAGATTCTTTTTAAAGATTTACTTATTTATTTATTTATTTATTTGAGATAGAGGCAGAGTGAGACCGAGAGAGAGAGGGAGTACATGGAGGGGGGGGGGGAGACAGAGGGAGAGGGAAAAGCAGGTTCTCCACTGAGCAGGGAGCCAGATGCGGGACTCGATCCCAGGACCCCAGGATCACGACCTGAGCCGAAGGCAGACGCTTAACTGACTGAGCCACCCAGACGCCCCTTTATATCAGATTCTTGAAACAGAGAAGGAGGAGGTACCTTTCCCCGACCCTACCCTACTTCCAAGTGCCCCCCTCCCAGATATACTAGAATTTTCAGGGAGGGGACATGTACAATTTTTAAAAGCATATTTGATATTAATATACAGTATGATAATACAATTTTATAAAGGTGGCATTCCATGGCTTTTATCACATAAACTAGGAAACTTCCTACCAAGGTAGGAAGAAAGTACCAAGAAGCCCCTCGCTTCCCTCTGGATATCTAAGTGACACTGTAGGAAGCAAATGCTGAGTGTCAAACAGGAGCAGAGGCAAGTGTGCTAGAGGAGCTCCAGGAGCCAGGAATCCCCATAGGTGGGGCTGGCTGGCAGCCTCCCTGGAGAGAGGCGGACTTGATTTAGAACAGATTTAAACCTGCCTGAGAAGGAAGAGAACAAGGCATTCTAGGTCGTCAAAACATAGAGAGGGTTGGGAGATTATTAGGGAAGGCAGGAGAGAAAGGCTGGGACCGGGTGCTGGAGGCACAGAGAATGGCAGACTGAGAGATGGGGGCTTGTTCCTGCAGACTTGGGGAGCCATAGCAGCCTTTAGAACAAGGGAGTGACTTGTGTAGTGTGTTTAGGAAGGGTCATTGGGCACAGTGGAGTAGCCCACTGGAGGGCAAGAGACTAGTTTGGAGACTGTTTCAGTACCCTGAAACAGGAGGGTACTGAGGATGTAGATGGCAGGGGAGGGGCACTGTAGGAAGGGAGAGGGAGAAATCAAAATCAGGAAGACTGAGGGACGCCTGCATGGCTCAGTGGGTTGGATGTCCGCCTTCGGCTCAGGTCATGATCCCAGGGCTGTGGGGTCAAGCCCCGCATCGGGCTCCGTGCTCCGCAGAAAGCCTGCTTCTCCCTCTCCCTCTGCTGCTCCCCCTGCTTGTACTCTCTCTCTCTCTATCAAATAAATAAATAAAATCTGTTAAAAAAAAAAAAAAACAGAAAATCAGGGAGACTGAAATAGACTGTTCACCAAAGGAAATGTACAAATGGCTAATGAGCACATGAAAAGATGTTCAACATCATTAGTCTTTAGGGAAATGCAGATTAAAACTCCCAATGAGGTAACCCTTCAGACCTACTGTATGGCTCAATGTAAATAGCCAGGCACCACTAAAGGTTGGCGAGGAGGTGTGGAGCAACTGACCTCTCATTCACAGCTGAGGAGAGGACAAGCTGGTACTACCCGTTTGGAAAACAGTTTGGCCTTTTCCTGGAAGGTTAAATCTACACTTACCCTATGACCCAACAAGGCAGCTCCCAGCTATTCAACCAACAGAAATAAAAACATGTGTCCACACAAAAATGTGTATCTCAATGATCATAGCAGCGTTGTTCATTATAGCCAAACTGGAAACAACCCGAATGTCCAACAGGAGAATGGATGAACAAATGGATACATTCAAAAAACACACAGAATATAAAGGAGCATCCAGAATGGGCAAACAGGGCAGACGAACTGTGTGGATGAACTGACACAATCCCACAGACTGAATGCTGAGGGAGAGAAGCCAGACAACACACAAGTACTTACTGTATGGATTCCATCTATAGGAAGTTCAAGAACAGCAGAACTAATAGATGGCGATAGAATTCAAATCGGTGGTTGCCCAGGGAGGAGTGGGTGGGGAACAATAATTGCAAAGGGACATGAGGAAACTTTCTGGGAGGATGGAAATGTTCTGTATCTTGACTGTGGTCATATTCACGTGGATGTATATGTTGATCTAAAGTCATCGACCTGCACCCTCAAAATGGGTGCGTTTTATTATAGTTAATTATACGTCAGTAGAGTTGACAAAAGCAAAAACAAAACAGGAAGGCAGATTCTCTTTTTAAATGGAAAGAGCTTTATTACAGCTCTGAATACAGCCATGCCCTAGGTATACACTCAACAGAAATGCAAAGAAACATTCACAGCCACAGTCCTCCAAATAGGCAAACCCTGGGGACAACTCAAATATCCTCCAACAGTACAACGATGAATAAAATATGGAATATGCATGCCGGGGTGTATCATACAGCCCAAACCTGGTGTAGAACTAAGCTAGACACAACAGAGCACAGACTCCATTTGATTCCATTCATATAAAATTCACAAACAGACTTAGGATGGCCGTTACTGATGGGGGTAGTGACCACAAGGGGTCATATAAGGGCTTCTGGGGGCTGGTAAATGTTTTGTTTCTTGATCTGGGTGTTAGTTACCCTTTATAAAAATTCATCATGTTATACTGCTATTAGGGGCGCATTTTTCTGTATGTATATTCCATTTTAATTAAAACGTTTGCTTTATTTTTCTAATTGGTAAGAGTTTTGTTTGTTTATTTGCTTGTTTGTTTGTTTAAGAGGTAAAAATCGGAAGGTAGATGTCACCCATAAATGCAGCAAGAGTGAAATGTGGGAAACTGGATTGGGGCTGGAGTCTCTGTTCCCTTGGCCATGGGGCAGGGGGGGGGGTTAGCAGCTGAGCATGTGGGGGTGGGAGAAGCCCCTGATCGGCCTGACTCTTCCCCATTCCCCTCTGTCAGACCAGCCTGACCTCTCAGCCCCACGTCCTCCCTCTCCTGGCTCCCAGGATCCTGCTCATGGGAGTGAGAATTGTGAGAAAAAGCTCTGGGTGATGGGCCAGCCAGGTCTGCACCTTTGAGGCTCCCTGCATGGCTTCTCTCACCAGGCCCCAGGGGCCCAGTGAGCAGGCATGGACAGGCTCCTTGACCTCTGCCCACAGTGGGTCATTGTCCTACTGCCAAGGCAGAGACAACCAGGGCTGGGGCCTATTTCTACTCCTCCCAGCCAGCCTGCCCTAGACCTGTCTCTGCCCCCATCCAACCCCTCACCTTTGTGCATAAGCCTAGCATATGTGAAGAACACAGCTTTGGAGTCAGACATGCTTACTAGCTGTGTGGCTTTGGGTGAGTTACTCAACCTCTCTGAGCTTAGTAGCTTCATATATACGAAACACAGGCATTTAAAAGAGTGAGATAGGGGCGCCTGGGTGGCTCAGTCGTTAAGCGACTGCCTTCGGCTCAGGCCATGATCCCAGGGTCCTGGGATCGAGCCCCACATCGGGCTCCCTGCTCCGCGGGAAGCCTGCTTCTCCCTCTCCCACTCCCCCTGCTTGTGTTCCCTCTCTCACTGTGTCTCTCTCTGTCAAATAAATAAAATCTTTAAAAAAAAAAAAGAGTGAGATAAATATCAATGGGCATTTTAATATTTTTTCCTGCACCCCAATAGTTGTGCACACCCCACTTTGGAGACCACTGACCGGCAGCCTGAGGTCTAAATTGCTTGGCTTTGAGGGCCTCCAGGTTCTGGCTCCATCTCTGACTACTCTTCTGCTTCCGGCCAGAGTGGCTGCTCACTGACTTCAGAAAGCCTGGGAAGCTGTTACCCGCTCTCACCTCCGTCTTCATTCCCGGGTAGCGGTTTCTACTCCCGCACCCCGTCTAAAACCCACCCATCCTCCAGGGCGCTGGTGACTTCAGCCACCCCTACAAAGCCTTCCCAGTGTTCCCACGTATTTCACTCATGCCACCAATTTTATTGAGCACCTACTGTTTGCCGGGTGCTCCCACTCACGGTGTCTGTCCCTTGCTCTGACCTCATCTACCAGCTAGCGTTAGACCCCTGTTGTCATGCGCTGCCTGTCAGTGGTCCCTCTCGTGCCCTGTGACCTAATCGTAGGATTCAGCATGTTCCTGGGTCATCTGCCAGCATTAGTCAAGGTAAGTCGCCCTGCTGCTGTAACAAACAGCCCCAAACATCTCAGCGGTAAATACAATGCAGGTTTATTGCTTGCTCACATCACAGTCCAATATGGGCCAGCTGGCCCCGCCCCAAGGGGTGACTTGGGGGTTCAGGCTCCTTCCATCTGGTGACGGGGTCATATGGAAAGAGCTTTAGTACAGCTCTGAATACGGGCATGCCCTAGGTAAACACTCAACAGAAATGCAAAGAAACGTGCAGAAATATTCATAGCCACAGTCCTCAAAATAAGCAAACCCATAATGATGCCTGGGGGCTGGGGGTGGAAGAGAAAACATGAAAAGACAGTTTTAGCTCCAAGTCTGGAGGTGGTACGTGTCACTTCTGTCTGCATCCCCCCGGCCAGAATCGGGGCATGCAGCCCCAACCTCAGCACAGGCAGACTCGGGGTCACTGCCTTCCTGTGCCCAGGGAGAGAGGGTCACATAAATAGCAGTCTCTGCCCACCGCCAATGCATGGTGGGCTTCCTGAGGGCACGCACCCCACACACAACTTCCTTATGTTTCCCTGAGCTTCCTCCGTAACTTCCAACCCGCCACCCGACACACACTCACGCACCCTTCATGCCCAGCACAGCACCTTGTTTACCAGCTGATGGACCGACCAGCGTGAGTCAAACCAGGCTGCCTGACGGAGAAGCGGACAGGGCTTGGCAGGGACACGGGTCCTTCCTGTTCTTCAGACAACACCCAGTCCCTGGGGCCTCACACAGTGTGTGGCACATAGTAGGTGTTCAGTAAACATTGGGTGAATAAATGAATAGGTGGATGAGTGGAAAGATTAGGAAAATAGGCTCAGGAGAATGGAAGGAGGAGATAAAAGCTTAAAAAAAAAAACAATAGATGATGAAGAAGACACTGGTCCAAATTCGAGATGGGTGAGCCCTCCTCCCAGGCCCCAACGGATGGGGTGCCTGTGGACCAACTCAGGCACAAATGGGGTGTGTGTGTGTGTGTGTGTGTGAAGGGATGGTGTTAGATGATGCTGGGTTTGGCCTTCCTGGGACCTCTGGAGTTCCCCACCCTGGGGCAGCGATGATTCCTCCCTTCTGCAATCCATATCTTTATGTGCTGGGGTTCATTGGGGTTAATTATTATTGTGGTTGGGGTGGGGTGGGAAGGAGCCTTGCCCCAGCCCCAGGCCCTGGAAGGGGATCGTGAGAGTCAAGGATAGGTTTGGAGACCTGGAAGGCTGGTACTGAGAGGCTGGGGGACAAGGGGTAAATTAGAAAGGTACCTCCCACCAGCAATGTAACCATTTCTAGGCTCCACGCCTGGGTGGCTGGGTCTGTAAGCCTTCCTTGTCTTCCACCCATTCATGCTACCCCCCAAATCATCAAAGCCCAGTGAGGGCCGGCTCCAGGAGGCGAGCGGCGTTATTCACTGGGGTGGGGCCAAGTGCTCTGGGAGAGAAGTGGCCGGGCCGTGGCTCAGATCTTGATCAGCTGAGGGAGGGACTGGCATCCCAAGCTCCCCTGGCTCCAGCAGGGCAGGACCACATCGACGGGCCGTATCAGCATCTGCCTCCCCTCCAAGGACCCTGGCCCTGGCCTGCCACAGCCACCTGCCGCGTGCCTCCCACCTTCTGGACCACCAGCTGCTCTGTGGGGACGAAGCCAGGTTGGTGATGGCCCAGAGGGGCAGGTCAGGGAGTGAGACAGGTAAGGGAAAGGGGGCTGGCCTTGAGCTGATGGGGATGCTGCTGAGGCTCTGAGGCTGTCAGCCCATCCCCACCAGGCAGGAAAGGACACTGAGGCCCAGGCTACCTTTCCAAGTTGTAGAGCAAACTAGGTCCTTGAAAAGCCAAGGCTGGAGCTGTTAGCAACCCAGACTCCTGACCAGTGAGGTTTTCCAAGGGTCGCTCGGTCCCTCCTCCTGCATCAGTCCAGCACCACAGTCCGGTGTGTGTAAGTGACTCTGGGGTGTAGATTAGCCTGAAGGGTGTGTGTTGGACCTGGTGGGGCCAGTGCCAGGGCTGGAAGGGGAGTGAGGGCCACGATTCTTGCAAGGTATGGAGGCAACCAAGAACAGTATATAGAGCGGGGCTCTGGACTCAGACACACCCATGGTCCCATTCTTGCTGTGTGACCTTAGGTGAGTTGCTTGACCTCTCTGAGCCTCAGGTTTCTGAGAAGGTGACTTGGAGTGGATGAGGGTGATACTACCTAGCTTGCTGGGTTGCTGGAGAGAGTAATAAAATCATTTCTGTACTATGAATATCAACGGACCACCATAGGGCTAGTGCTCACAGTAGAAATCATCACTAAGCCATTCCTTGCGCTACTGTAATTATAACATTATTGTTATGTTGAATATTGATATGATTTAAATCTAACATATGTTGGTATCAATAAGGATACTAATAAATGGTTTCCATTTCCAGCGAGAAAAGGGCCCAAACATGCTCACTCCCTCTGTTTCACTCTCCTCTTTGCCTTGTTTTCCATCTGTGTGTGTGCACATGCATGCACGTGCGTGCACACACAGAGTGGGGCTGGGGTTCAGGGGCATGATGCTTCCTCCCACTTCTGCTCTGCAAATACCGAACAGGCTGTGCAAGAAGTGTGGGGACCGTGGAAAGGGGAGTTTGGGACAATCCAACATGTCGGTTCTCAGGGCCTGGCTGATGCCCACTGAGCCCTCCCCATCCCCAGATTCCTGTCTATCAGGCCCCTGGGCTGGTCCTCCCCCTACTGGGTGTAGAGAACTGAGGTAAGCGCTTAACATAGTTTATCTTCCCAACTGGCCTACTATGTGGGGTTTAATTATCTCCACTCACAGATGGAAACTCAGAGGCTTGCAAAGACAAATTAGCCTTCCCAGCGGGTGGCAGAGCTGTGCACCCCAGTTAGACATGCCGGCCCAGGGCAAGTTGCCCACCCAGGCCCTTCGGTAATCTGGCTGCCCCAAAAGATAGATTTGCCTCTACCTGATCCCCTTCCTTCTGGGCCATTGGTCCTTCTCCCCCTACTGCCTACCCCTCAGAGTTCTGACCCCCAACAAACCAGTCACCCAGAGAGAGTCTGGAGAACGCTTTGTGGGAACCCCCATTTCAGGGCAAGGGTTGGGGTGAGGGGAGGTGGCGTGAGTGGCTGGAGCTTCAACCTTCCAGTCTAAAGGAGCTGGGGCCCTAAAATTAATAGATGGGAGAAGGAGTCTAAACACAGACTGTAGACAAAATCGTGGAGCCCTCTGTGAGTGTGTATGCACATACATGCACACACACGCATGTGCACGTGCCCTTCTCCTGGGAAACCTGGAGGCCCTGAAGCAGAGATAAATGAGCAAGACCACAGAGACACACAGCCCACTCAGGTCACAAATAAACACAACCTTCCAGGAGAGCTCTGGGTCCACGACACTCACCCCGTGCTTGCAGAGATCCACGTCAGTGGCGTCACCCACATTACACACACGCACACCCGCACACACACGCAAGCTCACCAAACGGAGAGCAGTCAGCAGTAGACCTAGAGGCTGAGCAGGAAGGGGGTAGAGAGGAATGGAGGAAGAGAGGGAGGCAGCAAGTCCCGCCTGTCCCCCATCCCACTCCCCTAGTCCTGCAGCTGAGCCCCTGCTCTGACCTGGGGAGCCCCTGAGCCGACCTTGTGCCAGGGGGGAACCTGGGGAGGTGGCTCAGTGAATGGGGTAGAAAGAGCCAGAGTTTGGGGTTTGAATCCCACGGCCCTGACACTTGTGCACTCAGCCGCTTGGAGAAACGACCTCGCCTACTGAGTCCCGGTTTCCTTCCCTGCGAGGCAGGGCAGTGATACCGTTCTCGAGGCTTCGCTGTGCCCGGCTTGTGAAAGTGCTAGATTTATGCTCTGAGAAGGCAGATGGCAGCGAGCAGCAGTGCAAATGCACCAGAATCGACACCCTAGTTTAGGCACTTCCTAGCAGGTCATTTGTCCTCCCGAACCTCAGTTGCCCCATCTGTAAAATGGGGCTAGTCAAGAACGCCTTCCAGCCCTTGCGACTTGAGGAGACAATGCTGTGAGGGTGCTGTGTGCTGCGACTCTGTGGGAAAGGGAAAGCCCCCAGCGGCAGAGATGGGGGGTCAGGGCCCCGACTCAGCTGGTGGCTGCTGTTGCCCCCGCCCCCTCTCCCGCCAGAGAAAGCCCCTTCCCCCACCCACCAGGGCCCCACCGACTACTGTTCAGGGTCCCACGAGTGTGCATATCCAGAGCGGGGAGAGGGTCCCACAGACCCCCCTGAGCCCATGGGATAAAGAAGCCAGAGCGAGAGAGGGTAAAACTGGGATTTATAACCTTACAGGATTCCCAGGGCTCACCACACTGGCATGTCCCAAGGGCCTTTCTCTAAAGACCAGATTGATGGCTCTGAATGGACTTTCCAGAAGTTTCCCCACCTCAGGCTCCAAACCCCATCAGACTTAGTCATTCATCTATAGATACTCGGGGGGCAGCTGGTCCAGAGTCAGACAGACAAGGAGTCAGGCCCTGTGTGTGCTCTCACAGGCTGTGCGACCCAAGCAACAACCTAGTGTTCTCGAGTCTTGGTTTTCTCCTCTGTCAAATGGGTTAATTGACCCCCTGTAATTATTAAATGAGGCTGTCATGAGAACGCACAGAAATCACAGACGTAAAGTGTTGACATACAGCAGGTGCTCAATAAATGCTCACCATCATGATGAGACATGCCCACAGCTGGGTTTGAGCCCTAGCTCTTCCTCCTCCAGCAGTGTGAGCTTGGGCATGTTTTTTTTTTTTTTTTTTAATATTCTTTTTTTTTTTTTTTTAAGATTTTATTTATTTATTTGACAGAGAGAGACACAGCGAGAGAGGGAACACAAGCAGGGGGAGTGGGAGAGGGAGAAGCAGGCTTCCCGCGGAGCAGGGAGCCCGATGCGGGGCTCGATCCCAGGACCCTGGGATCATGACCTGAGCCGAAGGCAGACGCTTAATGACTGAGCCACCCAGGCGCCCCGAGCTTGGGCATGTTTTACAAATATCTCTGTGCCTTGGTTTCCTCATTTGAAAACCAGGAATAACAACGGTGCCCAAGACCATGCGAGTAACATGCTGGAAACGCTTGGGCCACACCAAGTGTTGCTACGGGGACTATCGATGGGAGGTGAGAGCTGGGGAGGTGCTGCATGCCTGCTGGGTACCAGCCAGGTCTCACACAATAACACCCTTAGGTGTGGGGTGAGGAAAGGAGGGGCTACAGGGTTCCGGTTCAACCCAAGACAGGGACCAGACTGAGGTGGGGACAGGGACAGGGAGCCTGAACTCATGGGGAGACAGAGAGAGAGAAAGAAGCTAAAGGAAAACTGCTCTTCTCCTCACAACACTTCTGACACCAGATGGGGGTTCTTCCCACAGCAACAACCAATTCTCCAACTCTGGACACACCAACCGTCCTGTAATTTCATTCGGTTCTGAAGCTGACGACGGGGTGAATGTCAGACTACACAGGTCCCCAGGCTCAGTCCCACAAACACACCCTCACTTCTGACACCTCGGGTCCCCAGGCTACCTGCACTTCTGTCCAACTTGACTAAAAATTTGGGGGTTCTCTGAACCCGCTGCCTCGGCTTTGACAGTTTGCTAGAACAGCTCACAGAGCTGAGAAAAGCACTTTACTTACATTTACCGGTTTATTGTAAAGCATATTATGATGGATCCATATTAACAGCCAGATGAGGAGATACACGGGGTCCAGAAGGGTCCCAAGTGCAGGAGCTTCTGTCCCTGTGGAGTCAGGGGACACCGCCCTCTCAGAACATGGATGCATCCATCAACTCAGAAGCTCTCTGAACCCCACAGAGTAGGGGTGCTTTGGAGGCTTCATTATGAAGCCATGATCGATCATTAACCCAATCTCCAGCCCCTCCACCTTCCCAAAGGATGGGGGGCACTGGAAGCTCCAAGCTTCTAGCCCAGGTGACCAGTCCCCACACTGAAGCTGTCCGGGAGCCCACCCAGAGTCTTTTGAACAAAAGATGTTCTTATCACCCAGGAACTTCTAAGGGACTCAGGAGCTCTGTGTCAGGAACTGGGAGCAGTTACCGAATATATATTTCTTATTATGTGACCAACAGCAGAGGAGTCTGAGGTCTAGAGAGACAAGGCAACAGAAAGAGGGGAGGAGAGACGGAATAGGAGCCCCAGTGTTACAGGGAGAGATGGGGCAGAGACACAGAGAGACAGGGAGACAGGCAGACTCTCTGGTCACTATTAAATGCTTCTGCAGGCTTGCTCCCATCTTGGCTGGCTTTTGCCCTCCTAAACAGCCCCCCAGTATCTTGCCCTGTGGCCCCACAAACCAACCTGCCCTCTCTCAGCCCAGCCCCTCCAGGCAGGTGGGTCAGCCCAGGTGCTTGGGCCACCAAAGTTGCCAGCATGCCCCCACTCATGCCAGGCTGAGTCTGGCATCTGCCCAGGACCAGGCATGCCCAGGTCAAGGGGGCCCAAGACCAAAGACAACCCCCACCAAAGGGTACAAGTACTTGGGAAGCCAATACACCATGGTAAGGCATGCAGGCTTTGACAACCTGGAAATTTGTCTTTGAGGCCTGGTTTGTCCACCTCCTCAGCTCTGTGACCTTGGGCAATTTGCATCACTGCTCTGACCCTCTGTTTTCCCACCTGTGAAATGGAGATAATAATCATAATATAGTCCTTGTTTTACAGGGTTGTGGCTTTAGTGTGAGGATTAGATGTATCTAAAGTGCTGGCACCTTATAAAATCTCAACATTAATAGTAAAAACATGAGAGCTGCCCTCTGGGGACAGGGTGGCCGAAGGGACCCAAGTTAAGGAATTAACTTTCCTTAATTTACTGGGACCTAAGGAATGTCACAAAACCTCTCTGATGGTCAATCTCTTCATCTTTGGAGTGGGGCTAAAACTCTTCACCTGCTTACCTCACAGGATTAGGGGAAAGTTTTTGATAAACTCTACTATTCAAACAGTAGCATAATGGGGCCAGGCCAGTGGGCCTGTGATTCCCCCTTCCAGGACAGATGCCCAGCTCCTTGGGTACCCCAGGATTCCCTGGAGGCCCCCCACTGGACAGTGGCGTGGCCCATCCTTGGCTAGCTGACCATTCCTTAGCCAGTGGCTGGATCATCAATGCCCCCAGCTGGCGGGATGAGGATGCTTTCAAGTGCTGTCTCCAGGAGCTAGTGTGATTGGTAGGGTTCACATATGGGGGTCAGAAAAGCAGAACTGCTCTGTGGAAGGGCCTAGGATTCACCTACTGGGTGGGTGGAGCCACAAATGTGGTGAGTACCTCATGGGCCTAAGGCCGCCAACAACCGTGATCACTACTAACTGGTATGTACTGAGTATCAGGCAGTTTGCTAAGTGCCTCATCATGCATTATCATTCCATGATCATTTCACCTCCTGATGATCCACGGGGTTAACACGCTATTATAAGGAGTTAAAATCACCTATTTTATTTGAGGAAACGGACTCAGAGAGGCTAGGTAACTTACCCAAGGCTGCACAGCTGGAAAGGATCCAGAGCCAGTTTTGCTGCCCGGATCTGGCTGTCTCCTCAGTCCTGCCACCTCCCGTACAACCCAGCCTTATCTCAGAGGTGACACAGGCATGGCCTGGGAGCACAGGGCGGTCACGCTGCCCGGGACTGGTCAACATGGAAGGCATCACAAGACCGAGTGCCACTTTGCCCATTTGGCTGCTCTGTTATCTCCTGCCAGCCCCCTGCCCTCTGGGCCTCAGTTACTTCATCTGTACAATGAGGTTGCGCCACATACCCAGAGGCCCTTCTTGCCTCTGATTCATTCTGACATCCCCATCTCCATCAAATTAGTAATCCCATTTATGATGTAACTTCAGAGCAGTCGAACTAAGGCTTCTTAACATGGGATCCCTGGACCCCTCGGAGCTCCAGGAGCTGCCTGGAATGAGGAGCAGAATTGTGTGTGTGTGCGTGTGTGATGTGCATTTTTCCAGGGGAAGTGTCCATGTTATTACCAGATTCTAATCCCTAAAGGCGAAGAGCCGTTGATCACTCTAAAACCTTTAGAATTGCCCTAAGCTCAATCACAATTTTAAGGGAAATGGGTCGAGAAGGCTGAATCCCTACCATGTAAAATTCTTCCCTTCACTGTGTTTAAAGTCCCCTCAGACTTCCCGTAGCTGCACCTGCTCCCGTGCCCCAGGCTTCCACCCTCCGGCCACACTGACCCCTGGAGACGCCAGCCCCCAGTGCTTCCGATTAGTCTCTGCCTCTACGCTGAAGCTCCTCCTATCCGCTGTCTTGTTATTGGGTCCTCACCCCCATGTCCTTCCCCTGGAACCTCGGCGCCAGGACTGGTGGGTCTTTCCTGAGGTAGGTGCAGTGACCAGAATGGCCAGTAGGGGTCGCAGGGTGGACAACCCCGTGGAGCATGCGAGGACAGAATTCTGCCCCCTTCTCAGCCTGGGGCTGAGGAAAGTGCACCAGCAGTCAGGAGGCCCATGTTCTGGGTCCGGATCTTCCCCTCGGTAGGCCTCAGTTTTCCCATCTGTAAAGTGGAGGGAGATGACCTAGAACCCCAGAGGGTTGCTAAGCAACCTTTCCGCTGGGACATCCCCTGGACCTTTCTGATTGATGCTGGAGGGAGGGAGGGGTCTCGAACTCCCTTTAGCAGAAGCACTTGACCCAGCATCTTTAGGGAATGAAATAAAATGACTCAGGGGGCCTTTGGTTTAGCAAACAGAGGCTATTGTCCTCCAGCTTAAGGGGAAGCCTTACCTCCCGGGGAGAAAGGAGGGTTCTAAATAGGTCTGCCCCAAGAGCTGCCTGGGGTGATGAGGGAAATGGGGACGACACTGGTGGCCTCCCAGGATGGGCGGGGGCCTTGAGATGAGGGCTCATGGGGCCTGGGAGGTGGGTGGCAGCCTCCTTGGGTACAGCTTCTGCCCATGTCTGGAGAAGGCCAGGCAGGCCCTGGTGGGAAGGGGGAAAGTGTCCTCCTGCCCTCAGCAGCTGCAGGACCTGGGAACAGGGCTGGAGCGCAGATCATCCTCCTCACTCAGCTTCTGGCTCTCCTGTCCCGGTTCTTCTGAATGCTCCCTCTCCATCAGCTCCGAATTCTGGGCTGAGAAAGAGCAGGGTGAAGGCCCAGGGATGAGGGAAGGCCCTGCAGGGATGCATGAGGGGGGCATGACCAACCATCCCTCCCTCGACCTCCTCCAGGGGGTCCATGAGGACCAAGTCCTCTTAGGTACAAAAAGACCTTCTCCCTCTCCCACCCCCAAGTGATTAAAGAATGAGACACAGGCATGACAATGATACAGAACATTCTCTACAAAAGTTATAATGAGCCTGTGGGAGGGGTACTTTGTAGGGCAGTGGGAATCCCAGAGCCTGCCCCACCCCAGCACTGGGAGAACCGGGAGGAGGCTGAGGCAGGACACAGACAGGGGACAGAAGAGAAAGGGCAGCACCTGGGGCTCTGAGAAAGTCGAGTCAGCATTTGGGGGTGGCCCCAGGCCCAGAGAACAGGGAAGAGGACTGGGGTGGGCTCAGGGTGGCAGTGGCAGGCGGCCAAGCCCGCATGTGGGAACAGAAACCACCTCCACCATGGCCCCCGCTCTGGGCACAGACACAGAAGCCCCAGAGGGAAGCCTGTGGCATTTTCTGGGGGTTCTCTAGTCCCCTGACCCGGCCAAGGGGGCCCAGGAAAGAGATGGGCGTTGTGGCAGTGCTCCCAGTGGGAGCCGCTTCCCAAGCTGAGGGTCAGGGACGGGGGTCCGCTGCTGAAAGAGCAGGAAGGGCACACACGTGTGGGGGGTGCACGTGCACACACATGTGAGAGCACCCCTGAGTAGCTCTCCCGCAGCCGTGACCTCAGGCTGATTGGAAAACCGAGGACACATGCCTCAGGACACATGTCTGAGGGCCCCCCGGGGCTGGCCTTTCCCCTGGGCTCACCGCCCTCAGAGCAGGGACGCTGCTGAGCTCTCGCTGGCGCGCTCCCCCGCAGAACCGTGCAGCTGCCCGGCCGCCTCCACCCCTGGAGGCAAATCCACCAACCAGCCCTCCGCACCGACACGCATGCACAGAGCCCTGGGGACCCGGGGACAGTCAGCAGCTTAGATTATCCACGTCCTCAGGCTCTTCCATGTCCATATCGCACGACTGGCCCACAAAGAGGCTAGACCCCCAGCCATGCCCAGTCTCTGCCTGTCTCTGGCCTGGGAGACGCTGAGGCAGTTGGCCGCTGCCTTTCTCCAGCCCAGAGCACGCCCACCAGGCCGAGGGGCCATAATACTGCGGCGCATCGCTCTAGCACCTTGCATCTATTGCCCGGACCCTCTGGGGTCCCTGGAGGGACTGGGCTGGAGGCAGGGTGGAGGAGGGCATGGTGAGGAGGGCAGAGTCAGGCTGGGCCACACCACAAGGTGAGCCGGTAAGGGTGCCAGTCACCCCCGCCCCCCACCCCAGCCTGGCACTCCACCTCCCTTGGTGGAGTGGCTTGGCCAATAGGTGAAGGAGAAGGGGGCTGGCTGTGCTTGGGACAGGGTGGGGATTAAAGTCAGGACATTTGGCTGAAGAGTCTAGCCAGAAACCTCCTCTCTAGGGTGTATGGGGGGAGGGGAGGCAGCCCAAACTCTTCCCTTCACAAAAATGTAGGAAGTGAGCAAGTCTCCAGCCTGAGCACAACAGCAGGACCCTCGGAGGAGGGGTGGGGAGAGACAGTGGCCCCTGGGACTGGCCATGCCCGCCCCTCACACTCCCATTCAGCTCTAATGAGCCTGTCATCTATTCCCTGGGGCCCCAGGGGTCCCCCCCCCACCCCGCCCTTCCTCTGGGGCTGGCTTCCCTCGAATCCACAAGTCCTTGGGGGCCATTCAGATGGGCGGGGCTCAAGGGCTCCGGGACCCCTTGCTGGTACTTCCAGGCTACACCTCTGCTGTGGAGTGTGGCCAGGCTTTCAAAGGAGATGACCCACATGGTCTTTGCTCCTGGGGAGGGGTGGGGGGGCTTCAGGGCTGGCGACTGTGAGGACCTCATGGCCCCACGGTGGGTTGTGGCAACTTGCAATTCATTTTGGTCTGGAGAGAGGAGTGCTCTGTTATCTGTAGAGAAAGACACAGAAACAGATTTCAGGTAAGGGCCTTCAAGATATCATTTTAAACCAAGACCAGCCTTTTGAACAACTAACCCTGACAGGTCAGGGATGGGGCCACTGGCCAGGGGGTGTCCTCCCCATCCCCTAAACTCTAAACCAGACTGTCTCCCCACACCCACCCCTGCCCAGCCATGCAGGGTAAAGGCCATAGACACCAAAAGGAGGCGGCAGCATTTGCTGGGCTCATGGGACACCACGAGAAAGGGGTCGGGGCAGGGCCAGGCCACCAGCGTGGTAGCAGACTTGGGCTCCTCCTGACCGCTTCTGAATGTGACAACTGTCCTCCCATGGGAGTCAGCAGGCCCTAGAGCCACACAGACCAGGGATCAAGCCCAGGCTCTGCACTAAGCAGCAGCAGGACCTTGGGGTGAGCGGCTGGAACCCTCTGAGCCTCCACTTGCTCTCCTGGAAAATGGGGATGGTACAGCCCCTGCACATGGAAGCTGGGGAGGACTCAGTAAGAGGGCACGAGCAGGGGCATCTCTAGCACCCAGGAGATGGGAGGGCTCAAGGCGTCCTGTCTGTGACTACTCTATTGTATGGCACTCTCCACACTGAAACACCCATTTGGGGGCATTTTGGTACCTCCAAAACTGAGGTGCATTTTATTTTACATTAGCTATGATAAGAAGGCCTCCTGTCCTCATTAAATTGGCAGCTTCTTTTTCAGAATTGGGGGTAAACAAATTAAGTGGGGCCTCTTGTTATTGATGGGGGCTTAGATTTTACGAAATACGGTATTAGCCCCCTACACACACACACACACACACACACACACACACACACACACACACACACACTCCTTAAAAGGCAGATCCTCCCCTCCATGGCTCCCCAAGGCTTTCCAGGCCCCTATCTCCCCATCCCCCCAAGGCTCGGGGCACTCACAACTCAGTGTCTTCCAGGGCGGGCGGGCGCTCTAGCGCCCGCCTCCTCCTCCTCACGGCCCCCAGAAGCTTCTTGCGGGGCCCCAGGGGGACGCTGATGCTGCGGAGGTCAAGGTCGGAGCACAGCATCAGGGCCTCCAGGTCAATCTTCTCCTGCCGCAGGAGGGAGGCGAAGTCCTCCATGTGCAGGGAAGCCAGGAAGGCCTCCAGCGGGCTCGTCTCGGGCTCCAGGTCCTCATCCAGGCCCAAGTCCAGCTCGTCCCAGGGCAGCTCCTTCCCGCAGCTGCGGTCCTGCAGGCTGCTGGCACTGCCCAGGCTGTCGTCGTCCAGGCTGGGGGAGCTCTGCCGCCGGCCTCGCGGGGCGCCGCCGCCGTCCAGCGCCCCGTCCTCGCGGCCCAGGCCGAGCAGCCCGCTGCTCAGGTAGTTCCTGCGGAACACCATGGTGCCCAGGCCGGGGCGGGTAAACAGGGAGTCGTGGCCTGAGTCGGTGCTGACTTCCGAGTGGGCCGGCTCGGCCGCCAGCGTGGCACGGGAGACGCTGTCCTCGTCCGAGAGGAACATGTCCCGGAGCGGGGAGCGGCCCCACTCCTTGGGGTTGGCGTAGGTGCCCTGGCGCACGAACATCACGTCGCTGCCCAGCTGCAGGCCCGAGAGCGAGCGCACGCTCTTGCGGCCGTCCTCGGAGATCTTGAAGGTGCCCTCGCCGCCCTGCTTGCGCCGCTCCAGCTTCCGCTGGATCTTGGCCTTGCCCCGGGCCGTGCCGTGCAGCGTGGCCTGCGAGTAGGGCAGGTGGCTGCCCAGCGCCAGGTGCTGCAGCCGGCGGCTCAGGGTGCTGGACGTGAGGCTGGAGAAGCTGAGCGCGTCCGAGCGCTCGGCCAGCTCGCGGCGGTAGCGCCGCTCCATGCGCTCGTGGTGCTTGCGCTGCATCTTGGCGCACTCGCGGATGCGCCGCTCCGCCTCGCGGAAGGCCTTGTCCTTCAGCTTGCCCACCAGCTTGGGGTTGAGGCTGCTCTGCTTGGCCGCGATGGAGTCCAGGTAGCGCACGCACTCCATGTGGCCCTTCATGGCGGCCATGTCCAGCGGCGTGTGGTAGTCGTTGTCCAGGCACCAGATGTTGGCCCCGAAGGACACCAGGAAGGAGAGGCAGTGCAGGTGGCCGTTGGAAGCTGCCAGGTGCAGGGGCGTGTTGCCCCAGATGTCGCACTTGTCTGGGTCACCCCTGCAGGGAGGACACGCAAGGAGGGGTGATGAGCCAACGCAGTTTCGGGCGGGCAGACGGCACTGGCTGCGGGTGATGCCCCACGGGCACACCGGCGCGACCCGAGGGCCTGAGACGTCTCCTCCGACTCCAGAAGATGCCAGACGGACCTGGGGAGGGGGGGAGGGGGCGGAGGCGGAAATGGCCCCAGGCCTGCAGGGGGTGGGGCGGCAGAAAAGGCGGGGCCAGGGCGGGGCCTTCCCCAAGAGAACTGATGGCTGGGAATCTCAGGGGATAAATATTTGATGCCCAGAGAGAAAGGAATGAATTATTGATGGAGCCCAGCGGGGAGCTGGCCCAGAGAGGTGGTGGGCCAGGGCCGAGTCTGGGTCTCTAGGCAGGCGTGGTGGTGCGTGTGGCTGTGGGTGCAGGGGTCACCCTAAAAGAGGACACAAGAGAGTGGTGGGTGCGGAGCCTGAGCCCTGGGTGAGTGTGTGTGAGGGTGTGTGCCTGCGTGTCGGCAGGCGAGGCCACGTCTGCGGGGAGCAGGGCCAGGCCTGGCAAGGCTGCGTGTGAGAGCAGGTGTCGGGTCTTGGCCTGCGCTGGGAGGGGAGCGCGGGGGCAGCCAGGACCAAAGGGGAGGAGGAGGCAAGCGGGCAACCTGGGCCCAGCGGCCCTCCCTTCCCCGGGGCTGCCCCATCTTTGGGAGCTTTGTCAGGCAGCCTGGCGTGTGCCTGCCCCGGGGACCCACCCAGCACCCTCCAACACCCTCCACACCAGATTGTGCCCCCTTGGGCATGCTTCGGCTGGCTCCTCCAAGCTCTCCCTTCCCACAGGGGCCTGGCCCAGCACCTCTGCCTCCCACTAATGAGGCCACGAGGCCACCCCACAGGGCTGGAGGAAGAATCACCCCCTTGTCTCAACAGCTGCCCCCACAACCCCCTCCTCACTTCCCCTACTGGTCGCCAAGTTTTGCAGGACAATGTGGCAAGGAGCAGTTTGGCATCTGGCCCACACCCCATCCGGCACCAACGCTTGCTCTCTGTATGAGTTGGGGGATTTGGTGCACCAGGAAGGCACTCTTTGCCCTTCTTCCCATGGACCTCTCTGATGGGGGGCAGGATGGCAGGATCACTGCGTGCTCTCGGTGTGGGAAGGGGCCAGCCTGGGCTTCTCAGAACGTGGCTCAGCAGCCTGGTTTTAGGGGCTGCTCCCACCTGCTGCTGGCCTGAGGAGCAGCCTCAGAGGGAGGGTAAGGGGTTTGCCACCCACCACATGTTCAGGCCACAGGCAGCATCTGGCACCAGGGCCAGTTGGGCCCCTTTCCCTCCGCCATGATTTCCCAGGGCCTATGTTCCTATGTTCCTATGATGTTCCTATGAACCGTCCTCGGGCATGTCTTCCACTCCTTTTCCCTGTCCAGCTGCCCAGGTGTCCAGTTCAACCAGGTGACCTCTCTGTATAAAACTGTGGAGGCTGGCGAAGTTGTCCACAGTGTCATTCAGCCCCGGGAGCCCACATCAGCGGCCCTGGTCCCTGAATTCCTTCATTGCTACCTTCAAATCCCTTCCCTGGCCCTGACACCTGGACTCTAGGCCCACTCCTCCCCCCAGACAACTCCTAAAGGAGGCAGAGTGAGCCTGCTTTGGGGGAGGGGCACAGAGGGAGTTAATGAGGCGGCTACACCCACTGACATTTGGTGTCGGGGACAGTGCCCATAAATCCCAAGAATGAGCTGGGAGAGAGCTGGGAGAGCTCCAGCCTGCGGGGAGGTGCAGCACCCCTCAGACCGCAGGCTGGGGAGTGGGCACTAAGGAGCCTCTCCTCGAGAGGCCTATGCCCCTTCTCTTCCCTCCCCACTCTTGCTTCCAGGTGCCACCCCCCACCCAGGAGACCTCTCCCACCTTCCGCTCACTCTGCAGCCCCTCCCATAATCATGGGCCCCCAAACCCAGTCCCTCCCCTCCTAGCCCCACAGCCAGGTCACAAATGTCATATGCCTCGAGTTGTGTCCCCCTCCCACAACTGCCAGGCTCCAGGGTCCCACCTTAGGGTCAGTCCGATAGAGAAGAGGGCAGCTCAGAGGAGAGAGGGGGAAGATACCTTGGAGTCTTGGGGAGTTGTCTCAGGGGCCGGAGGGGCCTGAACACTCTCTTTCGCCTCCACTGGGGGGCTTAGGCAGGGACAAGGTGGGTACTCACCCTCGGCTCACGATGAGACGCAGCGACTCCAGATTGCCATGGTAGGCAGCCCAGAGGGTGGGAGTCATGCCATCCTCATCCGGGGCGTTCAGCTCCTTCCTGGTGGCCTCTTTGAGGAGCTCCAGGTAGCCGTCCCGGGCCGCCCGGTGGTACTGGTCGTTCATGGCGCCTGACTTGAACCGGGTGGGCAGGGGGCGCGGGGAAATGCCCCCCGCGGGGGAGGGCGGCGGAGTTAGGGCTGAGGCATGGGGTTGGGGAAGGGGGCCCCCGCTGCCGCTGACGGAGGTTGCGGAGCGCGCCGCAGCCGCAGTTACTCGGACATCTGAGCCGCTCACCCCGGGAAGGGCGGGGGGGAAGGATCTCCCGCTGCCCAGAGAGCCGCCCCCGGGTTGCCCCTGGGTCCTAAACACCCTGCTCCCGAGCGCACAGGGGTGACCCACGCGAGGCCCTGCCCTCGCTCCAAAAGTGGTGACCCCAGCGCCCCGCCCCATGAGGCCCAGTCTGGGGACAGTACGAGGTCTGTCCTCACTGGATCCCCGGCTCTGCGGCTCCCGATGTCTCCACCCGTCGAAGGAAGGGCCAAGGGCTGGGGAGGGGTGTCTGCGGGCAGTCTGGATCCCTAGGACCGTGGGCCTAGGACGGGTAGGAGGACTGACGCCCAGACAGCGAGGAGCGCCGGGCAGTCCTGGCTGCCCCTCGCCCGCGCGGGGGTCGGCGAGCCGCGCTCCAGCAGGGGGCGCTAGAAGCCTGCACGCGGACTCCGCGCGCCGCTGGCGAACTTCCTACCCAAGCCCGACTTCGCAGCTTCCAGCGGAGCAGAAGACTGCGGGGAGGGAGAGAGGAAGAAGGAACTTCGATCACTGTGAGGGTGTCGGGGAAAGGGGCACTGGGGTCCCGATCTTGGGGCAGCAACTGAGGAGCAGGAAGGTATAGGGTGCGCCGGGGCTGGAAGGGCGTCGGGGTGCCTGCGGGCCTTTGGGGAGTCTATTGAGCATCAGCACTCGGGGCTCTGGACGGCGGGGACCGCGGGACGCGAGGGCGCGGTGGGCGCCGGGGGCGGGGTGCCCTCTGGGTGCCGCAGTGCAGGGCTGCGCCCAAGCCTGGCCGCGCCAAGGTGACGGGACGGCAGGGGAGGGGGCGCCTCTTAACGGGTAAATATAAATCTTACCTTATCTGGCTCCCGCTCTCTGTTCCCTAAATTCAGCTCGGAGAAAAGATGGATCATGTGAGTGGGACTGAGAGATTTATGGAGCTGAGCTCCCGCGGCTGTAAATCACCCTGCCCTCCCCGGTATAAAGTGCCCGTCCAGCCCGGTGTGGGAGAGAGGAGACGCTCGTCGCCCCCTGACCCCCAGCTCAGCGCGGGGTCCCGGCCCAGCCAGGTGGGTTGCCCGGACCAGATGGTCGACGGACTGGGGAGTGGGGACGTTGGACGGGGTCCGACGGGGCTGCCGCCGCTTCTTCTTCCTTCAGTCGTCGAGCTAGGGACCCGAAGGGTCGGCTTTTCTCTCCCCTTTCCCCAGCGCTTCCTCCACCACCCGCAGCCACCACCCTCCGGGTGAGGAACTTCTCAGTTCCTAAATCCAGGGAGAAGATGGGAGAAGGAGAGCCCTCGGGGTTGACCTGGGGTCCTGTCCGCTTCTCCTCCACAGTGATCCGTCCAACCTCCCCCAGTCACCCCTGCCATGTCCGAGGAGTCGGCCCCGGGCCCCAAGGAGAGCCCGCCGGCTGCGCGGCAGGCAGGCTCCCGCGAGGTGTGGAAGAAGGGCGGCCGCCTGCTATCCGTGCTGCTGGCCGTGAACGTGCTGCTTCTCGCCTGCACGCTCATCAGTGGCGGCGCCTTCAACAAGGTAGCGGTGTATGACACCGACGTGTTCGCGCTGCTCACCAGCATGATGCTGCTCGCCTCCCTCTGGATCCTCTTCTACCTCCTCCGGACCGTGCGCTGCCCCGACGCCGTCCCCTACCGGGACGCGCACGCCGGCCCCGTCTGGCTCCGAGGTGCCAGGGGAGGTGGGGGGGTGGGGAGGGGGTAGGAGAGGAGCCAGAGCCTGGGACTCTCAGAGGAATTGTGGAGTGCGCATCAAGGTAGGGGGCTGAGAAATTCCCGGGGTGGGGGGGGCAGATGTGGCTGAAGATGAAATGGGCTGCGGTTGAAAGAGAAGCGGAAGGGAAACAGTCTTGGAAGAAAAATGAAGTGAGGGATGGAGGGGAACTTCTTTGCTCTTCCTAAAGATTGAAAAGGGGTGGTCATGGGAGAGCCCTTTGATGGAGAGCAGAGAACAGATGACAGCTGCAACTGAAAGAGCCCACCTAGGGCCATTCTCCCCCCAATCCATGCAGCCCCAAAGAGATAGGAGCTCAATAAGATATCCATCCATCCATCCACCCACTCAATCCTATACTCATCCTCCATCCACCCATTCATCTTTCAATCCATCCATTCACCCACCCACCTATCCGTCCATCCATCATCCAACTATCCACCTGTCCATCCATCCATCCATCCATCCATCCTTACATCCAGCCAGCCAGCCATTTATCCATCCTCTCACCCACCCCATTCATCTGTCCATTGATCCTCCCACCTACCGTATTCATCTCTCCATCCATCCACCCAACCATCCAACCAACCACCCATCTAGCCATCCATCCTCAGATCTATAAACCATCCTCTCTTACCCATCCCCCACCCCTCATTCCCAGGTGGACTGGTGCTGTTTGGGATCTGCACTCTTGTCATGGATGTCTTCAAGACTGGCTACTACTCCAGTTTCTTTGAGTGCCAGTCGGCCATCAAGATCCTGCACCCTCTCACCCAGGCTGTGTTTGTCGTCGTCCAGGTAGGTAGGAGGAGTGTTCTTGAGTGTGGTGGAAAGGAGCCAACACCTGGCATGAGGTCAGAAGATCTCTACTCTTCTACCCTGAGCAATCAAGTAAGGTGGGGATAGGACTGTAGTGTGGATCACATGAGTCCATAAATCTGGAAGCACTTGGTAATGAAGTAATATCCAAATGTGAGCTCCTACTTAGGGGCCCTGTGATTTCATTTCAACGCAAGCAGTGCCAGTATTAACATCTAAGATGTGTGAGTTGTGACAGCTGCCATGTCTCCTAGAACCTGGCTCGCCCTCCCTAGGTGCCTGTAGAGGGCACCAATCTCAGCCCAGGGTCCTGCTGTGGGCATGGCCGGTTTGGCCTCAGCTACAGCCCATATGTTCTGTATTTGTTCAGGAAATAGGTATCCTGTACCTGGGATTTTTCAAACAAGTTCAAGTATATATATTTTTATTTGTTGCGTACATAACACGCTGAAAGATCTGATTGAGCTGAGGCAGGACTGGTCTTACCTGGGACCACAACAGATCTCATCCCTGCACCATGACCAGAATGACTACATGTAGGGTTCCCTCTCCTGAAACATTACCCCTGCTGTGCAGATTTCCACAATTCAACACATTTATGACTTTGGTACTTATAATAGTTTTACCCTTTTTCAGTTTACGGATTTGAAGAATTCTCAGGTAATATGAAAATACAGACACCCACACATCAACAAATACCATGACAAGGATTTGTTAGCAACCAGGGGAGGATTGCAGGACAACAAAGGATGGGGTTGGGGCAGGGGATGTTGCCAAAGGAAGGCGAGAAGGCACCAGAGATTCTCTCTACTTTGGACAAGACCCAGGCTCAGGCTGGCCTTGCTCCCAGGAATAAGTAACTAGACAGTCAAAACTCTACCTGAAGACAAAACAAAACAAAACAAAACACCAAGAGCTTACAGGTAACATTTTGCAAACTCTGAAGGAACAGAGAACTATTTTATACAAATTGTTCCAGAGACAGAGAGAAAGCTCCTGACTCATTTTGTAAAGCTAAAATAAACTTGGTAGGTTAGTATGGGGGCTCTTGAGGTGGAGGGAACATACTGCTGGGTTTGGACATAGGCTCTCCAGAGTTTAGCCTGTCTGCACAGTGAATGACCTCCCCCACTCTCTCTCAACACAGACTTACTTTCTCTGGGTCTCCTCTAAAGACTGCATTCACGTCCATCTGGATCTGACCCGGTGAGTGCCGGCTCCACAGCTCAACATCCTTGCCCCCCTGGGGATGAGCTTTCCAACCTGGGGCCTGGGGCCTCTTTCTGCACCCTGCATGGGGTTTCAGCCAAGGCCCCTTTGCTCTGTCAGCCTGATCCCACCACTCTGTGCTGTGGTGTGTGTATGTGTGTGCCTACAACTCATACCTGTGTGTTTGGGTGCATGGGTTATGTAGCGCACTGTATGTGCTTTCCTCTAGGAGAGGGAGCAGCAGTGGTCTGAGCCCCTGGACACCCCCTGGCCCTCTCTTGGGTGGCATCCTGGCCAGACTAAGTGTTCCTTCCAAACTCAGCCTCTCTATTCACACAGGGGCCTGACTGTTTTCTTGCTTCCCAACATCATCTCCCAGCATAGCTCCCTAGCTCTCCATCTCCCCAGGGACCCACGATGGGCCAGCCTCTCACTGGCCTCTTTGCTCCCCCTCCCCAAACAGGTGTGGTCTCATGTTCACCCTCACCACCAACCTGGCCATCTGGATGGCAGCCGTAGTGGACGAGTCCGTGCACCAGTCCCACTCCTATGATAGTTCCCACAGCAACACTAGCCACCTTCGCCTCGCTCCTGACCGTGAGTGTCCACTCCAGATTAAACCTGGTCCAGGGACTTCCAGGCCTTAGCCTGGGTGGGGTGCTTGTCTCCCTTCCCCTCACGAGAGAGGAGAGCCTCCTCCTGCCCCAGGCTCTGCCTCTGAAGAAGTATAGGTGTAGGTGACACCAGAGGGAGGGTGTCAGGGGGCATCTTCTCTTTCTGGAGGATGCAGCCTTGGCCTCACTGTTCAGGTCTCCATCCCACCAAAGAAGGGATTTGGGCTCCAGAATGAAAGGGTGAGGGTGATCAAAGTGAAGGGCAGAAAAGGGAGGCAGAATAGCTCAATGGTGGAAGCATGGGACAGAGTCTGTCAAGGAGAAGGTAGAAATAATCATCACAATGACAATAGTGACACTTTACTGAGCTCCATGTGTCAGGTGCTGTGCTAAGTGTCCTAAACACTCTACCTTACTTAACCCTCACAACTTCCCAATGAGATGGGTACAATTTTTTTTTTTTTTTTTTTTTAGAAAAAGAGAGAGAGAGCAGGAGGGGGGGGGGCAGAGGGAGGAAGAGAATCTTAAGCAGACTCCTCACTGAGCCCAGAGCCTGGCGCAGGCCTTGATCTCACAACCCTGAGATCATGACCTGAGCCGAAATCAAGAGTCAGAGGCTTAATCAACTGAGCCCCAAGATGAGTGCTATTAATATTCCCATTTTACAGATACAGAAACTAAGGCATAAAAGGTTAAATAGAGCTTGAAATTGGGAGAACTAGTGTTGAGATCCATCTTTGCTCTGAACCAATATCCTATACTGAAGAAGAATAGGATCAACAGGCCCCCTGGTCCTAATTCTCTGGACTTCTGTAGGGCCCCCCCAACTAACCAGGACCAGACTAGATGACTAAGTCCATCTGGATTTTGCCTGAAGACACACTCACTCCCAGTATGGAAGGGTCCAGGAACAGAAAGCATGGAGCAGGAGACCCCAGCCCATCGGGACTGATAAAGGGCCATGTTGCACATACAAAGGGTTCCTGAGGATGGTTAAAACCAACCCGGAGGGGGTGCCTGGATGGCTCAGTCGGTTAAGTGTCGGACTCTTGATTTTGGCTCAGGTCATGATCTCAGGGTCATGAGATTGAGCCCCGCATTGGGCTCTGAGCTGGGTGGGTGTGGAGCCTGCTTAAGATTCTCTCTTCCTCTCCCTCTGCCCCTCCCCCTGCGCACACGCATGCTCTCTCTCTCTAAAACAAAACAAAACCAAAAAAACAACCTGGAGAGGTGGCCAACTTAACATGCTGGGGCCCTGGGGTGCCGAGAGGTGTACTAGGAAGGTACCTGCCCTGGGGTTGCGAGCCAGGTCAATAGATCTGCCATTACAAGCCACTTTACCTCAGTGAGCCTCAGTTTCTGCATCTGCAAAACCAGTGGGAATAGTTCTGGGGATCCAAAGAGATGTTTGCCAAGATCCAAGGCATTCAATAAAGCACAGTCTGGACACAGGACAAGATTCCTATAGGTGTGTTACAAACTAAAATGATGGGGGGGGTCACGGGAGACACTTGGCCAAAGCAGCTCACATTCTGGGCTGAGTCAGATGCCGGGGAGAGCTGCGAGGAAGCGTGAACTCAGGGTTCCCAAGAGGGGCACCATCTATCAGGAACCTTGCCTATCTTGGGAAGCCAAGTGTGGTTACTGGTTGGGAAGGATTGGAAATGTCTGCCTGCAGGAATGGAATGGGATGAAGCGGGCAGAATCTGCGGTTCTGATTTTTGTTTACTGAGCACTGGCTGTTTCCTGATGTGTCCCAGCCTCTGGCGCATAGCAGGTGCTCAGTAAATACTTGTGGAATGAATGTGCGCCGGGCCCTGCGTAGGCATTTCAGGTCACGGTGGTGAATGTGGCAGACAGTGATTCCACCCTAACAAAAGTCACAGTCGAGAGGTGATGTTCTTCTCCAGGAAGGCGGGAGGGAGGTCCAGCTCTCTGCCTCTCTCCCCACAGCGGAGCGAGCAGGCACCTCGGTGGGAGGAGACTGTTCCTGCAACACAGCCATCTGCCAGATCTTCCAGCAGGGCTACTTCTACCTGTATCCCTTCAACATTGAGTATAGCCTGTTTGCTTCCACCATGCTGTATGTCATGTGGAAGAATGTGGGCAGGCTGCTGGCCTCCTCCACCCACGGCCACGGCCACGGCCACGGCCACACGCCATCCCGGGTCAGCCTCTTCCGGGAGACCCTTTTCGGTGGCCCGATCCTGGGCCTGATGCTCTTCGTGGTGGGGCTGGCCGTCTTCATCATCTATGAGGTCCAAGTGAGTGGGGAGGGGGGCCGCACCCAGCAGGCCCTGGTCATCTACTACAGCTTCAACATCATCTGTCTGGGGCTCATGACCTTGGTCAGCTTGAGTGGCTCAGTCATCTACCGTTTTGATCGCCGGGCCATGGATCACCATAAGAACCCCACTCGAACACTGGATGTGGCACTGCTGATGGGTGCTGCCCTGGGCCAGTATGTGATCTCCTACTACTCTATCGTAGCCGTGGTGGTGGGCACACCCAGGGACCTACTGGGGGGGCTCAACCTAGCCCACGCTCTGCTCATGATTGCCCAGCACACCTTCCAGAATGTATTCATCATCGAGAGCCTCCACCGGGGACCACCCGGGGCTGAACCTCATGATACCACCCCCAAAGAGTCCTGCCATGGCCTTACCTTTGCCAACGTGGATGCCCTCCACACCTTGCCTGCCTGCCCACCCACTCCCAGGCTGGTTGGCACCAACCCAGTGGGCCCTCAGGAAGCAATGGCCATCATCTTGGCCCCCAGGGGCCACTGGAGACGCCGGTGCCTGAAGGACATTTCTCTGTTTCTCCTGCTCTGCAATGTCATTGTGAGTAACTGGGGGTTGCGGGGGGAGGGGGGGCAGGGAGGTGCAGAGATGGGAATGGGCTGAGAGGAAGAGAAGGCCAAGGAAGGATGCTCTTTCAGGTTTATTCACTTGGCCTTCTCTGTCTTGCCCCCAGCCCACTCTTCTCTAGGAGAGAAGCAGGTTCAGAGAGGGTCAGAGGCAGCCCCTGGGCAAACAGCATCTCAGGGCACAGAGAGAGAGAATGAAATCCCAGCCTTCTGGCATCTAGGCTGCAGATGGAACAGGAGGGGTCCCAGGGAATGCTGACATGGGGGCTGGGCAGAAGTGAGAGGGAGCTGTGAAGTGATGTAGAGGGAGGGTGCCCTTGCCCCTAGGTGGAAGGTGTGACTGCTCCTGGGAACTTGTGACCAGCCTGCTTCTCAGAATAATTGGAGCAGCATCAGGAAGTAGCAGAGACCAGCATAAGTGTGAGCATTCTCTTAGCAGAGTGCTGCAGTGGGCTGGCCTGGAAGGGGGGCGTTCACAACAGCACCCCCTCCCTGCTAATTCAGCAGAACCGCTTAGGAAGAGAAATTCAGTGTGTTAGCAACAGACTTCGCCCCAGGGCAGACACACTCCCCATGAAGACAGCCCCCCCCCCCGCCCCCGTAAAGGAATACCCCTCCTGTGGCTACAACCCAATAGAGAAATGCTCCAGTGTAGATAAAATCCTCAGGGGAGAAATTTCTAATATGCAATCATGGACCCATGTGAGTACATCCCAAATAAAGAACACAGCTCTACTGAAGTTTCACTCAATATAAAAATGGCCCTTTCAGCTATAACCTCCAAAAGAAAAATATCCCTAATATACAAACAAACACCCTTAATGTGGGTCTATCCCAATGTAGAGCACGTCTCCAGAGTGATCCCAGCCCAGTGCACACTACATGAAATACACCAACAGCCCTTACTTGGGTGCATTCTTAGTGTGTTCCCCCTGTGAATATTGCCCAACCTGCAGGTAATCTGTTTAAAAAAAAAAAAAAGTAATCATCAATCTCTGACCTCCTTATATCTTGGGCCAGTCTGGGAGCCTGTCCCCAGCCTGGCCCCACCCTCACCTCCCCCACCCCCACCCCCACCCAGAGCCCCTCCTGCAGGCTGGGATCCACCATGTGGGAGGATGTTTTTGCTCCAGGTATCTGTTCCTGGGTCAACTCTAGGAGCATCATCTCCAACTCCATTTCATAGGACAGAAACAGGCTCAGAAAAGAGCTGTGTGTGCCCAAGGACACAGTTAACTTGGGTTGGGGAGGGTGGGGCTGGCCTAGAAGCCATTGTTCTTTGCCTCATACCCCACACCTGAACCGTCTGAGCTCCAGCCAGAGATGAAGCAGGATTCCATCATTAACATCCTCCCAGACCTGGGAAAGGAGCGGAGCTGGAGAACAGAACTTATGGAGGGTGGTGGTGGGGTACACTTCTGGCTGGATCCTGACACCCCTGCCCTGGGCCTGTCTGATTCTACCACCACCCTGCACACCTCTCTCCTGGAGAGCTGCTGATTTAGCCGTTTGTACCAAATTCTCACATCATCTATCTTCCCCTTCTCCCCATCTGACAAATGAGCCATAATAACAGGGTAGATGAGGTAATTGCAGGGGGAGCCTTAGCCTGGGGGTGGGCAAGTTCAGTTTGGCACATTTTCTGAGCTCCTTAGTGAATGCCAAACCCTGCCCAAGATTCTGAGGTTCCCCACTCACCACCCCAGAGGGCTGGGATGCCCCCATCCTCTCACCCCCCAGCAAAGCCCACAGCAATGACCTGCAAGTGGCCAGTCCCGGCCCGGTCCTGACGCGGCCCTGTCTCCTCACAGCTGTGGATCATGCCTGCCTTCGGAGCCCGCCCTCACTTCAGCAACACTGTGGAGGTGGACTTCTATGGCTACTCGCTCTGGGCAGCCATCGTCAACATCTGCCTGCCCTTCGGCATCTTCTACCGTATGCATGCTGTCTCCAGCCTGCTGGAGGTCTATGTGTTGTCCTGAAGCCCCCGACAGAGACATGTAGGGGTGCAGCTCGCCTCATGTGCCCACTCAGAGACCCCCAGGAAAGAACCCCAAGCTGGCAGTCCCTGTGCCACATTACCCACCATCCTCCACCCCCCACCCCCACCCCGGGGGGGCCCAGGGTAGAATTTGCACCAAAGTTATTTTTCCAGGGTGAGTTTTTACATCACAGTCAGAACATACCCACCCACCCCAGCTTGATCCTGGAGTATGGAGTGACCAGGGAGGGGGAGACCTATCCCTACAGTATCTAGGACCAGGCAAGATCTGGAACTGTCCACGGCTCTGGCACCACCCCTGATCCCAGCCCTGAAGCCTGGCCAGGACTGCTGCCTGGAGCTGGGACCACCTGCAGTTCACCCCCCTGCCCCCCACTTCTTATCTCAGCTGCCCCATCTGAGACGATTGCAGGAGAGGATCTCGGGGGTCAGAGCTGGAAGTAACCCTGGAGATTTTCAGGTCTCAAGCTTTTCAGTGGGTGAGCCAAATCTGAGTTACAGATGGTTACAGACCAGTCAGTACCTAGGTGGCTGGGAGGGGCTGGACAGAGTACGCAGGCTGCCATCTTCCTTTTCTCCTTACCCTCAAATGACAAATACATTTGTATATGTGTTCCGTGAAGCATGAAAGGTTAGGAAAGACTGCCCTAGCCCAACTACCATTTTACGAAGGAAACTGAGGCCCAGAGAGGTAAAGTGACTTGCCCAAGGTCACAGAGCTAAAGAGAGCCAGAGCCTTTCTACTAAGAATAATAATTTTCGAACAGCAGAACTTCTTTTTCTTTAAATAAAATATTTCAGGAACCCAAGTTTATAACACAAAAAGCACTGCTCTAGTTTAAGAGGTGTTGGGGGGCACCGAACCTTACTTCAGGGGGCCTCCTCTTACCCACCACCCCCACTCCCTGGGGGTCCCCGAGGCAAAGCTCTGGGGCTTCTAATCCAGGAGAGGCATGAGATGGATTTAGCAGGGACAGAACCTGAAAAAGCCAGGCAGACATTGAAGAGGAGGCCCTGCCGACTAGAAGAGGAGGAAGAATCCGTGGCCAGCCACAGTCAGGTGAAGGGGGGACAGGCTAGAGTGGCGGTCGGGGTAGGGGCTGGGGTGGGAGAGGTGGGAGGAGCAGCACCTGGAGCACTGGGGACTTGAGAGGAGGACGCGCCTGGACCCTGCCAGCAGAATGAGGGGGGCAGGTCTCAGAGGCTGTGCGAAGAGTGAGGAGGGCCAGAGGCGGCGACTTCCCTCCCCACCCGCCTCTTGTGCGCCCCAAGTTCACGTTCGATTTAGGGAGAGAGAGTGGAGTGGCGAGGTTGCTGCGAGACCGCACCCCTCCCGGGTGCTGGGTGGGCTCCAGGAAAAGAAGACACCAGAACTGGGCGGGGAGGGGGTCCAGTCTGTTCCCTGCTTGGCCACCAAAGGAAAGTGTGGCCTGAACCCCTTTGCTGCGGCTTAAGGACGTTGCACCCCACCCCACCAGGGAGGCGGTTGGTCGCGGGCCCTCTGACCCTGAGGCCGCAAGCCTGCACCGCCTCCCGCCCCGCCCGCCCGCCTAACCGCCTCGCTATTGGCTGCACGGTCCGGGCTGGAGCCCCTGGCGGGGTAATTGACGAAGGATTAATGAGATCCCCAAAGTCAACAGAAAAATCGATGGGCCGAGGAGCCCGAGCAGCGGCTGCGCAGTCCCGCGAGGGGAGGGCGTCGGGGGTATCCGTGCGGGTGCGGGGGCCTCACCTGGACTGACGATCGGCGCTGCGCTCGCAGTCGGTGGGCAGCCGGCCGCGATGCCCGCCCAGGCCTCAGGTAAGGAAGGCTCCTGGCGGCCCGGCTGGGCACAAGGAGCGCCCTTGGACTGCTGGCGGGACATTCCCGGCGGGCCCACCCTTGACATTCACACCTACTCCGCCCCCAAAACTGGGTTCAAAGACAAGGGGCTGCAGGGAGAGGGGAGGGAGGGAGGGATGACTGGGCGGAGGCCAACACCTGGAGACCGGAGAACCGGCCCCTCTCTGCCCCCTACCCCAACTCTAGCCCCGCGCCGCACCTCCTTTCCGCGGATGGAGCGCACAAAAGTCAGCAGGGCGTGCCCCATCCCAGCCGGTCGCACAGGCAAAGGTGGGTGCCGAGGCCAGAAAGAAGCAAAAACCTGGACGGCTGGGTAAAAGGGTGTGGGGTTGGGACTGCCTGGACGCCCAGTCTGAGGCATATGTGTAGCGGCTGCCCCCAGGCCCCGCAGCCCCTCGAGTGGCTCGTAGAGAAATCCCCAAGCTCCCAGCCCCGGCTCAGCAGCCTCCCCCAGAGCTGGCCCTGCGCTCCTAGCCAGGCGCTGCGCCCCGACTGCTGCGCCGCTTTCATCACCTGTCTCTCAACCGGACCCACAAACTAGTTTGGTGTTCCTGCCCTCCCTTGGACTGGCGTCGCGCCGAGGGAAGGGCCAGACGGCGGCGGATTCTTCCTTGTCAGTCCTGGGTGCCCTGCCCCTCTTCCCCGAGACCCCTACGTGCCCCACCCTGTAACCCTCCCCGCAGCGGACCGAATTCGCCACTTTCAGGGCTCCCTCTAGCGACCGTTGGAGGGTTGGATTGGGGTGGGGAGGATAAGGAAGATAGGGCGAGGACCCTGGAGAGAGTGGACCCAGAATCTTGTCCTCCAGTGTCCCCTCTAGGCCTGCAGCCCAAGCAAAAACCGCCCCTGAGATTCACCAGTAATCCTGACCCTTCCAGCCTCTCCAGGACCTCGGCCGAACTGGAAGGAAATGCACAAATAGCTAACAGGCTCTATGTACGTTTACATGCATTAAATCATTTAATTTTTACAAAACCCCTATGAGGTAGGTATTATGCATTAAGTCCTTCGTGTGTTCATTTGAGAAATCTTTACTGAGCATCTTCTATGTACCAGGTACTATTCCATAGTTGTATATCCATTTTACATCATGGGAAACTGAGGCACAGAGAGTCTAAGTAGCTTATCCAAGATCACAGAGGTAGTAAGTGCCAGAATCTGGACTCTTTTTTTTTTAAGATTATTTTATTTATTTATTTATTTATTTGATAGAGAGAGAAAGCAGAAAGAGAGCACACGAGCTGGGGTCGGGTGTGGAGGGGCAGAGGGAAAGGGGAAGAAGACTCCCTGCAGAGCAGGCAGCCCAACCTGGAGCTCAATCCCAGGATTCTGGGATCATGACCTGAGCCAAAAGCAGACACTTAACAGGCTGAGCCACCCAAGAGCCCCCAGAATCTGGGCTCTTAATTATTAGGTTATACTGCCCTGGGAAGACGAGGGAGATTCTGGGGAAGGCCGAAAAGGAGCAGTTAGAGTTGGGAGAAAAGGAGCAAGGAGGTGTCCCTATGAGCCTTATGCTTGCTCAGTTTGGGGGGGGAGCCTGGGAGGAAAGACAAAGATCATCTTTCCTGGGCTGGGCCAGGATGGAAAGCACATAAAAGGAAGGGTTTCTGTCCACGCCTCGGGTGCTGAAATCTCCCCCAGAAAATGGCACAATCAGTCAGTGAGAGTGTCTTGCCTGTGCTAGGTTTGGAGAGTTCAAGTTAAGCAGGACCTGGTCTCCACCCTGGAGGAGCTCCTGGCTTTGAGGGGAGCCAGCCATGCCCACAGCACACCCACTTTCAATAGATGCTTGGGCAGGGAGAGAATGCTTCCCAGGAGAGGTGCTTAAGGTAGGTCGTGAGGATGGGCAAGAGCCGTTGGTGGAGGGTAGCAGGCAAGACAGGGGAACAGCAGGCTCCGGGAGTGAAGGGGGAGGCAGGAAGCCACACAAGAAATGTGGAGCCCTGGAGCCCTCTGGCTAGGCGTGGATCAACATGATGGCAGGTGTCCGAGTTTGACAGAAGGGTCGGACAGGGAGTGGGGAAAACTGGAGCAAAGATGCAGAGAGGACTGGGAAAGGGGGACAAAATCATTTGTAGAATCTTAAAGAGAGGACTGAGTTTTCTTATTCTATTTGCCATAAGAGAACCAAAGAAGGTATAAATACTGAGCAAGTTCACATGGGAGTGTGGGGGCTGGAGAGGCTATATTTTAAAACTAAATGTGGTGAGGGTCTTTTGGCAGTTACAGAGAGGAAAAGGCTAAAGCTTCTGAAGCTCAGAGTCCAAAGGCAAAGACAGAACAAAGCACAGTGAGTTAAAACGGAGCGAGCATGATAGGTGATGCTCCAGCAACAGGCATGGGGTGCAGTGGAGATACCTCGTGCAGCCTTGGCATGGAGTTCAGGGAAGGCTGCTTAGAGGAGGTGGAGTTCTGCTCTAAGATGCAATCAGCCAAAGGGCAAGGGGGTGGGCATTATGGGCAAAGGATGGGATGTGGGTAGACAGGGAGGCGAGAAAAAGCCAGCACATTCTGGGAGCTGCAGCAAGATGACACAGTCCACAGCAGGGAGTGGGGTCTGAGGACTGTGCTAGAGAGGTAAGCCAAGGGCAGACCGGGAAGCAACAGAAGCTAGCCTCCAAGCCCAGGCTAAACATGCACTGCCTGGTTTCGTTTTGAAAGGTTATGCAGGCCATGCGAGGTAGTTTGGACTTTATACTGAGGGCAATTGTTTGCCTTTTTAAAAATTTATTATTCTAACCCAAGTATAATTAACATACAGTGTTATATTAGTTTCAGGTGTACCATATAGTGATTCAACAATTCTATACATTCGTCAGTGCTCATCACGATAAGTGTGTTCTTAATCCACATCATGTACTTGACCCACCCCCCACCCACTTCCCCTCTGTAACCACCAGTTTGTTCTCTATGTTTAAGAGTCTGATTTCTCGTGTCTCCTTTTTCTTTGTTCATTTGTTCCTTAAATTCCATATATGAGTGAAATTGTGGTATTTGTCTTTCTCTGAGTGACTTATTGAAATAAGTCCCAGCAATTGGTTGCCTTTGTTGGGCTCGAAGTAGGGGAGAGTCACAGTGGATAAGGAGACAGTCCAGGAGAGAGAGGAGGGGGCCCTGGACTAGGGTAGAGGTTGAAGTCAAGAAAAATCTGAGGGAGACTTGTGGACTAGAATGGACAGGTTTGGACCTGAGAGATGGAGGGTTGAGGGGAGAGACAAGGAGTGTGCCCAGCTACCTGCTGGGAGAGGTGGGGATGAAGACACCACTCGCTGAGATAGTGCAGGCTTCCTACAGCCTGGAGGATGGGGACAGAGAGCCCTTGGAATCCTGGGCCCGGAGCACCAAGCATGTAAGGGCAGTGGCAGCCCCAAGGGAGAGCACCAGAGGTGGCTGGGGATGGTGAGAGAGTCTCCCAGGTCAGCTGAGGAGAAGCCCAGGGCATCCCCACTCTCTAGTGCAGCTTCAGTCCCACAAGGAATGGGTACCCGAAGGGCCCACAGGGGAGCGTGCTGGACTCCAGGCTGGGGCCCTGAGCTGCAGGTATGGGGTGACCAAATATTTGGCCCCAGGAGAGGCATGACGAAGAGTTGGCCTGAGTGAAAGCTTGAGGAAGGTGAGGAAGTAGCAGGAGACATTCAGGGAAAGAGAAAAAGGGAAGGATGGTGTTCCCCATGTTGTGCTTGGCATTCATAGGTCATCCGGGAGTCAGGGTTGGGGGGATAGTGCATATAGAAGTCAGTTCTGTCCAAGTCTGGGGCATAGCATGCATGCTGATCCCAACCTGTCCCTTGTTCACAGCAGACATTGCGAATCAATCCCAGAAATTTCCCTCCTAAACCGTAATATGCTTTAAAATTAATTTTAGGGCGCCTGGGTGGCTCAGTTGGTTAAGCGACTGCCTTCGGCTCAGGTCATGATCCTGGAGTCCCAGGATTGAGTCCCGCATCAGGCTCCCTGCTCGGCAGGGAGTCTGCTTCTCCCTCTGACCCTCCCCCCTCTCATGTGCTTGCTCTCTCTCATTCTCTCTCTCTCAAATAAATAAATAAAAAATCTTAAAAAAAAATAAAATAAAATAAAATTAATTTTAATCACATAAACAATGTGCTTTTAAAATCTAGAGCATTAAACCACTCCCAACCCTAGTACCTTCCTCCCTTTCCCAGAAGAAACTCCTGTTGTGAAGCTGGTGGGTGTCTTCTAGACCTTTTATATGGGTAATTTTATATATGCCCATATATACCCATAATAGGGTATTATTTCAATGACAACATTCTTTCCCACCAAGCCCACACTCAGCCTCAGGATCCTGCTCAACAGAGCATGCTAGGCAACCATTACCCAACTAACCAGAGTCAGAACAAGAGAGGACATCTACTTGCTCTCCCTGCCTTCAGGAGGGAAATTCCTCCCAGACATCAGCAGAACACGAGCTGCCTTCTCGTGGTGAAAAGTCACAACCCTGGAAAACGTCCAGCATCCAGACATGATGCAAATGCCCTTGGCTCCCTTGGCAGACGTTATTTTCCATCTCAAGATCAGTCACTGAGGCAGAAAGTGGGATAGCCCTGCAGGGGGTTGGGAGAGAGGTATTCCTCCAGCCAATCAAAATAATCCCGATGTTTATTTGGAGCACAGAGAATTTCCATATCCCCTGGTCTGTTTGAACCTCCTCAGGTCCTGTAAAGTAGATAGGGCAGCTGCTGTTATTTCCAATGTCCGACCAGGGAGGTTGCATAGCTTGCCCTAGGTCACACAGCAGTTCCCTAACTGAAGCCAGGACAGCCTGGCAGCCCACCAGGACCCTCTCTCCCCAGCCCCTTCTCAGGCTCCATCCATGGCCTCCCTGGAAGCACAGGAGACTGGAGCAGCCCCGGCCGAGGGGAACCAAATGGACGTGGGGACCGAGAAAATAGGAGCTCCCGCCTCGCCCCGCCAGCAGTCCTGGCTGGTGCAGCATTTCTCCCTGCTGTTGCGGAGGGACAGGCAGGCCCAGAAGGCGGGGCAGCTCTTCTCGGCGCTCCTGGCCCTCAATGTGGTGTTCCTGGGTGGAGCCTTCATCTGCAGCATGATCTTCAACAACGTGGCCGTCACGCTGGGCGATGTGTGGATCCTGCTGGCCACACTGAAGGCCCTGTCCCTCCTCTGGCTCCTCTACTTTGCCGCCTGCACCGCCCGCCACCCACACGCTGTGCTCTACCATGACCCTCACGCGGGACCCGTCTGGGTGCGGGGTGAGTATTGAGCCACTGGGTGGATGGAGAGGGGTGGGGAGGGAGAGCCAGGTCCAGGGGAGGTGCCAACGGCCACCTGGCCCGGCCAGGCTCCCTGGTGCTCTTCGGCAGCTGCACCATCTGCCTCAACATCTTCCGGGTGGGCTATGACACGAGCCACATCCATTGCAAGTCGCAGCTGGAACTCATCTTCCCTGTCATCGAGATGATCTTCATCGGCGTCCAGGTGACAGACGGCTCCCATCCCCATGCCTCGTGCACACACACCCTACCTTTGCCTAGAAACCCAAACACAGGCAAATACATACAGGGCCCGGGGGGAGGTACACACATACCACAGCCCCCCACTAATGTCTGCCTCCACGTGCCCACATCCACGCACACCTACGTGTACTGCATCGGCACACCCAATGTGTCACTGAAATGCAGACACGTATAAATACATCTGCCCGTGCATACCTGCATATAACTAAATCTACACCCCCCAACCCCCACCCAGTTACACAGAGCTACTCTTAGTAAGGGGTACTTACTACTACTACTTGCACTCCTGAGCATTGTGCTAGGCATTTCTTTGCATCATCCTTCCCATCTCCCCAGTAAGTAGGCATTCCCCTGAGGGGTAGGCATTTTAGCTTCATTTTAGAGCCAAGGAGACTGAGGCTCTGAAGTATTCGGCCGCTGGCCCAAGATGACCCAGCAAGGAAATAGCAGAGCCAGGATTCCAATCCAGACTTCCTCACTGTCATGTCTGTTGTAAATACACACACGCAATTGGGGCACACACCCCACGGTTCTACCACCACTACCCCCAGCCCCTGGGCTCAAGGCCCCATCTCTTTCAGACCTGGGTGCTCTGGAAACACTGTAAGGACTGCGTTCAGGTCCAGACCAATTTCACTAGGTAAGACGGGGCACCTTCTCTCCCTCCAACTCCTGGAGCTCCCTGTCCCCCACTAGTGCCTGTTCTCACAACTTCTTTGGACATGATGTCCCTGGGGTAATGGGTTAGTCTGGGAAGGGGTTCCAGGTGGCTCCTAGGGCTGCCTCCCCTGTAGTCCTCATGCCGGATGGGATCTGGCTTTGGGAAAGGGTGGTCACCCCAAAGGCAGTGATGATGAGGGCGGGGCACCTGGGCAGCCGGCCAGGCTGTGTGAGCAGAGAGTGTGGCACCTCTTCCAGGTGTGGCCTAATGCTGACCCTGGCCACAGACCTGCTGCTGTGGGTTCTGGCTGTCACCAACGACTCCATGCACCGCGAGATCGAGGCTGAGCTCAACGCCCTCATGGAAAACTTCTCAGGTACGGAGGAGACATGATCCCCCAGCCCCGAATGCACACACACACACACACACACACACACACACACACACACGCTACACTCCCTCCCAAAGTGGGAGCAAACTCTGGAGGCCAGATGACAACGAAACACTGGTAGACATCCTGCCCTCATTCTGTGCCTGTCCCATCGGGTGCTAGCACCCTACAGCCCTGCTCCAGGCGTCCGCCTCCCTATCAGCAAGGTAGCCACTAATCCTGGCTGAGCTATTCACTGCTAAGTCCAGGTGTGCGCCCCACCCCTAGTATTTGCATTTTACTTGCAAGAAACTAAAAAGGCTTCAGGACTGAAAGGAGTGTCTTCCGAACACAATTGCAGATACCTGGACATATCAGGAGGGACAGAAGATTTCAGGGCAGAAAGAACTCAGAGAGTTCCATGTGCCCAATCCCCTACCTGTCCATTCTGCCCTTAGAGGCTGTATCCCATAACCCTACATGTGGGACACAGCCATACCTGCACGTATAAAGCACCCCCCCCAGGTGGCATCACCATCCTGAGCTGTGTACAGCCAAGCCTTCCCAGCACATTCACGCATTTACACACCCACTGCCAAAGTCATGACCCGCCTGTGTACTGTGGACATTCTTTACACTCAGACACATTTTTCAGAAGAGCTGTGCAAAGAGAATTTTTTTGGCAAGTGACGTCACGATTCTTTTATTATTAAAAAAAAATTTGAACATACAGATGAGTAAGAGAAGAGGATACACCTGTCACCTAGATGTAATAATTATTAACATTTTGCCATATTTATTTCAATTTTTTGCTGAATTACATTATGGAGATCACAGCATTTCATCTCAAAACATTTTAGTGCACATCCCTTTAAAATAAGTATATTTCCTTACACTACCCCAATGCTCTTATAATTTCTAACAGAATTCCTCAACATCATCCCCATCCTCTCCAACGATCTATATTCAACTTTCTCCAACCAGCCTATGAAGTGTCTTCTACAATGGTGTGTTCAAACACGCAATGCATTTGGTTGTTCCATCCCTTGAGTCTCTGTTTTCCTAATAGCATTGAGGTTTGTCAGGCGGCTGCCTAGTGGTGTCATTTGACTTGTGCTCCTCTTCCCTGCTTTACCTGCAAACTGCAAGTACGGACCAAAGTCTTGATTAGATTCCAGTTAAACGCTCTGGGCACCAGCGTTCCACAGGTGATGCTGCGTGCTTTGCAAGGCACCTCATGGCGAGGCAAGATGCCTGATTACCCCACAGTGCATGCTGCTGCACGTTCAGGTTATAAAGTTGTAGATCCTCCCTTGTGCCCGAACAGTGATCTGTAGAGGTGACATTTGGCCCCAAAGAGACACCATGTGTTGAATGCTTTAGGAAAGCTTGGCGCCTGAAGCCTGGAATCCTTTTGCAAAGAAATGACCATCCTGTGATTTCTGATTTTCTATCTCTGGGCCTCAGTTTCCATGTCTGTAAAAATGGGCGGCTGGGTCCCATCCATCTCTGGCATACTCCAGGGGGATGGGGCTGATTTGTGCAGCTGGTTTCCTCCAAGCAAGGCCCACCTGAGTGACTCTCCCTTCCCGCCCTGCCCCTGCCAGGCAATGATACCAACACCTGCCTCTGTCTCAATGCCACGGTGTGCGAGGTCTTCCGGAAGGGCTACCTGATGCTCTACCCCTTCAGCACCGAGTACTGCCTCACCGGCTGCGCTGTGCTCTTTGTCATGTGGAAGAATGTGGGCCGCCGCCTGGCACCCCACACAGGCGCCCGCCCCAAAACCCCTCCCTTCCGCCTGCACGGGGCCATCTTCGGGCCACTGCTGGGCCTGCTGGCACTGGTGGCAGGCGTGTGCATCTTCGTGCTCTTCCAGATCGAAGCCAGTGGCCCCACCATCGCACGCCAGTACTTCACCCTCTACTACGCCTTCTACATAGCCCTGCTGCCCACCATGAGCCTGGCATGCCTGGCGGGCACGGCCATCCACGGGCTGGAGGAACGAGAGCTGGACACGCTCAAGAACCCCACCCGCAGCCTGGACGTGGTGCTGCTGATGGGCGCCGCGCTGGGCCAGATGGGCATCGCCTACTCTTCCATCGTGGCCATCGTGGCCACTCGCCCCCATAAGCTGCTCGACCGCCTCATCCTGGCCTACTCCCTGCTGCTCATCCTGCAGCACATCGTTCAGAACCTCTTCATCATCGAGGGCCTGCACCGGCGTCCGCTCTGGGAGACGGCGCCCGAGGGCCTGGCGGAGAAGCCAGAGGCTGAGCCACCCCGCCGGGGCTCCCTGCTGGAGCTGGGCCAGGACCTGCGGCGGGCCTCGCTGGCCTACATCCACTCCTACAGCCACCTCAACTGGAAGAGGCGGGCACTCAAGGAGATCTCGCTCTTCCTCATCCTCTGCAACATCACGGTGAGTGGAGAGGAGCTGGGGGGCGGGGCGGGGGCGGGGCGGGGGGGCGGAGCTGGCCATGCGCATTCACGGAGCGTTGACCATCCCAAGGGCAACTGGCCTGTCCCTTGTATTGTCAAGGACAACTGCCTCTTCCCAACTAGCCCCATGCTGCTTGAGATCAGCGGCCCCCCAGCATCCTGCAAGGTGCCTGGCATGAGCGAATGTGCCATGCATGTTGCTAAGTGCTCTTTACAAACAAACGTGTAAGACTTCCACCCTCAGCAAGTTTACCCTCTAGTTGGAGAGACACCGGGGACACCAAATAATTGATCATCCACTGAATTTGGCCAAAGGAAGAGATCATAAAGTGCCTGGTTTTCTAAAAACTCTCTAGCGGGAGGAGTTAACGATGAGTGCTGGGTGTGAGGCAACTGAGGTCGCACGTCCACCTCTCCATGCTGTCCCTCAGCAGCTCACTGATTCGGCACGCTAGCCCCGTGCAGCAGGCCCCATTAGGCACCATCACTGCCTCTGTTTGGCAGATGGGGAAACCGAGGCTTAGGTGGTCCCACAGCCTGTCAGTGGCAGCGCCGGGACAACCAGGGCGGTCTGAGGGCATGTTTGAACACCACAACCCAGGTGCGTCGCGCTGGAAACACCTCAGGTGGTGAAGCCCCCGCCACAGGCAGACCACACGCCATAACCTGGCCCGAAAGTGCAGTAGGAGCTCAGAGAAGGAAGTGCGGGCCCAAGGGGCCAAGGAAGGCCTCACGAAGGTTGAGTCTGGGTCTTGAGAAAGGGGCAGAATTTGGACAGAAGACAGGGCCGGGCGGAGGGAGCAGAGAGAGTCAAGAAGGTGGTTGAGGTCAGGGCACAGGGGAGCCCAGCTTGATAGAGCAGGCTGGGCCATGGCTGGTGGCAGTGGGGCCTCATGGTGCACCTGGAGTTCAGGCTGGGAAGCCGGGGAGGTGGCTGTGATATGGGGTGGGGGGGACAGCTGGCTTTGAAAGCCCAGGGCTGAGGGGATATTAGGGTGAGGGTCTGCCCCCCACCCCGCGAGAGGAGTCCCCTGGGGCACGGAAAGCCCTCTCCCCTACTCATCACCCTCCTCTCCTCCCCAGCTGTGGATGATGCCCGCATTTGGCATACACCCGGAGTTTGAGAACGGGCTGGAACAGGACTTCTATGGCTACCGGACGTGGTTCACCATTGTCAACTTCGGCCTGCCTCTGGGGGTCTTCTACCGCATGCACTCCGTGGGGGGGCTGGTGGAGGTCTACTTGGAGGCCTGAGGCTGCCCAAAGACCAACCCCCAGCAGAACTCCAAAATGCCAAGGCTGGGGAGAAGGTAGCCCAGGGCCTCTGAGGAGGGGCGCCTAGACCAGACTGGGTTCCCCATAGCCTCCCCCTCCCCAGATCCTCACTGAGGTGGGGGGCACCGTCTGCAACCCAAGACCAAGGGCAGGCCCTGGACACTGAGCTTCTGATGCCCATGCCTGGGACGTGCCTGCCCCTGCTCACCACCACAATCAGTACAGCCCAGGGTACACCCCGAGAAGCCTGAGTCGAGGAGGGGTGCCGCCACCCAGCCCGGCCAGCCTCAGGGGTCTGCCTCCTTCTGTGCGAGGGCACTTGGTCCGAGCTCAGCCCAGGACATCCCAGAAGCTTGCAGCCCCGAAGGCAGGCCTGGCCCTCCCTCCCCACGTACTCTGTCTCCTAATGAGCTCATTAATTAGCTACCAGGCAGGGTTCAACAGCTCTCTCCTGCTGCCATAAACCCTGTTTGTTTGATCGATTACATTCAGGCTTCGTGACATTTGTTCCCAGGGACAGAGCTGCCACTCCAAGTATGGTGGGAAGGGACAGTCCTCCTGGTGAGGGCTGGGACAGTCCGTTTCTGAGCCAGGAGGGGTCTAAAACAGTTCTTCCCTTGTCTGATTCATGGGAGGAGGTGAGGAGAGGGGCTGGGGCTCTCACATGCCCCCACCCCTCACTAGCACGCTTCTCTCTGGAACAGAGCCCCAGGTGACTTTCTGCAGCTGGCTTACCACGGGGACTGCAGCCTCTGGCTGTCTGGTCCCCATGCCTGCTGTATCCTCGGAGCTATCGGGTAGAGAGGGCGGGGACTGACAGCCCATCCATCTCCCTGAGCCCAGTGCAAACAGTGAGCTGAGCCCCGGCTGAGGCCCCGGGTGTGGCTCAGGGGGAGCAGCCCAGTCTTCACATGCCTCTGGGCCCCTCCCCATGAAGCTGGGCACTGGCAAGCCCCAGGGACCCCCAGTACTGTTTCGGTGGCTTCCTGGGGCCAGCAGAGCCCCCTCAGGGGCCCTGTAGAAGGCTGGGAGGCCAGCCTCTCTCCTCTCCTGCATGGGCTCTTTCTCTGGATGGCCATAGCCCAGGGGGCCACGCCCTGGGTGAGAGAGTACAATCCTCCATTTTCCCACCCAAGAGAATGACAAGTTCTGGTTCCTGGGCCAATGCCGAGGGCCCTCTGGGGACTGATTCTGGGAAGCAGAGGCCCCAGCTCCCCTGAAGACAAGAGCCATGACCCCAGCCCCTCCCCTCCAAGCACAAAGAGCCAGGACGTGGAGAGGGTGGTTTATTGTGTAAAGAGGCCGATTGTAGAGAGCAAAGATTGTACGGACACAGGTAGGGTCAGGGAGACCCAGAGGCCGGAGCTGGAGGATGGAGGGGGGGCACCCTGCCCCCTCTGGCCCCAGTCATCCAGGCAGGGAGGATTGAACAGCTCCCTCCACACTCTTCTCCCGCCCCCATACTGGATAACAGGGAGTCAGGTTATATCCATTGACCAGGAAGAATACAGCAGGAGACCCTCAACACCCCGCTCCAAACCCCTAAAATGCATGAGGTCTCCCATTCTGGCTTCTGCAGTCTACCAGCCCCCAGTCTCCTCAAGCAGCCTGGCCACCCCCCTTCCTCCTTCGGGCCCTGGCAGCAAGCTGGGCCTGGACCAGGTGGTTTCAGGCTAGGAGGCATGGAAGGGCCCCCCCCCGCCCCTGCCCAGGTGCCTCAAGGGACAGCCCACAGCTCCCTTGTTGGGCAAGGCATGAGGGCTCAGTGACCTGGTAGCCTCTGGGGATGATAGGCAGCAGAGAAACGGGTCCTGAGGGAGAGCCAGAGTGAGGTGGGGGCTCTGGCCAGGGCCTGCAGTGCTGGAGATGGGAGGCTTCTGTGAGTCCAGCCCTCAGTGGGGGTGATCAGTACCTGTCCCCATCATCCCAGCCACCAGGGGCCTTTAGGGCCTGCCACCCAGGACTCAGCCCCTCTGCCAGCCCCGGTTGGTTGTGGTAATTTAAAGCCTAGAACAGTGGGTCAGGGGAGCATCAGGGGACCAGGATCCCCACCCTCCCCAGTCCCATCCCCCGGTAGGCTTCCATCCTCACACCCGCTGGATCTCAAACAGCTTCACATCCGTGTCGTACCAGACAGGTGGGTCCACATTCCTGCGGAGGGAGTGGGCAGGGAGTGCTGCGAGACCTTGCAGAAAAGACTGGGGAGGAGCTAAAGGGTCATCCAACCCAAACCCCTTCCAACCTGATGTCCCACCCCAAGCAGTGGGTGCCTACCCTCTAGACAAGACCATCCTGGTTGACTATGTTGACATGAACCCCACTACCATGGTGGGACCCAGAGCCGAGGCCCCCCTGGGCAGACCCTCAGGGGAACACCGGACCCACCTCAGATAGATGACCCCCCACATGTAGGTGCGGAACCACATTGCCGTGCCCGAGTTGGCCTGGTACTTGCGGATGAGGATGGGGTGGGGCACAGGGAGCAGCCCCACCAGGGTGCCATGCTGCAGGAACCTCAGGATCTCTGACTCATCTGTCAGGCCCCTGCCAGGAAGAGGGGGTGGTTTCCCATGTGCTCACATGGGGAAAACCCACTCTGAAAGTCAAGGGGAGCATGGGCCCCATGCTCCCAGCCACATCCCACCCAAGCCTGGGCTTGCCCCGCCTCAGAGCCCACCTGCCACTCCCGCCCGCCACCCCCATCCCCCACCCCCACCCCCCCACTGCCACCCCCAGGCTCACTTGTCAATGCAGATCTTTTCCACCTGGGGAACCAGCACTTGGAGCAGCCTCATGATGGTCTGCAGCGGCAGCTTTGACTTCCAAGAGAGAACCTGAGGGAGGGACCGGGGTTCCTGGGGCTGGGAAAGCAGCCCCCATGGGCAATGGGATAGGCCTGACCCCTGACCCAGAACCATAGGCTCCCCAAGGCAGGAAGTGTCCCCGCTCACCACAGCAAGGGCCTGGCACAGAGCAGTGCCCACGAACAGTGACTGTTATTCATGGTAAGAGCCTCTCACTGAGCATACACTACGTGCCAACAACTCTCCCCTTGGAGCCTCACAATGGCATGATCAAGTAGGATGTTTATCCCCAGGGAAGTGCAATCAGTAGTGATCACAGGACACACAGAAGGGAGTGGACAAGCGACTTGGGGAAAGAAGCTGGAAAGGAAAGCTCAGTAAGAAAGCTAGCACCGTGAGCAGCTGAAGCTCAACTCTGCAGCAGAACTCTGGGACAGTGTAGACGGGGGAAGCAACTGGCCCAGAGTGGCCAAGGTCACCCAGCCAGCCGGAAGGAGTGACCCAGAGCCCGGCTCCCAGGCTGGTTTTGGGATTTGGACACATTCCCATCCAAGCCTTAACTGAGCTTAACTAGGCCAGGCACCCCTGTCCGCCCCCACTCAGAGCCATCTGCCCAAACCCTCACCCATTCCGATGTTGGGTTCCACTGCCCACTGGCTGACGCGCTGGACAGTCGCCGCTGCTCCCGCCACTCCTGGTCGGGCTCCTGGTCCCAGAGAAGGGATGGGAGTGAGGGGTGGAAGGAGTGGGCACAGAGTGGAGGCGGAGGGCAGAGGAGCAGCCCTTCTTCCCAGTCCCTCCCATAGCCTGGAATCCAGGGGGCAATGAGGCCTCTCTACTGGCTCATGTTGGTGGGGGGCTCACTCCCAACAGAGGGGACAGCCCGGCCCAGCACCCTTTGCCCTGGGCCCCAGGCCCTGCCCGACCCAGCCCAGCCTGATGACAGGTTTAGGGCCAGGGGCTGACTGGGCTGGTCGGGTAAAGGCCAGTCAGCTGAGATAAGGCTGATGGATGAGGAGTCTGAAGGCCAAGGGCTTAAGCCTGGGACTAGTAAACAAGGGAGAGGTCTGTGAAAGCAGCCCCAGGATGTCCTGGACACAGGGTTCCTGCCCTCTGCTGCAGGTGACCCCAGAGGGCACTGGCCCAGCTCACAGAGGCCAGGGAGAAAGGGAAGTCCCAATGTCACCCCACTGCAGGAGTCCCCGTCGCCCACCTCCGTGGCCGGGCTGCCATCTGCCGAGCTCTGCTGGGACGTGGGCTCCAGGGATCGCAAGGTGCCATCCTCTGACACCTGGGACTTCTCTGTCAGCTTGTCAATGCCTGGGAGTGGGGGTGGGTGGGTGTGAGAACACCTGCCACAGGGCCCCTCTGAGAAAGCATCCGCACTGGACCCCACGAGGGCCCCCTCTTTCCTCCACCCACTTCAGCATGCTATGCGTGATCCCCCCAATCCCGCCCCTACCCTGCACCAAGCTAACCTTCCTGGGCCTCCCAATACCCCCTCCCTATCCCCTCAGCTTCCCACCTCAGTCCATGCCCTCTGCCAGAGATGGGATAACATCCCAGAGACCCTGCCCATCCCCGAACCATGCTGGCATCCACACTCGCCCCTGCCACTTGCCAGGCCAGACCTGGGGTGGCCACCAGGCTGGTCTTGAGAGTGCCAGGCTCAGCGGGGGCAGCAGGGTGGGAGCCCTCCATGGAGGCGCCCTCCTGTGAGCCAGTTCGGGACAAGGGCTCAGGTGCCCGCCGACGCCTTTGCAAGGCCTTGTGGAGAGCAGGGGGGTCGGCGGGCAGGCTGGCCAGCTGGTGGAAGATGCTGCGTTTTCGGATGATGGCGTAGACCAGGTTGGAGTTGCCTGTAGGGAGGGAGCAGGCCACACGTCAGGGAGGCCCCCTTGCCTCTTTCTCCACCTGGGCAGGTTTCTGGGAGGGGGAGTTTAGAGGACAGGCGGGTGTGTAACCCAGGGGTAGGAGATGGTACAGGGCGCCCAAGAGAGGGGGCTGGAGAAGGGCGGCACCTGGCGGCATGTGCAGCTATGGTTACCCCAGGGCATTACATCGCTGGAGAGGAGCTCCTGGGCTGAGCTCCCCTGGTGCCGCTCCCCAGTACCTTCCAGACCCCCTCGCAACCCGGCCCACTAAGGGGTAACACTGGCAAAGTGGGGCAGGCCCAGCACGTCAGAGTCCACACCAAGCCAGCTTTTCTTTACTTTGACTGTGTCCCTGAGCCAGGTCACCAGGGAGGATGGACAACACGGTCCATGCCCCACGCTGACTTCCGTCGGCCCCGGGCCTTCAAGGCCCCATCCAACAATCTGGTCCTGCCTCTCGCCACACTGTCCTGCTCCTAGTTCAACATCTCACCCCAGGGCCTTTGCATATGTTGCCCCCACACACACCATACAATGCTTTTTCTGCCCCACCCCACCTCCATTCATCCCTCACAGATCAGTGGAAATATTACTTATTTTGGAAATAATAGTAACTGCTAATATCTAAGTCACCAGACACTGTGCTAAATGCTTTTTGTGGGTGATTACTTAATCCTCCCAACACCCTCAGACGTAAGGACTCCAGCACTATTATTATGACTGTCTTCCAGCCGAAGACACTACCGCTCAGAGAGGTTATGTGCCCACAGTCACGGAGCTACCAAGTGGCAAGACCCTCACCAGGCAGTGTGGCATTGACAACACCCATCAGGGTCCTACCGCTCTGAGCTTCCCTTTCACCAGATTTAAGGTGACCTGTCTGGGTGACCATCTGTTTAAAGCCTCCCTCTGTGTCTTAATCCCCAGCTGTGAGCTGCACGGGCAGGGAGCATCCTGCTTTGCTCTCCCCTCTATGCCCTGCACCCAGCACTGGCCTGGGTATGCAGATGCTCAATAAATGCATGTTGAACAAACGGGGTTGTGGGGGGCAACGCAGAGGTTCCTGCCCTCCTCAGGCGGACGGGAAGGTGTCCTTGCACACGGCCCGTCCTGATTCCCGCCCCTGAGGCCAGACCAGGGCTCGGGCTGCCGCCTCACCATCGAACTGGTACTGGATGATGTTGTTGAAGGCCTCCAGGAGGAAGAAGACCAGGTGGTGGTTCTGGGCAGCGGAGAAGAGGAACCAGGTGGTGGAGAAGGCCTCCAGCAGGTGCAGCAGCTTATTGGCAGCCACCATGGATAGGCTCTTGAGGTAGGGGGACACTGCAGGGGAGGAGCCAGCTCACTCCTGGGGCTCCCCCCACCCACCCAGCCATCCCTGCACACCCTTGACTTACGCAGGACACGATGCTCCCGCTGCCAAACCTTCCCTGCCCCGTGCTTGTAAAATCCCCCACAAAGCCCGGAACACCAAACCCTCAGAGGCTGAGGCCACATGGGCCATGCTCTGCAGAGCTCCAGGAAGCCATGTGGGCCCCACCCTCGTCCCGCCACCATGTGGACAGCCGAACCGTTTACTGAGCCACTCACACACAGCATCTTGCCCACTCCTCCCCACACTTCTGAAAGGGGGGCCGGGCGCAGAGGGAACCAGCCCCATTTCATAGACGAAGAAACTGAGACTCAGACAGGTTTGTAAACTTGCCCAGAGTTCCCAGTTATAAAATGGGCAGGGAGACAAACTCCGGATCTTTAAAAGTCTTTCTGGAATATCAAACTGGGATCACAATACTCCACACATAATCAGAAACTTATTTTTTGGCAGAGTCTGAGAGGGGGAACCTGAGATGAGACGTGTGTGGACGGCCTGAAGTCACAAAGGGATCCATGCGCTTCCTTGTCTCACGTCTCCCTCCCTGCCCAGGCTGGGGCAGAGACAGCAGCTTTCCTGCTCAAAAGTGCATTCTCAGAGCCAGCTACACTTAACCAGTGTTCAGTTAAAATGTGTGAGTCGGACCCAGCAAGCAAACCAGGAAGGGAAGGCAGGGTTCTGGCCCCAGAGCTCACAGCGCAGCTAGAGCTCTGTCCCACCAACTCTGGAGTCCGAACCACTCCCACCCAGGGCTGTCCTCTCCAAAAGATGGCCACGCTGCAGTCATCCTGCCTCAGCCCACGGCCACCCACCTTGCTGGGCCCAGCACGCCAGCCAGCCTGAGCCCCTCCCCTCGGAGGCAGCTGTCCCCAGTCCTCGCTGGAGGGTAGGCCACCTCCTGGCACCCTGAGACCACGCCTTCCAAACCCACGCTGTCCAATGCAGCAGCCACGAGCCACCTGTGGCCATCCAACGCTTGAAACATAGCTAGTTCTAACTGAGATGTGCTGCATGTATGAAACACACAAGATTTTGAAGACTAGGTGTGAAAAAGAATGTAAAATATCCCAATAATTTTTAATGGGGGTTATATGTTGATATTTTGGATAGCGTGGATCACATAAAATGTATTATAAAATTACTGTCACCTCTTTCTTTCTCTCTTTCCCTTCCTTCCTTCCTTCCTTCCTTCCTTCCTTCCTTCCTTAATATGCCTCAAAAATTAACCAGTACATATGCGGCTGCCATCATATTGCTATTGGACTGGGCAGGTTTGAACCAGGGAGGCGCGGCAGATCAGCCTGTGGCCTGGCGCCACCTGGTGGTGAGCATGGGGAAGGCGGGCTCCCAGCACCCCTACCGTTGACCACGATGGTGAGCAGGCAATCGAAGAGGGGCTGCAGCCGCTGGTGACCGCTGGTGATGATCTTGTGGAATACCTGTGCCGGGAGGCAGAGGGGTGGCCATGGGGTCCCCTCCACCTCCAGATTCAGCCGAAAGGACGTCCCCCATGCCCCTATGTCCTGGATGAGGGAGCCGCCTCACCACAATGAGCAGGTCTGCGTGGGTACCGGTAAAGACCGGGATGTCCATGGGCACGCGCACCGAGTAGGGCTTGTTCAGCCGCACCCCAAAGTTCCGCTCCCCGCTCAGCAGCAACAGGATGAAGACTCCAATGTGCATCAGACCCACCCGAGCTGCAGCATGGGGTAGGGGAGAAGTCACCACACGGGGTAGGCACGGGAGGAAGGAGTGCAGGGCAGGGACCCATCTCAGAAGCACTGGAAGAAGCCCTTCCTGGGAGGTCAGAGACCTGAGCCTGAGCTCCTGGGGACCCGCCCCTCTACAAGGAAGCCCCCAGGATCTTACGCCCACCCCAGCCTTACAATGATCCGCTCGGGCATCATTGAGGAAGTAGAGGATGGGGACCAGGATGTCCAGCACATCACTGCTCTTGAGCACAAAGAAGAGGAATTTCTGGAGGAAGGGAGTGAACAGGTGGGCAGGGTCAGAGCGGAGACACCTGTGCCCCACCCTCTCCCCATCCCGGGAGTCTCCCCAGATGCTGTCCCCATCCCTAGGCTATCCAGAATAGCCACTCCCCACCTCAGGGCATGCCACTGCCTGCCAGGCTGGACCTGAGGCCAGCCCACCTTATTGAAGTCACAGAGCTTCCAGAAGAGGACCAGCAGCTCCTGGTGGAACTGGATCTTCTTGGTGGAGTTGGGCAGGTAGGTCTGGAGCAGGGGGTTGGAGAGCAGCCGGGCTATGCCCTTGAGGATGAACTGGAAGTCCTGAGCGGGGGACAGCAGGGATCTGTCCAGTCCAGCTCCCTCACAAATGTCTCCTCACTCCCCCAGAGCCTGGTCCCACCTCTAGAGCCTGAAAGGCCCAGATTCTGTCATCAATTGCTGTCCTGAGGCAGGCCCCTCAGGAAGCTGAGCCCAGGGCAGGTCTGGAGAGAACCCCTGCCCCTTCCCCAGCCACAGGTTCCCCCGTCCCTGAGCAAGGCTGCTCCTAGTGACCCACACACACACCCACACCCTGAACTGGCCCCTGCCCATCTGGACTCCGTGTGGACAGATGCCATCCCCCTCCCCCTCCCCATCACCCTGTCACACCAGAGGTTCACTCTACTATTCTCAAAGAGCTGTCACTTACTAAGTACCTGCTACCAGTAATCCTCCCAAGAAGGCGAGGAAGCAGTTACTGTCCCCACGTCACAGCACAAGAACCTCCCCCAAGGTCACAAGACACACAAACTCAGGTCTGCCTGGCCTTTAAGTCCACTGTCCTTCCCCCCTCCAAAACCTGACATCAGAGCCACCTCTTCCTGGAAGACTGCCCAGTTATCCCTATCCAGTTGAGGCCACAGCCCTTTTCTGCATCTCAAAACCCTTGAAGTCCTACCATCATTATATCACTTGGGTGGCCAAGTCCACGGGGACCATGGTTCCTTCCTGGAGGGGTCAGGACTCCCACTTACCCCATCTCATCTCCATCCCCTCACCCCCCTGCAAAGCCATAACCATTGTGGCAGGTGGGCATTGAGAATCCACTGGAGCAAGAACAGTGTTCCACTCACCTCCTCACGATGGATGCGGGACAGGTAGTTCACAAACAGGTTGTCGGGTCCTGGAGGCTGCCGAGAGTGGAGCCTGGGATAAGCAGGTGGCTCTACCCCTTGCCCCTACCTCGGGCCTAGGTGGTGGCAGCAGAGCCCCCTCAGACATCCCCAGGCTCACCATGAGGTGCCCACTGGGTATCCCTTGCCCAGCTCTGCTAAAGAGAGAGCCCAGAGCCTGGCAGGGCCAGCTGCCCTCCCCGCCACTCCCATCCTTACGTCCGTGTCGTCCATGGCAGTGCCCGTGGTGGTGCCATCCACCGTGGGGCTGGTGCTGGTGGCACTGTCATGGTCCAAGGTGACAATGAGCACCTGGGCAGCCTCCTCCACCAGGGGCTCCCGGTAGTCGGAGAAGAGCAGGTGGTTGTAGGGGATCCCGTAGCCCACAGGGTCATAGGCACACACGGTGTTGAGGAGGGAGGTAAACAGGGGGAGGGCGTGTCTGCAGTAGAAGAGGAACAAGGCTGTGGAGACTGCCCGGCCAGCCTCCGTCCACCCCTCAGGTGGCCACACGGGAGGGTCTGTCGAGCCAGCCCCTCACTCGACAAGTGTTTCAGTGCTAGCCCCAGGCTGGGAGCCAGAGAGCAGAACCAGGCTCATCCCTTCCTGAGGAAAAGAGACCTCTCCTTGTCCTGACCTGCATCCGGGACCCAGGCCAGGCTAGGCCAAGGGCAGGGGAATTTATACCAAGAGTGGGGTGGCCAGTTATGTGGGAAATCATGTCCACACCCCTTAGATTTTTCCCCCAAGGGCTAAAGCCTACTAAAAAAAAATTAAGACTATGTTTAGAGCAGTTTTAGGTTCACAGCAAAATCACGAGGGAAGGAACAGAGAGATTCCCCCGTGCCCCCCCACTCCCACCCATGCACAGCCTCCCCGCCTACTGACATCCCACAGCAGAGCGGCTCATGTGTTATCATCAACAGACCTACATGGACCCACCATCAAAGCCCATAGTTTACACTGGGGTCCATTCGTGGTGCTGCACGATATAATGACATGTCCCTCAGATCTGAGGGGCAGGTGCCCTCCCTCGGGGCTTCAAAGCAGGAGTTGGAGTACCCCAGGGAGGTGGGCTTCCCCTCGGGGAGCAGAGCATGTGCTCGATCACCCAGTTCCCAGGCCACAGACTGACATCATTCAGAGATCTGTAAGACGTCAGGGTTCAAGCTCCTTATCTTACAGGCGAGGAAACTGAGACCCAGAGAGGTTACGTGACTGGCAAAGCATGGCCGCTTGCCTGATAATGCTGGTGAGAAAAAAACAAAAAAACTCTGGCCAGCTTTGGACTGTGGCGGGTGGAGGGGGTCGCCTGGCTTGCCTTCTCTTCTGGGGGAGGAAAAGAAAGTTGGGCAGAAGGCCAGCAAAACCTGAAGGATAAGGCATGCCATGTGGGAATGAGAGTCTGGAAGGAAGAAGGGGAACCCCCCCTCAGGGGCACAACCCCGGGCGCTCCCTGCACAACCCTGGGCACAGCGGGAGCTCGCGTAGCTTCTTTACACCCTCAGTCCCCCCATGTGGCACCCCCAGAGCCCAGGAGTGCCCCCGTGTGGGCCAGGCCTCCCCCCCTTCAGGGTGTTCATTACGCCGTCTCCCCAGCCACTCTCTACCCGCACAACCCTGTACTAGCCACTTGTGGCCACTGAGAGCTTAAAACGTGGCTGGTCTGAATTGAGAGGTGTTGTGACTGTAAACTACACAACGGGATTTTGAACCTTTCGCCTGAAAAGGGAATGTAAAACATCTCGGTAATGTTGCATATCGAGTACATGTTAAATACTGCTATTAGGTGTATATTGGGGTAAATGAAATATTACAATTGATTTCACCCGTTTTTTTTTTACTTTTTTCACGTCACCACTAGAAATGTTCAACTTATGTTGACATCAGCATATGTGGTTTGCATTATATTTCTGCTGGACAGCACAGCTCTGGATGGAGGACCCAGGACCTAGGCACCTAGGGCCCCCCAGTGGGACACTGGACGGCGTGGGCGAAACGTGTGGCTGTTAAGTTACAAGCCATCGCCACCAGGGGGAAGCACCTCCCCTCAACTAAGACTCCGGGCTGGCAGGCAGCCTCTGCTCGGGGCTGCCTGGAAAAGGAGGAGAATGGAAAGGCCGGCCAGGGGCCCCTCACCTGTTCTCCGTGGAACAGAAGAACTGCACCCACGGGTTGGTGCCACCACCGTCCGGAGCTGGGGGCAGGTACATGGCCTCAGAGAAGCACGTCAGCAGCAGCTTCAACAGCTCCATCCTTGGGTGGGGGGGTTATGGCAGGGGGTTCAGTACCTGAAGATCTCCATTCTTCTCTAGGACGGCATGCCCACCCTGCCCCGCCCCGCCCCAGCTCAAGTCCATGAAAAGAAATGACCTCATTTTATCCCTGTCAGGCTGCTGTGGGGTCACCAGTGGACAGGGTCTCCTTGAAAGACCCCACGCACGGTTCCCTCTCCGAGCTGGGGAGTGGGGGGCAGGCCTGGAGTCCAGCTACACTGTGGGCTCTGGGTCCAAGCAAAACTCACCGGTTCACGTCATGGATGTAGTTGGGCTGGGGGGAGTGAGCAAAGCCCACGCCAGCCTCCCAGATGTATTCACAGCTGTCCAGGGAGTGGACGTCCTCCGCCGAGTCCTGGGGACATGGTTCGGGAGCGGTCAGGCTGGGGGTGGCCAACCCAAGTCCCCCCACTGTCGTCCCTGGGGGCAGAGACCCTCATATTCTCCTAAAGACAGACCCTCAAAATGCCCCAGGTGATAATGCACAAGGGAAGAAATTAATGTTCTCAACCTCTTAAAAGCTAATTTTTCTTCTCTGGTTCTTTTACTTGATCAGTCCAGCTTGAGGCAGGGACAGAGAGATAGGAAGGGAGGGGAATGGAATTGGGTGCACCTGGTGGTGCTTGGGGGTTGGGGGACAGAGAACACTAAAGGTCGAGTCCATGGGCCCACAGGAAGTGAGCAGGCCAGACCTCCTGTGTCCAAGCCCCACACGCCCATCCACTGCCCAGGCGAGGACAATGGGTGCTTGTGCCCAGACTCCCGGATAGAGGGGGCAGGGCCAGGCACCAGCTGGCTCCTCTCCAGCTATGCCGGTCACAGGCCCTTCCCCAGACCTGCCCAGCTCTTCCAGAGCAGCCCCTGCCCCCGCGGGGTCCTGCCCAAGGGAACTTCAACCAGCCCCAACCCAGGACCAGAGCCCTCCCTAGCCTAGGGGTGGGAGACTGGGGGGCTCTCACCACAGTGCTCCTTCGGTGGCTCTGGACAGTGAAATCTGGACAGAAGAGGAGGTCGGCGATGGCCAGGAGCAGGGACTCAGCGAGGGGCCGGGCATTCTCATCATCACCCTCTCCCTGCTCAGGATATAGCACACAGGCCGCCTCAGTGGTCGCTGGCCGAGGAGAGGTGGCCCCAGGACTTGGGGGATGGAAAGGGTTTGGATCTGGGCCCAGGCAGGCACCCATGGGCAGAGGGATGAAGGAAGAGACTGAAGGAAAAGGAAGGAAGATTCCCAACCACCCCAAACCTCCTAAGGCAGAAGGGGGCAGGAAGAGGAGTGGGGTTGGGACCCAGGAAGAAACCTCCCCACTGACTGGAAGGAGCCAGGCCAGGACCCGAAAACTCTAGAGCCTCGGCCCTGCTGGAATCACTGGGGTCCTGCCCTCAGCCAGCTGCCTGGAGATAAACCAGGGAGGGAAAGGGCGGGGAGGCAGAGTACCCAGCAGCCCTGCCCCCATGTCTGCCCAGCAGAAGGGGCAGACATCCGTATGGGAGATGACCCCCTGCCTCAGCAGCAACCCCCATTCCCCTTCCCCTGTACTTCCCAAACCCCACGAGAGATTTGGAGGAACGTGATGGGCCCTGAATGGGTTCTCTCCCTGTCACCACATCACCTCCCACCCGGCCCCACAGCCAGGCCCACAGACCCCTGCTCGCCCTGCCCCGGGCACTGTGGACCAGAAGAAGCCCCTCCAGTCGGGGTCCTCAAAGATGTAGGGCAGCACGCGGGTGAGAAGCCGGCTGCAGTTCAGGACAATCTGCTTCTCCTTCTCCGAATGGCAACCGCTCTCGGCTCCCTGCACCAGCTTCTCCACAGCCTGTGGGGACAGGCAGAGGGGCACGCTGGACGGGTGGGGCGTGGGGACCTTGCACTTAGGGTCAGGATGGGCACCCCAGGCTTCAGAGGGGGAGAGGCAGACAGGGCCATCCCACCCAGGGGGGACAGGAAGTGGGTCAGAGAGCAGCGTAGAGCATCACCGGAGAGCCCAGCCCACCGCTCACTGGCTGAGACCTTGCTAAGTGACCACCTGTCAGAGCCCGTTCCCTCATCTGTAAAACGGTGACATTAACAGGACCCACCACACAGGGTGAGCTGAACGAGCTGATGTGCGGACGCCTTCACAGAGGGTGGCTGCCAGGATCCCCTCCCCGCAGAGCCAGTGGGTCAGACGTGGGTACAGCCTCGAGACTGCCCAGACCTGGACGGGGGGGTGCCGTGGGGGCCTGCTCTCTGGGTGCGCAGGGCTGGGCCAGCTTCAGCCTCCCCAGGAGGGTGGGGAACGGCTCAGCAGGGAGTGGCAGCGAGGGGCAGAGCACCTTAAGCTCACCTTGTAGCACAGAGTGGCCAGATTGGAGGGTGACTCCTCCCTCACAGCCCGGATCTCTGCTGCTGGCACCAGCGCGAAGACATCCTGCACTGAGGTGGCCGTGTCTGCCCAGAACTGGTCCCAAAAGGCATCATCGGTGGCTTCCACAGGCTGGAGGGGGGGCGGTTTGGTGTGTCCACAGTTGTTATATAATCTCTTGTCAACAGGCCCACAGTTTGCCCAGTCTGTAGACAAAGGAGCCCCAAAAGGGAAGCCACGGCCCCCCTATTCCATCCCTGCTGGTGCCCAGGGGCCCTCCCATGGCGGGGGGTGGGGGGAGAGGAGGAACATCCTGCAGCCATTGTGAGCTCCCGCTGGTACAGGCAGGCTGGAGACACTGGGCACAGATGTCAGAGGTCAGCCAACCACTGAGTTCGGCAGCCAAAGCCTAACTCAGTCCCCAAGGGACAGGGTAACTCACCATCCTCCTCTGGTCAGGCCTCCCTACCTGGGGACCTCCCCAGACCATGCTGCTAGGTCAAGTGCCGGGGGCCAGACCCAGGTTGTGCCCCTCCCCAAAGGAAGAAGACAGGGGATGTGTGCTCATTTCACCTAAGCCCAGCCTCACCGTCCCCCCCTCAGCCCCAGCTTCTACCCTCTTCCTGCACGCCCAACAGATGCCAGATCTAAAGAAGCCAACCCCCACGGCTCTCTGACCGCACCCGCCCCTCCCAGTGCCCACTGCTAGTGCCGCTGTTCAGGCCACTCTTGCCAGGGCCCCAGCTCCAAATCTACGACCTCAACCCTGCCTGCACACCGCCTCGAGCCCATGTTCAAGGCACAGCACCAAAGGCACTGTTCCCTCTACAAAGACCTTTGGGGGTCCCCGCTGCCTGCAGGATTGGGCCAGACCATCAGCCAAGATCTTACCTAACATACCTACATGCATGCCCACGTGTGCGCCACGTATGCACACATACACTGCCCGTGGGCGCGCACACACCTGTATTTGCTACCCCTACAACACAACACTGTCACAACCTCTCTTTGCCTGTGCTCCAACTGTCCCCTCTTCCCCGCATGCCCACCCTTCTAATCCCGAAGTCCCACCAGTCCTATGGAGGCCATACACTGTAAGCACACTGGTGCCTTTTGAATCCTACGGGCAGTCGCATAGGGAACCAATCTGAATCATAAGCGCCACTTCTAGAAATCCTTCCTAAGGAAATGATCAGAGATGTGCACCTATAAGGAGGTTCGCCGATGTGTTATCGTTGATAATAGTGAGAAATTGGAATGATCCTAAATAACCAACAAGCAGGAAACACTCAAAAAGTTAAGTCCCTTTCGTAGAATAGAATATTACTCAACCACCAGGGCCATGTTGCCAAAGACTATTAATGAATGAAAAATGCTCACTAACTACAGGATGGTCACACTCTTTGCTAAATTATATAGTAATAAAAGCCTAGACGAAAATGACAGGACACTCATAGCGATGATCTCTCTGGGTGGTTTTTATTTTTTTGCTTATATTTTTCTGCAAGGACGCATATTTACTATTTTTTCCTTTTGAATAGCCGCCTGCTGAGAGGCCAGGGTGCCCAAGGCACTCTTGCGAACAGCAGCTCCTGCCGGAGACCCCAGTTGCTCCATCATCCTGGCCTCCTCCCTTCTCTGAAAGGGTCCATACAGGCCCTGCTACCACACAAATCCACATACAGTGTGCTTTACTCTGACCATCAGAAAAAAATATACATCTCGTTTAAAAATAACTCTGTTCTGGGGCACCTGGGTGGCTCAGCCAGTTAAGCGTCCGCCTTCGGCTCAGGTCATGATCCCAGGGTCCCGGCATCGAGCCCCGAATCGGGCTCCTTGCTCAGCGGAAAGCCTGCTTCCCCCTCTCCCTCTGCCTGCCGTTTCCCCAGCTTGTGCTCTCTCACTCTCTCTCTGTCAAATAAATAAATAAAATCTTAAAAATAATAATAATAACTCTGTTCTCCGAACCCCCTCTTCCCAGAATTCTCCCAGAGCTCTGGACCGACAGGTTTGCTCCCACCTTGGAATCCTGGTCCGCACCCTCAGTCACTCAACATTGGCCCTGACTCCAGGGGTCTCGATGCACTTGCCTCGAGGTCCCATTAGCCCACTGGCCCTTCTTCCCTGACCCTGCAGTCGGGGCAGATGGCAGATTCTCAGCCAATATTTGTTCAGGGAAAGGTTGTCATTCGTCCTAGAGACCCCTTCAACCCAGTCACTGGGCATGCCTGAGCATCAGTGGGGCTGTCCAAACTCAGAGCTGGGTTTGAAAGTGTCGCCGAGGTCCGGGTGTAACCTCGCCCACTCCCCAAGCAATGCCCCCCCTCCAAGCTACAGGGCAGCAAGTGGCCATGGCCCCCAGGACAGGCCTGGTACCAGGGCCTGCTCGGTCCCAGAACTGGTAGAGCAAGTTGCTAGGGGAGAACAAAGGCCAAAGGAGGGGCCTAGGGCTAGGGTTTTCTAGCCTCAACCAAGGCAGCCCTCTGACAGTCCCTGGGATCAAGGGGCACCACCTGCCAGTGTGGGGGGCCAGGGCTGGTGTGCGGAAGGACATCCTAGAAAACCTGTGAGCACCTATGGAAAGCTCCCCGTCTCTGACACTTCCCTCCCCTTCCCCGGTAGCCACTACCCCCTTAAAGGGGCAGAAACTCATCTGAGCACCAGTGGACTTGACCTCTGGCTTAGTTCATCAGGCAAGTGTCACCTGGGGACTGAATTCCAAACGAGGAGAGAGACTTAAAAGGAGACTTAGGAGGCCCCCAGCTAGCCCAGCCGAGAAGCAGGCTGAGTCCCAGCCCTCCAGCTCCCACTGTGGCCTGGACGCTTCAGCTTGGTGCCCATCACCTGGCTGTGATCCCAGGCTGGCCTGATGCTCCAAGGTGTTGGCCAGGGTCACTGGAGCCCCTTGGGCTTCTGAGGGGAGAAACATGGCTCAACTCCTGTCCCAGTTCCCCGAGCTGGGCCCCACACAACCCAAGGAAGCTTCTAAAATCCAAGCCAGTTTGTTTGAAAAGAGTATTTTTGCCGCAGACCGGAAGGCCCATGCTGCCAGGGCATAGGGACTGAGCCACCCTGGGGGGAAACAGATATTCTTACCCCAGCTTCGCTAGCACCTGCTCAGGCCAGACCCCCCCACCAGCTTGGGAGCCCAGCTGCAACTTCTGAACTTTCTGGGGGGTGAGGGGGAGCAGAGGACCATAAGTGCTCTAGCCTGCTAAGGGTGACCTGTTCGGGAGCACGGTGTCACCACAGTGTTCACACACACACATACATGTGCACACATGTACACATGCACCCACCAGGTCTCCCCCTGCCTATGGCAGAGAGTCTCCAAAAAGGCAGATCTAAGAGAGGGTCCCACCCACCCCAGGAAAGGTCCAGGAAACACAGCCAAAACTGCTAAGCCTCAGGACCAGGGTCAGGCCTAGCCCAGGGCAGGAAGAAAACAGGATGCAGTGCAGGAAGGCAGGGAAGGCCCAGTGGCGAAGGCCCAGCAGCAGCAGCTCACGCCCAGGCCATAGGAAAAGGTTCTGGGTCGGCTTGTCTGCTGCCCAGAACAAACATCTGTGTTCGTGGCAGAGCCCCTAAGGGTCTGAGACTGGAGGACACCCTGTGGACAGCTGGCCTGAATCTCCTTGGAGACACTGAGTGGCAAGGTCTGGAATGACCATCTGGGATCTGGTCTTCACTCCTCTGCTCCCCAAGCCAGGTCACTACACAGGACAGGAGGCTTCGGGGTCTCTCCCTCCAGCCAGCCCAGGTCCCTTCCCACTACAGGGCCCCTGTGGTCTCTGGAGGGAGATCCAGCCTGGTATCTGGTTCCAGTGTTGACCCAAGCCAACTCCCTGTCCTCAGCTGGGAAACGGAACAGCACCATCTCAGTCAGCTCCATAACAGGGCTGCAGCCAGGGAAAGCTGGAAACACACCATATTTTGGGGAGAGGGCCAGCACAGGTAGGAATCTAGTCCACCCAGATCCTTTGGGACCCGACTGAGCTCATCCTGCTGGCCTGGCAAAGGACCCTGCCGGCTGAGTCAACAGCCCATAGTTCATTCCTCCAACAACATGTTTCCTTCCCCAGGTAGGTAAACATGGGAGCCTCCCTCCTGCCTCTCCCTGTGGCCCCACATTGAGTGGCTGGCCCACCTGCTGCCCACAGACCTAGAAGCCCCATCCCAAAAAAGCCAAGTACTAGAACTAACCAGGAGCCATTAGGGAAGTGGCAAGAAGCAAAGTCTTGTTTCTATCAAATGCCTCTTAGCTGGGACTGGACTCTCCAGAGGCCCTGGGCATTTGCCAGGCACCTGACCTTTCTCTTGTGGGAACGAGAGAGTGTTAGGACCAGAGAGGTCTGGCCTCTGGAGCTGTGATCAGCTGGCTGGGGGAGGACGGATCCCTCAATCCCACTCTAACTGCCAAGAGCAAGAGAGAGCCCTGGGGGTAAGGGTAAGAGGAAAGTCCCAGATGGCAGCAGGTCCTGACTCCCTTGAAAGTGGGGGACCTGGAGAGTCAGGGCTGGGCATCTCTGTGGCCAGAGCAGCCTGGTTCTGGGGTAAGGACAGAAGGGGTAGACAGGGAAGGAGTCAGGTCCTGTGTGTTGGGGGCAAGGAGGTGGCCTCTGTGCTACTTGTGAACTCAGGGGGAGTGTACTGGTTGAATGACACCCCCAGGCCCCACACCAGCCAGTCAAAGACAACCTGGAGGGTTCTCAGCCCTGACTCAGAGAACAGAGGGGGCCTGAAAACACAGCCATCCCCACTGCTGGGCCTCAGAGGAGGAGCCCCATAGAGTGGTGGTCCCCAGCTGAGAATCGATTCCACGGGTCTGGGAACAGGTCCCTTTGCTAGGCTGCAGCGCTGCTCGCCACTCTTTGCGTGTTCTCAGGAAGACCTGGGCCTTCCCTGGCTGTGGGCATCGACCTGGGCCCAGCGAGGCCGCTGCCACCGCGCACCAGCTGTTTCCCCGACCCGGTAGGCGCCGGCCCGGCTTTGTTTGCATTGAATCAGCCGGGTCTGTGCGTCCAGGAATCGCGGGCACCGAGGGGCAGGGAGGGGAGCAGGGAGGCGGATGGGTGGGTGGGGGCGGGAGTGGGGGTGAAGCTGAAGATGCGGGGCTGGAGGGGCGGGAGCGGGGGTGAGGTGGGGGGAGGCGGCGGGACAGGTGGCGGACAGCGGCGATGCTGGCTCAGGGAGTAGGCACACGTCAGCCTAAGGTGGCAGCAGCGGCTGCGGGTAGAGGGATATTCCCGGGAGAGGAGGCTGGGGGTGAGGGGCTAGGGTTAGGGGATGAAGCCCTGGGGTATAGGACAACGGGTCCCGCTCCGGCCCTGGCTTCAGCGTCACCCTGCAGGCCAGTCGGTCCCCCATCTCCTCACGAGCCAAGTTCGCGCAGCTCCCCCCCCCACCCCCGCCGGCCCTGCCCAGCCCCCAGCCCGGCAGGTGGGTGGGGAGGCCGGGGCCCCAGGCGCACCTGCGTCTTGGTGGTGAGCTGGATCACCGCCTTTCGGAAATTCAGCTTAGAGTCGGCCGACCCCATAGCGCTTGAGCCCGCTCTGGCCGGGCCCCGGCCCCGACTCCCGCCCCGGCCCCGGCTCGGGATCCAGCTCCAGCTCCGCGGCCCCCGCTGCTCTCGCAGAAGAGGAGCGGCGTACCCCGCCTGCCGGCCAGGCGTCGGCCCCGCCCCCGCTGGGCTCCGCCCTCACGTGGCTCCGCCCCCGCACCTGCCGCGCCCCGCACCGCCCACCCCAGGCGCCGGGAGTCGGCCCCTGGGATCCGCTACTGCGGCTTGCCAGGCGTCCTTCTCAGCTCGACCCCGTGCCTCCGCGCCCTCTCTTCTGCGTCGGAGTGCTGTCCCCGTTACATCTCTCCCATTTCCACTCAGCCCCCAGGGCCCGCAACGCTCCCAACCTCCCGTTCCCCGCCCCCATCCCCACCATTGGTCCCCACGCCACTCTGGGCCCACACTTTCTCAGCCAGCCCTCTCCCTCAGAGTTTCTTCCATGTCAATCCCTGTCCTCCCCATTCCTTTTTTTTTTTCCCCTGAGCATCTGCTTTCTTGGTTCCCTTTTACTGACCTGTCAAACCCACATCACCAGACAGCCCCGCTGTTTTTTTCCAGCCACAAGCTCCAGGCTCCAGGAAGGCAGCTCCCTGTGGTCCGATGAGAGTGGGAGGTCCCTCTGGGTCCCACAACTCCTTTCTGGCCACCTACCTTCCCTGAGAATCCGTTTAAGTCCATCTATTTCAACAAATGTGTTGCGGAACTGGTATTTACTAACACCGTGTCAAGGACAGGGACATAGGGGTCTTAAGTCACAAGGCCTGCCCTTGATGAGCCATTAGCTTGGGAAAGAAACAAGGAAAGAATTAACCGTGTTTCAGCCGAGTGAGTCTTTATAGAAGCAAATTAATATTATTAATGATGATGATATGAGGACAATATCTCTAGCCCAACAAAAATCTACCTCTGAGGTAAGTACTATCCCATTTCACAGCAGGGGAAACTGAAGTTCAAGGCAGTTACGTTACTTGCCCAGAGTCACACAACTACTAAAGAACAAAACCAAAAAGGCAAATCCAACTCTGGCTCCAAAAGCGGCTGCACTTTCACAGTATCATCTTGCATACTATGTCTGGAAGCTTCTGGCAATCCTAGACACTTCAAAAGAAAGTGGCATTTAGCTTAAATAGGAATTCCACAGGTGAAAAGCGAGGGGTGCACCATCTATCCAGTGAAAGGGTGGTAGGAGGGCAGGGTAGGACAGGCATGGAGACAGGGAGGAGGGGGCAGGGATGTTGCCCTATCACTGAAGGAGCAGACTGCACAGGATAGCTCTGTCCTTGCTCCGGAGGTGGGTTTTCCCTGCCCTGGATGAAATCCTGGGCAGGCTTCATGGCTTTTCTAATCGCTCCAAGAAAACAAATGAATAATGTCTTTATTTGGCATTAAAAAAATAATAATAAAATCCAGTCCACCCTACAAATCGCCCAACCTAAGTCCAGGCCAGAGAGACATTAAAAATTCAGAATTTTAGGGGTGCCTGGGTGGCTCAGTCATTGGGCGTCTGCCTTCAGCTCGGGTCATGATCCCAGGGTCCTGGGATCGAGCCCCACATCGGGTTCCCTGCTCAGCGGGAGGCCTGCTTCTCCCTCTCCCACTCCCCCTGCTTGTGTTCCCTCTCTCGCTGTCTCGCTCTCTCTGTCAAATAAATAAAATCTTTTAAAAAAATAAAAATTAAAAATAAATAAATAAATAAAAAATAAAAATTCAGAATTTTAGTCACCAGGGAAATGCAAATTGAAACCATAACGTGATAAATTATTACATACCTATTAGAATGGGTTAAAAAAAACACAACAATACCAAATACTGGTGAGGATGGGGAGCATTTATATTTTCTTATAAAGTTAAATATACAATTCCCATATATCTCAATAATCCCAGTCATGGTATTTATCCAGGAAAAATGAAGGCATCTATCCATACAAAAACCCTATGTAATGCTTAGGGCAATTTCATTTATAATCATCAAAGAGTGGAAACTACCCAAATCTAGTGAATAAACAGATGGGGGTTCACCCATACAATGGGACTAGTATTTAGTGACAAAAAGGAACAAGCTACTGATACAAGCAGCAACAATGTGGATGAATCTCAAAAGCACTGTGCCAGACACAGAAGGCAGTGTACTGTATTATATCATTTATGTGGCATTCTGGAAAAGACAAAACAGTGGGACAGAAAACAAATAAGTGGTGGCCTTGGGCGGGGAGTAGGATGAGAGATTGACTATGAAAAGTTATGAGGAAACTTTTTTGGGGTGATGAAAACAGTCTCTGCTATGATTGTGGTGGTAGTTTCATGACTGTATCATGTTTTGTTTTTTTAAGATTTTATCTATTTATTTGACAGACACAGCGAGAGAGGGAACACAAGCAGGAGGAGTGGGAGAGGGAGAAGCAGGCCTCCCACTGAGCAGGGAGCCCGTGGTGGGGCTCGATCCCAGGACCCTGGGATCATGACCTGAGCCAAAGGCAGATGCTTAACGACTGAGCCACTCAGGCGCCCCATGACTATGTCATGTTTGAAGTTCATATAACTATACACCTAAGAGGGGTGAATTTTATGGTATGCAAACTATACCTCAATAATTTTGACTTTAAAAAGACAAAAACCAAGAGCAGGTGCTAACTGGTCATTTCGAGAGAGTAATTGTGAGCCCTTTGGCCTGTGCTGCACTCAGAGCCATTTCAGGGATTTGCAACCAGGAACTCCAAGTGGCACCGAGATAATACTGGTCATCCGTGGACCTTGCTCTTCCCATCAGCTTTCATGGGATGGATTTAAATGAGTCCATTTATCCTCATCCAACCTCAGATGGTCTTCTCCCATTCACTGGGCATTCTGCTCCTTAGGAAATCTTAGCGTCCATCTCCAGGAAATCTTACAAGGTCCCTGGGCACTCTTGCCCCCATAGGATGGAAAAAATATTAATATCGTCTTAAGGAATGTGACTGCTAATACATCTAGGAAATGGAAAAATACCCGTTTATCCCCACCACCTGTTTATTGTCTCCAAGTTAAACTTAACATCCTCCCTAATCCCACCAACGATTGTTTTTTAAATGCTGTTGGTTATTGTTTGTGCTTACTGAAGTGTATACAGGGAAGATGGCCTAATGACTGGAATTTGCTCTAAAATACTGTAGCAAAGGGGCACCTGGGTGGCTCAGTTGGTTAAGTGTCTGCCTTCAGCTCAGGTCATGATCCCAGGGTCCTGGGATCGAGCCCCGCATCAAGCCCCGCATCGAGCCCCGCATCAGGCGCATCGGGCTCCCTGCTCGGCAGGAAGCCTGGTACTCCCTCTCCCACTCCCCCTGCTTGTGTTCCCTCTCTCGCTGTGTCTCTCTCTATCAAATAAGTAAATAAGTAAATAAATAATCTTAAAAAAATAAAAAAATAAAATACTATAACAAAGAAAACAAGACAAAGAACACACAGGCAAGATGAGGCAAATGTGACAGAATCTTGGTCATTGTTGAATCTGTGTTGAGTATGTGGAAATTCATTGTACTGTGTGCTCTACTTTTGTGTGTGTGCTTGAAAACTTATATAGTTAAAATTTTTGAGGATAAAAGACTGGATTTATATAGGAAAAATAGTAGTAAAACAGAGCTTTTGAAAGTTTAAAGAAATTAATTATCCTTATTAATTTGGAGATTCCCTAGTAGGTTCTTAGCTATGATTTCCTACGTGGAAACCATGGTATGTCCTCCTTTTATGCCCAGTGTAAAGGAAGAGTCCCTGTCTGTGGTTCCTAGAGCCCCTTTTTCTGAGTTCAACCATCAATTATACAAGAAACATTAACTCAGCACCTGCTAAGGGCCACATACCTTGCAAGGTGCTAGGGCCTGAGCTACAAAGGCAAGTTCCTACTGCCAAGAGACGGCAAACATACAGGCAAGAGAGAGCCTTGGGGTCAAGAGTGGAGTCTGTCCAGGGCCCTGGCAGGGAAGGAATGGAGGAATGGTTACCAGAATCTGGAGGAAGAGTGCCCAGTTGTAAGAGAGGGCCGAAAGGAGCAGTGACCTCACAGGGTCTGGAAGGGAGGGACCCATGGGATGGATACCCCACCTTCACTGTTCTCCTGAGCCCCGATTTCCCGCTGGTGTTTCCCATCAGTGGACTCCCAGAAAGCAAAAGGGCAAGGGAGCCCATTGTTGCTGCATGCAAAAGCTTCAGCCTCCGGGCATGGAGCAGATAGAGATGATGGAAAGAGAGCTGACTAGGCACACAGAACATGTCCCATATCCAGGTATGAGGAACACACGGAAGGAAGGCCCAGGAGTGCAGAGAGCCTGGTTTGCCCAGAGAACAGAAAGACCAGCTTGGGCTGAAATGTAGAGAGACAAGAGATAAAGCAGGAGAGACGGGCCAGGACCAGACCATAAAGGGCTGCATACATCCTGTTAAAGAGTTTTCATCTCCCCCTATGAGCAATGAGGAGCCTCTGAAGCAGGGGAATAATGTCGTCGGATGTCATTATGTCTTGGCAAAGTCACTCCAGCTGCTGCAGGAAAGATAAAGTGAACCGAACACTGGGAATCCAGCTGGGGTTGGGGGGGGGGCGGGGTGAGAGATGACTAGGGTTGAGCCAGGCAGTCACAGGTGAGATGGAGAGGAAGAACGTAGGTGATGTCTCCAGGTGGAAGCGTGGAACTGGCTTGTCAATTTGATGTGTGTTTCAGGTGTAACAACCTCCCACCAAACGTGATATACAACAATAACCATTTTATTGTAAATTCTGTGGTCAGTAATTCAGATAGGACCCAGCTGAGGTGGCTTGTGTCTGCTCCATGATGTCTGCAGCCTCAGCTGAGAAGACTAGAAGAGGTAGGGGAGGGTTCACTCAGAACAGCTGGGACCTGGAATCATCTGGAGGCTTCTTTACTCATATATCTGGTGCCTGGGCTGGGAGGACTCAAAGGCTGGACTCAGCTGGGGGTGAAGATGGTAGCCCCAACATGCAACTTCTACATGCGGCTTAGGTCTCTCACAGCTCCGAGATGGTGTCCCAAAGGGTGCAAACAAAAAGAGCGTGTCCCGGGAGAAAGAGGAGGAAGCTGCATGGCCATTTAGTACTGAGCCTGGGAATAACATTTTAAGTCACTTCCACCATACTCTATTAGTCAAAGCAATCACAAGCCCATCAGGTTCAAGGAGAGGGAACCTACACCCACCTCCCCAGTGGAAGAAGTGTCAAAGGAGTCGGCGCCATGTTTAAAACTGCGACACTGGGGCTCCTGGATGGCTCAGTTGGTAGAGGTGTGACTCTTGATCTTGGGGTTGTAAGTTTGGGCCCCATGTTGGGTGAGGAGATTACTTAAAAATAAAAAATCTTAAAAAAAAACAATAAATCAATAAAACTGCCCTGCCATGGGTGATTCTGTCCCACACGCTTCATCCCCCCAAACCCGATCCTTCTCTCTCCTGACCTTTGCCTGTCTTCTCATCTGAGGAAATGGCACCTCCCAGGTGCTTAAGCCCAGAACCCAGTGTCACCTTCGGTGCCTCTCCTCTTGTGACCCCCACATCCAATCCATCACCAAGACCTAATGATGTTATCTCCCAGACACAAATATTTTCTACCTCCCTCATCTCCTCTGCCCCCAACTTTGCCAGGGCCCCCATCGCCTTCCCCCTGCAGCAGCCTCCATCCTGCCCCTCCTAATCTGTGGAACACCCAAGTCATTATAAAATGCAGCTCAAAACGATCCCCTACTGAAAACACCTCAGAGCCCTTTGTTAGGAACAGCTTTTGCTGGGCCCCGCCATGACCTCCAAGGCCCTGCAGGTGCTGGGCATCCCCCCCACCCCACCCCACCCCACTGAGCCCCCAAGTTCCACCCACACCACACAGAGGTCTTCCTTCATTTCCTCAAACCCTCCGAACTCTTTCTGTGCAGGTTGTTCCTTCTACCTGGGACATCTGTCCTCCCACTCTCCATGTGGCTGCCCCTTTCTCATCCTTGGGGTTTTATCTCAAACATCCCTTTCCCTGGGAGATTTCCCATTCCCAGCTGTTATTTTAGCGGAATGTGTGTGGACTAGAACTTTAACCATCATTTAAAATCTTTTTGCCTCTTTATTTGGTTTATGTCTGTCTCTCCTGAAATATAAGCTTCAAGCGAGCAGGGACTGGGTCTGTCCGGCGCCCAGCACTGGCCTGACACACAGCAATTCTTTATTGGGTGAATGAATACAAGCAACTCCTGGGTCACAGAAGGTGGACCCACTTTGGTAGTTCACTTCAGCCAATAGGAGCCACACATTTTCACGAACTCTTTCTCAGATTCAATGTGTAGTTCTTTTAGGAGCCTTTGAGGTGGGGCAAGTGGACAGAGAGAGAAGGAAAGCCAAGGAAACCACTTGTTTCGAGCATCCACTTGTCCCTTCATCAGGCACCTGCTACGGGCCACCCAGAGTTCCTGCCCTCCAGGAGCTCTCAATCTGCCCAGAGGCAGATGGATCCCATGCAGTGGGGCTGCAAGCTGTGATACTGGGAAGCAAGATGCAGTGGGAGCTCAGGCAGCCGGCCATGAGCAAATGTGCTTGGAACTCCTCCATAGTCTCCGAGGCCCCTGGCTCCGGCCTTGAACTGCGGGCCTCACCTGCCCCCTGGACGCTCCAGCAGGAAGGTAAGGTCCCTGGACAGGTCTCCCCAACCCAACTCAGGAGCCCTGTCAGAAGAGAGATTGTGATAGGCAAGGAATGGATCCTCCAGGTAAAAAAGTAGTAATAAGAATAATGGGAAAGATGGGGTGCCTGGGTGGCTCAGCCGGTTACACGTCTGCCTTCAGCTCAGGTCATGATCTCAGTGTCCTGGGATCGAGTCCTGCATTGGGCTCCCTGCTTTGTGGGGAGCCTGCTTCTCCCTCTCTCTCTCTGTGTCAAATAAATAAATAAAATCTTAAAAAAAAGAATCTGAAAGGCAAACACTGAACAGGGCTCGCATGCCCCAGGCACTGTTCTAAGCACTTGGCTTGTGTCCACTTCCTGAATGCTCTCAGTAGCCCCATGGGGAGGTCTTTTTTTTTTTTAAGATTTATTTATTTATTTATTTATTTATTTATTTATTTATTTGAGAGAGCCAGAATGAGAGAGAGAGTGTGTACATGAGAGGGGGGAGGGTCAGAGGGAGAAGCAGACTCCCCACTGAGCAGGGAGCCAGATGCGGGACTCGATCCCAGGACTCCAGGATCATGACCTGAGCCGAAGGCAGTCGCTTAACCAACTGAGCCACCCAGGCGCCCCCCACAGGGAGGTCTTAAAGGAGTAAAGGGGGAGGCCACAGGAGGACCCTAAAGGTCACTCCACCGATGGCAGGCCTGGAGGTTTTAAACTGCAGGGATTTGAGGTAGGCATGCGGAAGCACTTCCTGACCACGAGGATGGTGAGAATCTAAAATAATTCCCCTCTCAGAGCAGACAGTTGTCTGGGACACACTCAGATGGTATATAGGGGACGAGGCGGGGGAGGAGGGGAGGGGGGATGGGCACCCGATGACCTCACTCGCGCCTTATCCCGCCCGGCACTGACTTCAGACTGGGGGAGGGGGGACAGATGGGGCGAGATCATTCAGCGCAATGTGCGCCCAGCGCTGGAACGACGGGTCTGGGGACAGGGAGGGCAGCGCGGCCTGCAAGGGTGGGGGCACCCGAGGAAGGAGTCCTGATATCGCCTGATCCCCTGACCTCCACCCAAGATGCGCAGCGTGCGGGGGCGGTGCGTACCCCGAGGGCCCGGAGGCGCGCGATGCGCACCCTGCCCCTCCCCCAGGGTGACTCGGGTGACTGGGAGCGGCCGGGACCCTCCAACGTCAGCGCTGCCTGCGCAAGCGCCGTCATTTCCGGTGGGCCGGGCTGGGCGGGTGGGTGGCGGTGGCGACTCGCCGTGGTGTCCGGGTGTCCAGCCCCGCCCTGCGTCCAAGCAGCGCTGGCGGGAGGGCGTTGCGTCGCCGGGTCCCGGCTCCCAGCTCCCCCCCGGATTCCCTATCTGGTCCCACATCCAGGGGCTGGGCTTGCATTTCCAGCGTGCTGGGGAAGCGCTCCTGGTTGCTGGAGTGTGAAGCCAACCCCAGGGGACTCATAATGCCCAAGGCTTGGGGGACATCGGGTCCACCGAGGGCTCTGGGCATCCCAACAAGGAACACCACCCAGTAGGTCTGCCTGACACACCTATGAGGTACCAGGCTGGGGGCTAACCAAGGTCAGATAGTTTACACTTCTGACCCCTGCGGAGGCCCTCTACCTCCTTAGAGGGAAGGGCCTGAAATGGGTCCCAGAGCTTGCTGGCTGCCAGCTCAGAGAGGCTGAGGAGTTTCCTTCCTCAAAAGCAGATTTGGAGCGCCTGGCTGGCTCAGTTGGAGGAGCATGCCACTCTTGATCTCCAGGCCCTGAGTTCGAGTCCCACCTTGGGTGTAAAGATTACTTAAATAAATAAACTTTATAAAATAAATAAACTTAAAAAAAAAAAAGCAGATCTGATTTTCCTTCTCTTGGAATAGTCTAAAAACTGTTAAGTCTGGCCTGAAGGCGCAGGGAGTGATCCCAGTGGGCAAGGAGCCTGGGGTTCCTACGCACCAACTCAGGCAAAGGGCCTGGCACAGGCTTGGTACACGGCATGCACCTCGCATTCCTCAGCCAGCCACAACTCTGCAGGTCACCTGGACCTCCACTCTCTGTCCCCTGCAGAGGGAGATAAGGAAGCCCCACCGACCTGGCAGAGTTGGTTTCCCAGCATTGGCCCATACCAGCCTCATGAGAATCCAGCCTCAATCACCCTGCCTATTGCTGGGATGGCAATGAGAATCCAGCCTTTGTGACATGTTTGTCCCTGCCAGGTGATGCTTCTGGGGCTGGGGCAGGAGGAGGGTGGCTACAGGAGAGGAGAGCCATGCTGAGGATCTGGCCAGTATGGTAAAGGCCAAAGGCTGGGAGGTGACACAGGATCTGGGTGTTTGCAAACATGGGGGTCATCTAAGTCATCACTGAAAGCATCCTTAGCTCCAGGGGTTGGAGATGAATCTTCAGATGGGGGCTGCCTTTAATTGCTCTAACTAGCATCCTCACTGTCCAGGCTCGGGAAATTGAGGCAGCGCTCCCCAGGCCCTGGCCCTCAGCCCTTGGCCCCTGCTCTCCTCTTGGGACTTCCAAACTCCCTCAGGGCAGCTCTCCCACAGAGCTGCAGAATGAAGAAATGAACAAATGGGAGGAGGACTTGGTGAGTTTGAAGCACTGATCAGATCCCTTTGGAACTTACTCCTCCTCCCCCCGCCCCCATCCTGCAACCTGCTGGTCCCTTAGACTCATTTCTATCCCCAGCTCAATGGATGGCATCACCATCCCTGGTTACTGGAGCCAGAAGTCTAAAACATCACTCTGATTCTTCAGTCGGCTCATCTGCAAACTGGTCTTGCCTCCAAGCTGGTCTTGCTTCCACTCTTGCTCCCTCCCCTCCAATCCATGCTCCAAAATTGCCAGTGATATTTTACAACTAAAAATGAGAAGGCTTCTACTCGTTCTCTTTGTCCAGCTGGGGGGAAAAAATATCCCAATTCCTTCCCATGGCCCTAACTCTGATTTCATCTCTCCTTTATCCACTCCACTCAGTTATACCAGCCTTCCGTCAGTTCCTAATATATGTCAAGCTCTTTTTGCCTGAAGGGTTTTGCCCTTGCTGTTGCCTCTGCCTGGAACATTCTCCCCCTAGGGCTTGGCACGGCTGGCACGATCTCATCCTTTAGGTATTAGCTTAGAGGTCACCTTCTGAGGAAGGTCTTTCCTGAACACTGAATCTAAACCTTGCCCCAAACTTGCTTCCAGAACCCTGTTAATTTCCTTCATAGTACACATTGCAGGTTGTAATAACTTATTTGTCCCCGCTAGAATGAAGGATGCACAAGGGCAGAGACTGCCTATGTCTCAGCCATAGATTTCTTTTTCTTCTTAAGTAAACTATGTTATTGAAGTATAACCTATATTCAAAGAAATGTGTACATCCTAAGTGTACAGGCTGGGGCGCCTGTTTGGCTCAGTTAGTAGAGCATGTGACTCTTGATCTCAGGGTCATGAGTTCAAGCCCCACATTGGGCATGGAGCCTACTTAAAAAAAAAAAAAAAAACTAAGTGTATAAGTCAATGATTGTCACAAATGAACACACATGTGTAACCAGCACCCAGATCAGGAAATAAAACATTCCCATCCCCTCAGAGTTCCCCCACATGACTCTTGAAAGCTAAATACTATCCTGGTCAGATTCATTTTTGCCAGTTTTGAACTTTATATAAATTGAATGATCCCTAATGATGCTCACATCCGCAGAACTTTTAAATGTTACCTTGCATAGCAAAGGGAACTTTGCAGATGTGATTGAGTTAAGGACCTTGAGATGGGGAGATTATGCTGGATTATTGGGTGGGCTCAGTGTCATCATAGGCTCTTTAAAAGCAGAAGAGGGAAGGAGAAAGGTCAGAGTGATGCAGTATGAGAAAGATTCAACCTGCTGTTGATGGCTTTGAAGATGGAAGAAGGGGGACACAAGCAATGTGGGTGGTCTTTAGAAGGAGCAAAAAGCAAGGAAACCGATTCTTCCCTAGAGCTTCCAGAATGGAATACAGCCTTGGAGACACCTGTATTTCAGCCAGTGAGAGCCATGTTGGACTTCTAACCTACAAAACTGTCCGACAGTAAGTTTGCGTTGTTTCACATCACTAAATTTGGGGTAAATTGTTACCGAAACAATAGGAAACTAATAAAAGTATTTACTTTTTATGCCTGGCATCTTTCACTCAACATTTTATTTATACTGTACAATATTCCATTGCATGCGTATGCCACATTTTATTCATCGACTATTGATGGACATTTGGGTTGTTTCCAGTTTGGGCTATTTTCAGTTGTGCTGCTATGAACATTCTTGTATATGTCTTTCATTAACATATCCACATATTTCTGTTGCACATATATAGGAACAGAATGGCTGGATTATAGCATCCATATATGATGGATGCTTCGATGCATTCCCCAGACTCTCTTTCAGAACTGAAGGATTTGTTCCCCCAGCTGCTGGGAAGTCCTCAGCTGCCAGCCCTCTCTAAGAAGAGAGGAGCTGAAAAGAGCTCCTTTGCCTAAGATCACACTGCTTGTCATTCACCACCTGCATCCATTCAATGACTCTCCCCATTGCCCTCTCCCCATTGCCACTTGGAATAGCTTTGGAAGGTCTCTCCAGATTCAGAGCTGTCCAGAGTCAGGGGAGGCTTTTGTTAAGGTCACATCTCAACCCAATTCCTCCCTATGCAAACCCTGTTTCCTTCTCTTTCCCTGCAAGTGTTGATGCTTCTAAAGAAGTTGAACACTTTGTCACATGTTTGTTGGGTCATTTGGTCATTTGTAAAGTGCCTGGTCAAGTCTTTTACACACTTTTCTACTGGGCTGTCTTTCCTGTGGATTTGCAGGTATTCTTTCTATATTCTGGATACAAGCCCTTTGTTGGATATATTTGCCACATATATTCAGAGTTGGATATACTCAGGATGCCTCAACAGTCTTAATAACAATCAGTTACATGAATGCTCATGAATGCTTGAGTCTGATAACTCCTTTAAGGAAAGAATGCTTAGAAGGTGAAATTGTGTATGGTTTTAACTGTTGTAACTGGATATAGCATATGGAAAGAGAGGGAAGGGGAGGGAAACAGGACCTTAAAGGGAAAGGTCCAGAATGCAGGTAACACACCCTCAAACTTCGCCACTCCTGGCCTGAGGCGTCCAGCCACAGATATTTAAACACACAACTTCTCAAAGGTAATCGTAAATAAATATTCATTCAAAGAGTGTCCATGGAAGGTCCTAACGGGCCAGCCTCTTCTAGGCACTAAGGAGCCAGCTGTGAACAAGAGAGGCACGATCTGTGCTTTCAGGAGATCTAAAGGGAGAGAGAGATAACAGCAGGTAAACAAAATAAAATCATTTCAGACAGTGAGCGGTAAACCGAAGGGGTCGGGCGTTAGGGGGAGGGGGAGGTTGAACTAGCAAAGGCCCCACCAGGGCACCAGGGAGATCCCGCCCTCGGCCCCGCCTCCATATTTGCATACGTCTCCTGACTGGCCAGCGGCGGCCGGCCCCACCTCTCGGAGCAGGCGGCTAGGGAAGCGCGGGGCGGATCCCGCCAAGATGCAGCGGCGGCTCCGGGTGTCGCCGGGCGGGCAGGGGGCAGCGCGGGCCGGAGCCGGGCAGGGGGCGCCCCCCGCGGCCCCCGCGCACTCCTAGCGCCCCAGACGTGCCGGCGGACTCCGACCGTCCTTGCCACCGTCCCGCCCGCCGTCTCCGCCCCTCCACCCTTTGTGCCGCCGCCGTCCGGTGCCCCCGGCTCCGCAGGACCCCGGCCGGGCCGGACGCCGCGGCGCGCTAGGCCCGCGTGGGCGCCGGGTCGGCGGCCGATGGCGAGGGGGCGCGGCGCGGGCGGGGGCGCTGCAGCCCGAGTCCGCGACGCGGGAGGCCCGGCCGGCCTCCGCCGCATTGTCCCGGGCCCCGCGCCCCGGCCCTGAGCCGCGCCGCCGCAGCGCCCGCCTGCCGCCCGCCGCCCGCGGGGCCATGCGGAGAGCCGCCGGGATGGAGGACTTCTCCACAGAGGAAGAGGAGCCCTGGTACGACCAGCAAGACCTGGAACAGGGTGAGCACGGGGGCGTGGGTGCGGCGGGAGAGCGGGGTGCGCCCGGCGACCCCTGTCCGCTTCTCCATTGTTGAGCAGTATCACCCCGGGGAGGGCTGGGCTGGACCCGGAGCGCCGGACTCCGAGGGGTGATGCGTCTGGAGAATCGGGACGTGGAGAGAGGGAACGCTGCCTGGGAAGACCCGGGCGGGACCCGCGGAGCCGTGCAAAAGTGGGGGGAGCGGCCTTTCTTTTTCCCTGAACCACAGGGGCATACTTCACCCAGCTCACCCACCCCATCTTAGAGGCAGGAACTGTCCAGGCGCCCCTGGTATTGTTGGGGGCCTGAGTACTGGTTGGAAGTCTTTGAAGGCCGGGAGGTGGCTCCTTGGTTATGTTTTGCTGAGAGGAGAGAGAGAGAGAGAGTGAGAGTGAGTGTGAGAGTGTGAGTGTGTGTGTGTGTGTGTGTGTGTGTGTGTGTGTGTAGCGGAAAGTTATCCCATTCCAAATCCAGTGGCACCCTTCCCTGCCAGGATTCCTGAGCTCTGAAACTCCCAGAAAGTTTCCCCAACTCCCTTACCCTCCACCCAGGGAAGGTATAGGGGTTTGGGGACCCTGCTGGCCAAGAAGCAGCAAAAACTTGGAGTCTCCAATCTGCCGTCCCGAGGGGAAGGGGGTCCCCTGGCCCTTTCCCTCCCAGCCCTCTCTCAAATGACTCATGGTTCAGAGGGAACCAGGTTTGGGAATTCTGAGCAATGCACCAGACTAGAGCCTGAGTAAAGTGGGAGCCACCTCCCCCACTCCCATCTGAGGGTAGAGAGGGTGGCTGGAAGGGGTTTAGAATCTGGTGATGAGGTGGCCAAGGTGACATCACTCCAGGCAGGGGGCGGAGCTGTGGGACAGGAAGGAGGAGGAGGCCTAAGAGGGTCAGGGCCAAGGTCTCCTGGAACAGCGTCAAATCCACCCTCTCTTCCCCCAAAGTGCCTCATTCTTGGATGGTTAGAGCTGGAGTGGCAAGGAAACATGTCTAGGAGAAGTGACTACCATCACCCAGCAAGCCAGGCGAGTGTGGACACTAGTCTGATCCAGTGTGTACTAACACCCCTGCTCTGAGTCGCCATCCACTGGGGCCCCAGATGCCTAGCTTTGCCCTCGTGTGAAACATCTACCCAGATCCTGGAGCCTTTGTTTCCTGGCCCTGACCCACATCCCCACGTGGCAAGATTTGCTGGTAGATGAGACTGTCCTTGTACTCGGGAGCGTGGGTTAATCAGAGCCTCTGGGACCAGTGTGGGACTGGGGTGCTGGGCTGAACTCTGCCATAGTCTTTGCCCTGGAGTCTACCTCAGCCTCCCTGCGTGGAGTATGGTGTCCAGTACTGCCTGTGACAACACCCTCCCCTGTCCTGGGCACCACCCCCCAAATTTTGCATCCCACAAACACCTCCTCGGGCTGACACTTAAGTGTCGGACACCATCCTGGGAGCTGGGATAGTCTCAGCCCTGGCCTCCTGGGTGCACCTGGGCAGGTGGAGGTGGGCCTATAGCTAAGTGTGGGTGTTAGGATGCAGTAAGAGGGCTTCATGGAAGAGGCAGGCCTAGATGGAAAGACTGGAAGCTGGGCGCCTGGGAAGATGGCTTCCCAGGAAGCTGATGCTGATATTGCTGCTGTCTCATTTCATTCCCGCACCCCTAACAAAGTCTCTGGCATGCTGCCCAGCCCAGATGTGGGAGGAAGGAGCCAGAGAGTAGGGGTGGGAGACGTGCTGCTTCCGGAGAGCGAGAGGTGTCGAGATTCGAGCTGGGCTGGGCAGCCATGCTCTGGGACCAAGGTAGGGGCTGGCCTTGCTGGTCCGCAGTAGCCGGCCTTGTCTTGTGGCCCCAGGAGTAGCCAGGGCCCAGGAATAAGGAGGGAAACCAGAAATGAGGCAGTGTCTGAAGAAACCAGGGTTTGTGACCTAAAAGCAAATGTCCCCTCACCCTGGGCGAGGGCAGAAGGCCTTCTGTCTCTGTAGTGAGAGCAGAGAGCCTTCTGCTATGAGACTCATAAAGGTTTCTGCAAAAGACCCTCTGAGGTGGAGGGTGAATAGGGGCTGCCTGGGCATTCGAGGTGGAGGGAACACAGTACCAACCAAGGTACAGAGCAATGTGAGAAGACCACCCACGGCTAGAAGGTAGGAGCCATCTCGAGTGCCAGCGGTGGGCTCCCGGGAAACCTCAGGACAGCCACTGGAGCACCAGCTCTCAGAGCCCAGCACGGACAGCTGGATGATGGCGTGAAGCATGGGCCAGCCGCACTGGGGATCAGGTGCCTGTTGCACCCCCTTTCCCTGTCCCCAGTGCCTCTGAGTGGCTCAGAAGGTGGTTTGCTCAGCCAGCCTGGCCTCCCCTCTGTATTTGTCTCCCCCTGTCCTGAGGGCAGCCCCAACTGTACTTTCTGGAAGCTTGGCCTTCCAGATGCTGTTTGACTTGGATGCTGTTTTTTCCCAGTGGAGGGAGGCGGTTGGGACAAGCAAGGTCCTAGATCCTCACCATGTTCCCTCCGCCCACTGACACCAGCACCTGTAAAAATAGAAAAAGCCATTGATCGTTAAACACAGGTTCTCTCTCTCTGCCCGCCTCCCCTCCTGACCTTGCACCAGGCATGGCAGGCCCTGTGGTACCTCTTTCCGAGCTGAGACAGGGCTGCTGAGTCACAGACTTGAAGACCTGGGTGCCTGACCTTGAGTCTCAGCCTCGGGCCAGAGCTCTGACATGGCAAGGGGAGGGGGGTGACCGGAGCCCAGTTGTGTGGACCCAGAGTTCCTGACATTTGTGCCCTGGAGGTTGTAAGCAGGAACCCTGCAGCCCTGCCAGGTGGTAGATTGCCTCCTCCCACCCACTTTATCTTTGTCCCTTCATCCCTGTGCCTGTCCCCTGTCCCTTTCCTACCTCTCTGCTCCAGAGTCTGTGGGTCCCACCCCAACCCCAACCAGTGGGGACAGTGGGGTTTCAGGGTTTCTTTTCAAAGACATCCTCGTGGCTCCCAGCCATTCCCTCTCAGGCCTTTAGGGCATTGCTCATGGGGAGCACATCAGCAGGCACTCAGAGGGCAAAACTGCTGAAACCCACTACAGGAGACCCCAGAAAATCCCAGGGTCCAGGTGGGGGGGGTGCCCATTTAGACTTGGTACCTCCCCCCAGCTTGGTCCAGTGTGACCATTTATCCGGCCATGACAGGCTATTTATGACTCCAGCGTCTACTTCCTGCTTAGCCAGCTCCCCCATTCTCCCACCCCGAGGCCTCCCCCACCCCTGGTCCAAGGGGAGCTGTACACCGCCCCCCCCCCCCCCCGGAGCCCAGAGCCATCACTAGCCCTCTGCTAGCTAGTGTACCTTCCCCAGTACTTGGCTCCAGCCAGTCCCCTGCTCTGCAGCTTCTAGACTTCTCCCGTGATCCCTCCTGGCAACTTCGACCAGCTTAGCTTACATTGTGATCCGGTTTCCCCGAGACAGTCTCTGAGGTTCTCCCCCACCCCAAACAGCTTCTATTGTGTTCCTCCCCACCCCTGAGTCACTGGGCGGCCTGGTTACATTCGCTGCCTTCACAGGGCAAGCTTCTGTGTCCTTGGTTTATAGTGACTTGCAGCTGCCCCAGCCCAGCGGTAGAAATACACAGCTCAGGTGCTCACCTGGCAAGAAAAGCGCAAAATGCAGTTGTTTGTGGCCTTTCCTCACTCAGCTTCGGAGCCTGAGGTCTTGGACTCTAGGTTAAGCTACAGGAACTCCAAGCAGTCCACCCATGGAGGCTGTACCCCAATGCCAGCATTGGTAGCAATGGCCTCTTCACAGGCCACCTGCCAGTTCCCAGAGGAGAAAGCCCCGATGAGTGTGGCCCTCTGTTCTTTTTCATTGCTACCTGAGTTGTTTGATACTGTTTGGGGATGAGCCATATGTTCACCATCTCATTTCAGAAAGTAGGAAGATGGTGTGGCTGCCTCATCACGAAGCGGGGGTGGTCTTGCTGGGCTCCCGAATTCGCACCAAGCACTCAACCTAACGTAGGGCTGCGCTATGATACTCACATCAAACCTCACACTTTGTAGACGGATGCCTCCAGACGCCTTCACACTTTGTAGATGTTTGCCCAACTTATAGTTCATAAATTCATACTGCAAGTGGCCCCATTCCCCTCCCAGTCTGTATTAGGTAACTGGTTTTTCTCGCCATCATCATCCGAAGTTCATTGCTCAAAGCTGAAGGTTCTTATCTGAGATGTATATGATTATTTTTTTTTAAAGATTTTATTTATTTATTCATGAGAGACAGAGAGAGAGAGAGAGGCGGAGGGAGAAGCAGGCTCCCAAGGAGCAGGGAGCCCAATGCGGGACTCGATCCCAGGACCCTGGGATCATGACCTGAGCCGAAGGCAGACGCTTAACCATCTGAGCCACCCAGGCACCCTATATGATTTTTTTTTTTTAAGATTTTATTTATTTGAGGGGCGCCTGGGTGGCTCAGTCGTTAAGCGTCTGCCTTCGGCTCGGGTCATGATCCCAGGGTCCTGGGATCGAGCCCCACATCGGGCTCCCTGCTCGGCGGGAAGCCTGCTTCTCCCTCTCCCACTCCCCCTGCTTGTGTTCCCTCTCTCGCTGTGTCTCTCTCTGTCAAATAAATAAAATCTTTAAAAAAAAATAAGATTTTATTTATTTGAGAGAGAGAGAGAGAGAGTGAGGGGAAGAGCAGAGGAGGAGGGAGAGGACAAGCAGACTCCACGCTGAGCGCCAAGCCCAGTGCGGGGCTCGATCTGACCTGAGCTGAACCTGAAACCAAGAGTCGGATGCTCAACCCACTGAGCCATCCAGGCGCCCCTGATTTTTTTTTTTCATTGGCTGAGGTAGCTGTTTAGGAAAACAGCTTTTGTTTTCCCAGGCTAGGTTATTGCAGCCTTTCTCCGGGATAGCAGCTTTGCACTCCTCCAGGAAACTCCTCTGGGTGACATCCGGGCACAGGGCCCCGCTCCTGCCTGAGGCCCAGCCTGAAGACTCCACTCTGGCTGTTTCAAAACCTTACCTGTATGTGTGGGAGCAGACTCCAGGCTTGTTCCCGACAGGTAGCTGGGCCTTTTGTCCAGGTCCTCTGGGTTCTGTAAGGTGATGTCAGTCCGACCCCCAGCCTGGCTGAGAAAAAGCCCGAGGCCCTGCTCTCCTAGGCCCACAGGGAGTCGCTGCTCTCCTAGGCTCTTCTGAGAAGCCTCCTCCCCAGACCTGGCCGGTGCCCAGCAAGGGGCTCAGCTGAAACAACTGTATTGATGAAACTGTCTAGGGGGGGACTATAGAGACGCTCCATCCTCTGGGGAGTCTAGAACGATCACTGTCTGAACAGGAAAGTATTAAAGACTTGAATCCCTGGACCACATCACATCGACCCCAGCAGAGTTGCCTTTATGCATCTCGATCTGGATTTATACCATCAGCCTAGATGGAGGGCTGTTTTAAGAAACAACCTCACAATGGGAAAAAGACCCAAGCTTTCCTGGACAGCATTTTGGCAGAATGAATCAAATAGGCCTACTCTTTGTCCCGGTGATTCTGTTTCTGGGAAAGGATCTTCAGGATATAGGCAGTGATTTGCACCAAGATCTTTGTACTATGAATTTCTGTAGTTTAATTTTTTAAAAGATTTTATTTATTTGTTTGAGAGAGAGAGAGTATGAGTGGGGGAGCAGGGCAAAGGGAAAAGCAGACTCCCCGCTGAGTAGGGAGCCTGACGTGGGGCTCGACTCCAGGACCCTGGGATCATGACCTGAGCAGAAGGCAGATGCTCTACCGACTGAGCCACCCAGGTGCCCCCAGTTACATTTTTTTTTTTTAAGATTTTATTCATTTATATGAGAGAGAGCACATGAGAGGGGGGAGGGTCAGCGGGAGAAGCAGACTCCCTGCTGAGCAGGGAGCCCAATGCGGGACTCGATCCAGGGACTCCAGGATCATGACCTGAGCCGAAGGCAGTCGCTTAACCAACTGAGCCACCCAGGCGCCCAACCCCAGTTACATTTTTAACAGAAAAAAAAAAAGGGAAATTCCTAAAAATCCAACAGTAAGGGCTACTTAGGGACCTGTATACAATAGAACATTCACACCCACTAAAAATGGCCCTGTAGATCCATGTGCACACAGAAAGCTGTTTATGCCAAATTGTGAAATGAAAAAAAGCAGGTACAGAAAAACATTCTGGTCACACAAAATCGTTACTATAGCAGCTCTAAGCCTAGAAAGCTGTTTAGAAGGATGGTTACCTGCGTGTTGACAGCATCTTTCTCTAAGTGGGGCATTTTCTTCTACTTGCTTGCTCCCCTCTCCTCTCCCGCGCCGCACGGACCCTAACTCTAATTACTTACAAATGGCACTATTCTTTTGATAACTATTTGAGGCCATGTCCATTTGTTTGTGGAATTCCCAGTTATAGATCTAAGAATATATGAGGTACATTTTCAAGTAATATTTTGGTCACCTTTGTTAACCTTTCTGTACTGTTTGATTTTTTTTACATCAAGTACACCTTCACACAAGCCTTAAAGCAATTTTAAAAAGAAAAGAGCCTTAAAAAAAAAAAAAAGAGGGGCACCTGAGTGGCTCAGTCAATTAAGCATTTGCCTACAGCTCAGGTCATGTTCCCAGGATCCTGGGATGGAGCCCTGCATCGGGCTCCCTGCTCAGCGGGGAGTCTGCTTCTCCTTCTCCCTCAGTGTGTTTGCGGTGTGTTTGCTCGTGCTCTCTCTCTCCCAAACAAACAAATAAATCTTTTTTTACAAAGAAAGAGAGAGAGAGAGGAGAAAGAGAGGAAGGAAGGGAGGGAGGGAGGGAGGGAGGGAGAGCCTTGTGAACTCCACCTGAGTCTGTCTACCGACCTCCTTAAGGGCCTTGCCCCCACCACCAGTCTCTGTCTCCTGATTAAGCTGCCTGAATCTTTTTTTTAAAAACAGCTTTACTGAGATGTAATTCACACACCAGGTAACTCACTCACTTAAAGTGCACAGCAGTGCGACAGTCTCCAGCATATTCACAGTGCAGTCATCCCCATTGTCAGCTTTAGAACATTTTCATCATTCTGAACTCTTCTTAGAAATAAAAGAAATAATATATTTTCCCTTGATAATAATAAATATGCCATTCCCTTTGTTTCTAAGAAGAGTGAGGCATATATATGGAGGAATATCTACCCCAAATGTCTAGTTACCCTCGCACAACCCCAGACCCACTAGAGAGAATTTTTAGGGATTCCAGCACCTGCCACTTCCTTTTAACCCCCCCTCCCCCTCCCCACCACACAATCCCCTAAAAACAGGCTGGATCCCCTCCCAGCCTGACAGTGTTCATTTACTTTCGGCTGGGATGGGGGAGAGTAGGTTCCAGTCCTGTAGGGTACAAGAATCAGGGCTGCTTGGGGGAAGAGGATGATGGTTTTGCTGCCCAGGGAAAGGAGGTTTCTGAGAGGGGTCCATGTCATTAGAACCAAACGGTACCTGACCAAGGCCAGGAGACCTGAATTCTGCTTCCAACGTGGCCATAACCTTGGGCAGGTCATTCTTCGCTCTCATTCTCCAGCCTGTCACCCATAGAATAAGGAGGTTAGGCCAAACAGCTCTGAAGCCTCATCCAGTTCTAATACCCAGCAAGCCTTTCTGCTCCCTTCCAATGTCAGCGAGCTCCGGGTCACCCTTCCAAACCCAGCTTGCAAGCTGCCCATTGCAGGAGCCTCCAGCCGGCCCCAGGAAGAGTGAGCTCGCCCTTACCTGTCATCCCAGAGCACTTTCCCCATGTCTGTTGGTTGTCTTAGCACATTCCTCCCACTCATTCTTTCAAGGATTATTTATTCATTTATTTATTTGAGAGAGAGAGGGAGAGAGCACAAGCTGGGGGGATGGGCAAGGAGAAACAGACTTCCCCACTGAGCAGATAGCCCAATGTGGAGCTCGATCCCAGGACCCCTGAGATCATGACCTGAGCCGAAGGCAGATGCTTAACCGACTGAGCCACCCAGGTGCCCCTCACTCATTCTTTCAGAAAATATTTATTATACACCTCCTCTACGCCAGGTACTCTTCTAGGTCCTGGGATGTCGGTGAACAAAATTGGCAAAATCCCTGCCCTATGAGCTTACAATTAGTTGGGGTCGGGGGGGAGATGAACAAGATAAATGAGCAAATGGTTTGGTAAGTTAGATGGTGGTATGCGCTGAGGAGAAAAACTAAGCCGAGAGGGAGTGCGAGGTGGGGGAGGGATGACTTTGAATCAGTGGTTGGGGAAGGACTCCTGGAGAAGGTGACATTTAAGCACAGATTTGAAGGAGGAGAGGGACAAGCCCTGGGAGTGTCTGGGGAGACGACATTCCAGACAGAAAGGACAGTCAGTGCAAAGTTGTAGCTCCTAGCTTACATCCCCTTCGAGGCCTGGAGGCTCCCTGAGGGCAGCTCTGTGTCCTGGTTGTCTTGGGGTCCCCAAATCATAGCCCAAAGTGAATACTCAGAATATTTATGGGAGTCCTCTGAGCTCGTTCAGCTGCTCATTGTTACTCCCACCCTCTGCCCCCCCTCCACTAGACTTGCACTTGGCCGCAGAGCTGGGGAAGACCCTACTGGAGAGGAACAAGGAGCTGGAGGAGTCTCTGCAGCAGATGTACTCCACCAATGAGGAGCAAGTGCAGGAGATCGAGGTGAGGGGCCACATAGGCCCTGCATGTGCTCCCCCACCCATTAAGGACCCCTTGGCCTATGGTGCCTTTGTGTAACTTAGAGAAAGGTGCCCTCTTAGGTGACACAGCTTTGGCCCCATAGCCTTGTGCAGTTCAGAACCTGTACAACTATCCCAGGCGGCCCTATCGCGCCACCATCTTTACCCCCCACTCTGCCGCCGACAAATTTCCCAAAGCAAATGTGTTCCTAGAAGTGGGAAGAGGTCCAGGTGAACACATTTCCCCCAACCCTCTCCTGAAAGGGTACTCAATCCTCTCCCCTCCAGTACCTAACCAAGCAGCTGGACACGCTGCGGCACATGAATGAGCAGCATGCCAAAGTGTACGAGCAGCTGGACCTGACAGCCCGAGACCTGGAGCTGACCAACCAGAAGCTGGTGCTGGAGAGTAAGGCTGCCCAGCAGAAGATCCATGGGTGAGGGCCGGGGGGCGGGCTGGGGGGCGAGCGAGGGAGAGGTCAGGTTGGGTTGCATGTGGGCATACTGTCCGGTGGGTGTGACCCATGCTCCTTCTCCCAGAAGCCCAGGCCTGGGGACCCGGGATGGTAGTGAGATTGCCCTTGTCAGTTTCGGGTGGTTTCATGTTCAGGCCACAATCCCTCGAAGCCCCAGCTACACACCAGGCTCTGTTTAGGCACTGGGGATACAGCGATGGGGATACAGAGACCGTCCCGCCCTCTGGGAGCTCACAGCCCGGGAGGGAAGGCAGGCATGTAAATACTTTATTGCGGTGCAGGATGGTAAGTGCTCAAAGGGTGTGGGAGGAACCGAGGTGATACAGAGGAGAATGGTCAGCTCAGCCGGGGAGGCGCAGAAGAAGGGCGGGTCCTGGGTACACAGGGAGTTCTCGTCTGACCTCAGCACCAGGCAGCAGGGCCCATCTTTCCCCATCCCTGAGTCCCTCCAGGCCTGCAGTGAGGAGGGCTGGCCCCATGCCGTTAAAATCCCTCCCGTGTGCGCCCCCCCACCACCCAGGCTCACAGAGACCATCGAGCGCCTGCAGGCCCAGGTGGAGGAGCTGCAGGCCCAGGTGGAGCAGCTGCGGGGCCTGGAGCAGCTGCGGGTGCGCCGAGAGAAGCGGGAGCGCAGACGCACCGTCCACACCTTCCCCTGCCTCAGGGAGCTGTGCACCAGCCCCCGGTAGGTGAGGGCGCCCCGTGGGGGGCAAGCCCAGACCCTGCACGGTGTCCCTGCATTCCGGAGAAAGGAGAGGGTGGGCCCCAGGCAGCGGGTGGGAATGAGAGTTGGTGCACCGTCAGGCTGTCGGAGGGACTGGCCCTGTTGCCACCAACCGTCAGCAGCTGGCATTGACCGAGCCCTGGCCACGTGCCCACCGCTCTAAGTGATTTCATTCCCGTGGCAATACCATGAGCTATGGTCTATCATCCTCACCGCTCAGGTGAGGAGACGGAAGCTCAGAGCTTACGTGAGCTTATCCAGGGTCACCTCTTCAGGAAGCTAGAATTCCGACTCAGGAGGAGTTAACCACTACACCTTTCAGTCCCCCCGCTTTTTTTTCTTTAGAGAGGGAAGTGGGGGGGGCAAAGGGAGAGGGAGAGAGAATCTCAAGCAGGCTCCATGCTGGACATTCCCATTAAATCTGAAAGGGATGGCCTCTTAATATAAAAATACATAATTGTGGGGACACCTGGGTGGCTCAGTTGGTTGGGCATCTGATTCTTGGTTTCAACTCAGGTCACGATCTCATGGGGCATGAGATGGTGCCCACTAGGGGCTCCATGCTCAGCAGGGAGTCCGCTGGAAGATTCTCTCCCTCTGCACTTCCCCCCCACACATGCACACACTCTCTCTCAAATAGGTAAATAAGTCTTTTTTTTTTTTTTAAGATTTTATTTATTTATTTGACAGAGAGAGAGCACAAGCAGTGGGAGCAGCAGAGGGAGAGGGAGAAGCAGGCTCCTGGAGGAGCAGGAACACCGATGCGGGACTCGATCCCAGGACCCTGGGATCATGACCTGAGCGGAAGGCAGACACTTAACCGACTGAGCCACCCAGGCGTCCAAAATAAATCTTTAAAAAAAATGTTTTTGGGCGTCTGGGTGGCTCAGTTGGTTCAGCGACTGCCTTCGGCTCAGGTCATGATCCTGGAGTCCCGGGATCAAGTCCCGCATCGGGCTCCCTGCTCAGCAGGGAGTCTGCTTCTCCCTCTGACCCTCCCCCCTCTCATGCTCTCTCTCTATCTCATTCTCTCTCTCAAATAAATAAATAAAATCTTTAAAAAAAAAATTTTTTTTTTTAAAGACATATTGTGTATTTAGTGGGTATTTCAATAAGGGTCCTGGCATGAGACAGTGCCTTGCACAGAGTGATTAATGAAGAGGTATGGACGAAAGTGTAGGGAACGGCAGGGACACTGCGGTACTCTAGGGTTGCAATAGCAAGGGGCTGTTACCATCCCTAGGCCTGAAGGGGCCAGGGAAGGGAGGTTCCTGGAAGGTCAGGAGGTGCTGCCCGACCAGCACTAACCAGGGAAGGAGTGTGGGGAAGACCCTCCCTGACCTGCCTCTGTTCCTGCCCTCTGACCTCCTGCCCCTGCCTCCCTCTGGTTGAGCTCAGGAGAGAGCAGAAACCTGGCTGAAGCAGTTCACTGTGGTCAGCCGCCCCGGGCGGAGAGCAGGGCGAGAAAGGGCGGAGAGTGGATCTAGAGGGGCAAACAGAATATCTTCCCCAGTGGACGGGAGAGGTGTTAAGCGTGGGGAGCTGGATCCGGGCCCTTGGCCTTGACCGGATTCTACCGGCCCTCCCCTGCCCCTTCTCAGGTGTGAGGATGCCTTCCGCCTGCACAGTTCCTCCCTGGAGCTGGGCCCGCGGCCCCTGGAGCAGGAGAACGAGCGGCTGCAGACCTTGGTGGGTGTGCTGCGTTCCCAGGTGAGCCAGGAGCGGCAGCGCAAGGAGCGCGCGGAGCGCGAGTACGCGGCGGTCCTGCAGGAGTACGCGGAGCTGGAGCGGCAGCTGTGCGAGATGGAGGGCTGCCGCCTGCGCGTGCAGGAGCTGGAGGCCGAGCTGCTGGAGCTGCAGCAGATGAAGCAGGCCAAGACCTACCTGCTGGGCCGGGAGGACCACCTGGCCGAGGCCCTGCTCGCGCCCCTCACCCAGGCCCCCGAGGCCGATGACCCCCAGCCCGGCAGCGGGGACGACTCGGCCGCCCAGGACGGCGTCTCCTCGCCGGCCGCCTCCCCGGACCACGCTGTACGCAAGAGCTGCAGCGACACCGCGCTCAACGCCATCGTGGCCAAAGACCCCGCCAGCCGGCACGCGGGCAACCTCACGCTGCACGCCAACAGCGTGCGCAAGCGCGGCATGTCCATCTTGCGGGAGGTGGACGAGCAGTACCACGCGCTGCTCGAGAAGTACGAGGAGCTGCTGAGCAAGTGCCGACAGCACGGCGCCGGGGTGCGGCATGCCGGCGTGCAGACCTCGCGGCCCGTCTCCCGGGACAGCTCGTGGAGAGACCTTCGTGGGGGCGAGGAGGGCCAGGGGGAGGCCAAGGCAGGGGAGAAGAGCCTGAGCCAGCACGTGGAGGCGGTGGATAAGCGGCTGGAGCAGAGCCAGCCCGAGTACAAGGCGCTTTTCAAGGAGATCTTTTCCAGGATCCAGAAGACCAAGGCCGACATCAATGCCACCAAAGTCAAGACGCACAGCAGCAAGTGACCCTTTCCCGGCCTGCAGCCTCCCCCAGGGTCCGGCCACGGGGCCCCTCCTGCCTGGGCCATGCAGCCTCTGGTGAGGGAGGGAGCCCATCAGCAGCAATACGGCCCAGGGGAGGCTGCTCTCTGGCCCAGGGAGTGTGTGGGGGACGCAGCTTGTTCTCAGCTCACTCGGGAGGTGGCCAACCTGTAACACATCTGGCCTCCCAGGATCCTCCTCCATCCTGCGTCAGCCCAAAGACGCAGCTAAGAGTTGCAAAGCCAAACGTGTGCGCACGTCCCCCCACCCACCCCACCCCCCCCGGATTCCCAGCTCCCCAGCCCTTGGCTTCCTGACCCTGGGCCTTGTTCACAGATTTGTGGCCAAGCTTCTGAAAGCCATTCTGGACCACTTGGCTTTTTTCTTTTTCTTTTTTTTCTAAGTTTTTGTTTTGTTTTGTTTTTTGTTTTGAGAGATTTGCAATGCAAGGTCTCCCTGACCCCTTGCCACAACTGAAAACACTTGAAGGGGGATCCCAGAGCCAGCTGTTGCAGGTTCCAGGGGTCTCCTGGACCACCCACTGCTTCTCCCCAGCTGCGACGCGCTGTCATTCCCTTAGCACCAGCTGTCCCACGCCCAGGGTCCTGACCAGGTCAGAGACGGCCCCTGCCATGGAGAGCAGAATGCCTCAGCCAGGCCTGGAGTGCCCCCCACTTCTCCCTGGAGACCATCAGCCCACTGCAGATCTGTAGCCAATCAGAGGAGGGGAACAGGGAGCCCCTCGGCAGCCATACATGAACAGTGCGCCCTGCTTCCCTCAGAGCCAGTCTCCTCGGGCTCCAGCCCTGGAAATGCCTTCTGGCCATTAAGCCTTCCAGGAGTCTGGGCGGTGGGGAGCCCCCATCTCTGCACGCCACCTCTGACTTGCCAAGCTTGGCCTCTGCCTGCCCCCATCTCAGGGACCATGATGTGTCTCATTCACTCCCATGCTCCCCACAGGCCGACCCCTCCTCAGATCATGCCTGCTACCCCCAGAATATCCCAGGAGTGTGCCACCAGCCAATGGTCCCAGCATCCGCCCCTGCCCCCCTTCAGTGGGGACTGCCCAAGATTCCCACTCTATACTGAACAGTATTGAAATGGGACCTGGTGGAGAGCATGTCTCCTCTCCCATAGAATGCCTGTTCTGAAGCTCTCACCTTTGTGGGGGGCTTTTGAGGACCCACCTGGGTCACAGGTTAAACCTTTTATTAAGGCTTCAGAAAGTCCAGCTTCAGCTAAGAGATGTCCAGGTCCCCAGCTTGCCCTGAGCAGTTCTTCAGGGTTTCCAGTTCCTTCTACCACCCATCCTGAGATCCTAGAAATTGGAGGAGCCACACAGCCTGGTGGAAGGGGGGAGCCCTGGCCTCTGTGCTGGGAACCCAGGAGGGACCTTCATGCCTTATCTGTTTCTAAGGGGTAAAGGGGTTTTCTTAACAAGCATGCCCGACCTCCCTGGAGGCGCTACCCTGCTCTCTGGGCAGCACTGTGATGAGCGCTGTCGGCTGGTCCTTCCGTTCACACATCTTGGAACCCTTTGTCCTTTGGAGCTGGGCAGCTCCCAGCCCTCCGTGTGTCTCTGTCATCTAGAGTGGAGGGGATAGGGTGGGGGAAGGGCTCCTCCTGTTTGCTCCCCAGTTCTGTAGCGGCCGACCAGCGTCACCTTTGAAGTATACACGAGAGAAATATATTTACAAATGCTTTATTCTCTTCTTTAATAAAAAATGCACCAATATTCTAAAAGCAGAAATGGCCCTAGAGCCATGGTCCTGTCTTTGTGCATCTCACACACCTGCCTCTCATCACACAGCTCTGGGGCTGGGGGCAGAGGGGGGTGTCCTGAGCTTCACTCTCCTGGGATCCTGCAGCCAAACAGCCGAATGCCTGGGGGTGTTATCAGGGGACTGGGCAGATAAGGGGTGGTGGTGAAGGAAGCAGTTTCCAGGAAGAAGGGGCAGATTTGCCCACTCACTCTGCACTGTCTGCTCAGCCCTTCAGGGAGGAAGGAAGGTGGGTCTGGAATAGAGCTAGTGAAGACTGGATTTCCTACCCCAGTGCTGCAGAGAAAAAAAATAAACGCCACCCGATCTCTGAAAGTAAAAAGAAGTTCCTGATCATCCCCCTCGCGGCAGCGAACTTTTGTTGCCTGCTGACTTCGTGCCAGGCAGTGTCAACCTTGGGAGGCAGCTATAAAATCTCTGTTCTACTGATGGAGATTCTCAGGCTTCGGGGTTAAGTTAGTAATTCAGAGTCCCATAGAAATATTCAAACCCCAAACTGACCAGTTCCACTCTGCAATACTGCACATGCCTATCTCTTTGTAATGTTTAGTTTTAAGAGCCAGTCCGACCCAGGGCACTCCAGAAAAGAAGAAAGGAAAATCCTGTGGTCCCCAACTCACAGGCCAGAGAGAAGGGCTGGTGCCTGCAAGCTCTTTGAAGCTGCCAGGAATGGCTTGGTGATGCTTTGTCTTTTCTTCCCTTCTTTCTTACCTCTGAATGTCCCCTTCTTGAAGCCCCATTTCAGCCCCTGGAGGGCCAAGGAGGGGAAGGAAAAGGCTGGCCTCAGCTGTTGGTGCCCACCTTTTGAAGGGGACAGGTGCCACCTCTTAGGCCTGTTTCTTCCAGAAGGGCCTCTATTCTGGAGGGTTCACAACAGCAGCAGGTGAGAAGAGCTTGCTAGCTGCTCTTCTCTCCACCCTGGGGTAGCTCGTCTCACTCTCTCCTCTATCCCGCCGCCCCCCCCTTCCAGAATCCAGGCCACCAGATGGCCTGAGCAGGCTGTGTTTATTTGAGGCCATGGAAACCTACAGCTCCTTTCTTCTATCACTCTGGGTCAGGAGCAGGGCTGGAGCCCAGCCTCAGAGCAATGATGCCATGAAATGGTGCTGACTTTATTATTCATAATCCCTGAGCTGTCGACCTAAGTGAGTCCCTGGCTTTGCTCCCTGGAGCAGCTTATGCCTGTCACCATAGAGACGCTTCAGTTCCCTCTGAGGTCTTGGGACTAAAACAGGGAGGGACCCAAGAGATTCCCCTTCCAGCCTAGAGCCCAAAAGGCAAATGTCTATCGCCATTCCCTTCCTAGTTGGCGCTTACAAAGCCAGTGCCTGGGAAGTAGTTTATTCCTTCCTAAAGAATATGCCTGTAGCGATGAGACTAAAATGGTAAAGCCTCGATTTGATGACAGTCTCCTGTTTCAAACAGCCAGCATCCTTAGGGACATATTTTTCTAGGTAATTGTGCTTTTACTAAAAATAGAACTCTTCATTACAAAACAATCACTAGGATGACTAATAATCACTAATCATTCATTGAGCTCTGTTTCCGTTAACCACAATGCCTCTCTCCAAAGGAACTTAGCCAACACTTAGCTCTCTCCAAACACTGCTTGCTCCGCTTTGAACCTTTCTTGGAGTTAGAACTTCTGTTTTGAGGTTCATGTCTTAAGAACCCTGGAAAAGGGCTCTGCTTAGCCTGTCTGTGGCTGCCTGAATCTCTACCCCCTTCCCCAGCATTCCTTTATCTCCTGGCTAGGAGAAACTGTCATCATGCCCCACAAAGCTGTTGCTTCTGTGAAGGGGTGTGGGTCCACTTTTAAAAACATGTCTTTCTCCACCTGCCTGCTTCTCCTCCCATCTGGTAATTTGTCTTGCGGAGACTTCACACACCTGCTCAGCCGGGATTTGCTTACACTGCCTTGTGAATAAACCTGAAGTTACTAAAACTCGTTTCTAGCAGAATTCACCTTTCAAGAACACTGCCAAATAACTCATCTTATGAATATTTATTGAGTATCTGTGATGTGCCAAGTTCTGGGTGCTGGGGACTCAGCAGTGAGCCAGTGCCCCCACCCCCACCCCCACCCCCAGAGCTTATTATATTCTGACTGGAGACGCAATAAACTAGAAAAAAAGAAGATAAAGTAGAGCAGAGTCTGAGTAAAGGGGATGGAGACGAACTAGGCCAGGCAGGGCAGGCCGCATTGATGGACCTTGTGAAACTTGGAGGGGAGAGCGGTCCGGGAGGGGGGCACAGCCCCAGAAAAGGACAGAAGTGGTGTTTCTGGGGGACACGGATTCCGGGGGTTCTTTTCACCAGGAGGCTCCCTTGAGAGCTCGCTGTCTGGCCAACAGTGGACCTCAGCGCTCCAACCTGGCCTCCCCGACGCGGCCGAAGGGGGAGCGTCTCACAGGTGCCTGGGAGATCAGCTCGCCGCCTCCCCGCGACCCCGGCGGGCACTAAAAGCCTCGCGGAACTAAAGTCCCGAGGGAAACAGGAGCCGGCGGGCCGCGGAAGGAAGCACCCACCGGAAGCGCCCCGAGAGCCGAACATGGCGACCGCTCGGTGCCTGCGCTGGAGCCTGAGACGAGCCGGGGCCTGGCTGCTCCCGCCGCCCGCGCGCTGTCCCCGGCGGGCTCTGCACAAGCAGGCAGATGGCACCGAGTTCCAGAGCATCTACAGCCTGGACAAGCTCTACCCGGAATCACGGGGCTCGGACACCGCCTGGAGGGTCCCGGTGAGCGGGGAGGGCTGGGCGGAAGGGGCGTTTCCCCGCCTCTGCTGGGGGACGTTGGGAAACCGGGGCCGCATTGGCCCGGCCGGAGCAAATTGGCCGCGGGAGGGAGCTGGTGGCCGGAGCGAGCGGGGCTGGGGCCGCGGAGCGGGTCCTGGCTCCCGGAGGCCTGGAGGTGTGCGGGCGTCGCGAGAGCAGGCTGAGTGTTTCTTACAGGACCACCAGCTTTTCCGCGTTCGTTCCCCGGCCTCCTGGCCCACGCGTGGGCATTTTCTCTCCAGAGTGGACAGTAAAACCCAAAGGCTGTTAAAGTGTTTGGAACCTTTTGGGAAGTTACACTGTCCATAGCTTCTAGGAATTCCAGCGCGCCTGAGGAAACAGGGCCTCTCTTCAGGATGCATTGATTGCCAGCCTGCTCGGTACAGGCTCTTTAATGGGCCTCGGGCAGGAGAAATAGGACCTAGCCAATTCTACTGCGTTTCCACCCACAGGGCTGAAAGAGAACATTCATTTATTCACTCACCCATTCAACAAACTTCAGCTGAAAGCATGGTGTGTGCACTATGTTAGGCATGGAGATAGGGAAGTTAAAAAAAAAAAACAAACCATAATCTGAATGCTTGTGGAACTTCTCATGGAGGGAGACAAGCAACAAATAAAATCAGAAGTATAGAGTATGTGAGATGGCCATAAGGACTTTGGGGGAAATAAAGGCTGGAAGGAAGGAGTGCTAAGGTAGGGGGAAGGGTTGCAGTTTTAAGTAGGATGGTCTAGGAAGCCTCTGGGAAGATGACATTTGAGTAAGGACCTGGAAGAAGCAAAGCAGTGAGCCATGGGAATAGTGGGGAGATGAACGTCCCTGCAGAGATGAACATTCCTGCGACCTCCTTAAAGCAATAGCGTGCTCGCCTTGTTTGAGGAACAGCAAGCAAGCCAGTGTGGCTGAGCAGGGGAGTCAGAGCAGATGAAGCTAAAAAGGAGAGGAATGGGGTGGGGGGAGGCCTGTTTACAGGGTTAATAGGCCCTTAGCTTTACTCCAAATGCCATGGGACGTATTGGGGATTTGAGGCAGAGGAGTGGAAAGATTCAACTTAGTTTTACAAGGATCATTCTTGGGGTGCCTGGCTGGCTCAGTTGGTGGAGCGTGCGTCTTGGGGTTGTGAGTTCAAGCCCTATGTTGGGTGTAGAGATTACTTAAAATCTTTAGGGGCGCCTGGGTGGCTCATTTGATTAAGTGTCTGCCTTTGGCTCGGGTCATGATCTCAGGGTCCTGGGATCGAGGTTATGATCTCAGGGTTCTGGGATCGAGCCCTGTGTTGGGCTCCCTGCTCATCGGGGAGCCTGCTTCTCCCTCTCCCTCTGCTTCTCCCCCTGCTTGTGCTCTCTTTCTCTCTGTCAAATAAATAAATAAGATCTTTAAAAAAATAAATGAATAAAATCTTTAAAAAAAAAAAAAGGATCACTTTTATAGAGCCTTACAGAGAGTAGACTGTAGAATGGCAAGAACAGGAAGGCCACTTATAAGATTGCAATAACACAGGCAACAGATGGTAAGCAGGGAGGAAGCACTAGGACTCATAAGAATTGGTCAGGTTCTAGATGTATTCTGAAGCGAAAGCCTGTAGGATTTGCTAATGTATTTTCTCTAAGAAGTGAAAATAAGAGAGGAATTTGAGTCTGGGATGGAAGAATTGAGTTGCCACTAATGGACATGAGAAAGTCGTTTGTTCTTTCATTCAACAAAAAGTTTATTGTGTACCTGCTGTGTCAGACACTGTTTCAAGCATTGCAGATCCAACAGACGTAGATAAAACGGATAGGGTCCCTGCTTCATGGAAGTGATGTTCTAGTGGAAGGAGCAAACAGTAAATAAATGGGGGAAAACATCAGGTAGTGAGAAGTAATGAGTAGGCCAGGGTGCTGTCAGAGAGAGTGCTGGGGAGCTACTTCAGATTGATAGTAAGGGAAGTCCTCTGTGAGGAGACTTGAGGTTTGAGGCTGTGATCAGGCATTCGAGATGAGACGCCAAATAGCAGTTGCCTATATGGGTCTGGCATTGAAGGAAGTTTTGAGCTTAAGCCAGAAAGTTGGGAGTCATGAACACACGATATTTTCATCAACAGAGATGAAATGTTCTAGGGAAGGAGTGGGATAGAGAAGAAAAAGGCTTCCAGGGGCATGTCCGTGTTTTAAAGTTGCAAAGAGCAAGCGAAGGAGTGTGAGAAAAGCACAGGGAAGTAAGAAGGAAGCTAGGAAGCTGGTGAGGACAGCTCAGGAGGAAGAGGGAGAACAACTCCAAGAAGGGCAGGGCCCGGAGTTTTCAGTGCTGCAGGGAGTGCATGGCGATGAGGATTTCATTCCCAAATCATTCTAAGATGAAAAGGGATGAAGGCAGCCAGAGCGGGGACAGGTGAGGATACCATGAGTTTGGCTGGCCAGAAGAGCCTCAGAGGGGGTCGTGTCTGCCCCGGGCCTGTGGACATGGGGCTCAGGCTCAAGGACATCACTACCAAGAAACAGAGCACAGGAGAGACACGGAGGTGAGAAGTCCTAGAGTGAGGAGTTCCGTCTGACACAAACCCTCAAGGTAGATGGCCTCCCACGTGAGCCTCCATGGCCCAGGAAGGAACAAGGTGGCCCACCAGGTTTGTTGTTCTAGGTTAGCAGAGGATGTTCCTTTTGGAGTCTCCCTGAGGCACGTGTACTGTGGAGCCTGGCCTCCCTCCAAGGAGTCGGGCCCCCGATGGCGCTCGACCTTAGCTAAGGCTGCAGACATCAGTTCAAATTTCCTGGAAGAGTGTTTCAGAGGCGGTACCTCTAGAGTCTGGGAAAGCTTTTTCTGTCATCCTGATAGGATTTTACAGGGGGACCTGAAAATAGTTGTATTACATCTGCACTGTGGCTTTACATCCTTTCTTTGATTGCCCTGGACCAGTTAGGAGTCACAGCAGGTGATGTTCATTTGACACTGTGTATGTTACATTACAGGATGATGCACAGCAAGCCCATAATGACATTCCTCTAGGTAAGTAATTTTGTTTTATAAAAAAATCAGTCATTTCCCCCACCCCTAAACATTCCTTCCAGACCTCTCCAGCATCACAAAAATAAAGAGACTGTCTTTGGATGTGCAAAAACGGAGTCCCCTCGGCACTGTTTAGAATGGCCACAAAATGGTGGCGCAGCCACTGTGGACTGCTGTGCAGTGTGCGAGATAAGCGAGAGCTCTTGATGATCTTGTGACACGGACCAGTCTCTACGGTAGATGAGTGGATGGCTATTTAGAAAAAGTTGATCTGCAAAAGAATATATATAGTAAGCTACCATTTTATATCAGAAACATATATTTCTATGCATATACATAGATCTGAAAGGATGTATAAGAAATTGGATACGAGGACTGGCTTGGGGAGCCGAGAAGAAAGGACAGACTTGGTGGCTGGGGAGCAGGAGTGGGGACTTCTCCCTGTAAACTGTTTGCATAACTTTATTTTTTTTTTAAGATTTTATTTATTTATTTGTCAGAGAGAGAGAGAGCACAAGCAGGGGGGAGCTGCAGGCAGAGGGAGAAGCAGGCTCCCCGCCAAGCAAGGAGCCCAATGTGGGACTCCATCCCAGGATGCTGGGATCATGACCCAAGCCGAAGGCAGACGCTTAAGCAACTGAGTCACCCAGGCGTCCCTGTTTGCATAACTTTAGACTTGTGTGCCCGTCCAACGCAAGGCAAGGCCTGACAAGCAGAGCCTGGGAAACAACAAGCCCTTTTTAGGGTCAGAGAGTTAGTGGTGTCCACAGACAGTGACAGGAGGAGTGGCCATGGGTGCCGGCTCCCCGTGGCCCCCGTTCAGGGTGGCACAGAAACAAAGAGGCTAGTGAACTGTGACACAAGGGAGGGGCCACCCTGTGGCCCAGAGCCGGTGCCCTGCTGCTGAAAGCTGGGCCTTGCGGTGTGCGTGTGGCTGGAGGTGGCAGAAAGCGCGTCTCGTCAGAACCACGGGCGAGGAGACAGTCTCGTGACGGCCTCCAGGGAGACAGGGAGGCGAGTGGGAACCGGCCGTGTTGTGGCTACTCACCTGCCTCGGGTGCTGTTGTGTTGGGGGGCCTCCCAGGCCTTCCTGGAAGACAGAACCCGCCTGGGCAGCCTCCGTGGAGACAAGCAAGGTTGCCGACGCCGTGCTGGAACTGTCCCCAGCGGTACTGCGCATTCCTCACCTACGCAGAAAAATGAATTGATTTATTCTTTTCTTTTCTTTTTTTAAGATTTATTTCTTTATTTGACAGAGAGACACAGCGAGAGAGGGAACACAAGCAGGGGGAGTGGGAGAGGGAGAAGCAGGCTTCCCACAGAACAGGGAACCCGATGCAGGGCTCAATCCCAGGACCCTGTGATCATGACCTGAGCTGAAGGCAGATGCTTAACGACTGAGCCGCCCAGGCGCCCCTGATTTGATTTTTCAAAAGGAAAGAGGTCTCCAGGGACGCCTGTGGCTCAGTTGCTTAAGCGTCCAACTCTTGATCTCAGCTCAGGTCTTGAGCTCAGGGTTATGAGTTCAAGCCCCGCATTGGGCTCCACGCTAGGCTGGAGCTTACATCTAAAGAAAAGGGGGGGGGAGGAGGTCTCTCAGACGCAGTCCTGAGATGGGCCACCACTGCCTTGGGGCCAGCTCTTTGCCACCCATACCTCTCGCGGCTGGCTCACCATCCAGTCTTCTGAATTTTCCCACTACCATGCCTTCTCTACTTTCCTCAGACACTGTGAGTCTGCTTTTCATGAATTATAAAAATAGAAGGAAGAAACCTTATTTTACATTTTACAGACAAACCAACATGAGGCCCAGAGCAGCAGAGGGACTTTGCCCAGATCACAGTCGGTCAGCAGCCGGCCAGTGTTAGAAGCAAGGCTCCGGGCTCCATGCTAGTCCGCTTTCATCCAGCGGGTGTGTTTAAACACTGGCTGACCAGGCACTGGGCACTGGGCATGCACAATGAACAGCTGTCCTCTTGGGGCTCACAGTCTGTGGGGATTCCAACATCCACCACATTTTGAAATACAACATTAAATTAAGCTTGTCCCTTAGTTTGAGCTTTTGAAAGAGTCTTTGCTTTAAAACAAGTAAACAAACAGCAAAAAGCTAGCGCAGCCGGATCTGGTGAAAGACTGGACCAGAAGCGGACAACCCAGGTCATAATTTTACACCCTCTGCTGTGACCTTGGGAAGGGGACTTGCTCTTGATTTTAGTTTTGACATCTGTAAATAATCTCTGACTTGACTGCCCTGAATGTTACATTAGTATATATAAAAGTCATTGAAAGAGAGGTGTAGGGGCGCCTGGGTGGCTCAGTCGTTAAGCATCTGCCTTCGGCTCAGGTCATGATCCCGGGGTCCTGGGATCGAGCCCCGGATTGGGCTCCCTGCTCAGCGGGAAGCCTGCTTGTCCTTCTCCCACTCCCCCTGCTTATGTTCCCTCTCTCTCTGTGTCTCTCTGTCAAATAAATAAATAAAATCTTAAAAAAAAAAAAGGAAAGAGAGGTGTAATATGTTGATAATAAATTAACAGTTTGTGCATGGAATAATCTTTTTTTTTTTGGTGTGTGTTCTGTTTTATAGATCGTTTGACGATATCTTATTGTCGGAGTAGTGGTCCTGGGGGCCAGAATGTTAACAAAGGTACAAGGCACCTTGTTTTCTTTCACTTTAAAACTTGGCTGGGAGATGTACTTGAGGAGTTCTGTGTTTACATTCATAAGGAATAAAGGGATTTTTTTAGCAGAAGCTTAAATACCACCAGTTTATAATAATCTTCTTTATTCTTTTGAATGTGGTCTGATCCTTAGACTCTCAGCTGTGGGTTGCTAGGACTAGGGTTGGCTTGTGAGCCTAAACAAAGGGAAATTGCAGTGTGAGTTGGCAGCCAGCTCCCAGAACAGGTTTCCTTCATGGAACCCATCCCCCCATTCTTTTCAGACCCCGTTAAACTGTAAGAGAAGCACTGAGCATTTAGTTCCTGGAAGTTAATTTTTATCCAGCGGTGCCTCACTATCTTTGCTGGCTCATCCCATCACCAGCTTTGCATTCCCAAGTTACACAGGGCAGAAACGTCACTGGCTGGATGTCTTGCCTCCCCGTTTCAGGATCGTCACCAGCCACCGAGTGCTGAGCCTACTTGAGAGTCTCAGTGACCTATGCTCTCTCATCCCTTTATTTACAGTGAATTCCAAGGCTGAAGTCAGGTTCCATTTGGCAACCGCCGAGTGGATCGCAGAGCCCGTGCGGCAGAGGATGGCTGTCACGGTAACCACTGGCTCCTTTTTCTGTAATCCCTCAGTCGCTTTTAAACCTTTACTCTGGGGGCGCCTGGGTGGCTCAGTCATTAAGCGTCTGCCTTCGTCTTGGGTCATGATCCCAGGGTCCTGAAGCCCCATATCGGGCTCCCTGCTCAGTGGGGAGCCTGCTTCTCCCTCTCCCTCTGCCTGCTGCTCTGTCTTGTTGTGCTCTCTCTCAATAAATAAATAAAATCTTTAAAAAAAACAAAAACAAAAACCTTTACTCTGTAGGACTCGGGTTTTGCCTTTGTTCTTTGCAGCATAAAAATAAGATCAACAAGTCAGGAGAGTTGATACTCACCTCTGAATGCAGCCGCTACCAGTTCCGAAACCTGGCAGATTGTCTTCAGAAAATTCGAGACATGATTGCTGAGGCCAGCCAGACAGCGAAGGAGCCATCCAAAGAAGATGCTGTACTGCAGAGGATCAGGTACCAGAAAGTGCCCCCAAGCTCCTCTCAGCTGAGTCGTGGGGATGGGGGGTGGGGGTGGGGGCGGCTGCACAGAGAAGACAGGAGGCGGGGGGGGGGGGGGGGGGGGGCCCACGACTTCCCAGCAGAAGATGGGGAAGCTCCGGGAGTGAGAGAGGCCTCTGACTCGAGTGGGGCCCCGGGCTGCTGATCTAGCTGCTTTGCTTCCCACTGAGCTGCCAGCCACTCTCACCACTTTGAATTGGGCATCTGGGCCTAATTGCAGTCTTTCTGTTTTCAGGATAGAGAACATGAATCGGGAAAGGCTGAGAAAAAAGCGAATACATTCTACCATAAAAACAGGCAGGAGGGTGGGTATGGACTGAAATCGTCCTCCAGAGCCGGCACAGCCCTCTTCAGGGGCTCCAGGCTGCTGCAGCCGAGAGCGTGAACACCGTCAGGAGACCCCTGGTTTGTGGTTGTTAACGCCTGTCTTTCCCCTTGGCGCCACCACAAGAATGTTCATTTGGAAGGAGGGTTGCAGGCCCTGGTTGAAAAGGTCTTCATAGGCAGTCACATGTTGTCAAACCTTAATTATTCATTTAGTGTATGAGCTGCAATAAAACTCTGCAATAAATGCAATGGTCTTTGCTTCATTCAGAATGCTTCAAGAACAGAATTCCGACCTTTTCTGTCAGTTCAAATCTGCCTCACAATCGTGGACTGGCAGTAGTCAGCTGGGGGGAAAATAGGACTGAGCTGTGGTGTCGCCACTCAGGGAACACGCCTCAGGGTGGAAGGGCTGAGACGGGTGAGCAGGCCTCTGAGCTGGGCCTTGAAAAGGGAATAGAATTTTAGTCAGTAGAGGTGGGGGAGGGACATGCCAGTTGGAGAGAACAGTGTGAATAAGGGAAACCAAAGAAAAGGCTGGGGTGGAGAAGCCGAGGAAGCCATCTGAATGGTGGATTTGTGCCAGGGGATTGTGGGAGGTGAGTCTGGAAAGGGAGACAGCTCAATGTGGAGACTCAAATTGAAGTTCAAGAGTTTAGATTTTAAGAAATGTGGGTGACAGGGAGGGGTGCCTGGGTGGCTCCTTCGGTTAAACATCCAACTCTTGGTTTGGGCTCAGGTCAAGATCTCAGGGTCCTGCTCTCAGTGGGACACCCCCCCCCATCCCCGCTCACGCACACGCGCTCTCTCAAATAAAATCTTAAAAAAAAAAAAAAATGTAGGTGACAAAGAACTGCTGAAGTTCTCAAGTGGGAAAGAGTACCACGTGTTAGGTGCTGTCACATGCTGTGGGGTTTTAGAGGCAGGAAAAGAGTGAGTCGGAACTGAAAATAGGTTTCTGCAATCCTCTGGGTATGGGAAGCGCCCAGGCCAGCAGAACTATACCAGATAACTTGGCGTGTACGAATTTCTAAAAACGTTCTCTATAATTCTGATCTAGTTCACTCGTTCAGCAAATAGTGCATTGTGATGTTCTAAATGCCAGATAATTAGCGGTAGTGGTAGACACACTTTATGTGAGCAGGTCCCTCATCATTCAGGTAAGTGTAAACAAAGGGACAACAAGTCATTGGTAAATGACCAACAAGAGTCCCCTCAAGAGACTCAGAGCCCAGGAGGGGGTGAAGCTCATATGCAAGGTGGCGCAACATTGATTCGTTTATTCGTTAATTCAACAAATAGTGAAAGCCAGGCCCTGGGTGACGTCCCAGGGACTCGGCAATGAACAAAAAAGTCCTTTCTTTCAGAGAATTTACACTCAATCAGGTGATGATAAAAGCCGAGAAGAAAAATGGATTCCGGTTATGGTAACAACCTAAAACGTGGTGAATATCAGGTCAAAACAGGTTCTGGGAACTAGAGAAGCAACCAGTTCCAGCTAGAGGGTCAGAGCAGATACACTTGCTTGCAATGCTTGACATAGGTGGGAAGGAGCGGAGGGGCCGGCCATGTAGCAAAGTAAGAGCTTCAAATGTGACAGCTGGGACATTTAGACTCGACCTCTGCCGAGGCTGTCAGGGGAAGATTAATCTGACTGAATGGACAAGGAAGTGCAGGCAGATGGGCACAGGCTGACGGACTGACCCATGTAGGTGGCAGGGACCCATCCCGGAACTAGGGCAGTGGCAGGGAGAATGGAGAGCCAATAGCAGGAGCAAAAGGATGATGGAGACAGAAAATGGGCCCAGGTGGAGCGGGAGCAGGTGTGTGTGTGACATGGGTGGTGATGCATGGAGACAGGGAAGGCACAAAGGGAGCAGCCTTGGGAGGAGGTGGGAGGAGGATGGTTTTGCCTATGAGGAGCTGACTCTTGGGGTCTGAGGAGGAACGCCCCGGTAGTGATGCCCAGGAGAAGGAGTGGAGCCCTGGGGCTGGGAGTGAGGTTGCAGTTGGAGGATGCAGGATGGAGGACACAAGCAGAGTCTTGGGAATGGGTAGGAGCAGTTGAGGACGAGGCAGAGCAGAACCTGGGGACTTGCTGGGTTAGATGGTGGCAGCGGGGAAACCAGAAAAGGCATCCCTGTGGGCTGATCCTGGAGCAAAGTGATGGACCCGAGAGCTCCTCAGAAGACCTTGGTAGCACATGAAGGGAACGGGAAAGGCATTCGGGACACACAGGAGGGGATGAAAATGTAAAGAGAAACACCAGCCTGGGGGACAGGGAGTAGAGCACAGGAGTAGGACCCATCCTTTAAAAATGTTGAGTGCTGGGATGCCTGGCTGGCTCAGGGGGTACAGCATGTGACTCTTGATCTCAGGGTCCTCAGTTCAAGCCCCACTTTGACAGTGGAGCCTACTAAAAAATAAAGCAATTGTGTTTAAAAAGGTGGAGGGCAATGAAGAATGAACACAGGTGAAAATGATTCCATCTGGTGGCTCAAAGCAAGGCAAAACTGCTTTAGGTGAGTATTTCGTTGGAGGAGGTGGTGACTGAGGGGGAGGAGGCACAAGGGAGCCCTCTGGGATGCTGGAAGTGTTCTGCACTCTAGCCGTAGGAATGTCGCACCTCGAGGAACAAATTGGTTAACTTAAAGGAGAGCACCCTCAAGGCAGGGGACTGGAGCCAGGTGGGCCAAACTTTTGCTTCTTGCTGAGGTTAGGGAGGAAGGAGATGGGTTTCTGCAGACTTTCCACATGTCGGAGAGAGAAAAACAAAGACGAATGTGTCCAGGTTCCCTGTGCCCTGGATGCCTGGAGATGGGAGAGGCAAGTTCTGGAGGCAGGCACAGGGAAGTAACAGCTGCCTTCTCCTGAGGCTTCTAGAACATCTTTCAGAAGTGCATGAATTTTAATAGTGGATTCTAAACGCGTGTAACGTTTAAAAATGAGCTCATTCTTTATTTGTATTACTTTTTGTAAACAGTTTTAAAGGAACAAAATATTAGGGTGAACTATTTGGCTTTACATGTATTTGTTTTATATATGATGTATATTCGTGATTGGAAAGATTTGTACAGGTCGTGCACTGCCTGGTGATGGTGAAGATCCTCAGTGCTTGGGTTCCAGTTTTAGTGATGGACGCTATTCTGTTCTCGTTCATTTCCTGCACTACTTTTTCCTAACATTCCTGGACTTTGTCAGTTCTGCACCGGGGGACACAAAGGCTGGGCGGGGCGCCAGGCTGCGCACCCGGACTCGGGGGTCCCGCAGCCCCCGCCCCGCCGCTACTCTCTCGGCGCTGGCGACCGAGACTAGGGGGCCGAATGGCGCAACCCTGACTCGCAGGCCCCAGTGGCCTAATGGATAAGGCACTGGCCTCCTAAGCCAGGGATTGTGGGTTCGAGTCCCACCTGGGGTAAAACCGTCTTTTTGGCTCTCTCCGCGCCTCACGCACCCGTGACTAAACCGAATCCAAAAGCCCAAAGAAGACCGCCCTGCAACTTTTGTACAGCCCGTCCCGGAGGCTTAAAGGTACAGCGTGTCCCGAAGGGGCGCGGTGACACCAGGCCCGGAGCGGGGAATACAGGCCACACTGACCCCAAGACTCCGGGCAACACCGAGGCCCTGGTAAACTGCACCGCAGGAGCGGGCGGAACGCGGTCCGAGGGCCTGGGAGGACCGGGGTTAGGGGGCGGGAGGGGGGGGCGTTAGGGCCGAGGCACGTGGAGCCCCCAGGACCCGGGTCCTCGTCGCGGAAGTGGGGGTACACGGAGGCCCGCGAGTTCCCGGCACCAAAAATTGCCGCGAGGAGAAGCGCCCGCACCACCCCAGGTGGGACTCGAACCCACAATCCCTGGCTTAGGAGGCCAGTGCCTTATCCATTAGGCCACTGGGGCGCGACAACACGCTGTGCCCACGTGGTCCGTGGTAACGCGCAGCCGCACGCCCGCGGCCCTCCCGCGATGCCGCCAGGCCGGCGGCTGGACCGCGCGCCTCTGGACCGGAGCGGTCGCCCGCCAGCTGCCCGAAAAGCTAGAGTCCAAGGCGAGGCGACGAGTTCGTGCCCCATGGGGACCACAGGGCGCTGGCGGAGCGTAGGTGCACAGAGAGAAGCGGGCTTCCCGGAAGGCGAGTGCCGAGCGGCCTCGGGGACCCGGGAGGGGACGAGGAGAGAGGCAGACGAGGCCGAGCGGGGCTGCTGTGGCCCGCGCCCCTCACCCAAAAAGAAACCGACCACGAAGGGACTCGAACCCTCAATCTTCTGATCCGAAGTCAGACGCCTTATCCGTTAGGCCACGCGGCCGCGACGCCTAGGGGGCCGCAGTGCGCAGGCCAGGTGTAGCCCCCTCGTTGGCGGCGCCGGCGACGCGGGCAGGAGAGGACCGCGCGCGCCGCGCCCCAAGGTGCATCACAGGTGTACCGGGGCCAGAGCCAGGGTGCAGTGTCTGCGGCAGCGTCAATGCTAGTGTAGCCGGAGGTCGCTAAATAGGTATCCCGGCACCGCCAGCCAAGTAGGGGACCGCGTGGCCTAATGGATAAGGCGTCTGACTTCGGATCAGAAGATTGAGGGTTCGAGTCCCTTCGTGGTCGATACGTTTTAATGTTGAAGAGATACTTAGCACAACCTTTACCGCAACTGAATCCCAGGCTTTACCCTTGTTTTAGACAGTGAGGCCTCCGTAGCCCTTCCTAACTGCAACCCCCCTCACCTGAGGCGGACTGAGGGCTCCCGTCCAATCGAATTTTGCACCTGGGAGCTTCCGGGCATGACGTCATTACGCAGCCACACGGCGTCACAGTTCAAGAGGCATGTGATCGGGCGCCGCTTGCGTGAAGCCCCAGTGGCCTAATGGATAAGGCACTGGCCTCCTAAGCCAGGGATTGTGGGTTCGAGTCCCATCTGGGGTGAGGTGACTCAATTGCCGAAGTGTTTTTTCCTTATCATCTATAATGTAAAAACAAATATATACGGCAAAATTTTCTCTATTTCAAAGCGGTTTTTGTGTGTGTTTTTGTTTGTTTTAGTGTGTGGATGCCTCGGTTGCCGGTAATTCGCCTTTTTTGATCAAGCCCGACTGCACTTTGAAAGATAAACCCATGTGAGCGCAAACGCGGCCCCGCTTCTTGTTGCCCCAGTTGGTATCCAAACACACCTCGGGAAAGTGCCGTGAAGGCTACACATCCACGCACGAGTGAGGCGCGCGTGTTCTCTGTGAGTCCATCACTATAAAGTTAAAAGCGGCGCAAACGGCAGCCCCCTGCGCCTTGAGCCTCCGGAGGGCAGGGGCAGGCGGGGTGGGGGTGCTGCCCAGCCCCGCGCCCTCAGCCTCGCTGTGGGCTCTGTCCCATAGAACCGGCACCCACCCCCACGGCCCCTGCTAGGACGAGGAGGGGCGCACGGAAGCACGGGTGTGCATGCGCAGTGGACGGGGGGACAAGTATGAGCCCAGGCCCGCAGGAAAAAGGTGGCTCAGGAGGGTTTGAAAAGGGACTGTCGGAGAGAGGTATGTTTATTTTTTCCGTACTTTCATGTGTATATAATCCTTTAGTAACATGCTTACTTAAAATAATATATTGTTTTGGCCAGATTTTTTTTTTTCCTTCTTTCTTTCACTTCGGAGCACACAGGTTGACCATCTCACATTGTGTGCACTTGGGGATACTATGTCTAGGCGGGGGGTGGGGCGGAGCCTGTACTGTTCATCAGATTTTCCTAAGTCTTTACCCAAAAAAGTTTAAAAACCACTGTGTCCTTGTACTTTTGTAAAAGAAACAGCAAACCAAACAAACTAGAAGTAGAGAATCCTCCTCTCCCTTCTCCAGCATCATCCAGCATTTTTCCTGCTCTCTCTACTGCAAACCGCGGTTTTATGGATGCTACTTTAAGCCATCTCTGGCTCCCAAGCCCTGCCACGTGGCTGCAGCATCATGGCCCTAGCCTGCACCACTGGAGCCGCTGCCTCCCTGGGTTTCAGGCTTCAGATCTCCTAACACCATCCTCCAGGCCCTGACTCCATGGAGGTTACATTCTAGTGAGAGAGAAGGCAGTAAACTGATGAATAGGAGGATTTCAAAATAAAGAGATGGTCATGGGCAGCTATTAGTTGAGTACTCGGAGGCCTCTGGGTGGTAAACAGCAACAAGCATCATTGGCAATCCTGTCACCTTCAGAGGACTTCTTTCATGTCTTGACTGATAATGCTACCTACCTCATAGGGTTGTTGAGAGGAGTAAATGAAATGATTTTCATGTCACGTGAGTGGAACAGTGCCCAGAACACAGCAGTGCTCTATAAATCATGACTGTCATATTTACTAACAGACTAGTTTGCCCCATTATTCAGGGTTTATATGTGATACTCTCCTAGCTAGACGTGAATCCCTGAAGGCTCAAATTTCATCTGACTTTTCCTTTCATTATGCATTCATATTAAGATTCTTCTGAATGCCAAGCACAGTGCTAAACCCTGGGGAATATAAATATGACTAAGGTATAATGCTGGCACTCAACAAAGAATCTTCTAGAACCCTCTAGATCTTTCTAATCCTCTAGGATTGATCTTGTTACTTTTATCTTCCATGCATTCTGTAATTAATTTCTCACTGAAATTCATGAAAATGAGGAATTTGTTTCCAAGTGCCTGCATTTTTGTATTGTGTGTTGTGTTACTGTAATTTATACTTTGGCTATTGTTATTGTTGTTTTTAAAAGATTTTATTTTGGGGGCGCCTGGGTGGCTCAGTTGTTAAGAGTCTACCTTTGGCTCAGGTCATGGTTCCAGCGTCCTGGGATCGAGCCCCACATCAGGCTCCCTGCTCCGCGGGAAGCCTGCTTCTCCCTCTCCCACTCCCCCTGCTTGTGTTCCCTCTCTCACTGTGTCTCTGTCAAAGAAATAAAATCTTTAAAAAAAAAAAAAAGATTTTATTTTTATTTATCTATTTGTCAGAGAGAGCAAGAGAGCACAAGCAGGGGGAGCGGCAGGCAGGGGGAGAAGCAGGTTCCCTGCTGAGCAAGGAGCCCAACGCGGGACTCAATCCCAGGACCCTGGGATCATGACCCAAGCTGAAGGCAGACGCCCAACCAACTGAGCCACCCAGGCATCCCTTAATTGCTGGTTTTATGTAATATTTGCTCCGGAATCAGATGTGTACCGCAGTTTTTTTCTTTTTTTTTTTAACTTGAAGTTTTCTTTATAGTCTAATGTTATCAGTTCCCAGTTATTCTGTTTGTATGACACAGAATTTAGTATATAAGCTATTAAGTGAGCCTTTTATTATAGTTTGCTATAGTCTTTTTGCAAATCCCAAAAATAGGTGTGTTAAAATCTTTACAACTGTTGTTTCCAGCAATTTTAAACTTTTTTTGTTTTATATATTTTAACATTTTTTTTGCACGTCAAGGTTCCAATCTTTTTTTTCACGTCAATTGTTCCCTTTATTAAGAGTTACATTTGACCCATTTCATGTTTTTGTCTTGAATTCTACCTTGCTAAATGGTAATAACTCTACATAGTTGCCCATCCTTTAAAAATGTGTATTGCGGGGCGCCTGGGTGGTTCAGTTGTTAAGCGTCTGCCTTCGGCCCCGCATCTGGCTCTCTGCTCTGCAGAAAGCCTGCTTCTCCCTCTCCCACTCCCCCTGCTTGTATTCCCTCTGTCGCTGTATCTCTGGCAAATAAATAAATAAAATCTTTAAAAAATATGTATGTATTGCAAAAATTTTCCAACATACACAAAAACAGAGAATAGTGAATGAACCAACCTAGAGTTGTCAGTTATCAGGATTTTTTCACATTTGCTCCAGTAATCCATTTATCCCTTCATTTTTCTGAAGTATTTTATTTTTTTTTTTTTTTTTTTTTTTTTTTTAAAGATTTTTTATTTATTTATTTGAGAGAGAGAGAATGAGAGAGCAAGCACATGAGAGGGGGGAGGGTCAGAGGGAGAAGCAGACTCCCTGCCGAGCAGGGAGCCCGATGCGGGACTCGATCCAGGGACTCCAGGATCATGACCTGAGCCGAAGGCAGTCGCTTAACCAACTGAGCCACCCAGGCGCCCTTTCTGAAGTATTTTAAAGTAATTCCAGACATCACATCATTTCACCCCAGTAGACATCCACATACTTCAATATTAATCTTTTTACAGTTGATTGGTGCAAACCAGTATCCAAACAAGGTCACACACAAGATTTGGATGTTGGGTCTCTTCAGCCTCTTTTAACCTAAAGCTGTCCCTGCCTTCCATCTTACCTTACCCCACATCACTGACTTGTTGAAAAACAAAGGTCAAATGGCCCATATTTTGGATTTATCTTTACTTTATGGTGCCATTTAACTTGTTCCTCTATCCCAGATATTTCCTCTAAACTGGAAGTTAATTTTAATGCCCTCATTAAAGTCAAGTTCAACTTTTTGGCAAAAACAAAACTTTCAAATGGTGCTGTGTATTTACTATAGTGTATCAGAACGTACAGCAGACAGGCTTGGCATCAGGAGCTGACAGCCTGCTCGTGGTCAAGTTCTTCATCAACCCTTCAGGTAATGGTTTCATCCACTGAGAAGCTTGGCCTAAAAAAACTATTTCATTAGGGATTACAAAATAATTACTTCTGATGTTACTTTTTTCCACATTTATTGGCCGGAATACTTTGTAAAGAACTTTCTCTCATTAATTATGTCTATTAGTTTATCCTGAAATAAGTTGTTTAAAAAGGCAGGATGTATGTATAATATTTTTTCCTTCAGTGCCAGTTTTTTTTAACGAATTGGAACCCTTGATACATCTTTTTTTTTTTTTTTAAAGGATGGACAGCCTGTGGTTGGATTTTGGGTTGACCCAGTGTATTTGCCTAATAGGGGTCTTTACTGATTCATAATTATCCTAAGTATGTTTGGTTCTGTATTTACACTTCTGAATTTATGCTACTTTGCTGATTTCTGTCTTTAACTTTTGCTGTATAGGATGTACTCTTCTTGGGGTGCCTGGGTGGCTCAGTCGGTTAAGTGTCTGCCTTTGGCTCAGGTCATGATCCCAGGGTCCTGGGATCCAGCCCCATATCGGGCTCCCATGCTCGCTCGCTCTCTCTCTCAAATAAGTAAAATCTTAAAAAAATAAAAAGGATGTACTTTTCTCTCTTGTGATTTGAAAAGCATAATCCCATTTTACTAGTGATTATTTTTTAAGATTTTAAATTATCTCCACACCCAACATGGGGCATGAACTTACAACCCCGAGATCAAGAGTCACACACTACACTAACTGAGCCAGTCAGGCACCACACTTTTACATTTTCAATGTACAATCAATGCATGCTCAATGCAAAAAGTTCAAACAACCCAGGAGAGTACACAACTTAAAAGTGCCCCAATCCTATGCAAATGCCTTGGATGGAGAGCATGTTCCGTTGTTCACTGGTATCTCTTCCAGTAAGTCTTCCAAAGGGTCTCCTTCCAATGCTAGCGACTCCTGCTACAAAACTTCCTGGGGATGGATGTTGGGTCCTGCTACAAAACTTCCTGGGGATGGATGTTGGGTCCTTCCTTGAACGTGAGTTCTAACTCCACTCCAAAAGCAAACTAAATGGCTTTTTCTTGGATTCCCCATGTTTTACTTGTCTGAATCCTTCGATCTTCAGCAGGATGGCTCGGTGCCCATTCAGTGACTCACAGCAGAAAGGGATACTCATTTTTGTGCATTAAAGGCCTTCTGGCACACAGACTGTTGTAACTAAAGCAGCTCTAAGTGGAACACACCTTGCCCCTCAACCACATTTTTTACCTTCAGCATAATGCCTGACCCTATGATCAGGGGTGATGGGACCCAGGCTCTCCTCTGCTTATGTCCTGTAAGACCGCATGGCTTTCTAGGCGCTATCAGCCATTGTTGCTCTTCTCCACTAGTCCATCTGCCATCTTTGGGAGCAATGTCAAAGGACTGTTATGTCTGTGCATGCTGCCCTTCCTCTTGCAGGTTTTTCCTACAGGATGTAAGCCTTATCAGGTCAGATGCCTCTGCTCAGAACATTTGCTTACCTAGAACCTTCCCAGGTTATCTCATTTAATTCTCATTATAATCCTGAGGTTTGTGAATGAGAAAAGGCGAGTCCTAAGACAGCGAACAAGTAGTCTAAAACTAGCAATTCAGTGTGCTCAAAGAGTAAAGCAGTAGGCAGACCAGGTCCTCTAACTTCAAGGGCAACAGAATGCTTTCTAGCACCTCACCTTTCTTTATTGTCTTTTTTTTTAAGTCATCTCTACACTCGATGTGGGGCTCAAACTCATGACCCCAAGATCAGGAGTCACGTGCTACCAACTGAGCCAGCGGGGTGCCTGCACCTCACCTTACTTTATACCACCTGTATTTGCTGCCACTGCTCTGGAGCCCGACTAACTAGGATCAATAGCAGGAATTTCTTAAATGAAATGATGGAATTAAAATTAATTTTCCTGGTGGCGCCTGGGTGGCTCAGTCGTTAAGCGTCTGCCTTCGGCTCAGGTCATGATCCCGGAGTCCTGGGATCGAGCCCCGCATCGGGCTCCCTGTTCTGCGGGAAGCCTGCTTCTCCCTCTCCCACTCCCCCTGCTTGTGTTCTCTCTCTCGCTGTGTATCTCTCTCTCTGTCAAATAAATAAACAAAAATCTTTAAAAAAAAAAAAAATAAATAAAATAAAATTAATTTTCCATGTTCAAATACAAAGCTGTAACCAGTTTTAACTCTGCGACAAAATTTTCTTTCATACCACATTTATGCTGAGGAACTGAAGCACAGAAAAGGAGAGCCCTGCCTGCTACTCACCCTGCTGTTACATCTGCAATTTGGACCACCTGTCCTTGTGACTTACTTACGGACAAGTACAAGGGAGCACTGCTTAGGAACCAGTGGTTTGAAAGCAAAGAGGAAGTTCAAGGGAATCAGATGATTCCTCTTAACATAGTCCAGTGCAATGCACTGTCATCAGCCCTACTGTGATTTGTTCAGATTTCAGCAGCCCTGGGGACCAACTGGCTCCTACACATCCTAACCATTAGATAGCTAGACCAGCACACACCTGTAGGCTCACCTTTCCATTTTAACAAAAAGTCCACCTCTACTGATGGCATCTCAGAGTTGTAATTGTCTCAACTGCAAAAGGACAGACACACAGCACCGTATCATTATTTTTAATGTCCAGCATTTACAATACGAGGGCCAGAGCTTTCTCCCCAACTCAAGTTTATAAATTCTCAATTGGCTTGTGAGGCCAATAGGGATACTTCTTCTTGTCTAATTTGGTTTCTGGAAAGACTTCATTCAGGTCCTCAATGGTCATCTGATCAAATGGAATTATGTTCCTCATCTTCTCCAGCTGGAAAGAGGGGAATTGTGTTAAGGTAAACAGGGCCACAGAGATGCAAAAAAGAACCCAAGGTAGGTTACTGCCACTAGATGAAAGATGTGTGGCCATGAGAGAGAGAAAACATACTACATCCGAAGGCCAAGGCTGATCCTTACCTCTTTTTCATATTCCTCAATCCTGGCCTTTGAGAGAGACAAAAACTCGGCACAACTTTTCACCTTAAAGAGAAGGGAGATACTCTGTTTTGAAACCAAGTTGTACTGTCCTGACCCTAAGGCTCAAAAAACAGAAGTCCCAGAGCCCACCACTCTTGCTTTCCCACTCTGTATGGAGAACACATGGCTGCCCTGACTCCTGGGCGTGCTTGCTTTGGGAAGCAAACTACAGCTTTTCCTAAATTCACAAAGACGCCCATACAGGAGAACCAGCTTACAATAGCAGTACCAGGGTTCATCAGCAAATTACTCATCTAGACAACCTACAAAATGCCCATGTTTCACAGGGGCCGGTTACTGAATGTCAGGACAAGCCACCTGACCACTTAGCCACACTTCTCTTTGGTGGAGCCACCTGGCTTCCCACATTTGGCTTTCATACTTTCAAGCAAATAGTTAGGTGCTCCTTTTAATTCCTTCTACCTTAACCTAACTTCTAAGAAATATAGAGCCATCAGGAATTAAGAGAATTTTAAAATAAGTAAGAGTCTCAACTACTTACATCTTCTTTTTCTTCAGCATCCACCTGAACAGTATATTTGTCCTCTGGCACAGGAACCTTCAGGGCATTAAACTACAAACACAGGGACAGTTGTTATTAATATACCTGGGAGTCCAAAGAAAGGGCTCAAAGACCCCAATCCTTACAGATAAAAACACATTCTCAAAGAGGAAACCAGTATGCATCTAGAGTGTTGTAGTGGAAAGAATATTAGCCTGAAAACAGGAGCTCAAGGTTCTCAGTCCTGTCACTAACTGGACAATTCTTTATTATAATTAGCTTCAGTTTCTTCATCTGAGAACGACAGCTGGATTTGATGACCTAAAAAATGGCCTCCTAGAACCTTGTAGTTCTAAACTCTGATTTCTCTTTCAAACGAATCTCTAATGGACTGATTGGCAGAAGTAATGTTTCCATAATGGTGATGAAGATGGTCTCCTTAGAAGACTGCCTAGCCTTGTGGGCCCAGCACGGAGCACTACACCTGACACAGAGCAGGCCTTCGAAAAGCATTTGTCAAATGAATAAATAAATTATGGATACTGAGGTTTAACATGTAAATGTCAGAAGAGGCTAGGTGGACGAGAAATTAAGCCAAAAGGCACAGTAAAAAGGAGCAGAAAAAGGAAGAAAACAGTGAAAGGGTAGAAAAGATGTTAGGGAAACAGGTGAGGGGCTAAAAAATAATTGAGGAAGAGTGAATGGAAACATTTAACTCCACAGCCCTCTGCCTCCCTGATTAATAATGTACTGGACTGTTTCTCTGGATAAGAAACTTGCTGAATGAAGACCCTGAATTCTGTGCACATATTCACCATATAAATCTACATCCATCTTTCCTGAACTTCCTCTGGGATCTGTTAACAGCACCCTTGTTTCCATGCTGTCATCCTGAATATCTAGTTACCTACTGTTCTGCTCCGCACCCGCAAGCCACACTACAAGACCAGTGCTTTAGGTGCCTGAAGTCTCACCTTCTTCTCAAAGTCATCTACCAAACCAGCCTTCGCCACATTGGCCTTGTAGTAAGCCCAGTCGATAGCAGGTGGTTTCTCAGGGAGAGTAGCCAACCTGCTCACACGGAAAAGCAAAAGTTAAAATTGGTCCATGAGCAACAGAAAATTCACACAGTACGTTCCTTATTCCTATGGCCTAGAGCTATCATCACACTTTTCTCTAGGAGGGAGATCATAGGAATGCCAAAAAACTAGTTTCATTTGGAAAAATGTATGCTTTCTTTTAAAAAAAGATTTATTTACTTTAGAGCATCCTCGAGTGGGGGGGAGGAGCAGAGGGAGAGAATCTCGAGCAGACTCCCCACTGAGCGTGGAGCCTGACCTGGGACACAATCTCCCAACCCGTGAAATCATGACCTGAGCCGAAACCAACAGTCAGAAGCTTAACTGAGTCACCCAGGCACCCCTACGTGTGGATTTCCTTATATCAGAAGAACATCAGAAATTCATATGTAATTCCAAATCACTGTTTTGCTTCCATATTCAGTAGCAAGTTAAGAAGATCCCTCTCAGAATGGTACTGACCTGGAGGTAAGTGTCTCATTCCAGGACTTCAGGGAGTTAGCAATGGCCTTCTGGTTTCGGGGTATGATCTCCCCAAAAGCTACCCAGTCAATGGATTTTAGAGCAAGTTTTCGCGCAGCCATCTTGAGATCCTGGAAAATAAAACAGGTCAGATCAAAACAGGGCTCTTACTGAGAATCCTTTAAAGGGCACCTTAGAAACATGCAAATCTTTTAAGAAATAGATCAGAGAAGGGAGACAGAGACAGAGAAGGGAGACATCCTGACAGCTTGAGGAGTACATTTATCAACTAAAGGAATCAGGATAACTAAATAAGGATAGTTTAGCTTTTCAAATTCAAGGGATGCAACCTGGCATATAACTACATCATTTCCCCCAAGACTGTCCCCCTCTTATTCCCCAACTCTTACTCATCCTTAAAAGCCCAGGTCTCTAGTGTTTGCTCTTCATGTACCTTTGGAAATATTGCTAAAGTAATACACACTGCATAAAAGTGAACCATTTGAATACATTTCCACTCCGACTGCATGTGTTTTACTCAGATTCTCCAGTGCACAGAACCTAACACATACACAAGTTTCAACAAAGCTTAAATAGAGCAGACCCTAGGCCAGAATTTCCTAGGGGATAAGACCAGCCCTGTTTACCTCAGAAGGCTGTTAAAAGTACCAAGTGAAATTGTGCACATCAATCTGCCCTACAGTCTTACCAAGCTTAAGGGGCTCTCTACTCACTCCCTACCTGACTGGTAATACCTGCACCTTCCTATTCATGTCTGATTATCCTCTGCAGCACTAGCACATACCCTGTGTATTCTAGTCAATACCCTTAACAGAGGTATTCAATACATATGTGAATGTGAGAGAAGGTGCAAAGTGGTTACAGCCATTTTTTTTTAAACTAAGAAAATGGGAAAATAGTCAAACTAAATTTAAGATCAGTGCCAGACATTAGGAGAAAGACTGAAATGTCAAAGGCCTTTGCAAACTATGGGGTGGATCACAAGGGAGGCGGAAGAAATTCTCCTCGGGATCTTAAAAAGGAACTGGTCCAACTCCTGCCTCTTGCTTTCCTTCCGTCTCAGCAATAGCTTGTTTCCAGGAGTGGAGGTGATGGGCAGGTGACTTTTATTTTAAGTAATCTCTACACCCAATGTGGGTTTCAAACTTATAACCCAGAGATCAAGAGTCGCGAGCTCCACGGACTGAGCCATCCAGTACCACCGCAGGTGACTTTTAAAGACGCCAAAGAAATAAGCGTCCTTACAGAGACTTTTCCAAGCACCAGTGCAGGTAGGCTTCATAAACGGGATTTTTGTCCCTTATATGTTGCTGAATCCCCAGCGCCCAGAACAACAGGTCAGGCGCACAGGAGGTGCTCGGTGAGTATCTGTTGAAAGGGTACGCGAACCCTGCACTTGAGAAGCTCTGAGCGCTCCACACTCTCCAATGTTGGAACCCTCAGGATGAGACGGAGTGTCCCTCACTCAACAACTTAACACTATCTCGGGGTAACGTTTCCCCAGCCCCCACACCGGACTGCCCAAGTCGGCCGCGCTGGGGGCGCACCGAACGAGGCGAGGTGTGTGGAAGCACCTCGGTCAGAGGCGGCAGGGTCACAGGCCGGCCCGGCGACCTCGCGCGGGGGAGGGGAGAGGGAGGGAGCGCCGAGCAGAGCGGCGGCGGCAGCAGCTACACCCTGGCGCTCTGCCAGCGGGCCAATCGCAGGGCCCGGCGTCCTCGTCAGGAGTGCGACAGGGTCGGCACAAGGTCTGGGCAGCCCGCCGGTGTCGGGCCCAACGCCCCCAAACCCCACTCACCTTCACCGACCCCGGCGGCCCAGAGACCACAGCAGCAAGGAACGGAACTGGGTCACCGGAAAGCCTCCCTGAGCCAACCCCAAAGCTGAAGGGGCGGGCCTTGCTTTGCAGGTCAGCCCGTAGAAATGGAGGCTGGTTCCGGAAGTCCCGCCCCTGAGGGCGGGCGCAGCACCTCCCCCTCACGGGTCCCCGGGCGCTGGTTGGGGGCGCTCGCGTCCCTCTCCCCCAGCCCCACCCCCGCCGATGGGCCGGCCCGGCTCTCCCTGCCGAGAGATGGGCCGGCCCGGCGGCGCGCGGGCAGCGGCGGCGGTGGCGGCCCAAGATGGCGGAGCTGCAGCTGGACCCGGCGATGGCGGGGCTGGGAGGGGGTGGCGGGAGCGGGCTGAGCGACGGGGGCGGCCCGGGCCGCGGGCCCCCCAGCCCTCGCCCCGCCGGGCCCACGCCCCGCGGGCACGGCCGCCCGCCCGCCGCTATTGCGCCGCCGCTGGAACCGGGTCCCGGACCGCCCCAGCGGGCAGGGGGCGGCGGTGCGGCCCGCTGGGTCCGGCTGAACGTGGGCGGCACCTACTTCGTGACCACCAGACAGACCCTAGGCCGGGAGCCCAAGTCTTTCCTGTGTCGCCTCTGCTGCCAGGAGGACCCGGAGCTGGACTCGGACAAGGTGCGCCCCGCCCTCGGGCGCGCTCCCGGCCATCGGACCCCCTTCGTGCCTCCTAGCTCGTCCCCAGATTCCTGCGACACGCTCCTCACAGGCGGGCTTTTCGGGCTGGAGCCCCCTCCCCACCCCTCCCCCGCCAGGCTGGCCCTGGGGGCTGTTCTCCCCCATCCTCAGTCGCTTTCTCTCTGACCCCGCCCTTCGCTGTCAGCGACTCGTTCCCCACACAGTGCCCACCCGCACCCACAAGAACCCACTCCACACCCCTTCTCCGTATTCCTCTCTACACCTCTCATACCCGCCCCTCAGATGTGCATGAGTTTCCCCCTGGCTCCTCGTCAGCCCCTCACTGCCTGTGCCAGATGCGTCCAGAACTGGGTCAGGGTGAGCGAAGGCATCTTTGTAGCTTTCTCAGACTTCCTCTCGGGACCCCTCTGCCAAGTTGGGTGAAAGCCTGGGTCTGACAGCTGCAGGAAGTGCTTCTCACGATACCGCACTTCTGTCCTGTGGTCCTGGGCCCTGAGCCCGTATCTGGTAACAGTCACCGTGTTACCGTATTGGAGCTCAGATACATACCTTGGAAAGAGATACCAGTTGCCAGTGCAAACCTAAGCCGACTGGTTAAGGCCATCGGAAAATGAAAACTGAAGAATGCTGTTGAGCAAGGGGCATGGCTGCTAACCAGAAGTTGAGAGATGACGAGACACTTCTAACCCATTTCCAGTTTGAAGTGTTGTTTATTAACTTCACACATTCATCATTTAGTTGCCAGCTTAAGGGCGTTGACCATAGCTTACACCACCTTCTATTCTATATAGCACTCAGCCAGTTATATTGAAATAGAAACAGAGTTGGGTTTGGGTAAAGATAGGCTGATTTTAGTTATTCACCATCTACCTCTCCTCTAATCTCAGATCGATGGAAACCTGTCCTGCCGTAACTTTAAAGAAATTCCAAAACCTTTCCTTATAAAGGAATTATTTTTATCTACCCTAAATCTCTCCTATTGCAATAGAAGCCAGTTTCATCTTGTTCCTTTTACTGTAAAGATGAGTAGGATTAAAGCTGCTCAGCGCCAAGTCCTGGCAGTGCCAAGCTTCCTCTGGGCACAGAACTGGGGTGTGTGAGTTACAGCTGGCGATGCAGACTCCCGCTGATGTTGGCCTTGAGCTCAGGAGTATTGCCAACTACACAGAGGTTTTCTTAGAATTAGGAATGTGATTTGGGGGCAGTAGAGAAGTCAGAATGTCCATCTCAAGCAGAGATTTAAATAATCAAACTGTGGCGTTTTCTTCCCTTTTCTTTATAACAGATATCCCATAGAAGAATGGGGGTAATTGTGTCCAGGTAAAGATTTTAAAGTTCAAGTAAATGCCTGGATGACGTGACTAGACATTGTAACACCCCACCTGAAACAATCTCAGAGTACAAGATACATAAAGCTAGCCTTCTTGCCTGTAGTTTATGATAAGCAACGGCTAGCAAAACTTGCCCTCTCACTAATGAATTGTGACAGAGAGACTGAAACCCTGCCTGGACTTAGTCTGAAAGCTCCAGAGTGATACCTTTGTGTTTGGTTGGCAGGACGAGACAGGGGCCTATCTGATTGACAGAGACCCCACCTACTTTGGTCCTATCCTAAACTACCTCCGCCATGGGAAACTCATCATTACAAAGGAGTTGGCAGAAGAAGGTAAGAACAATGTTTGAACTGGGCATTTTCAAAATTCGGGCCATATCTTTAAAGCTGTTTCACAGATTTGAAATTTTTTTTGAGATTTTCATCAAGTTCATGTGCAGGTGTAGTAAAGGTTTATGAAAGTGAGCAGGGAGTCTCTTGTTACCTAGTCTTATCTGAGGAAGTCTTGCTTAAGGGGTCCCCACTGGGCTCTGTTCAGCCTCCTGAATGAGAAGGAAAATAGGTAGCTCAGTTTTGCAGTTTGCAGATAGCTTCAGGAGCATTCTCCAAACCTGCAGAATCGTCAGGATCCCTTTTTACTTTTACTTCTGTGCTTGCGAGCAGTGAATGTCCGTAGCCCGAAGCATCACATCTCTGACATTAATTATTTATATTTTCAATTTTAGTTTGAACTTGCAGCTATAAAAAATAATAAAGGCTTGGCCTCATTTCTTTTAAGACTGGTCTCATGCTTCCTTGTAAATTTTTGCAGCTGACCTAATTCATTCTCCAGTCCATTGTTAGGTGTATCATCGGTTGCCTCGTGTTTTTGGTTTGTAGGGCATCTGGACTATAAGTGGGTCTAGACATCTTTCTAAAGGCTTGGTGTGGTCTCACCAAAGGCATTCAGTTGAAGATTGGGGCCTGTCCCTAAATCCAGGGCACCCTGACCTGGAAGCTTTAGCTCTGAGTAAGAAAGCTGTAATGGCTGTGCTAGTTAATGAAGTGGCCGCGAAACACATCTGTTTCAACCAGTAAAAAGAGGACTCGCATGCTCACTCTCTTTCTTTTTTTAACATTTCAAATGCATACAAAAATAAGGGGAATAGTACAATAAATTCCATGCACCCACCATCCAGCTTCAATAATTACTACCTCACGGATAATCTTGTTTCTTGAAAAGAGAAAGCTTCAGCATCTTTTCTGAAGTCTTTAAAAAAATTGTTTTCTATTTTGAAACTATTTTCAAACTCAGAGAAAAGGGCAAGAATAGCACAGAGAACTCCCGGATTCACCAATTTTTAACATTTTTTTGTCATACTTGTGTTATCATCTGTTTTCTCTCTCCCCTCCTGTCCTTCCTTCCCCACCAGTTTTTACTTCTGAACTATTTGAGACTAAATTACAGATTCACCCCTTAATACTTCAGTGTATTTCCCAAGAACAAGGGTACAGTATAGTTATCGAGTTCAGGAAATTTAGTATTGATAAATATTTCTATCTGCAGCTTATATTCCAATTTTATCAGCTGTTCCAATAACTTTTTTTATAGCAAGTGTTTTTGTCTGATACCAGATCACACATCCCACTTAGTTGTCCTGTCCAAGGCCTTTGATTTTATTTAGCACAGCATTCTTTCAGTAATTGCCTTTTATGTCGTTCAAATAATAAGCATCCTATTAAATCTGGTCCACATAAATTTATACACACCCACCCCTGGTCATTTTTAGGACAAACTGGGTAAGCATTGCAAGCTCAGGAGTTCTCCAATATGACCAGTTCCAGGAAGTAAGTGACATATGGGAAAAGGTGTCCTACAGCTAATGGGCAGGGCAGGGAGAGTCGGGGAAGGTGCCAAGTGGGAAACTGCAGGGGTGAAACAGAGTGAACAGAGCAGACCCAGAGCTTGACTCACTCACTTTGGAGAGAAGGAAATGGGTACACCTTAAACAGCAAAGAAGTGTTTACCAGGCTGAAGGAGAGAGACTAGGCTTCCATTTGAAAAATTCAGTTCTTAGCAAGCATGGAAACTTCAGCCTATTGCTGTTTTCTGGGGAATGTACACACATCTCTAACTACAGTTTGGTCCTTGTCCTAGGTGTTCTGGAAGAAGCGGAGTTTTACAACATTGCATCTCTTGTGCGGCTGGTAAAGGAACGGATACGGGACAATGAGAACAGAACTTCTCAGGTAACGGGCTTTGAACTCTTTTTTTTTTTTTTAATAAGATTTTATTTTTAATCTCTTCACCCAGCATGGGGCTGGAACTCACGACCCTAAGATCAAGAGTCACAAGGTCCACCGACTGAGCCAGCCAGGTACCCCACGGGTTTTGAACTCTTAAAGGGAAAAGGTCTCAGTGGCTCTTTGTCGCTGTGTCTGGGTGGGATTTGAAAGGGATGATGTGCTGTCAGGCAAGAGCTACCTCTCTCCTTAAAGCTGGAGGTCTGTGTGGAATACGGTCCATCCACCAGGCAGACAGCACATTCGCCGCCGGACTTGTGCAGAACAAGGAAACAGAAGAACACATAACAAAACAAAACAGCCCTCCTGTCCCTTTAAAAGAAGGAGAGGTTGTGGCTGCTCACCATTTGGTAGCAGGAGGAGCCCACCACACTTTAGGTCTGGAACCTTGTTCTTGCAGACAGAGTATCTGTCCCCCTCCACGTAAAGGCCCAGCGAGCTCTTGCTTACACCTGTTGGCCACTGTTAGGACCAGCCTTTTTTAAAGTGTGATCACGTCCCATTCAGCTCCTGATAGCCATGTGAAACCAGTCTCATGGCCTAGACTTTAGGAGCTGCTTGGGAATCATGCTTCTGAGGAAACAATCTCAAGCTTCTCTGTTTATTATGAAGTCTGGGTTTTTATATTAACTCAGTAGATAGAGTAACAACAACAACAAAACACACAATTTGCCACCTAGTTTGAGAAGGCAATAGGGCACACAGAGCTTATTTCACATCACATCACCCATCACATGTCATAAGTGGCCACAGTGGCATCCTTTAGGCCCTTGAGATTCTCTGCCTCCTAGGAGAGGGTCTGTGCCCTCTAGAAGCCTGAAGTCTAGCAGGGAAACAGACGTTCCCTTTCCTGTATAGGCTCTATTTTAAGAAGGTACAACTGCAGTGACAGAGGGCAGCATCGGACTCCACTGTGACCATCTGTCTTGTAGCCTGACTTGCCTCTTATCCCATCAGCTCCTGGTGATGGATGCTTTCCTGAGATCCAATCTATTGCAATGTCGAATTTTTCTGTGATTCAGAAGGCAATATGTTTCTTTTCAAAAGTCAAAACAAAACAAAAAGTAAAAAATAGTTCCTTTCTATGTTAGACTTCATATATCCAAGTTTTCTGGCTCCAAATGGAGTTTATCTGGTTGGATAACTGACACCTATGATAAAAAATGACTTATTCACTTTATCTGTAGTAGTTTGCAAAGGTGGAAAGAAGAGCTTATTTAGTTTTCTTCCTTCTGGCCTTCTTTTTAATGTTCAAAATGAATTTATAGTTGGTTTGCCATTTACCGTACGAACTACAATCTGGTGGCAACAATCTTGTTGCCATCTCGGATTATAGGTACGTGGCATCTTTCTCTGTTGTAGATACTTAGTAGCTGGACTTTCTGAAAACCTAGCTTTAGCCTCAATTATCCACATTCCAAAAAAACTTTTGATTGCTTAGTGTCGGTTGTGATGGTACCGTGAATTATGTAATTTGAAGCCATTCAACCCTGAATGTTCTCAGTTCTTTGCCATTAGCTCAGTCCTTGAGGGCATTGTAAGATCTGTTTGATGACAGCGATTAAGCAGCGATTAAGTTAATTAGTCCTCTAGGTTCTGAAGGCTTGTGGATGTAGACCCAGTTGGAAGCTTTTTTGTTCTAGGGATGTCGAGGCCTTTTTGATGCTAACTGATCTTTCCATCTGTCCTTTTTATTTAGTGAAACTCTGGGCAGTGGTTTTGAGGTTGTTCAAAAACACCCTCTTTTATATGTGTCACAGACCGCTCTAAGGCGAAATTGGCCGTTTGTATTTTTGTGGCTGTCCCTTCAAACACGTTATCTCCTTTAACTTGCCTATTTTTTTTTTCTTTAAGATTTTAAATAATCTCAGGGGCGCCTGGGTGGCTCAGTTGTTAAGCGTCTGCCTTCGGCTCAGGTCATGATCCTGGAGTCCTGGGATCGAGCCCCACATCAGGCTCCCTGCTCCGCAGGAAGCCTGCTTCTCCCTCTCTCGCTCCCCCTTCTTGTGTTCCTGCTCTCGCTATCTCTCTCTCTGTCAAATAAATAAATAAATAAATAATTTCTATACCCAACATGGGGCGGGAACTTACAACCCCAAGATTAAGAGCCGCACGCCCCGACTAACCAGGCGCCCATAACTGGTCTATATTTCAAGGAGACACACATGACAGGGATTCAGGCAAAGCCCAAGATGTGGGTGTCCCACCCTACTTTTTAGTGACTTCTCAACTCTCCTGGTGGCTGCCACCACTCTACTACTTTGCTGTCTCTGATAATATTTTTTGTTAGGTCATTAATCTTAGTGCATTAGAGAACACCTGTGGTTTACTTTTGAAGAGAAAAGTTAAAAAGAAGTAATACATACATCTTAAATACCTGGGGCTTTGACAGTTGTCGCCAGTATCATAGATCTTTCATGATACTCTGAGTTTTATTTCCAAAATATGTGATTAGAGATCATTGAAATCTTCCCGAGATTTGTTCTATATTTTATGTGGAGGGAATGTTTCTCTTGGTACTCGTGTAACAATAGTTGCATTCGGTCTGGAAGGGGAGAACGTGGAAGAAAGAGCACAGCGTTGTTGGCAGACCGGCCCGAGCCCTGGCGCGGCCTCCATCCCGACAAGCGCCGCCTGACTTGGGCAAGACCCTGCGCTGACACCAGTGTCCCACAGAAGACAGGAGCAGGAGGGGATAACACTCTGGGCTTGTAGCACTCCGTAATCCAGAGCTGCTTTTGTTGAGCCAGTGTTTCCCCAGTAGTGAGTTCTTCCAAAACGAATTTTCCAGATAACTGAAGCCCAGTCATCCTTTTGAAAAAGTACGAAAGCCAAATTTCCATTTTTCTTAAGGAAACAGTCCATATTTTCTTAAAATCATGTGAATATAACCAATCTCTGCATGATGGAACATCATTGTTCTGAGCTTCCGTTGCTGTTTGTGCTGTTTGGGCTCTAACAAATGCCTCATGTCCTTTGGGACGGGCAGTGGATGTGCCCCTGTCGGACCCAACACCGAATGGTCCAAGACTGACAAACGCTGCGTCTTCCTGTGGGCCTCTAATTGTCCTTCTGTGAACAAGAGCTTTCATCTGGTGAGCGTGACTCCTTGCAGCAACCCTTGCCCTCACCTGACTTTGGGTTGTTTTTTTTTTAAAGATTGATCGATTGGGGCGCCTGGGTGGCTCAGTCCTGGAGCATCTGCCTTTGGCTTAGGTCATGATCCCAAGGTCCTGGGATCGAGCCCCGCATCGGGCTCCCTGCTCAGGGGGAAGCCTGCTTCTCCCTCTCTCACTCCCTCTGCTTGTGTTCCCTCTCTTGCTGTCTCTCTCTCTGCCAAATAAATAAATAAAATCTATTAAAAAAAATAAAGATTGATTGATTGATTTGAGAGAGAGAGAGAGACAGAACAGAGGGAGAGTGAGAGGGAGAAGCCGACTCCCCACTGAGCAGAGAACCTGACACAGGGCTCGATCCCAGAACCCTGAGATCATGACCTGAGCCGAAGGCAGATGCTTAACTGAGTGAGCCACCCAGGTGCCCCCTGACTTTGGCTTCTAAGTCTCACGGGCCAAGTCCTAAATGTGAGGGGTTCTCCTGTGGATAAAGTGTAGGGGCCTTAGTGCTGCAACTTTGGGGCATTCAGCCTTTTTGCTTCTGGTTCTAACTTCTTTTCCAGAGTTGAGTGGGCTAGCAGATGACTTCTGTCTGGGGGCGCCTGGGTGGCTCAGTCGTTAATTATCTGCCTTTGGCTCGGGTCATGATCCCAGGGTCCTAGGATCGAGCCCCGCATCAGGCTCCCTGCTCGGCGGGAAGCGTGCTTCTCCCTCTCCCACTCCCCCTCTGCTTGTGTTCCCTCTCTTGCTGTCTCTCTGTCAAATAAATTTAAAAATTTTTTTAAATAATTTAAAAAACAATAAAAAATAAAAAATGTTTAAAAAAAATTACTTCTGTCTGAATCTCCGACACCAACTGGGTGTCCAACAGCTTATCCTATCCTGACACTAACTAATACATAGTAACTATTTCTACAGGTTTCAGGGCTCAGTCCCACACTTCACATGCCAGTGCCACGTCCCAGGTCCCCAGGCAACTTGCACTTCTGTCCATCGTGGCTACAAATTGAAGGGTTCCCATGACATCCCCCTTTGGGTTCAGTAATTTACTATAACAACTCCTAGAACCCAGGAAAATGCTCTACTTACTATTAAAGTTTATCTCTAGGAGACAAGGAACAGCCAGATGGAGAGAGACACGGGGTGGGGTCTGAGCACAGGAGTCTTTGTGCCTGTGCAGTTGGGATGTACCGCTTGCCCGGCCCCTGGTTATGTTTGCCAATTTGGAAGCTCCCTGAACCCCAGTGTTGAGGGGTTTTTAAGGATGTTTCATTATGTAAGTACAACTAATTAAATCATTGGCCGTTGGTGATCGAATTCAGTCTTCAGCCCCTCTCCCTCCCACTGATGTCCAAGGTCAGCAAGTAGGACTGGATGTTCTAACCTTCTAATGGTGCTTGGTCTTTCTGGGGACCAGTCATTAGCACAAAAAAGACATTTTTATCCCTCAAGAAATTGCAAGGGTTTTAGGAGCTCTGTGCTAGGAACCAGGAACAAAGACCAAATACTTATTTTTTAGTATACACTTTTGTAATGGGAGTGCTACCATTTAACACTCAAACACTTTCACTCTCAGCTACCATCAGCAGAGGGTAAAAGTGGTTTGAACATTGGTATATTGTGGGATTCCTATTTAATATATTATTCCCATAATAAGGTTTCACTCTGAATAAACCAAAATATGGTCCACATTTTCAGCATGTATGTCAGTTATGAACCACTTAAGAAGATGATGTGACTTTCTTGTCCAAAGTGATTTTATTCTATTTTCTACTTTGGGAAATAGATGAAATCTAAGCACTTAATTCATTTCTCTGAACTTCAGAATTATTTTACCCACTAATTCATAGCCTTGGGCCTTTTTTTTCCTTTCTTTCCTTGGATAAGTTTTTATTGAAAAATGACATTGCTCCTTGTCAGAGGGGCTAGTGTGTGGCTGTCCAGAAAAAATGTCCAAGCAAACTCCTTTTCAGTGTTCGTTTTTGGGAAGAGCCGCACCAGGGCAGCTGCAAACTGTTGTGTCCTTGAGATTGTTCTTCAAAGTCTATTGGTTGTCACAGGGCCCTGTGAAGCACGTGTACAGAGTCCTGCAGTGCCAGGAGGAGGAGCTTACACAGATGGTCTCCACTATGTCTGATGGTTGGAAATTCGAACAGGTATGTTTCCCAGGAGGCCAGGCGCCTCAAACCATCGCCACCCATAGGCAGCTCATAACCCAGGGGGTTCGTAGGGCCAGGTGGGAACCTATTCAGAAACATGGGAAAGAGCCACTTGGTGTGGATTATTTGCTCAGTCATACAAGATGAGTTGGGGAGAATTCCAAATAGTATCATGTCTCCCGACTTCACATCCAAGTTTCAATTTGATTGTGCCCAGAGGGAGCCAGCCAGCTTGCTTAGGCTTGAAAGTGCCTCTCTGGGGTTTTTCCCTCCCTCAGAGGGATTCCTTTCAAAAGTGCTCAGTTGACACATTCTAGAATAAGTACCTGAAGGGGGCTAGGATTCAGCAACAGCCCTTCCTTTCCTTCCCCCAGGGTGAGAATGCTATCATTCCGAATATATATGTAATCCATCCAGAAAAGCATGAACAGGTGTAATGTGAAAGGAGTCAGGCGTGGTGAGAAGTGTGGCCTGGCCGTTTCCCATCAGTCTGTGCATTTCTGTTCCTTCAGCTCTGTGCCGTGGCGGAAGTATCTAAACAAAGCCACACAGTCAGAATTGTACTGTTTTCTTCCATTAGATGGCAGAATTGTTCAGCTCATCTATTGTGTTTGCCACAGGGAGGCTGGGCACGCACAGAATGAATTGTTACAGTTTTGTGTGGATCATGCCAATTTTTGTGCAGAGTTGAAGAGTCAGTTGAATGGTCACCATAAACTCGCCTTCTCAAATAGCGGCTGTGCTTCCTGTTAAGAGCATTGTGTTATAGATCGAATATACAGGTGGCCTTCAGAGCCAACACGGGATCATTCCTCACATTTTCCTGCACTGCTGAATCCATTCTGCCTATGTATGTCGGCCTAGCTCCTAGTCAGGTGGGGGCTGCAAAATGTTGCCATACTTCCACTCCACAAGTATTTCCCCTGATATGTCCTTTTTTTGTTTTTCAAAGATTTTATTTTTAAGTAATCTCTATGCCCAACATGGGGCTCGAACTCATGACCCTGAAATCAAGAGTCACATGCTTCTCCTACTGAGCCAGCCAGACACCTCTCCCTGGTATAAGTCTTAAGCAAAGAATACTATAAAAAAAAAATTTTAAGTATTTTTTTTAAAGATTTTTTTTTTAATTTGAGAGAGATTGAGCATGAGAGTGGGGTGAGGGGCAGAGAGAGAAGCGGACTCCCCACTGAGCAGGGAGCCCGATGCAGGACTTGATCCGGGGACTTTGGGATCATGACCTGAGCCAAAGGCAGACGCTTAACCAACTGAGCTACCCAGGGGCCCTTTTAAGTATTCTTTATGAAACCAGTGAATAATTTTGAATCTTTTTCTCATCTTGTTAATGTTCTGGGGGCAGGTGAGGCATGTTTGTACTAACTCTGTTATATGGATGAGGAAGTTAAGGCACAGGGAGGCAGAGGGGCCCAAAGCCCATTCATAGAGCAAGTCAGTCATGTTCTTCTTCTTCTTTTTTTTTTTTTGAAATATTTTATTTATTTTTTTTGACAGAGACACAGCGAGAGAGGGAACACAAGCAGGGGGAGTGGGAGAGGGAGAACAGGCTTCTTGCGGAGCGGGGAGCCCATTCCTGGGCTCAATCCCAGGACCCTGGGATCATGACCTGAGCCAAAGGCAGATGCTTAATGACTGAGCCACCCAGGCACCCCCAGTCATGTTCTTCTGACTTGAGGCCCTACATGCTTGCCCGGATGACTTACTCTTTGGCTCCATTTTTCCCTGTGCATGTGTATTTCCTATTTAGAATTGAGTCCTGAATTCAATTCGCTAAAAAGGTTAAAAGTTCCAGCAGCATGTGGCTTATGGTAACTCTTCAGTGATTCAGTGCTTTCCAGAGCCTTCTGAGTACCAGTCCCCGGTCTAGGACTTCTGCCTAAAGATGAGCCAGCTCTGTGTAGGTGTTTGGCTGAAACAAGTGTCCATTCTCATTCACAGAAACATTCTCATTCACCTCGGTGTTTGCTAGAAGAAGTATGATCATGTTAATCCTGGTTGCTGCCTTTGAGATTGTTTCAAGTGGTTGGGTGGGGAGACAGTGGCAGAGCCCATACTTTCCTTCTCTGGGGAAAGTTTGTTGAGGATGCCCTGGTGAGTAACTGAGATCCAGATGTCCCCTGGGGTCTTGATAGTCCCGGACAGTCATCATCCATGAGAAGCAAAACTACACAGTTCAGTCAGGAGGAGGGTTGGATTTGTGTAGCACTTTGGTACCTTAAGGTGAATGTTCACCATATTCTTGTTCTGTCAGCTAATCAGCATTGGATCTTCCTATAACTATGGAAATGAGGATCAGGCAGAATTCCTCTGTGTTGTCTCCAGAGAACTAAATAATTCTACCAATGGCATTGTCATAGAGCCCAGTGAAAAGGCAAAGGTAAGAAATTGCGTCACCAGAATTTTGTCTCTGACTCGTTTGTTTCCGGCCCCTCAAGGGGCTTTGTCTGAACCGTTCGTTGCTTGAGGTTTCTTCCCTTTCCTTCTGAAGCAAGCTTTGCATTTTGCCTTCATTTTGGTCTTTGTTATAATTTGAATCAGGATTTATGGAGCAGAGACTGAGGGTTCTTAGTTAGGAAACGGGTACTGAAATAGGGTAGACTTACATACCCTCTGTCAAATCAATGAAAAAATCTTATTGCCTCTAATTACTACAACGTGAGAATTCTGAAACTCAAAATTGGAAAATATTTTGTGTTTATTCCTTGAAACTGTTCTCTTTTTTTTTTCCCCTGCCTCAAGAGAAAAGGTATTTGGTTACCTTTGTGACCTCCTCACCTTAAGTTACTGGAAAACTGTACACTGTTCTCTCACAGGCTCATACGCGCACACCTGCACTCCTAAGTCAGCAGCACCTGGTGTGTCTGAACCATTTCCTTTAGCGTCAACAGCACGTAATCTTGGGGCCCCACGGTGTTCAGCAAGAGTCTTTTACAACTGAAGTTCTTCAGGGGAGGTAGGGGCTGCAGCCCTGCCTTGCCTCTTGGTTTAACAAGGATTGTTGTGCTGCTCACGAGGGTCCAGCGGAAAGCAGCCATGGGTCCCTTTTCCCTCAGCAGTCTGCTTAACAGCCTCAGCCTAAAAGGAAGTCTGCTGCAAAGTCTAAGCCTCAGCCCTCTCCCCGATCTTTCACTTGCAGATTCTTCAGGAGAGAGGATCTCGGATGTAAATTCCAGATCCTTAACCAACAGGAGAGCAACCCGGCAGAGCACCTCGTGAAGTTAAATCTTGCTCCTGTACAGTAACCGAGCTACTGCAAAGCAAAGCTGAGCCTGGCCCCCCAGTGGAGAAGTGTTCTGGTCAAAACCAAAGGAACCCCTGCCCCCACCCACAGGAACCTGAAGACAGATACGGCTCCCGGCTGCAGAATACCTTTTCAGAAACCTGCTTTTGTTTTCTTAGCCAGTGTTGTGACAAATCTTTATAACGCAGCTGGGCTGGGTTCCCAGTTGGAGCCCTTATGGACATCTGGGGGAAGGGAAGAGGAAGGCTTAGCTCCTTGTACATGCCCGTACTTCAGGGAAGCTGGAGCAAATGAAAGAGGATCGTCCCTGAGCTGTGCCATATTTTCACCTGAGTGCCACTTTGGACGTTGGCAGCTGCTTTCTAACACTATCTTTCCCCTCCTCTGCACCCCAAACTAATGCAGCAGATGCCAAGGATCGTGGCTTCAGTTTGTCAAATTGAATTGAGGTTTTGCATTAAGGATAGAGTTGCCAGAGTACCTCCACATTCCCGTGAACAAAACCTCTTTGAGGAAGGGGATGATGGGGTGTCCTTGGTTGTGTGTGGGGGTTTGGGGATCGCCGCTCTGGGTTTGGGGCACTCAGCTGCTACCATGTTCATCCTTGCCTCATTTACCTCCAGTAGCTTACTTTGTCCCCAAGAGGAGGTCTGGGGCAGGTGGCGTCCTGCACTCCGTCACACAGACAGACGGGAGCTTCGGGTAGTCGGTCTGTAGCCTTCACTCACCCTCCGCTGGTCCATCTTCCTTCTCTGACTTTTTAAACTGGACCGAAGATGAAAGGGACTTGGGATCCTCTGATGGCTTGGGGTGGGGACAGCATTTCTTTGAAAGTTGCCAAATGTGTTATGTTGTAGTATCCAAAAGTGTTATTTTTGTGACTGTCTCTTGGAAATGCCTTGACTGAACATTCAGTATTTATTTGTGTCTCTTCTCGGTTTCTAACCTTGACAAACTTGCCTGACAGGTGTGTCAGTGACCCCACACCATCCCCGGTAGAGTGTATGTGTTTGCTGGGCAGTCCGAGGACGCCACCCCTTAGCATCACTTCCTTCTTCAGAGTGCCATGTCATGGAGAATCAAATACTTGTTTGACCAAGGAGGGGAGTAAAGCCCTCCTTTGGGCTGGGATCACGGAGTTTGTAGCTGGATCTTCTCTCTGAGCTTTTGAGTCTTGGTGAGCAGTCATCGAATGCAAAGGGCCGGAGAATCCTTATTTTTCCCTAGATGACTTTCCTAGTGTGGCAGATGGCCCAGAGGAGGGGAAGGTGCCATGGGACCCTCCGGCTGTACAGCCACTTCGTGCCAGTCACTCCGGGCTTCCTCCACAGCGGAGTGTCTGCTCCACAGCTCACCTGCTTCCTACGTGGGTCTGGGGCTGTAATTTTTGGAAATGACTTATGGGCTGTGCTAAATGTCTTTTGCGCTTGTGACCTGCCCATGTGCAGATGGCGTAACTCTTCTTCAGGATTCTCGCTTTGACCTTACCTGTGTGTAGGGCAGGATAGAAATGTGTGCGCAGGGGTGTCTGCTGATACGTGAGCGTGCACGTGGACGTCGGCACCTCAGACCTCTGGCCTGTGCCCACGATTTCTACAGCTGTAAAATGTTACAGGAACTTCTCCCTACGGAAAAGCAGTCACCTTTCAAAAAAGCCACAGGTATCATCCTATCATCTTTCAGAAAAAATAAAAAGATTTGAGAGTGTCAAGGAAAAGCTGCTCTGACCAGAATAAGACAGAGGACTTTGGAAGAGGTGCTCTTTGGCCAATTCAAAAAAGTAACATTTGACTCAAAGGAGGGAAAGCAGCCTCATTTGGGGCCTGGAGCCCAATCAGATTTGCTTCCCCAGGGCATGCCTGGTGACGGCCGTGCTCCCCAGCCTGCACAAAGGAGTGAAGCAAGGTGGACCAGAGGGCAGAAGAGAGCGAGCCCCTCAGAAACACATGGTTACTCATTTCTCTTTTCAGAGTCCCACAGTGGATCCCGTAGAAAGGCTGCTGAGCCCCTTACTCAGCAGAGGAACAAACAGAGGTGACATTTCTGCTCTCCTAGAGGGCTGGCTTTCGTGAGGATTCCTTCCTCATGGCAGCCCAATGCCAGTTCAGTGCTCCTGAATCTGAGGATGATTCATTTCCTAAGGTTTCTGGAAAAGTACTCACCCCAGCCCTTTATGAACCGAGTCAGTATTTTTTCCTGAAAGCCTTCTCCCCCTGAGAGAGTCTGGCTGATGACTTCGGAGAGAGGTCTTGCCATCGGTTTGGGGGTGTCACATGGCCAGTGACCCACGTTCTCTCCAGCTGCCCAGTGCTGCCAGGTGGGAAGGGTCTTCCTTCTTCATTCTGTGCTCAGGCCCGAGGCCACGGGCCATGCAGGCCCAGCTCATGAAGCAGCCTGGCCTCTTCTAGGAAACGCCACAATAGGGCGCTTCTGTCTTTCCCTCAGAACCTGCTTTCTCCTTGGCAGTGAGGCACGGCCCAACCTCCTCTAGAGCGACTTCGTTTCTGCAGTCTTAACTGATCTCAGGGGTGTCGGCGAGGTGTAGGGGAGGAAGGGACAGAGATGCTGGGGGGGAGGGGAGGCCCAGAGGACACCCACACCCTCCAGCATGGCCTTTGACCCAGAGGTTAGGGACCATGCCTGTCACTTGTGGGGGCCGTTTGTTACTGTTTGTGTATTTGAATAAAGTCTGAAATGCTGTGACCTTCTTTTGTCAATAAAGACATGAAACAAACCTCTGACTCACCTTGGTTTCCCATCACTACTGATGATTCTCAAACTGTTCTCAGGAGATGAACTTCACTGTACCTTTCCTGCCAGGGCCTCTTATAAAGTCCTCATTTCTCCTGCTGCTGAAGCTGCCTGAGGGGGTGTTGGGCCTTCTCCTCAGGACCAGGAGAGAGGTGAGAAACAGGTGCGGACAGATGGGCTACCCACCAGAGAGTTGGGAAGGGGAAGAGTATGAGACCATTTTTAAGGGAAAAGAAGTCTTCCTGGAAGATTAAGTGGCTAGGTGCCCATTTTTTCTGCATGGTAGAGAATGAGGAATGAATGTGAGGTGAGACAAGTAACCAGCAAGCTAAGTATCGGTCACTGAAGGCACCAGGCAGGGTGTGGGACCCTCAGAAGGCATTAGATCGCCCCCTCCCATAGGGTGCTTACAGTTGGGGAGACGTCGTGTACACACAAACGTAGAAACAAGGTATGTGTTTGTATCAGCCAGGGTCCAGTGGAAGAGCGACCACAGCAGTTAACAGGTGGTAAGAAGAGGAAAGGGCCCCGAGGGACACTGAGGTGACACAGACGTAGTGACTGCCGGACACAGTTACTGCTCCCAGGGCGGGGGAACAAAGGGAAGAGGTTGGGACTGTTAAAAGGTAGAGGCTTGCAGGAGGGGCCCCACAGAGGAGATGCTGCCATCTCAGGGGGCTCAGTGAGGCTGGTTCTAGGACCACACTACTCCTGGGACCAGCTGTGGCCGCCGGAGCGAAGCCATGTTTGTTGTGGTTTCTCTGGCAACAGGAAAGAGCATGTCCCTTCTTTTTTGCCTCTAGCCTTGCAGTCTGCCTCTCACGTTCCCCATGGGTGAACCTGTCCTGGAACGAGCTGGTAAAGGGGAATTGTGCTTGGCAGCTTCCCAGCCCCAGGGGCACAGGGCAGAGTCTTGGGTGGGGGGGGGTTAGCGCTGGGAGGTAAGAACAGCCAGTTCTGCCACCTCTGGCCACCTAGCATCCTATACGTGCTTCGATGTGTATTTGAATCTAAAACAATAAAAACAATTTTATGCCTCTACATAACACGATACAGGTACTCTACGCAAGGTGACCTTGCCCTCTCCCCAACAATGAAAGAGTGCCAACACTCACTGTTCCCAGGTCTGAGAGACCGTGACATCTATTTCTGGGCTAGGTTAAATACTCAAAACGGCGTGGTGGGTTAGACAACCCCTAGTTTGTGACCGGCAGTCCACGCCACATGGTCACTTGATGTCCCATAGTTAGGTACCTGATTCTCAAAAGGAGAAGAGTTATCTGCAAAAGAAGGCATGGATATTTTCCAAAACCCTGGAGTTCTTCATGGTAATTCTCCAGTCAGGGACCACTGGAGGCTCCATACAGCATCAGCATTTGCAATAGATCATTTGTTGCTGAATCTGCTCAGTCATAAAGCCGAGGTGACGGCCCAGAGCTAAATTTTTAATAAGAATCACACCACACAGATTTCCATCAAAGCTTTCCCTTAGAGTGAACTATAACTCCCATTAAGCCAGTTTAATTCCTTGATGAGTTTTCTATACAGTACAATTAAGTTGTCTCTGTTTTCTATTTTTATTTTCATTTTTACTTAAAATATTTTTATTAAGATCATTGTTTTCCATGAAATGTTATGATGGAAATTTAACTCAATCTAACTAATTCTAGTTCTTGCCCTTGCAAGCTGTAGCTTTTGCCCTTGTGGGCTTTCTTTTGTGGCTATTACCTCCTCTGTGTTTATTTTCCCCAAGTCAAGCTTGACAGCTCAAAATCTAAGTCTCATATCTAAATGTATGTGTTTTTAGCTGATGTCATTTTTCTGTTAATGATTTCTAACAAAACAACATGGAGAGAATATTGTATTTTTTATTTTAAGATTTTATTTGAGAGCGAGAGAGAGAGCGAGAGCACGAGCCGGTGGGAGGGGAAGCAGAGAGATAAGCAGACTCTCCACCGAGCAAGGAGCCCAACACAGGGCTCAATCCCAGGACCCCGAGATCATGACCTGAGCCGAAGTCAGATGCTTAGCCAACTGAGCCACCCAGGCACACACACCCCCCTTTTTAAGGGAAAATTTATCTAAACGGCTTTTTTTTTTTTTAAAGCAAGCTTTATGCCCAGTGTGGGACTTGAACTCATGGACCCTGAGATCAACAGTTGCATGCTCTACTGACTGAGCCAGCCAGGTGCCCCAGGCTGTGTGTATGTCTTAGCTTTCCTGTAAGGAAATAGTGAGCAATATCCCTTAGATTATCCTCGATCATTCTTTATGTACAAGGCTAGGCCATTGGTTCTACTCACATTTCATTCTGATAACTTTGCACATGCGCCCTCTACACAGTTGGCAAATCAAAGAGTACAACATCCTCAAAATATGTCCTGCTTTGTTAAATTGTGATGGATAGCCAATAAGTACATATTTGAAAAAGGAGGATTGGAAGGCTTCTTGAACTAGACCCAAGGTTGGAGAAGGTGCAGGAAGTTCGTTGGCAGAAGGATAGTTTATACCCTGCGGCTAGTATTTCTCAGTTCTGTCACCTCTATCACAGGGCTAGAGTAGACATCCACTTATTTGCTGCCATTTTCTGCACAGCCACTGCATGCCCAGAGCTGCAGTAGGCACTGATGACCAAAGCTGAGTCATGGAGGCCTGCAGAACGCTGAGTGAGAGCAAAAACTGCTGGAGGCAGGGAGGAAATAACCAAGCCGCTGCTCTAATGGCTGGGGACAGTCTTCAGAACCTGGGCAGAGGCAGATGGATGAAAATCCCAAGCTGGAATCAAGCTACATTGAGATACTTAGAAAGCATCCTTGCATTCAAGAATCACTACCAAATCCTGGGGTGCCTGGGTGGCTCAGTTGGTTAAGCGTCTGACTCTTGATCTCAGCTCAGGTCTTGATCTCAGGATCATAAGTTCAAGCCTGGCACTGGGCTCCACACTGGGCGTGGAGCCTACTTTAAAAAAGTGAGGGAGGGGTGGCGCTGGGTGGCTCAGTCAGTTAAGTGTCTGTCTCTGGCTCAGGTCATGATTCCAGCCAGGGTCCTGGTATTGAGCCCCACATTGGGCTCTTTGCTCAGTGGGGAGTCTGCTTCTCCCTCTCCTGCTCCCCCTGCTTGTGCTCACTCTCTCTCTCAAATAAATAAAATCTTAAAAAAAAAATCACTACAAATCCTAAGCAGGAGAAATAAAAACACACATATTATAATAAAACTGATGAAAACAAATATGGAGAAAATCTTAAAAGCCACCAAAAGCAGAGAGGAAAGTTACTTGCAAAGGAGGGACAATAAGACTTATAGCCAACTCTCAACAGAAAAATATAAAGCAGGGCGCCTGGGTGGCTCAGTTGGTTAAGTGACTGCCTTTGGCTCAGGTCATGATTCTGGAGTCCTGGGATCGAGCCCCGCATCGGACTCCCTGCTCAGCAGGGAGTCTGCTTCTCCCTCTGACTCTCACTCCTCTCATGCTCTCTATCATTCTCTCTCTCTCAATAAATAAATAAAAATCTTTAAAAAGAAAAATATAAACCAGAACACAGTGGAATTAAATCTCCTAAGTGCTGAAAGAAAATAGCTGCCAACCTAGAATTCTATACCCAGCGAAAATACACTTCAATATTGAAGATGATATAAAGGCATGTTTGACAACCAAAACATGAGAGTATTTGTCACCTGCAGACCTTGTATTAAAGGAAATATTAAAAGGTGTTCTTCAGGGGGTACCTGGCTGGCTCAGTCAGAAGAGCATGTGACTCTTGATCTCAGAATTGTGAGTTCGATGGCACAAAAACAGACACATAGTTCAATGGAACAGAATAGAGAGCCCAGAAATGGACCCTCAACTCTATGGTCAACTAATCTTCGACAAAGCAGGGAAGAATATCCAATGGAAAAAAGACAGTCTCTTCAACAAATGGTGTTGGGAAAATTGGACAGCCACATACAGAAGAATGAAACTGGACCATTTCCTTACACCACATACAAAAACAGACTCAAAATGAATGAAAGACCTGAATGTGAGACAGAAATCCTTCAAAATCCTGGAGGAGAAGGCAGGCAGCAACCTCTTCCACCCCAGCACAGCAACTTCTTCCTAGACACGTAGCCAAAGGCAAGGGAATGCAAGGGCAAAAATGAACTGTTGGGACTTCATCAAGATAAAAAGCTTTTGCACAACAAAGGAAACAGTCAACAAAAACAAAAGACAACGACAGAATGGGAGAAGATATTCGCAAACGACATATCAGATAAAGGGCTAGTATCCAAAATCTATAAAGAACTTATCAAACTCAACACCCAAGGAACAAATAATCCAATCAAGAAATGGGCAGAAAACATGAACAGACATTTCTGCAAATGGCCAACAGACACATGAAAAAGTGCTCAACATCACTCAGCATCAGGGAAATCGAAATCAAAACCTCAATGAGATAACACCTCACACCAGTCAGAATGGCTAAAATTAACAAGTCAGGAAACAACAGGTGTTGGCGAGGATGCAGAGAAAGGGGAACCCTCCCACACTGTTGGTGGGAATGGAAGCTGGTGCAGCCACTCTGGAAAACAGTATGGAGGTTCCTCAAAAACTTGAAAATAGAGCTACCCTACAACCCAGCCCAATGCAATTGCACTACTGGGTATTTACCCCAAAGATACAAATGTAGTCGTTCGAAGAGGCACCTGCACCCCAATGTTTATAGCAGCAATGTCCACAACAGCCACAGTGTGGAAAGAGCCTAGATGTCCATCGACAGATGAATGGATAAAGAAGATGTGGTGTATATATATATAATGGAATATTATGCAGCCATCAAAAAATGATATCTTGCCATTTGCAATGATGTGGATGGAACTAGAGAGTATTATGCTAAGCAAAATAAGTCAATCAGAGAAAGACACAGGTATCATATGATCTCACTGATATGTGGAATTTGAGAAACAAGACAGAGGATCAGAGGGGAAGGGAGGGAAAAATGAAACAAGACAAAACCAGAGAGGGAGACAAACCATAAGAGACTCTTAATCTCAGGAAACAAACTGAGGGTTGCTGGAGTGGAGGGGGGTGGGAGGGATGGGGTGGCTGGGTGATGGACATTGGGGAAGGTATGTACTATGGTGAGTGCTGTGTATTGTGTAAGACTGATGAATCACAGACCTCTACCCCTGAAACAAATAATACATTCTATGTTAATTAAAAAAAAAAAAAAAAAAAAGAATTGTGAGTTTGAGCCCCACGTCAGGTATAGAGATTACTTTAAAAAAATTTTTAAATAAAAAATAAAGTATGGGACTTTATCATTCCCAAAACGCAATTAAAAGGGGGGGGGGGCGCCCGGGTGGCTCCCTGCTTGGCAGAAAGTCTGCTTCTCCCTCTCCCTCTACCCCTGCCTCCTGCTTGTGCTCACTCTCTCTCTCGAATAAGAAATAAAATCTTTTTAAAAAAGTAATGCTTTATATTAGACTTTGATAAGCCATGATGTATGTTATAATTTCTTGGGTAACTACCCAAAAAATAATAATTAAAAAAGTATAGGGGTGCCTGGGTGGCTTAGTCGGTTAAGCATCTGCCTTTGGCTCAGGTCATGATCTCAGGGTCCTGGGATTGAGCCCTGCATTAGGCTCTCTGCTCAGCAGGGAGTCTGCTTCTCCCTCTCCCTCTACCCCTTCCCCCCTGCTTGTGTGTGTGCTCTCTCTCATACAAATAAATAAAATCTTTTTTTAAAATAACAAATAAATAAATAAATAAGTATAACCACCAGGGCGCCTGGCTGGCTTAGTCGGTTAGAGCATGTGGCTCTAGATATTGGGGTAGTGAGTTCGAGCCCACACTGGATATAGACCTTACAAAAAAAAAGGGGGGGGAATAGATTTTTAAAAAAGTATAGCCACCAAGATAATAGAGAAGAAGGAGGAAATTGAATAATAAAAAATCAGTAGTGGTAAAACTACAATTCACCAGGAAAACAATGATTATAAATTTGTGTACATCTAATGATCTAGCCTCAAAACTAATGGAAGTAAAAGGAGAAATAAGCAGGGCACCTGGGTGGTTCAGTCGGTTGAGTGTCTGACTCGGTTTCAGCTCAGGTCATGATTCCCAGGTCCTGGGATCGAGCCCTGCACTCGGCCCGGTCTGCTTCTCCCTCCTCTCCCTGCTCCTCCCCACCCCCACCCCCGTTCTCTCTCTTTAATATAAATAAATCTAAAAATAATAATTAAAAGGGGGAAAATGTATTAACAAAGGCTAAAAATTGTTATATAAACATCTCAGGAACTTAGAACAGCAAATTCAACCCAAGAAAGTAACAGAAAGGAAATAATATAGAGAAGAGCAGAAATCAATGAAATGGAAAACAAACACATAATACAAATCTCAAAACCAAGAGCTGATTCTTTGAAAAGATTAAAGAATGGATAAACTCCTAGTGTTGAGACTTATCAAGAAAAAAAAATACAAATGATATCTGGAATATAAAAAGGGGACACAAGGGCGCCTGGGTGGCTCAGTTGGTTAAGCGACTGCCTTCAGCTCAGGTCATGATCCTGGAGTCCCTGGATCGAGTCCCGCATCAGGCTCCCTGCTCGGCAGGGAGTCTGCTTCTCCCTCTGACCCTCCCCCCTCTCATGTGCTTGCTCTCTCTCATTCTCTCTCTCAAATAAATAAATAAATAAATCTTTAAAAAAATAAAATAAAATAAAATAAATAAAAAATAAAAAGGGGACACAAATACAGATCCTACAGTCTTTATAAGGATTATAGGTACCGAATTGAAAGCAGGGACTCAAGATATCTATTCACCCATGTTCTAGCATTATTCATGATAGCCAAAAGGGAGAGGCAACCCAAGTGTCCATCAACAAATGAGCAAACAGAATGTGGTATAGTGGAATATTATCCAGCCATAAACAGGAATTCTGATACATGCTATAACATGAACCTTGAAAACATTAAGTGAAATAAGACTCAAAAGGACAACTATCATATGATTTCACTCATATAAAATAGGCAAATTCATAGAGATAGAAAGATTAGAAGTTATTAGGGGCAGGAAGGGGAGGGGACAGTGGAATTATTGCTTAAGGGTTACAAAGTTTCTGTTAAAGGTGATGAAAAAGTTTTGGATATAAATCACTATCTATGACTATATCACTATTTATAGATATCACTACATAATGATTGTTTAACATTGTGAATATACTTAATACCACTGAATTGTATATAAAAATGATTAAAATGCAAATTTTATATTAGGTTAATAATTATAAGTGGATGCTATAAACAACTTTATACCAAAAGAATTTGAAAATTTAGATAAAATGGACAAATTCCCAGGAAAACACCATTTACCAAAATTGATACAAGAACAAACAGACAATATGAATAATTCTAAATCTCTGAAAGAAGTTGAGTATGTAATTAATAACCCTTCCACATCCGGGGACAGCATCCATAGGCATTCAGAATGGTCCAGCATTTGACCTGCTGTCATAGGCTGTCCTACGATACAGCCTCTAACAAAACTAGGCTGTCCCAAACCCCTGGTAATAGAATCATTTACCTTTATACCAAGAAGGTTGGGAAATCACCCAAATCTGCATGTGGTGTGGGCCCAGGCCGACTTCAAGGAGTTCGTGCTATGAGACCTAAAGTCCTTACGAGGTTGTCTAAAATGAAAAAACAGGGGCGCCTGGGTGGCTCCGTCGTTAAGGGTCTGCCTTCGGCTCAGGTCATGATCCCAAGGGTCCTGGGATCGAGCCCCACGTCGGGCTCTCTGCTCAGCGGGAAGCCTGCTTCTCCCTCTCCCACTCCCCCTGCTTGTGTTCCCTCTCTCTCTGTGTCTCTCTGTCAAATAAATAAATAAATAAATGAAATGAAATGAAATGAAATGAAATGAAATGAAAAAACACATCAGCAGGGCCTATGGTGGTTCCATGTGTGCTGAGTGTGTTCATGACAGGACCAAGTGTGCTTTCCTCATCAAGGAGCAGAAAATCGTTGTGAAAGTGTCGAAGGCACAAGCACAGAGTCAGAAAGCTAAATAAACAATGAAGCTTTTTTGAGTAATAAAAAAAATCAGAAGTCTTAAAAAAAAAAAAAAACCCTTCCACAAAAAACACTCAGGGCCTAGGCGGCTTTACCACTGAATACTGCCAAACATTTAAGGAAGAAATAATATCAATCTTACTCTTCCAAATAAGCGATAAAGAACACTCCTGAACTCATTTTATGAAGCTACCATACCTTAATACCAAAACTTGACAAGGACATTACATAAAAGGAAAATTCCAGGCCAATTTCATTCATGAACATAGATGCAAAAATCCTATGACAATATTAACAAGTTGAATCCAGCATATATAAAAAGCATAACACATCATGACCAAGTAGAGTTCATTCCAGAATACAAGGTGGGTTAAGAATGAAAATCAGTAAATACAGAATTGCCACATTCACAGAATAAAAGAGGCAATGCTTACGATCATTTCAAAAGATGCAGAAGAAGAATTAGATAAAAGTCAATATCCATTCCAGATAAAAACTCTTAGCAAACCAGGAAGGAAAAGGAGTCTACATAATCTGATACAGTTATCTATAATAAACCTATAGCAAACATCATATTTAATGAAGAAATGTTGAAAATTTTTCCTCTGAGATGGGGAAATGAGAAACGGATGCCTTCTATTTACCTTTTCTATACAACAAACAGGGCCACGCTAACCTATTGGAGCAAGACAGTGATATACTGTAAGCTTTTCAGGGCATTTATCCTGTTGGGTGGGGGAGAATGGGAAACAGAAACCTTTAACAAAGAAGCAATTATAGAGCAATGAGAATCTCTCTTCCGCTTCGCTCATCCCTTTTTTTCTTCTGAGGATCAGAACCAGAGTGGAAGCAACAGTTTTTAGGATCACCAGTCAGATAATGTTGATCATTCAACTTTAGACCAAGAAGGGGCCTTGAAATATCATCTCCTATAACAACCCTGTCGATTCACAAGAAAAGAACCATGATCCAGAGAGATTAAAGGAGTTGTCCAAGATCCGACTGCCACTTAGATGCCATTTTCCTCTCTGGTTGGTAATGTGAGTCCCTTAGGTCCAGTGCACGAAGCCCCAGGTGCAACAGCGACTTCACCTCCTGGGGTGAAGGCTGTGGAGTAAAGCATCACCCATGGAGAGGCCGAGCATGTCCAGTGGCGCACCTTTTGCCCTGCTGACATCACAAGCAGAATGCTGGGGCTGGTCACACTTGAACTGTGATGTCAGGGAACAAAGCTGGGGGAAATCTTTGAGGAGGGGGGCCAACTTGATAGGGAGATCACGAAAACAGCCACCAAAGGGAAAGGTACGAAGGCAGCCATCAGATCCCAAGAGATGGAGAGGGCTGGGGTGGGGGCACACAGGACTGAGGGGGACCCTCCCAACAGCTGGTGAAGTGGGACCAGGGCAAGACACCTGCACCTCAGTGCCCGGGGGTTCTATTCTCTCCCATCCTAGGGCAGCCGAGCCTCTAGCCCTCCCTGACATGCAGAAGGTTTCACGTAAGTACTTGTGCTTCCTACCTTTCTTCTGAAGGGCCAGAGAAGTGGCTCCTTTCCCTGACATTGATGTGACTTCTTTCTGCCATCCGCTGGCTTGTCCAAGATGTGTTGCAGGAGTTAGGGCTGGGACACGGAGAACACAATCCCCATGTCATGCCCCCCGTGTGGCCTGACCGATGACGCAGTCTCTGTACCCCATGGGCAGACAGCTGCTTGTATGGGAAGGACTGGTGTACCCCTGAAAGGCCCCTCAGCTCCTGCTGTGGCTCCTTCATGGCTCTGCTCTATCTTCTCAGGGCTAGCCCAGGACCACAACCCAGCCCTGCAGCCCCCTGCCCAGCCCTCGAGACCTCCCCAAACCCAGCTCCTGATGAGTAACAGCAGTCTCCGCACATTCGAGGACCAAGTCCTCTGTCCCATTTGCCTGGAGGTGTTCCGCAACCCGGTCACCACCGCCTGCGGGCACAACTTCTGCATGAGCTGCCTCCAAGGTTTCTGGGACCACCAGGCCTCCGTGGGCGAGACCCTCTACTGCCCCCAGTGCCGAGAGAGCTTCCCCTCCAGACCGCGCCTCTGCAAGAACGGCATCCTGGAGGAGATGGTGACCTGCTTCACCCAGGCCAAGGGCCAGACCTTGGGATCCTCCCGGATCCTGGCGGGGCCCGGGGACGTGCCCTGCGACTTCTGTTCTCCGCAGAAGCTCAAGTCAGTCAAGTCCTGTCTGCAGTGCATGGCCTCCCTGTGCGAGAAGCACCTGCTCAGCCACTTCGAGGACCAGGCGTTCCGGGACCACCAGCTGCTGGAGCCCGTGTGGGACCTCCAGAGCCGCCTGTGCCGGAAGCACCGCAAGCTGCGGGCCCTGTACTGCCGCACGGAAGGCTGCTGTGTGTGCGGGGCCTGCCTGCTGGAGGAGCACAAGAACCACGACACCCTCCCCCTGGAGGAGGAGCGGGCCCGCAAGGAGGTGAGGCGAGGGGAGCCGGGACCTCACGGTTCTGAGGCTCTCACGGAGGGTAACTGTCTTCACAAGCCAGGGCACACCGGTCCTTGGGGGGCAGTTACACAACCATCCAAGTGATGGTCATGGGGGTGGACGCGCCACGACATGAGAAAGGGTTGGCGAGTTCGATGAGCGAGGGTCCCGAGTTGTATGTACGAGTTCTAGGTTCTTTTGTTGTTGTTGTTGTTGTTGCACAGCAAAAGGAAAGTCTGAGAGAAAACCTGTCGTGTCAGGTGGGGCATATCCCCTCCTTTTCTCTACTTTTTTTTTTTTTTTAAGATTTTATTTATTTATTTGAGAGAGAGAGAGAGAGCACATGAGAGTGAGGAGGGTCAGAGGGAGAAGCAGACTCCCTGATGAGCAGGCAGCCCGATGCGGGACTCAATCCCGGGACTCCAGGATCATGACCTGAGCCGAAGGCAGTCGCTTAACCAACTGAGCCATCCAGGCTCCCTCCTTTTCTCTACTTTCAACTTTTGTTTAATATAGTTGTACTGCTTTTTCGAGGGGAACACTTAGATTTCAGACATTCCCTCACGTGTATTCAGTACGGGTGCTCTTCCCACATAGCCACCCAGGAACGGTCCACGGCCAGGAGGCCCGGCCGGAATGTAAACCCATTCACCACCCTGTTGAGCTCAGCTGACACTTTTTCCGTAGCAAGACTTGGTGAACGAAGCAAGCAGTGTGTTGATTTATAGTCTGGCTTGAGCTTCTTAACTTGACGGTGCACCAGCAACAGTTCCTGGACAGGCACTTGGAACGGCACAGTTCTGTCATCTATTATAAACAAGAACGTGCCCGTTGCTGTGACGGGTGGAGACTGAAGGCTTCTCTGTAGAGGGACTTGGGACACAGGGCTGCCTGGGCCAGGCAGGGCCACCCCCAGCAAGGTATCTCCGGGGCTCCATATCTGATAAGTCCCTCCTCGACCCACTGCTGCCTCTCAAGCCCCTGAACCCTCCACAGCCCCTTTCTGTAACCTGAGACCCGGTGGTCGTCACTGTCAGGAGCAGAGAACCTGAGTCCTAAGAATGGGGAGAGAGTCTCAGGGAGTAAGAGACCACAAGCAGAGGGTAGACCCCGGGTCATCTGCCCTTCAGCTCTGGTCTCTCTCATGTAGGCATCTTAGGAATGTAAGAGGTATGTCTCCTCTGGGCTTGTAGAAGGGCTTCTCCGAGGCCACCTCTCCGAATCAGGGCCCTCTCCTCCTCCCTCTCGCTCCCAGGTGGAGGTTCGGAAGGTCCAGGCCAATGTGGAAAACCAGATGCTGATCATCAACTCTGACAGCCAGAAGCACCGAGGGCAGGTGGCCTTTCTCTCGGTAAGGCTGGCCCGCCCTCTCCCAGGCCCCGGCTTCCCCGCAGTGCCCTGCATCAGGCTGAGGGCCACTCTAAGGCCTTGGCGTGGATGTCATGTAGCCCGGCAGTCAGCAACAGGATGCCGAGGCACGCTCCAGGCCATAAGACTAGGGGTACCCGGCTGGGGCTCAGAGATGCCTCTCGACACACCGTCCACCCCACCCCCCCACAGAAACTGATCCAGACAACACGGGAGGAGGTGAACACCTGCTTCTCAGAGATCATCCAGGAGGTCAGACAGCTGCAGATGAAGGTCTTGGATTTTGTGGAGAAAGAGGAGGCCGCCGCTCTGGGGAAGCTAGGCCGCTCCATCCAGCAGAGCCACAACCGGCTACTGAAGCTGGAGGGGGACAGCATCTGGCTCCGCACCCTGCTTGCCAACAGGAGTGACCAGCAGTTTCTGCAGGTGAGGCCCCCCCCACCCCTGTCTCTGCCCCCGGCCCTGATCCAGCCTCTGCCCCCCTCCACCTGTAGGTGCACCAGATCTGCCCAGACCTAGGATTAAGTGATCAGCATTTGGGGCTGCGTCTCTTTGTCCATTCTTGGGCCTCCGGGAGGCTCTCCCTCCCAGGCCATAGGCCCTGAGCTTACACCAACCCACTTGGCTTCTTCCTCCACCTCAGCACTCAGCCTTACCCTAACTTTCCTGCCTTCACTTCCCTGGAACAGAAGGGAGTGGACGCCGGGATTCCAAGTATCTGCCACAGTCTATATGTTTCTCCAGACTAGCCCAGGCCAGGGCTGGAAGCGAGACCAGAACAATCCATATAGCCTGGAACGAAGTCCTTTTTCCTTCCCCAGCCCTGGTCTGGTCCCCAGCCCGTTGCTGCTACAAGAGGGTAGCAGGCAGGGTCGCCAGCGGAGGTTTGGGTGACAGCGGGACCCAGGGCTACCCAAACCCCGTGCTGGGGAACTCCGGACTCAGCACAGACCTCCTTTCTTCAGCTGGTATCACGTGCCCGGGAGCAGATTTCTAATTTCTAGAGCTGTTGCTCACCGTGTCCAGCTGCGCCGCCCACCCCTCCCACCCCCCCACCCCCCCGCCCTTGGCCCCGACACACACACCAGGAAACATTTGGCAAGGTTTTTCTTTTCTTTTTTTTTTTTTTTAAGATTTTATTTATTTATTTGACAGAGACACAGCGAGAGAGGGAACACAAGCAGGGGGAGAGGGAGAGGGAGAAGTAGGCCTCCTGCCGAGCAGGGAGCCCGATGCGGGGCTCGATCCCAGGACCCTGGGATCATGACCTGAGCCGAAGGCAGACGCTTAATGACTGAGCCACCCAGGCGCCCCAAGGTTTTTCACTAAGCGATTAAAAGCTCTAAAGAAATCCTCTTCCCATTGTTTCTCATACACTTTGCCTGATGCACTAGGCCAGAGCAGCCACGCTTTTGGCAAAGCCCTCATCTAAGACCTCACAACCAGCAGGAAGGGAGAGAGACGTCCAGGTTTGAAAACGAGCCATTTGTCCACCTGCCCGTGATTCTGGGGACCCCGGAGCCCCTAGCATAAGCGGGAGCTCCTGGCATCCGCCTGGGCCCTGGCTCACAGGGGAACCGCTGGCCGCTCCCTCCCTTCAGGAGTTCCCCAGGCTGAAGCACTTCCCTGCCTACGTGGAACCCCTGATGGGAACCAGCTGTGAGGAGAAGCAGACCTTCCTCCAGTTGCCAGAGACCCTGGCGGAGCTCCGCAGCCGGCTGATGGATGTGGGTCTCAGCTTCATCAGTCAGCTCCTCCTGAAGGGTCAGTACCGGGCAGCCCAGGGCCAGCGGAGACTCACCTGCATTCGGGGGGTGGGACTGCCCCACAGGGCAGTGTTCGGGGTTCCAGGCACTTGCAGAGAGCCCTGCCTGCCCTGTGCACCTTCCCCCAGGTGACGCAGCCTCCTGGAAGCCCATGCCTCTCTCCGGAAGGACACTGGGCTCGAAGAGTGTCCTCAGCAAAGCCCCTCCATCTCCCCCAGGCATTAAGATGAACTCCTATGAGGTGCTGCCCCCAGCTGTGGACAGAAAAACACTTCTCAAGTGTGAGTCCTCAGTGCTGGGGTCCAGAACAATGGGTGGGAAAGAAAAGGGCAGCCCCCCCCACGGGGGGGCATTGTCTTCCCCAGCCCCGCCTGCATTCAGACCAGGGCTCCAGAGAGATGCCAGCTCTCTGACCTCCCACGGGCGCCTGGAGATCTCAGAAGGACTCAGCCTGTGACTCCAAGGCCCTGATAGGGAGGGGAGGACTATCCTGTCCTCCCCATGGGTGGGGCAAGGACCTGCCTATGGCCCAGCTGCTGGTTCTGCCATCCTCCCTGGCTCTGGTGGGGCACAACCTCTGCCCTCAGTTCGGTGCCTGCCAGTATCCCCCCCTCCCCCCCCCGACACACACACACACCCCGGGCTTTAGCCAAGCCAGCTTGGATGACACTGTCCATTTCTTCCTCAGACAATCTCCCTTTTCCTTTGCTGCTTCTGCAGCCCCTCTCCGGGGCAGGGCTGGGAGGCACATCTCAGTGACTTCTCTGAGATATAGGGGGTCTCTCTGGTGAATCCCTGAGTCACCTCCTCCAGGAGCCCTTGACCTTCCCTCAGTCCCGTTCAGTCTCCTGTCCTCAGCCCCGGGGGCGCTCACCCGGGCTCCCTTTCACGTCCCCTCCCCCCAGGTTACTGCAACCTGAACTTTGACCCCACCACGGCCAGCGAGGAGCTGTTCCTGTTCAAGGAGACCCACTCGGTGCTGAACCTGGGCATCCTGCTGGAGCCCTTCGCCGCGGGCGGCCCCTTCCCGGGCTTCAAGCAGTGGCCGCAGGTGCTGTGCTCGCGCGGCCTGTCCGAGGGCCGCCACTACTGGGAGGCCGACGTGTCCAACTCGTGGGTGTGCCTGGGCGTCACCTACCGCCGCAGCCCCCCGCTCGGCGGCCGCCCGCGCCGCAACGTCGTCTACCTGCTGGGCCGCAACCCCTACTCGTGGTGCCTGGAGTGGGACTCGCTCAAGTTCTCCGTGTGGCACAACAACACGCAGACGGTGCTGCACGGCGGCTACCAGCGCACGCTCGGCGTGGCGCTCGACTGCGGCGCCGGCTGCGTCTCCTTCTACTGCGTGGCGGGCGGCGTGAGCCTGCTCTACCGCTTCCTCGTCTCCTTCCTGGAGCCGCTCTACCCCGCGGTCATGGTCAGCAGCGGCGCCTCGGTCACGCTCAAGCAGCACCCGGAGGGGGGCGTAGGCCGCGGTCAATAAAGCTGGACTAGAGCGCTGGCTGGGCCCGCGGGGGCGGCGAGGGGCTCCGGGGGAGGGGAGGGGCGCCGGGGGCGGGGAGGGGCTCCGGGGGCGGGGAGGGGCTCCGGGGGAGGGGAGGGGCGCCGGGGGAGGGGAGGGGCTCCGGGGGCGGGGAGGGGCGCCAGGGGCGGGGAGGGGCGCCGGGGGCGGCGAGGGGCGCCGGGGGCGGGGAGGGACGCCGGGGGAGGGGAGGGGCGCCGGGGGAGGGGCGGGGCGCCGGGGGCGGGGAGGGGCGCCGGGGGCGGCGGGGGGCGCCGGGGGCGGGGAGGGGCGCCGGGGGAGGGGAGGGGCGCCGGGGGCGGGGAGGGGCGCCGGGGGCGGGGAGGGGCGCCGGGGGCGGGTGCCGCCGGAGGTCCCGGCCCCGGGTTGGAGGCGGAGGGCGGCCCACCGGCCTCCCGACCCGCGGCCCCGGACGTCCCGGGAATCCCAGGAAACAGGCAGACCCCTCCGTTCCCGCAGCCCCAGGAGAAGGGCTCTGAGACAGGCTGGAGTTCCCCCGGGACTGGGGACAGTCCGATGGCCTCCGGAGGGCAGATTCCTGACCCGGGTGCACAGTCTCCCCCACCGTGGCGACCGCCCTCCTAAGCCCCATAGAGGCCCCTGGCCTTGGTTTTCCAGGCTGGTCCCGGCACCGCAGCATCGGGGCCCAGGGACGTGTTCCCGAAGGCCCTGTGGCCTGAGTGGGCGGGGCTTGGAGCAGACGGCTTCTCTGCGCTCCTCCCCCGCAGGTGACCTGGCTGAGAGTGGCACCTAACCGATGGTTTGGGTGGCGGGGGGTTCTGTCCCAGTTGCTTAATTGGGGGCTGGGAGGTTAAGGCGAGGAACCCAGGCTGATCTCAGGCCCAAAGAAAGGCTGAGGGCTTACTGACCAGAGCAGAGCGTCGCATACACCTGCTGTTCCAACATCTGGAGCAGATGTGAAACTGAAGCTGTCCACTCTCCACCCTCCTCTGTGTGGCTGGAAGCTGTTTGCCCCAGCCTTCGGCCCACCCCCCTCCACTCTCCTAACATGTCGCACTGCCCAAAAGCAAAGGGGCTGCTTCCCCACCCAGGCCTCTGCAATCCCACCTGCCCGGTCAGCGTGTGCGGAAGTTGGCCCGCGAGGCTGGATCCCGGCCAGGTTCCTGCTTGGCCACCGCAGGAGCGTGCCTGGGGACTCGGCCCATCTGGGGAAGCCACCTCAGCATTTCCAGCCTCAACCAGCCGCTTGTTCCTACGGTTTCTCTGCGGGAGCTCTCAGGTTAATGATTGACTCTGAAGAGGAACTGCTACAAGTCCTGGGAGAAAAGCCCTCGGGCAACGTGGTCCAGAACCAGGCCAAACAGCGCCCGGCCCCACGGGTGTGCCTGAATTCCATTCCCGCCTGGCCGGTTGGAAGAGAAATTAGTGACCCTAGTTTCCCATCAGGAGAGGTCATTTTAGGGCCAGGATGGGGCCAGACTGGAATCAGGTGTAGGGGGTACTCTCAAGGTCTCTGAGGGTGGGGCACCCTCAAGCAAACTGTGGCTGTGATTTCTTGCTGACCTTCCTTTCTGGAGTCTTCACTCTTGTTCCCATGAGCTGTTCCCCATGCTGCTAGGTAGGAAGGAAATGTAAACTTTTCCCCGTGTTCAGGAGAGGTCTTTCACACCCAAATGCCTACATCTTGGCTCCCCACCCCCAGCCCCTGCAATCTTCATTCTTCCTGGGATGAGGTCAAGAAGTGCTGAGGAGGCGAGGGTAGGGTACAAGGAGACAGCAGGGGTCTGCTCTGACTAGCCGAATGGATCTCCAAGTCTTTCCCCATCTCCTTGCAAGGAGGCAGCTACCTTTGCCAGCTCTTCATGGGGTGCTGTGTGATGCTGGAAACCATCCTGACACCTTCGGGCACATGTTGGTGTGAAATCCACATCTGAACTAATAGGGGTATTTGCTTTCCTAAACAGCTCTTCCTTTGCAGTTCCTAGGCCACTAGGAGTTCACAATGATAGTCCTGGGGGTCCTCAAATGCTTTTTATTTCACAAAGCCAAATGGCAAGCAGGCCTGCACATCAGGGAGGCTAGCCAGCAGACCAAAATGTCAATATTTTCTGCTCATGGCTCAGCATGTGCCTCATGGCAGAAATATGCTAGAGGGGTCCTCCCCGGTGCAAGATCAGCCAGTGCTCTTGGATAATCCATGTCTGTGAACCCTACCCTTTCCCTTTCCCCCACTGCGGAGACACCAGGGAAGGGACTGTCCCTAGAACGCCACCCACACACTTCTCATGCCTTCCTTCTCCCGCCTTAGCACTCAAATATTTTTTTACTGTGAATCTGAATAGGCTATAAACTAGTCTGTCACCAAGGATTATTTCGCTTTAAAAATGTCTGTGTGGGGGTGCCTGGCTGGCTCAGTCGTTAGGCGTCTGCCTTCGGCTCTCCTCGTGGTCCCGGGGTCCTGGGATCGAGCCCCACATCGGGCTCCCTGCTCAGCAGGAAGCCTGCTTCTCCCTCTCCTACTCCGCCTGCTTGTGTTCCCTCTCTCGCTGTGTCTTTCTCTGTCAAATAAATAAAATATTAAAAAAAAAAAGAAAAGAAAACTTACAACAATACTACATACTTTCAAAATGCAAAAAAAAAGTTATTCAAAATGCAAAAATGACTTGTTCACTGGCTGCATAACATTACATTCTACAAATCTACATTCTACAAATTCTACAAGTCCTATAGCTTTGGTGTATGTTTTGTTTGTTTGTTTGTTTAATCTCTACACCCAACGTGGGGCTCAAACTCATGACCCTGGGATCAAGAGTCAGCATGCTCTTCTGACTGAGCCAGCCAAGAACCCCTCCTATGGCTTTGTTTTGTCTTTAATTCCTTCCTTGATTCCCACTGGAGGTGGGTGGCAAGTGGCAACCCAGCCAAAGCCAGATATTGCTTCCTCCATGTTACTCCTAAGTTTGACCCAAACTCAGAAGGGTCAAGGTAGGGGCCAAAGGATGCTGGCAACAGCCATGATTTCCACCCATCTCATCATGCCATCCCACAGTGGGGGGAGAACAGAAGCAGGACCAGGTGGCAGGAACCTAGGGAAGAAGCCTGAACCCTGCCCTCTCGCAGGGGTTGGTGTGCTCAGGCTGGGGATAGAAGGGAGAGGATGTTTGTGGGAGCCTCGGGCAGAGTATGCCTGGCATATGGTGGGTACCTGATGGCTGTCAGGAACATCCCACTCAAGAGAGCATAAGTTCAACTCTGCACTTGTCCTGTGAGGAAGGCCCCTGGTGGTATGTGGACCAAGTCCCACCAGCTAAGGAGAGGTGGGCTGTCTCCAGCCTGCCCTGCTGGCTCAGTCCCACCCCGACTCCACCCCCCAGCTCCTTGCCACAAATATCAGTCTCTTGTAGCTCTCATGGGTTTCATTACCAGACTTCATACCATCCTACCCTCCAAAGGGTCTTCCCTCCTGGGCTTTGCTCATGCTGTTCCCGCTGCCTGGAGCACTCTTCCACTCTCGCCCCCTTAAGTCCTACTCATCACTTGTCATGTACTCCCGTGCAGTCCTTAAGACAGCTAAGATGCTGTGTTCCAAGAGGCCAGTCTTGAACCCCCCTCTCCCTAAGCCAAGTGGGGTCCCTTCCTCTCTGCTCCCATAACACTCTCTGCATGCATCCCGCCTAGCATCCACTTGTTTCATGTGAGAATTCTCCATCGGATGTAGGGCCAGGCTGGATATTTCATGTCTCCAGTGCTTAATGCATGCCTGCCAGAGAGCAGGTCCCTAATAAACATTGACCCAAGGACTGAAGAAACCTTTGCAGAGGTTGGGTCAGGTCAGGCTGGGTGTGAGTGGCCTGGCACAGCTGCCCAATGACTTCCTTCTCCTCCCTTTGCCATCCTTTTGCTAAGTTAAGTCTGAACATGCCCTGCATCCAGGTGGGAGCAAAGGACCTTCCTATTCCTCCATTTGCTTCCACTTTCAACCTCCCTTTTAGCGCGAAGATTCTTTGAGGCTGAGGATCCTCCAGCAGGTGTGTGAAGGGAGAAACACATACCTCTCTCAGCCTCTGTTTCCTGATCTGTAAAATTGCATGGATAGGGATACCGTTCATATTTGTTAAAGAGTCTATGACTCCCAATGCTTCTCAAACCAGACAGCTGGGAAACATGCATTTGGGGCAGGGCCAGGACTAGGGTGAAGCAAGTGAGGCATTCACCTCAGGCACAAAATTTAAGAAAGGGCTCCAAGGGGCACCTGAGTGGCTCAGTCAGTTAAGTGTCTGCCTTTGGCTCAGGTCATGATCCTGTAGTCCTAGGATCGAGTCCTACATTGGGCTCCCTGCTCCCTGCTCAGTGGGGAGTCTACTTCTCCCTCTCCCTCTGCTCCTTCCCCTGTTCATGCTCTCTCTCTCTCACCCTCTCTCTCTCAAATAAATAAATAAATAAAATATTATTTTTAAAAAGGGTACTAAATGAGAAAAATATGCAGCCAAGAATACTTTATCCAGCTAGGCTGTCATTGAAAATAGAAGGAGTCAAAAATAAGTAAAATTAAAAAAAAAAAAAAAAAAAGGGCGCCTGGGTGGCTCAGTTGGTTAAGCGACTGCCTTCGGCTCAGTTCATGATCCTGGAGTCCCGGGATTGAGTCCCGCATCAGGCTCCCTGCTTAGCAGGGAGTCTACTTCTCCCTCTGACCCTCACCCCTCTCATTTTTCTCTCTCAAAAATAAATAAAATTAAAAAAAAAAAGAAAAGAAAATAGAAGGAGTGATAAAAAGTTTCCAGGACAAACAGAAACTAAAAGAATTTGCAATCATCAAACCAGCCCTATAAGAAATATTGAAAGGGGTCCTCTAAGCAAAGAGAGAGCCCAAAAGTAACATAGACCAGAACAGAACAGAGACAATATACAGTAACAGTCACCTTATAGGCAATACAATGGCACTAAATTCATATCTTTCAATAGTTACCCTGAATGTAAATGGGCTAAATGCCCCAATCAAAAGACACAGGGTATCAGATTGGACAAAAAAGCAAGACCCATTGATACGTTGCCTGCAAGAGACTCATTATAGACCCAAAGACACCACCAGATTGAAAGTGATGGGGTGGAAAACCATTTATCATGCTAATGGACATCAAAAGAAAGCTGGGGTGGCAATCCTTATATCAGACAAATTAGATTTTAAACCAAAGACTGTACTAAGAGATGAGGAAGGACACTATAGCATACTTAAAGGATCTATCCAACAAGAAGATCTAACAATTGTAAATATCTATAATTGGCAGCAGCCAATTATATAAGCCAACTAATAACAAAATCAAAGGAACACATAGACAATAATACAATAATAGTAGGAGACTTCAACACTCTCCTCACTGAAATGGACAGATCATCTAAGCAAAAGATCAGCAAGGAAATAAGGGCTTTAAATGACACACTGGACCAGATGGACTTCACAGATATATTCAGAACATTCCATCCCAAAGCAACAGAACACACATTCTTCTCCAGTGCACATGAACATTCTCCAGAATAGATCACATACTGGGTCACAAATCAGGTCTCAACCAGTACCAAAAGATTGGGATCATTCCCTGCATATTTTCAGACCATGATGCTTTGAAATTTGAACTCAATCACAAGAGGAAAGTTGGAAAGAACTCAAATACATGGAGGCTAAAGAGCATCCTATTAAAAAATGAATGGGTCAACCAGGAAATTAAAGAAGAATTTTAAAAATCATGGAAACAAATGAAAATGAAAACACAACTGTTCAAAATCTTTGGGATGCAGCAAAGGCAGTCCTAAGAGGGAAGTATAGAGCAATACAAGCCTTTCTCAAGAAATAAGAAAGGTCTCAAATACACAACCTAATCCTACACCTAAAGGAGCTGGAGAAAGAACAGCAGATAAAGGCTAAACCCAGCAGGAGAAGAAAAATAATAAAGATCAGAGCAGAAATCAATGAAATAGAAGCCAAAAGAACAGTAGAACAGATCAACAAAACTAGGAGCTGGTCCTTTGAAAAAATTAATAAGATTGATAAACGCTTGGCCAGACTTATCAAAAAGAAAAGAGAAAGGACCCAAATAAATAAAATCATGAATGAAAGAGGAGAGATCACAAACAACACCAAAGAAATACAAACAATTATAAGAACATATTATGAGCAACTATATGCCAACAAATTAGACAATCTGGAAGAGACGGATGCATTCCTAGAGATGTATAAACTACCAAAACTGAACCAGGAAGAAATAGAAAACCTGAACAGACCCATAACCAGCAAGGAAATTGAAGCAGTAATCAAAAATCTCCCAACAAACAAGAACCCAGGGCCAGATGGTTTCCCAGGGGAATTCTACCAAACATTTAAAGAAGAATTAATACCTATTCTTCTGAAACTGTTCCAAAAAATAGAAATGGAAGGAAAACTTCCAAACTCAATTTATGAGGCCAGCATTACCTTCATCCCGAAACCAGACAAAGATCCCACCAAAAAGGAGAATTACAGACCAATATCCCTGATGAACATGGATGCAAAAATTCTCACCAAGATACTTGCCAATAGGATCCAACAGTACATTAAAAGGATTATTCACCACAGCCAAGTGGGATTTATCCCTGGGCTGCAAGGTTGGTTCAACATCCGCAAATCAATCAATGTGATACACTACATTAATAAAAGAAAGGACAAGAACCATATGATACTCTCAATAGATGCAGAAAAAAACATTTGACAAAGTACAGCATCCTTTCTTGATTAAAACTCTTCACAGTGTAGGGATAGAGGGTACATACCTCAATATCATAAAAGCCATCTATGAAAAACCCACAGCAAACATCATTCTCAATGGGAAAAACTTAAGAGCTTTTTCCCTAAGGTCAGGAACACGGCAGGGATGTCCACTATCACCACTGCTATTCAAGTGGTGATAGAAGTCCTAGCCTCAGCAATCAGACAACAAAAAAAAAAAAGAAAAGGCATCGGAATCAACAGAGAAGCCAAACTCTCACTCTTTGCAGATGATATGATACTTTATGTAGAAAACCCAAAAGACTTCACCTCAAAACTGCTAGAACTCGTACAGGAATTCAGTAAAGTGGCAGGATATAAAATCAATGCACAGTGGTGCCTAAGTGGCTCAGTGATTAAGCATCTGCCTTCAGCTCGGGTCATGATCCCAAGTCCTGGGATCGAGCCCCGCATCGGGCTCCCTGCTCCACGGGAGGCCTGCTTCTCCCTCTCCCACTCCCCCGCTTGTGTTCCTGCTCTCGCTATCTCTTTCTATCAAATAAAAAATAAAATCTTTAAAAAAAAATAAAATAAAATCAATGCACAGAAATCAGTTGCATTTCTATACACCAACAATGAGACAGAAGAAAGAGAAATTAAGGAGTCCATCCCATTTACAATTGCACCCAAAACCATAAGATACCTAGGAATAAATCTAACCAAAGAGGCAGAGAATCTGTACTCAGAAAACTATAGAACACTTATGAAAGAAATTGAGGAAGACACAAAGAAATGGAAAAACGTTCCATGCTCATGGATTGCAAGAACAAATATTATTAAAATGTCTGTGCTACCTAGAGCAATCTACACATTTAATGCAATCCCTACCAAAATACCACCAACTTTCTTCACAGAAATGGAACAAATAATCCTAAAATTTGTATGGAACCAGAAAAGACCCTGAGAGCCAGAGGAGTGTTGAAAAAGAAAACCAAAGCTGTGGCATCACAATTCTGGACTTCAAGCTCTATTACAAAGCTGTCATCATCAAGACAGTATGGTACTGGCACAAAAACAGACACATAGATCAATGGAACAAAATAGAGAACCCAGAAATGGACCCTCGGGTCTATGGTCAACTAATCTTTGACAAAGCAGGAAAGACTATCCAATGGAAAAAAAAAAAAACACTCTCTTCAACAACTGGTGTTGGGAAAATTAGACAGCCACATGCAGAAGAATGAAACTGGACCATTTCCTTACACCACATACAAAAACAGACTCAAAATGAATGAAAGACCTGAATGTGAGACAGAAATCCTTCAAAATCCTGGAGAAGAAGGCAGGCAGCAACCTCTTCCACCTCAGCGCAGCAACTTCTTCCTAGACACGTAGCCAAAGGCAAGGGAATGCAAGGGCAAAAATGAACTGTTGGAACTTCATCAAGATAAAAAGCTTTTGCACAACAAAGGAAACAGTCAACAAAAACAAAAGACAACCGACAGAATGGGAGAAGATATTCGCAAACGACATATCAGATAAAGGGCTAGTATCCAAAATCTATAAAGAACTTATCAAACTCAACACCCAAGGAACAAATAATCCAATCAAGAAATGGGCAGAAGACATGAACAGACATTTCTGCAAAGAAGACATCCAAATGGCGAACAGACACATGAAAAAGTGCTCAACATCACTCAGCATCAGGGAAATCGAAATCAAAACCTCAATGAGATAACACCTCACACCAGTCAGAATGGCTAAAATTAACAAGTCAGGAAACGACAGGTGTTGGTGAGGATGCGGAGAAAGGGGAACCCTCCCACACTGTTGGTGGGAATGGAAGCTGGTGCAGCCACTCTGGAAGACAGTATGGAGGTTCCTCAAAAACTTGAAAATAGAGCTACCCTACGACCCAGCCCAATGCAATTGCACTACTGGGTATTTACCCCAAAGATACAAATGTAGTCGTTCGAAGGGGCACCTGCACCCCAATGTTTATAGCAGCAATGTCCACAACAGCCACAGTATGGAAAGAGCCTAGATGTCCATCGACAGATGAATGGATTAAGAAGATGTGGTATATATATATACAATGGAATATTATGCAGCCATCAAAAAATTGAAATCTTGCCATTTGCAACGACGTGGATGGAACTAGAGGGTATTATGCTAAGCAAAATAAGTCAATCAGAGAAAGACAATTATCATATGATCTCACTGATATGTGGAATTTGAGAAACAAGACAGCGGATCATAGGGGAAGAGAGGAAAATATGAAACAAGACAAAACCAGAGATGGAGGCAAACCATAAGAGACTCTTAATCTCAGGAAACAAACTGAGGGTTGTTGGCGTGGACGGGGGTAGGAGGGATGTGGTGGCTGGGTGATGGACACTGGGGAGGGTATGTGTTGCGGTGAGCGCTGTGTATTGTGTAAGACTGATGAATCACAGACTTGTACCCATGAAGCAAATAATACATTATATGTTAAAAAAAAAAAATTGCAATATTAAGAAAAAAAGGGGGGCTCCAAAAATCTCAGTAATCAAGATAAATGTTTTAATGCAATATTTTACAAAATCAAAATTAATGCAAAAATCTATGATGGGCAGAATATCAAAATAGTAAAAAAGGCCAGATCTGACCCAGTACTGGGACCACTTGTTTTGTAACTCCTCACACTAAGCCTGGCCCTGATTCCAATAAAATTCTATTCATGAAACCAGGTGACTCCATTGGCCATAGTTTGTTGATCTGATTTTCTATAATTATTGCATTAAATTATTTGCCTTGATTACTGAATTTTCTTGGTATCCCGTAAACTTTGGGCCCCAGGCAAGTGCTTCACTCCCCTCACCCTAGATGGGCATGTTGCGTATATGGACTTGAGTAGCTGGACCAGGGGTAGGCGTCAGGGATGTCAAAGGTCCTGCAAAGCTCAACATAGCCATTACCAAATACCCCTGTTGTTAGTGGGATATATATGTGCACAGATACTTCAAATGAAAAGTTAAACAACATTCATTTAGCTGCTCACCCTTGCCAAAACAAATAATAATCAAACTCTCAGAAGCTCAAGGGCACCCATTAAGAGGCCTTTGGTTCCCTGCCAAGTGTTTCTGGAAGCTGACTCTTTCTCATTTACGACTAGATTCTTCCTGCCTGGAGGACATGTGTCTTACTGCTTTTGCATTTCACACGCAGTTGGGAGATGACACCGATGCTTATATTTTTGCCCAGTTTGCTCCAATGTTCCACAAAAGTCCTCTGAGTGGCCCTGTGGGCTAGGCACAGGGATCCCCATGGGGGCTGCAGTGGGAATCAAGATAGACTGAGTCAATCAAGATGACCCCAGTGCAGCTCAGGGAGTGGAGGAAGAGAGGCCCTAAGATCAGTCACAGTGGTGCATGTATCTAGCCACACACTGAGGTAAAAGCTCTTCAGGGGAAGAGATGACAAGGAGCCATCCCACGCCAAGCATCAGCAAACTGTGCCCATTGCCCGTTTTTGTATAGCTTGCAAGCTAAAAATGGTTCTTACATTTTTTTTTAAAAGATTTTATTTATTTGACAGAGAGAGAGACAGCAAGAGAGGGAACACAAGCAGGGGGAGTGGGAGAGGGAGAAGGAGGCTTCCCGCTGAGCAGGGAGCCTGATGCGGGGCTCGATCCCAGGACCCTGGGATCATGACCTGGGCCGAAGGCAGATGCTCAACGACTGAGCCACCCAGGCGCCCCGGTTCTTACATTTATTAATGGGGGAAAAAAATCAAAAGAAGAATATTTCGTAACACATGAAAATTACATGATGTTCAGATTTCAGTGTCCATAAATAAAGCTTTATCGGAACGCAGCCATGCTCATTTGTTTACATAGTGTCTGGAGCTGCTTTTGCCCACGATGGCAGAGCTGCCACGGAGACTGGCTTGCAAAACCTAAAATATCTACCATTTGGCCCTTGACAGAAAAAGTGTGTCAACTCCTGATTTAAATCAATATAAATGCACAATAATGAAAAGGTCAAAGAGGAGAAGTAGATGTGCTAGGAGGAATAACTAGGAGAACCGGCCTCGCCGGGGAAAAAGGGAAGTCTTCCTGGAGGAAGTGATGTTTGAGCCATGATCTGAAATGATAAGAGTTTCCAGGCAAAGGGGATCAGGACAGTCCTCCATGCAAGGGGGACAGCAGAGGCAAAGCCCCCACAGCTGGAAGAACATGGCAAGCGGAGAAGGCCAGTATGGCTGGAGGGCAGTGAGTGAGGATGATCGATTTGGGGCTGAAAGGGCGGGCAAGGGCCAGGCTTTGAGGGTCTTGTGGCCACACCAGGGGCTCATCTTCATCCTGCAACTCCTAGAAAGCCACCGTAGAGTGGCTCACCCTAAGCAGGGTGAGCAATGGGTCAAGATCAGACTTACTTTGCAGAAAGATCAGCGCAGCTACAGCGTTGAACGGGGATGCGAGGACTCAGATGGACAACAACGGCTGAGACTGGTCTGGGGGTGGTGGTGGAGATGAGGGGAAGTGGCCAGAGTGGAGAAATACTAGGAGGTAAAGTGAGCAGGACTTGGTTATGGATTAGATATGGGGCATGAGAGAGACAGAAGGTCACAGAAACTCATGGGATGCGGGCACTGCCATTTACTGAAACGGATTCCAGAAAAAAGACCCGGTTTGGCTGGGGTGTGGGGGAGGGGTAGGGGAGGACAGCATCCATGGCGAGTACTGGTTGATGTTGGGTTTGGGTGCCTTTGAGGCACACAAGTGAAGGTGCCAAGTTGGATCTGGAATGAGGGCTCATCAGTATACAGGTGGTGGTTGGAGCCACAGGTGTGGAATGAAAGAGGATGGGGTGAAGGTCAGAGTCTGCGGAACTCTGCCATGCAAAGGTCAAGGGTAAACAGCCAGAGTGGCAGGAGAAGTGGCAGGAAACCCAGGAGAGAACGATGTCCTGCACGCCAAGGAAAGTTCAAGGAGGGAGGGGTCAGCGGGGTCAGACGCTTTAGGTGAGGACAAAACATGTCCTTTGGCTGTGGTGACCCAGGAATGACCAGAAGGGGCAGATGTTCAGCTTTTGAGGTCAGAGGGAGGAGGGGAGTTGTGGAAACACACCCAGGGAGAGGAGACACCTCTCATATCCAGCTGGGCCGTGGAGGGGGCTGGGGCAGGAGCTGGAGGGGAGTATGAGTGGAAGGAGGAAAGACCTTTGGTTTTGTTTTATTTTAGGAGAGACCGGAGCTCATTTAAATGCCAATCTTGTACAACAGCCTATCTGCATGATGATTGAGAATTCTTCCGGGTAGATTTGCACCCAGCAGAAATTTTAGACTTAGCAGGAAATGCTAAAACCCCCAAGGTTCCCAAGGGAAGGAGACTCGGGGCAGAAGGGGCAGACCAGGAGAACCAGGGAAGATGTCTCAGAGGAGGGGGTCCTGGAGCTGCACCCTGAGGATGGGTGACTCCATCAGGCTGCAAATGCATCCTGGGCAACTGTACTAGGTTAAATAGTGCCTCCCCCAACTCATGTCCACCTAGAACCTCAGAATGTGCCTTGATTTGAAAATAGGGTCTTTGTAGACGTAATTAGTTAAGATGAGGTTATATTGGAGTAGGGTGGGCCCTAATCCAATGACCAGTGTCTTTATAAGAAAACAGAGACACAGAGATATCCAGACACAGAGAGAAGATGGAGGCAGAGATTGGGATGATGCCGCCACAAGCCAAGGATCACCAGCAGCCCCCAGAAGCTGGGCAGACAGGCGTGGAATGGATTCTCCCTCAGAGCTCCAGAGAGAACCAACCCTGCCAATACCTTGATCTCGGACTTCCGGCCTTTAGAACAGTGAGAGGATACATTTCTGTTGTCTTAAGCCCCCCAGTTTGTTGTCCTTTGTTATGGATGCCCCAGGAAACCAACACAGCACCTGTTGAAAGCTTTGTGTTGGGTGCTCTGCCGGACACTGGAGATACCAAAGCTGATCATCCCCGAGGTGGTCCTGGCTCTCTGGAAGCTGTGACATGAGGGGCCACCAGGGATGACTCTCTAGAAGAGGTGGCACTTAGTCTCTGTCATTATAAACAGTGGGGGCTTTCCAGGGTAGTGGGGTAGCGCCTGGGTGAAAACAGGGACATGACCAAATAGCCGTCAGGACCGGAGCTAAGGAGGGGAAGGGACCAGCAGGGGATGAGGGGCCGGCAGAAATCTGAACTCGATTCTTCGGTGCTCTGGGAGCCATGGAGGAAGGCCCTTCAGGGAGTGACATGATCCAGTTTGCCTGATCGAGGCTGAATGGGAGTGAGAGAGAAGGTTCTGGAGGTGAAGCAAGGACATGAGCAGGGGCGGTAAGGAAGGGCAGGAATGCACACAAGGTAGGGTAGATAAAGAGGTGAGTTCAATGCGTGGGCTGTCAGTGTGTGGGCTTGGAGTATTGGGAAATGGGTGTGTGTCCAGAGCCCTGCCCAGGTGTGGGCAGAGTGGTCCGGGAACTCAAAGCCAGGGAAGGCTTTCAGGTACAACCCCTGAAAAGGTGGGTGCTTTTGGAAGATGAATCTATCAGTCCAGGCAGGGAGGCTGAGTAGAGAGATTCTATCAAGGTTCAGTGTCTGCGCTGTGTGGGTCTGATGTGGCCCCAGCACCAGGAAGAAATAAGACATAGAGCAAGATGGGCAAGAGGAGTCAGTGGAATTAACGAGTAGCTGGATATGATGCTGGAGGCGAAGGGGACGGAGGGAGGCCTGGGACCAAGTCAGAGAACTTGAGGTGGGGCCCGGTCTGAAAAGGAAAATGGCAATGATGGTGTGGGGACAGGCTGAGTTGGGGTGACAGAAAATCACAAGGAGATGGGCCTGGAGCTCTGGAGAGAGGGGGGCTAGGCTGGAGGAGAGAATCTGGGTAAGAGGCTAGAAGGAGGAATCAGGAGAAGGAAGAGGGGACACAAGATGAGGGAGTGGCCCCAAAGCCAAGGGAGCCCCCCTCCAACAGCCTCCTCCTAGGCTAAGAGAGAGCAAAGTGGGTATTTGGAGAGAGTGCTGTGTCCAGGCCGTAGTTTCAGAAGTGCCTGCCTGATTTATGACCATCGCCCCTTCCCACACACCTGAACTCAGGGCAGAGCTCAGCACAGGCACAATCCCGAATCAGGGGGTATGAGGTCACCCTGTGTTTTCTCTTGTCCTGTTTCCCAGCCCGGCCCCAGCATAAGGCAACATGCTGCTCCTAAGTGGGAGAGAGCAGGGGGCTGGAGTGGGGGGCAGGGGGGGTGGAAGCTCTGGGTGCCCAACATCACCGCCAGCATCTATGACCAGCTCCAGGACAGACCGTGCCCATCAGATATGAACTCACGGGGTCTTTGTGCAAACAGCCAGCTAGACCTCTGGGACCAGCCGACAAGCTGCCACACGCCCTGGGCAGAGTAGGGTGAACAGGCAGAGGAGTGAAAGAGAACGAATAGAGAAGCTGCCCCAGTGCTGGTGGAGAAGGTAAGGCCCTGAGGGGTCCAGCCACCAGTGGTGTTCAGGACAGCCCAGACAGGTCACCCCCGTTGTCCCAGCAGGGACAAAGCCAGAAATATCACAGGGTCATAGAGGCCAAGAACTGGGGAGAGGGACAGAGAGACCAGGACCCCATCCTGGAACTTTTAAGCACTTAAAATTTTTTTTTTTTAAAGATTTTATTTATTTATTTGACAGAGAGAGAGATAGCGAGAGAGGGAACACAAGCAGGGGGAGTGGGAGAGGGAGAAGCAGGCTTCCCGCGGAGCAGGGAGCCCGATGTGGGACTCGATCCCAGGACCCTGGGATCATGACCTGAAGCAAAGGCAGACGCTCAACGACTGAGCCACCCAGGCGCCCCTAAAATATTTTTTAAAGAATCCCAAACTGTGGGCTTAGGGTGTTAAGACCCAGGAATGGGCGAGTTACTTGGATGGGCAATAATTCATTCCTTCATTTCAGCCAATGAGCTAGTACCTGGACAGCACTCCATACCATACATGTCGACCCTTCTCTTAGCTGTTATAATCCTGCATTACACACTGTGCTAAGTACTGGGGAAGCACGGATCCTCCAGCAAGAAAGCAAGGAGCTTAGTGGGAGACACACAGCACTCAGCGGGATTAATGCCTCCCCCTGTAAGGTCTGAGAGGCCTTCTTGGAGGAAGGGCCTTCTAAGTGGACGCCTGAAGACCAACCAGGGGCCAATCAGACAAAGACAAGGCTCCTCGAGACAGTGTTCCACCACACACGTGCAAAGATCTCAGCAACAGAGTGTGGTGGTGATTGATAATCTGTACCGATGTATGGTGATTGTGCTATTAAGTACTAATTACTTACTATTATTTCCTGAAAATTTGTGATTTTGAGCAAGTGCCTCCCTCTCTCTTTGAGCAGATGCCTCAGTTCTCTTATCTGTAGGAGGATGACCCTTCCAACTCTGTGTCCCTAGTCACTCACCTGTATTGACAGCTGTCCATAGGCTCTCACAAAAGGGGACCTGATGCTAGGCTGTGCACTTAGACCAGCACTTAGGGGACAGAGTCACAGAGGAAGGCTGGGGAAGGCGGTAGGGAATGTCTGCCAGAGCCTGGCTTGGAGCTCTGCGGTCACAGTGACCATGCTCCAGCCTGCTGGGAACCTCACCCTCGAGAAGCACTCAGAGTCCAGGAAGGTGGAGGGAGTGTCCCCACAGCTCTATCAATTTTATCTTGATGAAGCAGAGGTCATAGTTAAAGGTGGAGCTCCCGAGAGAATGGTGAGATCCTGGGAAAAAGAGAGGTAGAAGCTTCCAGGTAGTCCCTGGGTATCGAGTCCCTGGATCCCACCAGAGTACCCAGGGATGGGGTGGAGGGCTGCAGCCGGTCTGTTCTGAGTACCCAGGGGCAGGGACTGCCACTCACAGGACTGAGCCAGGCTGAAGTGCGAGGTGCTGAGATGGTGCAGATCCCTGAGTACAATCCCTTCTGTCCCCCATACAGGCCTGAGACCATCCCTAGAGGACCATGGATGCACTTTAATGGACCCCACCCCCTCCTCTCAATGTTTGTATCCAAGGAAACTCAGGCTAAAATGAATGTCCCTTCACATAAGAGCCAAACCCAGCACGGAGACCACTGGCAAGAAATGAAACATAATCACGGAGGGGCGCCTGGGTGGCTCAGTCGGTTAAGCGTCTGCCTTCGGCTCAGGTCATGATCCCAGGGTCCTGGGATCGAGCCCCGCATCGGGCTCCCTGCTCAGCGGGAAGCCTGCTTCTCCCTCTCCCACTCCCCCTGCTTGTGTTCCCTCTCTCACTGTCTCTCTCTGTCAAATAAATAAATAAAATCTTAAAAAAAAAAAAAAAAAAGAAACATAATCACGGAGATGACTTATGTCTAAGACGTAACTTATAACTAATGCAAGTATCTCCTACATAATTCACCCAGAAGTTAAGCCATCCTAGTGGGTGTGAAGTGGTTTCTCATTGTGGTTTTGATTTGCATTTCCTTGGTGACTAATGATGTTGAGCATCTTTTTTTTTTTCTTTTTTTTAAAAGCAGGCTCCACACCCAGCATGAAACACAATGTGAGGCTTGAACTCACAACCCTGAGATCAAGACCCCAGCTGAAATCAAGAGTCTGACGCTTAACTGACCGAGCCACCCAGGGGCCCGAAGCATCTTTTCATGTGCTTATTGGCCATTTGTATGTCTTCTTTGGAGAAATGTCTACTCAGATCCTTTGCCCATTTTCTAAAAGGGTTATTTGTCTTTTGGTTGTTGAATTATAAGAATTCTTTGTATATTCTCAATACAAGTTCTTTATCAGATATATGATTTGCAAATTTTCTCCCTTTCTGAGGGTTATCTTTTCACTTTCCTGATGGTGTTTTGGCACATGAAAGTTTTAATTTTAATTTATGTGGCTTTTTCCTTTGTCACTGATGCTCTTGGTGTCATATCTCAGAATCCATTGCCTAGTTCGAGGTCATCAACATTTACTCCTGTGTTTTCTTCTAAAAGTTTTATACTTTTAGGGGTGCCTGGGTGGCTCAGTCGTTAAGCGTCTGCCTTCAGCTCAGGTCATGATCCCAGGGTCCTGGGATCGAGCCCCGCATCGGGCTCCCTGCTCAGCAGGAAGCCTGCTTCTCCTTCTCCCACTCCCCCTGCTTGTGTTCCCTCTCTAGCTGTCTCTCTCTCTGTCAAATAAAAAAATAAAAAAAAATAAAAAAATAAAAGTTTTATACTTTTAGTTATGACCCTTTTTTTTAATCCTGTGCGGTAGAGTCCAGGCTCATCCTTTTGCGTGTGGATTTTCAGTTGTCTCAGCACGATTTGCTGAAAAGATCATTCTTTCCACACTGGGTTGTCTCAAGACCCTTGGAGAAAATCAACTGATCAGAAATGTAAGGGTTTATTCTCAACTCTATTCCATTTGATCTATAAGTTTATCCTTATGTCAGTACCACACTGTCCTTTTTTTTTTAAGTTTATTTATTTTTAGTAATATCCACACCCAACTGAACTGTGGACCCCCAGATCAAGTCGCATGCTCTTCTGACCAAGCCAGCCAGGCACCCCAGTAGCACACTATCTTGATGACCATAACTTTGTAGTAACTGAAAAAGCTTTATTTTTTTTAAAGAGTTTATTTATTTGAGAGAGAGAATGAGAGAGAGAGAGAAAGAGAGAGCACAAGATGGGGGAGGGTCAGAGGGAGAAGCAGACTCCCCGCTAAGCAGGGAGCCCCATGTGGGACTCCATCCCGGGACTCCAGGATCATGACCTGAGCCGAAGGCAGTCGCTTAACCAACTGAACCACCCAGATCCCCCTGAAAAAGCTTTAAATAGTACATATTAAGGGCTGGCTGGGTGGGAAGAAGTTGGAAAAGGGCCTGCAGGTCTGAGGGGTAGCCCTCTTGGCTCGCCCGCAGATGCCTGAGTTCCTCTGGGCGCGGCCCTCAAGCTCCAGGCTTTCAGTAGAAGGACCACTGGGGGGGAGGGGGGGCGGCTAAAGCCTACAAAGAACGGGTCCTCCGCTCTGGCCTCCCACCCGACTCCCGCTGGGAGGTAAAGCCCCTTAATCACACGCTTTCTCCTTCCCACTCCTGGGAGCCCTAGCCCTCGGAGGGAGCAGGAAACATTTGCATGCTAATCACATGCAAATGTTTCCGCGGAGCCGGCGTCTGGCGCCCGGCGGGCTGCAGGACGGGCCAGGCCACTCTGAGCCCCGGACCAGGCTGAGATTAGGGGTGCAAGCCCTGGCCCCGCCCCGCCACGCCCTCCCACCCGGAGGCCAGGCCTCCTTCCCCACCGGCCGGCGACGCGGAGGTGGGCCCGCCCCCCGGCGCCCTGCGGCCCGCCCCCCGAGGGCGCGGCTCTCCGCGGGTCGGCGGCGTCCCGCCTCCTCCATCGCTCGCGGGCCGGGCCGCAGGACGCCGCGCTCGGCGGGAGTGGAGCTGCGCCACCGCCGGGCCGCGCGAGCCGGTGAGCGGGCTCCCCGGGCCTCCCCACTGTCCGTAAGGTGCCCTGCCGCCGGGGTCCGCGTTTGCGCCGTCGCGGACGCGCCTCTCCGCCGTCGCGGACGCGCCTCTCCGTGGACCTCCCGGGCCCCTCGCCGCCTGTGACGGGCTCCGGGTTGAGGATCCAGGAAAGTCTTGTCTCATTCTTGAGCTGCCCGAGCCTGAGATGGCTGGGGACCCCCACGCCTGAGGGGGCTCTCCCGAGCCACTCCCACCCTCCACGGCCTGGGGTGTGGGGGAGGCACGGGCACTACGCCAGGCCTGGCCTGAAATCTCCACGCGGGCGCCGCCTGGGCGTCCCAGAGCCCCACCCAGGGAAGATCGGTCCTGGGGAGGGTGGGAAAGCGGAATGACCCCGGATGGCAGGGTCATGACGTTCCTGTTGCCTATCCCATCCCCCTTCCAGGCTAAGGTCAGCCGGCCCCTGCGGGAATGTGGGGGCAAGTTTGGAGACAGAGAAAGGAAGAGGGTGACTTGTCCCCGCTCACGAAGTTCTGGAACACCTAGTTCCTTCCTCAGCCCCTGCCAAGTGTAGGGGTTTGAGGGCTTGTCAGTCCCAAGCTCAAGCTGGTTCTGGCAGCTCTCCTACCACTGCCACCCTGTGTCCTGGGCCCTGCCTGATATGGGGTCTGGGAAGGGAGGGGGTCTCCAGGGCTTGCTCTGGAGCTGGTGAGGGCTCCTTTGCATCCACTCCACTTAGCCCACCAAAACCCAATGCTCCCTCCTATGGCCATGCCTCCAAGCTTAGGGGGGCAGAGAAGGGATTCTGAGGGCCTAGTGAAGGCTCTGGCCTCCAATGGGAGGCCCTAAAAACAAACCAAGGGATGCATGCAATGTTTGAAGGACAAGAAATGCCATTTGATCTTGTGCCCTGTCCACAAACCCAGCTTCCTGCCACTCGGGCACGAAGGTAGTCACTCTGACTCTGGGCTGGGGTCCCTGAGGGCTGAGGTGGGCAGCTCCTGTGGAGAGCTTCCAGTCCCCGGAAGTGCAATTGAAATGTCTTCAGCTGCATTTCCTTCCTTGCCACAACCGCGTACCAGGCAGTGATCATGATTCATGGTGCCCAGTACAAAGGAAAGACCACTTCCCTTCCGGGGCAAAGTTGGAGCCAGAGCCCCCAGCCCCATCTCTTCTCCGCTCTGCTTGAGTCTTCTGGAATGGACCTGCCTGCCAGGAAGCCAGGTCACCCTTGGTCCTGGTCTTGCCTGCCCCCTGGGGAACACAGGTGGGTCACATTAATGTTATCTTTTGTGCTCACCCAAGGCCTGGTAGGGGTGTGTGAAGAGGTCCCTGCTCATAGTGTAGGGGGTGGGGGGGAGGAGGGACAACAATGATAAACAAGACAATGATCCACTCCAATGTGGTGTGAAAAGTACAATGAAAGAGAGAAATAGAGGAAGGGGGCCTAGTCCAGCCTGTGGTGGAGGTCACGGGAGCTTCCCAGGAGTGCTGTCAGGGCTGAATCTTGAAGGACCAACAGGATTCTCTCTGGCTAGGATTTTGGAACCTCGGCAGCCTAGTTTTTGAAGAGGGACCAGCTTGCTGGGGGAGGGGGCTAGAGGACCAACCAGACAAAAAAGCTGTTTATGACCTAGGAGTCACTGGGGGTCTGGGAGGGGTGCCCCCTTGTGGAAGGCAGAGTCTGCAGGGGGAACTCCCAGAGGGAGGCCAGGGGTCCTCAGACCTGGGAGGCAGGGCTCCCAGCATGCAAAGAGAGAGCAGAGGTGCTTAGGATTTCCTGGGCTCTGACTGTCCCCAGAGGCCTGGAGGAAGGAGAGGCTGGGAAAAGTCAGCTCCACTGAAAGATTTAGACAGAGGGTGGGTGCAGAGTGAAGGTCAGAATCCTGGACAAAGTCCCCAGAGGGCTACCTGGAGAAGCGGCTGCTAATACGGGCACTAAAGAGGCCACTCCGGTGTGGGTGGGGGAGGTTGGGGGAAGAGGCCTCTCTATAAAGGGGCAGAACAAGCATGAATGAGAAAGGACCAGAGCTGGGGCAGGGGGAGCTGGGCCCGTGTCTCCTCTGTCATCCACCTCCTCTGGGTGGCATCAGATGCCCTGCTACCTCTGAGTCAAGTGACCGTGTGCTCCTTTGAAAGGAAACCAGCAGAGTCCCAGGACTTGGAAGTGACAGGGGTAGGGCAGGAGGGAGTGAAGGCGGTGGAGGAAGGCTGGTGGCCCTTCTGGGAGGAAGAGGGGAAAGCGGCAGTTCAGGGCAGACTAAGGGCCCAGCGCTGGAGACGTTGAGGTGTGGAGGGGACATTCAGGCCAACACAGGATCAGGTTGCACCGGTGGCCTTTCCATTTGCTGCAGGAACAGAAATCCTGGAAGGGAACTGTATCTGAGGTTTGCCTGAGCCTGGAACCGGGCCAGGAGGACTGGGGCTGAGGGATCTCTGGGGCCAGAACCACAAGCAGGAGCCAGGATGGCAGGATGTGCTTGCAGCAACCCCCCCCCCCCCACACACACACGTACACACACACACACACACACACACATATACACACACACACTCTGCGGCTGGGCTGAATGGGCCACTCACCTTGGCAGGGCTCCTGGGGGTCCTCTGGGGAGGGAGGAGGCTTGGTGCCCAGAGAAGAGATTGGAGCGTCAGAAGGAGGCAGTTTAGGGTGGATCCCATTTAGGTGCTGTTTTAAAGCTCCTGGGCCTGGCGGGGAAGGTGTGGAGTGCAGGGCGTGACAGGAAGATGGGGTTGCATATTTCTGATAGTTTCCTGAGTTTCCATGGATCTTCCCAGAACCTGGGGCTAAAAGGAGGGAGGCTGTGGGAACTGTAGCTCAAGGGATCCATTGCCTCCACTGAGGCAAAGGCTGCCGGAGCCCTGAGCCCCGAGTACGGTCTGAGGGCCACAGGGGACCACGGAGCAGGCGGAGAGCCGGGACAGAGGGGACTGGGTAAGGGCTCCGCATTTGGGGAGGGGCCTTGGGGCTTTGCGGCCTGGTTATGGCAGCTTCTGTGATGGGGGAGCAACCTGGATGGGATGGAAAACTGAGATAGGACTGAGCCAAAGATGGGGGGTGTGCACGTGCATCTGCATGGTGTGTGACCCTTTGTGCATGTGTGTGTCTGCATTGTGTGTGACCGTGTGTGGGTCTGTATGTCTGTGTAGCATGTGTCTGTGTCCATTTGTCTGTCTCTGGGCTTGTCTGCATGTGTCCACGTAGGTGTTTATCAGTGCACGTGTGTGTCTCTTTGTATATGTCTGGGCACGTCTGCATGTGTGACTTTGTATGTTTGTGTGTCTCTAGACTTTTCTGTGTGTGTGTGTGTGTCTATGTAAGTGTGTGTCTGCATGTGGGTCTGTGTACCTGTGTGGTTCTGTGTGTCTCTGTCTATGCAGTATGTGTTTGTGTGTGTGTCTTTGTGAGCGTGTATCTTGGTATATGCCCATGTGTGACTGTGTGTGTGTGTGTGTGTGTGTGTGTGTGTGTGTGTGTGTTGGGGGCTGTTGCTCAGAGAAGCCCTGACAGGTGGTGGGTCATTATTGAGCATCACTGTAGAACTGGCCTCCGCCATGAGCCCCCTGCGGAAGATGTGATTTCACAGGGCCTTTGGATGAGACCCGTGCCTTTTCCTGAAAGCTGCTTGTTTGGTGCCCTTGGACAGCTCTTCTGTGTACACTCCTTTTTTTTTTTTTTTTAAGATTTTATTTATTTATTTGACAGAGAGACAGCGAGAGAGGGAACACAAGTGGGGGGAGTGGGAGAGGGAGAAGCAGGCTTCCCGCTGAGCAGGGAGCCCGATGCGGGGCTCGATCCCAGGACCCTGGGATCATGACGTGAGCCGAAGGCAGACGCCTAACGACTGAGCCACCCGGGCGTCCCTGTTCTGTGTACACTCCCTGACAACACCCAGCACCGACTTACTCACCTAGGCCGTCTCCACAGCACTGACGGTGGACGCTGCTGTTAAGGTTGCGTGGTGAAAGTCTGTTTGTGTGCAGGAAGCCTGCTTATGAATGTTGGAAAATGCATCTGTGTGTGCCTGTGGGGGCATTGGGACCACGCTGGCTCTAGAGATCTGTTCCGTTCTACAAGCAGCTATTGAGTGCTTGCTGTGTGCGGGAGGGGGCCCCGAGGCTGGGCCAGGAAGTGCCACCTGCTGACTGACCACCAAATGTAAGTCTAGAAAGAATTCCACCCACCTGCCTCGCCCCACGGAAGGCTCACCTGCCTGCCCCTCCTGCCAGGCTGGCTCTGGGAAGTGGGTGAAAGGAAATGCCAAGGCCACCGCATTTGCCTCTGGCCACCCCCCAGGGGGCGGTACACTCTGCTGCCTGGTGCTGGGGCAAGAGGGCGGGATGGTTTCAGCCACCCAGGGAAAGTGGCTGGTGGACTGGGGATGGCAGCTCCGTTCTGTCCCCTCCGCAGGTGGCCCAGGCAGTGGTAGCAGCATTCGTGGCAAAGGATGCCCCGGGTCCTGGAGCGTGCAGAGGGCTGCTGGGCCTGGGTGGTGCTGCTGGCCTCCCTGGTGACCCAGGGCCTCACTCTGGGCTTCCCCACGTGCACTGGCATCTTCTTCACTGAACTACAGCATGAGTTCCAAGCCAGCAATAGTGAGACCTCATGGTTCCCCTCCATCCTGACAGCCATGCTCCACGCTGGGGGTGAGCAGCCTGGGGAGGGGCCGAGGGAGGGTTGAGAAAGAGCATGGGGTGAGGGAGGAAGCCACCATCTCCCTGGCCTCCCGGAGCTCTCTCTCTGAGGCCACAGGCTTTGTCTCATGGGGTGAATTCCTAAGATATCACCTGATTTCAGCAGGGCCAGCCCCCCTGGCAGGAATCCTGCAGGGCTGGGCTGTGCTGCACTGGGCTGGGCAGGTCTAGGCTGGGCTGGGGACCGGGAGAGGGTACGGAGGTACCTAAGGTGCAAAGCCAGTCCTCTCAGTGGCTGGTGGCCGCGGGAGGATCGATGCAGACTGTGGGAGTGCCAGGCACTCAGCACAGACTTGAGGAAGAGCTGCTTGTGTGATCTCTCTGAACCTCAGTTTCTTCTTCTGCAATATGGAGGTAACACCCGACACCCTACCCACTTCCTATGTGGGATCATAGGGAGGATCCCATGAGTCACCAGCGAGTAGTATTTGGAGAACCTCGTCAGGGACTTCAGCATGGGAAAGGGGGCTTGAGGAAGACACGAGGGGCAAGATGGGGGCAGGGCAGGAAGCAGAAGGGATATTGCAAGGGCTGGGGAGGTTCGAGTGAAGGCAGCCCCCCCATTTCCTACTTGGCTCCGCCAAGAATGTGACCCTCTCACCCTGACCCCAGTGAAGGGGGATGGCCAGGGCTGCCTGGGAGACTCCCTGCAATAGACTTGGGTTCAGGGGCCTGCCGCGGGCTCCTGAGAGCTCTTGAGGGAGATTCCATAGAGTGACCTGCGAGGGGGGGTGGGCCGAGGAGGCTCTGGTCAATGAGAGCCAGATCTCACGGCCCACTGGGCTCTCCCCATGCGTGTGTTTGCTGTCTCCGTGGACTCCATCTCCCTACGTACCTCCTGCCACTCCCCACCCGGCACAAGCAGCCTGCTTGTTATTCCAGGTCCTTCCCTCCAACTGGGAGAGAAGTCAGACGGGGAGAGATGGCCTCATGAGATTACCCCTGAACCTGCCACCCCGGGGCCTGGACTCAGGGCCCTGGGAGAGGCCTGGACCAGGCCAGACTGCGTGACCTTTTCACCTGCAAGGTTGGGGCAGAAGTGGGAATCTCAGGCAGTTCCTTCCACGCAGCCAGAAAGGGGTCCGCGCCAGGGCCTGGGAAACAGGCATCCATGGGGACTTCCACTCCCCAACCAGCTTTAGACTCGCCACCCCCTAGCGGGCATGCCAACACCTCAGTCGGCCTAGGATTCTTGTCTGTCTGTCTGTCTCACGTACACACACACCTTTAGCCCATGCTCATTCAGAGTATCAGAGGAATTTTATTTTATTTTATTTTTAAGATTTTATTTATTTATTTGTCAGAGAGAGAGAGAGAGCACAAGCAGGGGGAGTGGCAGGCAGAGGGAGAAGCAGCCTCCCCACTGAGCAGGGAGCCCGATGTGGGACTCGATCCCAGGACGCTGGGATCATGACCTGGGCCAAAGGCAGGTGCTTAACTGACTGAGCCACCCAGGCGTCCCCAGAGAAATTTTAAACTTGAAATTATCCTCGATCCCAAGCACCCCCGGCCCCCATGCATCTTAGAGATGAAGAAAGCAAGCAAGCGCAAAGTACAAGGCACGTTCGGGGTGGCAGAGTGAGTTCAGGGCAGAAGCAGTGACCGGCCGAGAAAACACCCTGCCTCCCAGTGCCCTCAGCTAGCTAAGGTAAGCAGCTGCAGGTCTCAGCCCCCACCCCCAGGGCCATGACTTGGGGCTTTCCCCAAGGTCACCTCTCGGAAGTCAGGCCAAAGTTTGGGGTGGGGAGGATGGAAGATGTGTGGGGCAGTGGTCATGTTCCCTGCAGAGTCTTGCCTCTTCCTCTCTAGCCACCTCTGCTTGATTATCTCTGAGTGTGGGCTGCCTACTTCCTCTGTCCCTCCCATACTCATACCGGCTCACACCCACACATGCCTTCTCCTCCCCAAACATACACAGACACTGCGTACACACGCTCTCTCTCTCTTTCCCTGTTCCTTTGGCTGTGCTCTGGGAGGGTAACTGTAGAAATTCCAGTATGTGTACTTGGGGGCGGGGCACCCAGTGAATGGGGCCCTGCAAGGCATGGAGAAGCAGCCAGCCAGGACTGGTTGGTTTCTGCTCTGGGTCTGGGCTGGTGAGAAAGCAGCTTAAGGTGGGGGTGGGGTGGAGGAGAACAGGCCCTTCTCCACCAGAAGGCAAACGTCTGGGTGCAAGACTTTGTGTTGGCTGGAAGTGATGGGAGAGGGGAGAAAGCACCACACCCAATTTTCTCCAGAGCACTCCAGAGGCCAGTGCGAGGGGGTGTGGGGTGGCCCAGGGCCCCAGGCTGCCTGCCTTAGACAGGTTGGAGGCTAGTGCAAGGCTGTGGCCAGTCTTCTTGAGAATGGGAAGCAGGCAGGGGCTGTAGGTGCTCACTGGTTTTGATGCCCTGGGACCCTCACCCACCGAGACAGACCCCCCAGCAAGGGGCATCCCACCCAGGTCATGAGCCAACCCTATTTTACCTAGATGGAATCAGCCTCAGGTTGGCATAGTGAAGGGCCTCAGTCTGTTGCTCTGCAGATCCTTGTTGGGGGTCAAACTGCACACTTGCAGGACCTCCCTTTGCAGCCGGTCACATGTCATCCAGTGTGACCTCCTGTAGGGGAGGCGCAGAGATGGACTGAGTTTGCCAGCCTGTGGCCAGGTGCCAATCAAAATCTAGGCCTACAAGGCCCCAGGGCTGTGCCCTTCAAGCCACGTGGCTAATTCTTGCTGGAACCCCCTCCCAAGCCCACTCTCCCTCCCTCCCATCCTCCTCATTCAACCACCACCTGCTGGCTGCCTCCTCACCCCTGCCTCTCCCTGCATCCTCCCCACAGGACCCCTGTGCAGCATCCTGGTGGGACGCTTTGGCTGCCGAGTGACGGTGATGCTGGGGGGCGCACTGGCCAGCCTGGGCATGGTGACCAGCTCCTTCTGCCGCACCCTTAGCCAGCTCTACCTCACAGCAGGATTCATCACAGGTGACCGTCTTCCCATTTCGAGAACTTCTGGGTGCCTACCAAAAAGTGCCAGCCATAAGGGCAGGCAGCGTGCCTAATCTTCTGGGGCTGCTTGTAGTCACATGAGGGAGAAGGACAATGAATACATAAATGAGAAAGATTGGTTCTGATGGTGACAAGCACACTAGAAGACAGGACAGCTGATGCGATGGTGTCCTGGCTGGGGGTGGGGGTGGGCAGAGATTAAACAAGCAAAGAGGTAAAATCTCTAGAGCACCCCATGCAGAAGATAAAGCAAGGGTGGGGGAGGTTGCTACTTTCAACGGGGCAGTAAGGGTCAGGGAAGGCCTTGCAGAGAAGGTGACATTTGGGCAGAAAGCTAATGGAGGTGAGGGAGTCTGCTGCCAGGTGAGGGAGTCTCAGGGAAAGAGCATTCCAGGCAGCAGGGACAGCAAGTGCTAAGGCCCGGAAGGGCCCAAGGGGCAGTGAAGGACACAAGCAAAGGTAGGGTGGAGGCTGGATGGGGAGTAGTGCCTGAAAGGCTGAGTAGTGAGATGGGAAACCATCTGAGAGATTCGGGCAGTGGGGTGAGTGACGTCATCCAACTGCCGTTTGTAAAGCACCACTCTGCTGTGTTGAACATAGGTGCACCGGGGTGGGGGGGGCGCTAAGTTAGAGCAGGAGAACAGGTAAGAGCATGGTCATAACCCAGACAGGAGGTGGCCATACCTTTGACCATGGTGGTATGATGGAGGTGGTGAGGAGCAGTCAGGTTCAGGACTGCGAGGGAGGTCCAGAGAAGAAGAGTCAAGGATGACCCAAGGTTCCAGGAGCCAAGAAGGGTGACGCCAAGGTTTTTGCCCCAAACCACTGGAAGGATGGAGTAGCCTTTAACTACCATGGGGAACCTAGAGGAGGAGCAGGTTCGTGGGCGGTTGGGAAGCTCAGGTGTGGAAACATCCAGTCTGCCGTTCAGGGACAGGCCCTGGGCTGCAGCGAGCAGTTGGCGATCATGACAGGGCTGGCATTCTAATGTTGAGAGGAGGTATCATCCTGCTGTCACCGAGGGAACATGGGTGGGTGGCTAAGGAGGCCTGAGGACTGGGCCCTGCGGTATCCAGCAGTCTGGGTGGGAAGAAGGGACACAGGCAGGAGGAGATGCAGGAGAGTGATGTTTCTGGAGAAAGTGAGGAGAGAGTGAGGGCTGTGTCAGGCTGCTGGTGGATCAGATGGAAGGAGACCAGCCTTGATCTTTGGATTTGGCAATGTGGAGGTTTCTGACCTTGATAAGAGCAAGTCTGGACCAAAGGTGAGGGCGAAAGTCTGATTGCAACAGGTTCAAGAGCAAAGAGCAAAGGAGTTGGAGACAGCGAAGATAAACAGTATTTCCAGGAAATTTCGGTGAAGGGGACAGAGAAATGGGCCAGTACCCAGAAGAGGCTGTGGAGTCAGGAGGGGGTTGTTTTGTTTTGTTTTGGGTTTTTGTTTGTTTGTTTTAAACTGCTTTATTAGCTTCACAAAATATAATGAGCATCGTTCCATGCAATAGGGTAAAACTCCCCAGCTGATAGAATCTTACAGACTGAGTCAAAATACAACATTCAAGGACACCTGGCTGGCTCAGTCGGTAGAGCATGTGACTCTTGATCTCAGGGTCATGAGTTCAAGCCCCACATTAGGCAAAGAGCCTACTTAAAATAAAAAAAAAAACAAAAAAAATAAAAACAAACACACAAAAACCCCCACCCACATTCAGGAAGGAGCTGGTAACAGGAGACCCACAAGAAACATGTAAGACCAAAGGGTTGATGGGAAAGGTCCATCGTGAACATGTAATTTTAGAAAGCAGGTCTGTCTTCCTATGAACTGGAGGGAGAACATCAGGACTCAAGGCATCAGGCCAAACTCCTCATCCAGTCGTGGTGAAGAGCGTCAGTGCTAACTGCCCGCAGACCACGACCAGATTGCTTCTCCCTCTGCTGCCCCACCTCCTCTCACCCTTGCCTGTGGCACTGTGGCTCTCCAAGCCTCTCGCAGGTCCCACCTGCACTGCAGGCTGGAGCCGCGTACGGAGGCACACGACATTCACCAGCTTCCAAAGGGAGGACCAAGGCTTCTCCTTTATTAGCACCTTGCTCCTTTTCATCCTTTCCTGAATTTTCCTGGTTGACGTTTTGTACCGCCTGTTCCTCTTTGGACGCCATTGCTCCTGGGCCCCTCCTTGTGGTCTCCTGCTCCTCCCGAGAACACAGCAGCAAGAATGAGCCCCAGGGGCGCCTGGGTGGCTCAGTCAGTTGGGCGTCTGCTTTCGGCTCGGGTCATGATCTCGGGGTCCTGGGATCGAGTCCCGCATCGGGCTCTCTGCTCTGCGGAGAGCCTGTTTCTCCCTCTCCCCCGCTCTTCTCTCTCTCTCTCTCTCTCTCTCTGTCAAATAAATAAAATCTTTAAAAAAAAAAAAAAAGAATGAGCCCCAGAGACACTTCCACCTGCACGCCTGCTCCCCCTCCGTCTCCTACTTTTTGGGGTCACCCCTGACCCACAGACCCTCGGGGCCACCGGGAGCAGGTACCGAGAAGGGAGCGGGAGCAAGCCATGGCCAGATCTCTGTTTTGTTTTTTTGTTTGCTTTTGTTTTGCTTTTTAAAAAAGATTTTATTTATTTGAGACAGAGAGAGAGCACGGGTGGGAGGCAGGGGGAGAGGCAGAGGGAAATGGAGAGAGACAAGCAGACTCCCCACTGAGCAGGGAGCCCAACCTCCGGGCTCGATCCCAGGACCCTGAAATCATGACCTGAGCCAAAGCCAGATGCTTCACTGACTGAGCCATCCAGGCGCCCTTTGTTTTGTTTTTAATGGGAGAAATAACAAAGAAGTCGAGAATGATCTGGCAAAGAGGAGAAAGTGGGTGGTGCAGGAGAGGGAAATTGCTGAAGGGATACGCCTTTGAGTAGACAAGAGGAAGGGCATAAGTGGAGGGTTGGCTTTGGCTGGCAGTAGGGACGGACAGTCCAGTTTTACAGATGGAAGGCAGGTGGTCAGCTGGGGGTGAGGCAGGGGGACGGTAGGGTGCATAGAGAAGGACTGGTGGTCATCTAGGAGGGTGGGAGGGAAAACGGATAGTGGCATCATAGGGGGCCCGAGGGTCCGCCTGAGGCTTGTGGTCATGGTGTGGCCGTGAGCTTTCTCTCCCAAAATGTTCAGCTGTGGGGGGCAGCTTGGTGTCCAGAGGAAGAGAAAGAAGCTGATGTGGCTCAATCATGGTGAGTGACGGAGAATGGCCTGAGATGGCACCCAAGAGATGACCAGGGGCCAGACCTTACAGAGCCTTCCAGGGCATAGTAAATACGGTGGCATTTTTTTCTAGGCATAATGGGAAGTCCTTGAAAAGTGTTAGGGAAGAAACTTACCCCAATTTAGGTTTTTGTTTTGTTTATTTATTTTTTTAAGATTTTTTTTTTTTTTTTTAAAGAAACACTGGTTTTTTTTTTGTTTGTTTGTTTTTTTTAAAGATTTTTTATTTATTTATTTGACAGAGAGAGACACAGCGAGAGAGGGAACACAAGCAGGGGGAGTGGGAGAGGGAGAAGCAGGCTTCCCGCTGAGCAGGGAGCCCGATGCGGGGCTCGATCCCAGGACCCTGGGATCATGACCTGAGCCGAAGGCAGACGCTTAACCGACTGAGCCACCCAGGCGCCCCTATTTTTTTAAGATTTTATTTATTTATTTGAGAGAGAGCGAGCACAAGCACTAGGGGAGGGGCAGAGGGACAAGGAGAGGGAGAAGCAGACTCCCCACTGAGCAGGGAGCCCAACACGGGGCTCGATCCCAGGACCCTGAGATCCTGACCTGAGCTGAAGGCAGATTCTTCACCAACTGAGCCACCCAGGCGCCCCCCAGTTTAGGTTTTTTAAAGATCACCCTGGTGCTGTGCAAAGGGGACAGGTGTGCCCCTGGCAGCCTTGGGAGGGCAGAGTGGATGTTTCTAAGGGGGTGGCAAGGCAGGCTCTTCCCTTCTTCAGTCCCTGGGGACCTAGAAGTGGGTCTGGGCTCGAACGGAAGGAGGGCAGACATGGAGCATGACCCCATGACCCCTCTCTGGGTACGGGTGGGAGGCCCCAGAACGCCCTTGAGCCGGTCTCCTCCCTCCCACCACAGGCCTGGGCATGTGCTTCAGCTTCCAGTCGAGCATCACCGTGCTGGGCTTCTACTTCTCCCGCCATCGGGCGCTGGCCAACGCACTGGCTTCGGTGGGCGTCTCCCTGGGCATCACGCTCTGGCCACTGCTCTCCCGCTACCTCCTGGAGGATCTGGGCTGGAGGGGCACCTTCCTTGTCTTCGGCGGCGTTTTTCTCCACTGCTGTGTCTGTGGAGCCGTTCTGAGGCCCGTGGCCACCAGCACAGCCCCTGAGACCACAGAAGGCCCCCCTCCACCTTCCAAGACACCTGCTACCGGCTGCCTGGCAGCGTGTGGTCGGGCCATCCAGCGCCACCTGGCCTTTGATATCCTGCGGCACAATGCGGGCTACCGAGTGTACACACTGGGTGTTATGTGGATGATCCTGGGTTTTCCGCTGCCGCACGTCTTCCTGGTGCCATATGCCATGTGGCATGGGGTGGATGAACACAGGGCAGCCCTGCTCATCTCCATCATTGGCTTTAGCAACATCTTCCTGCGGCCCATGGCTGGGCTGGTGGCGGGCCGGCGGGACTTTGCTGGCCACCGGAAGTACCTGTTCAGCCTGGCAGCCCTGCTCAATGGCCTCACCAACCTGGTGTGCGCCGCGTCGGCCGACTTCCGGGTGTTGGTGGGCTACTGCTTGGTGTACAGCGTGTCCATGAGTGGCATTGGGGCCCTCCTCTTCCAGGTCCTCATGGATCTTGTCCCCATGGATCGGTTCTCCAGCGCCCTGGGCCTCTTCACCGTCCTGGAGAGCATCTCCATTCTCATCTCCCCGCCACTGGCTGGTGAGGCCCCAGCAGGGAGGGCGGCCAGGTGTACACGGGTGTGGCCTGGGTGGGCAGGATATGGAGACAGGGCGAAGGGGAACGGTCTGAACAGATGTGGGTGCCATCAGCATCTCCAGGGGTAGGGACTTGGAATCTGTGATTTTCCAAGATGCAGGCTGTTCCCCAGCTGGAGCCCAGGGTATGAACAGTTAAAAATAAGGACTTTTATACCAGACTTGCCTGAGTCCTTCGTCTTCCTCTCTGTACCTCTGTTTTCTTATCAGCAAAGTGGGGATGTTAATAGAATCTACCCTGTAGGCTTGTTGTGAGGATCACAGTTACACAGCAAAGAGCTCAGCAGAGAGCCCGGCACAGAGCAGAAAACTGCGCACGTTTGCCGTGATGAACATCCTGGCTGTCCCACTTCCTGCCTGTGGGACCCAGGCAAGTCACTTTCCTTCTCTGAGCCACAGTGTCATCTGCAAAATGCAGACAAGAACACCTGCCTTAACCACTGGTTCTCCTGTGCCTGTCCCTGGTGGGCATGGCTGAACACAGAGGCCCAGTCCCCACCTCTCAGGGCTGACCTTCTGGTGGGAGAGTCAGGAATTAAAGCAGAGACGCGTTTGTGCTCAGCGTGGTGACTTGTGCCAGGAGGGAAACAAACAGATGTGGGAGCAGAGACATATGGGAGGGCCCAGGTGTAGCCGAGCAGATATCCCAGACTCCTGGCCCTTGTGTGCTGGGCTTCCTGCCACCAAGGGTAAGGGAGACATGCCCTGAGGTGCCCTTCTGGCCCAAGGGCTCTTCCTGCCCCCTGGAGAGCAGGCTTAGTGTTTCTTCTTCTCCTTTGATTCAACAGATCTCTGCTGAGTGTCTCCTAGGGGCCAGCCACAGTGGCCCCTACTGGGGATCCAGCAGAGCCTGAAATAAAATCCCTGCTCTCAGAGAGCACACAAGTTACTGGGAGGGAGGCTTGGTAGCCCCGGACAGTGGCCTAACTTGCTCTCTGTCCCCCAGGGCTCCTCCTGGACACCACCGACAACAACTTTAGCTACGTTTTCTACATGTCAAGCTTCTTCCTCATATCAGCTGCCCTCTTTATGGGTGGCAGCTTCTGTGCCCTTCAGAAGAAGGAGAGGCCAGACAAGCAGGCTAAGGCAGAAGGAGCCATCATGGAGGCTGCCTCAGAGCAGGGCCTCACGGCGGAGGACTCATGTGATTCCAAGAAGCGGCTGTACACCGAGGTCATGTATGTGACCAGCGTCTGAGCCCTGAGGTCAGTGAGTGACCACCTCCGCAGCCCAGGAATGTGATGTCCAGCTGCTAGGGGTTGGGGTGAGGGGCTGCCCAGGAAGCCCGAAGCAAAAAGCCATCCAGGCTCTGCACACCGGGAGTCAGCCAGGAGCTGGGACCTTGGAGGCTGGCCTCCAAAGACTCAGGGCTCCTTCCAACCAGCAGAATCCAGGAGCGGGTCCTCCTGACCTTTTCTTTGGGGTACCAGCGTACCTGGAGCCCAGGAAAGTGAGTCTAAACCCTGCCTGGGTCTGTCACAGCCGGCTTGGCTCAGCTGGCCGCCCAGTACTTCTGCTGCCACTCAACACACTGGACCCTCCAGTCTAGCGTGGATGTCTCTGATGTGACTCTTTGTCCTTCTCCGGCCTCCAGACAGTTCCAAAGAGTTCACCCCTCCTGGAAGGCCCTCCACCCCCTTTCTTCCCAAGGGCCCCAGCCCTTGCCCTCAGGGCGGCCCCCAGCACAGGTTGCCGGGCCTCACGCTGACTGGAAGCTTGAGAAGAAGAACCTCCTGAAAGAATGAGCTGTGACCGGCAGTGGGGGAGGGCCAGGCTGAGGGGTTGGCGTGGACACAGGACACGGACAGATTAACGGTTGGGTAGAGGACCCATCCTGGTGTCTGAGCAAAGAACTGGAGGGGAGCCCTTGGCTTGGGTCCTAGAATCAATGAAGTCTGAGGGGTCCCCTGCACTCAGCAGGGCCTGCTCTACAGTGTCCCTCCCTCCCGTGCCCCCACCTTGTATCTTGGTCATGAAGCTGAGTGCTGGGGTGGGGGGAAGCCTGACATTTGAGTGAGCAGCGGAGCGGAAGGATTGCTAGGCAGGGCGTGAGACATCTGGGAAAATGGAGCTGCTTTTGCAGCAGAAGCCTTTCACTCCCTCTCCCTACTGTGTCAGAGGTGTCCACCCTGGGGTAAGTAGCCGGCTGGGCCAGCTGCCAGCCCACCTCCACTCCCAGGGGGCCTGTGCCTGTGGCATGGAGATCAGTGCTCCCCACACACATCCTCTTTTTGCTGGTACTGGTCCCTGAGGTCATCACTCCAAGCTTGTCCCAGCAGGGTACCACCTGAGGCAGTGGAAAAACAGAGTTTGTTTGAATTACACACAAAAAACCTTCCTGTATGTAGCAGGTTATAAACCCTGTGAACTAATGAAGCTGGAAAACAGGCCTTGAGTAAGTCCCTCCTCCCCCTTCAGTTCTCCCTGCTCAGCAGGGGCTGCTGTGACCCAAGGCCTTGTTTGTTGATTCAGGCTCAACCAGGCTCTGACAAGAAAGCCTTATCAGGAAAATAAATTTTATTTTCATGACCTGACTCTAGCCTTCTCGGGCCCAGCTGGTGTGAGTAAGCATCCTTGGGGAAGTACTGTCTTCTCCAGGATCCTGCCATGAGTGCCCCCTTATGGTCAAATAAAGTAGTGCAGAGGTGAAGCAAAGGGCTCTGAGCTGGGATAGATCTGAGTTCGTGTTTGGCTCTGCCACAGTTTGATGTGTGACTTTGGGCAATTGTTCACCATTTCTGGGCCTTAAAAAAGGAGGATGCTGGCCTGAATAAGTCAGAGTCTCTTCTTGTTTGAAAAGTCTGATCCTGAAGACCCCCATTGCCTTCTTGCTCCTCACCCAGTCCCATGCTTAGCCACCATCCACATCCTGTGCACTGAAGGGGTAATGCTTGGACACATTTTACCCGGTCCTATCCCCTACATCTCAACTGAGTGGAAAAGGAGAGAGTGGGACTGGTGGGTAGGTGGATGCTTTTGGCACTAATAGCCACCAGGCTTTGAAATGTGCAACCCCTATTGGGCCCACTTCCTGAAAACATTTCTTTTAGGGAAAATAGATATCAGTGAACATTCAGCATAGGGAACTTTGATCTCATCTGCCCCCAGCCAAGAGTGGCAATAATCGCTGGGCAGATTCCCTTCAACAAAATTACTGAGCATTTACTATGTGCCAGGGACTGGGCAGAGAGGAGTAAGACCTGGTGATGCCCTCAGCACAAAACCAAGGACTGAGAATTTTTCCCCAAGGAGGAAAGCCCCTGAGCCTTTCAGAGGGGACAAATGAGAGAGAATGGGATGGCCCATCTGATTGCAGAATCCCCACTTAGCTGCTTTCCTGGGAATCCTCTAGAGAGGATCTGGAGCAGTTCCTGACCAGTGCAGGGTAGAGCTCACCTACATCGTGTCCCTGGTCCCCAGGACTTTGCTGCTCCGTCCAGCCATAGGCAGACAAGCCCCTGGCCACCTTGGGATGAGATGTACTTCCCCAAGTTCTATCAGCTCTTTACAGAAGCCGAAGGGCCTGATGACAGGTCTGGGACCACTGCCCTATGTGGAGCTATCAGGGTACCCAAGCACCCGGTTTATAGTCATAGCTCCTGCCCCAAGGTGTGTGCATAGGGCAGGGTCTGACCACAGGGACCTGAGCCCATGGAGATGGGGCCTGCTGTCAATGGGGCTGTGGCAGGCTGGAGTATGGCAGCCATTTTGACCTCATGCCAGGCCCAGGGCCAAAGATCCGTGGTCCTTAACCTCAAGAAGCTCACAGACCAAACCCCCCTTACCCCAACATTTTCAAGCACAGTGGGAGTGCAATAGGGCCACTTCCCTGCCTGGTGCTCTATTCTCTGTGCCTACGAGGCCTAGGTCACACATCACCTTCCTGAGAAGCCCTGAGAAAAAGAATTGGGCCAAACGGCTTCAGCATCCAGGACTCCACAACCCAGAGCGGCCAAAGCAGTACATTTAGGTGAACGGAGGGTCCTGGGGCTCATCGATGCCCCTAGCGCTCCCCATCCACCTGGCTGGCAAAAAGCCTTAGGACATTATTACCCTGTAATTTCTAGCCAGAGGTGGCTAGCTCAGGGCTGGGGAGCAGAAGGTGCCAGGCTCACCCGGCTTTTTGGAAAAGACCAGAAGATAGTGTCAAAGGACCCATGTCGGGTTGCAGGGAACTGATGCCCGAGTTCCAGGGGGGGGGGGGAGTCCCTTGGTCGAGGAGGCCGGGCTGCGCACCCTCGTCAAGTGCAAGGGTGTCTGGAGGTTCTTCTGCCTCGACACTTCCCCATATGGACGCCCTCCGACTCCTCTGGGTTCCCAAGCGCCCTAGGGGTACTCCTTAAAGCAACCCAAACGCTACTGCACCCTTCCGAGGGCGGATCCCCTCCAGCCACAGCCTTACAGCACTAAGCGCGCCGCGCACGCGCACCGAGCTCAGCGACAGCCCCACCTCTTGCTTGCCTCGACCCGCCCCTTCCGCCCTCCGGTGGGGGCCAAGCGCGGCTTCCGCCGGAAACCTGCAATCGAGCTGGGAATCTAGCTCCGAAGTTGTTGTGTGGGTGCTGCTACTCCCTCCTCTCGCTTCCCGTTTCCAAATTTAGGTTTTCGCGCGGAACTCTAGCGAGGTCCTGAGACTCCACGCCACCCCCCACATTCCAATTTCGGCAGCAAATTACTGCAGAACCTGAAGCCAGGGAAGGAACCCGTTTCCGGCCTCACCTCCCACACTCTCCTGCCCTTCCACCTGCCCCCTCTGCCGCCCTGACCATGGCCCAGAAGCCGAAGGTAGACCCCCACGTCGGGCGCCTGGGATACCTGCAGGCACTGGTCACGGAATTCCAGGAGACGGAGAGCCAAGGTGAGAGCGGCAGGGTGGGGGGCAAGAGACGGGGCAGGGGTCCGGCCGTGACAGCCGTCCCGGACCTGGCTCCAGCGCCACTTTTTTGCTGCAGACGCCAAGGAGCAAGTACTGGCCAACCTCGCCAACTTCGCCTATGATCCCAATAACTACCAGTATCTGCGGCAGCTGCAGGTCCTTGATTTATTCCTCGATTCCCTGTCGGAGGAGAATGAAACCCTGGTGGAGTTTGCAATTGGTAAGGATGGGGCAGGTCTCCCAGATAACCTGATCTGACTTGGTGAAGTGAGTGAGTTAAAAGTCAGTCACTGGGAAAGGAATCTTTTAGGCAGTCCCTCTGCTGAGAAGGCAGATCTCGATGTCTGCGCCAGCGATGTCTGTGCTACCTCCTCGGTTCACAGTTTGTCCCAGGTCACAGCTAGCTTGAATCGGGTCTGGAACTAATGCCCAGGACTCCCTCTGCATGTCTGCCTTTCCTCCTACTGAGAGATGAGATCATAAATGAGGGAATGGATTGAAGCCACTTGAAGAGGAAAAAGTTTATAGAATGCTGTCTATTTTTTTAATCTTTTAAAGATTTTATTTATTTGAGAGAGATAGCACGAGCAGGGGGAGGGGCAGAGGGAGAGGGAGAAACAGACTGAGTGCGGATCCCATCTCAAGGCTGGATCCCAGGATCCTGGGATCATGACCTGAGCCGAAGTCAGACCCTTAACCAACTGAGCCATGCAGGCGCCCCTAGAATGCTGTTTTTAAACATCTTTATTTTATTATGGTAATATCAAGAGAAGTAGAGGTGACTTGGAATGGCTTATAACTCCTGTAGTTGTTATGGTCTAAGACCTGTTGAATTATTCAGTGGACAGATACCTATTTGGCATATACTGTGAGTAAGGTACTGTTCTAAATGCTGGAGAGATGGTGAACAAGTGGAGGAAAGGTCTTTGCCCTCAAGGAACTTACATTCTAGGAGGGGGAGACACATGGTGAGCAAACAAACAAAAAGCTGAGGCTCTTGGGGCACCTGGGTGGCTCAGTCGTTAAGCGTCTGCCTTCGGCTCAGGTCATGATCCCAGGGTCCTGGGATCGAGCCCCACATCGGGCTCCCTGCTCCGCAGGAAGCCTGCTTCTCCCTCTCCCACTCCCCCTGCTTGTGTTCCCTCTCTCGCTGTGTCTCTGTCAAATGAATAAATAAAATCTTAAAAAAAAAAAAAAAGGCTGAGGCTCTGAAGGAAGTAAACAGGGTGATGAGATAGAGCAGAGGTGGGGGCTACTTCATTTCCTCCAGCATGTGAAGGCATTCTAGGAAGTGGCACAGCATGGGCAGAGACCCTAAAGCAGAAGGAGCCAGAAAGAAGGCTGATGTGGCAGGCTGTGGGGAGTGAAGCAGAGTGGTACAAAATGAGGCTAGAGAGGTGGGCAGTACCAGAGTTTACATGACTTAGTTCTAGGCCATGGGAAAGAGTTTGGAATTTATTCTGAGGACAAACAAAAATTCTTCTTTCAGCATGCATCTTAAAAAATAACATTTTTCTGGGGGTGCCTGGGTGGCTCAGTGGGTTAAGCATCTGACTCTTGATTTCAGCTCAGGTCATGATCTTGGGATCGTGGGATCGCCCCATGTCAGGTTCCCGAGCTCAATGCGGAGTCGGCTTGAGATGTCTCTCTCCTCTACCTTTCCCTCTGCTCTTTCCCCTACTTGAGCACATGCTCTCTCTCTAAATAAATTTTTTTTTTCCTAATAAATAAATAAATGAATAAATATTTTCGGGGTGCCTGGGTGGCTCAGGTCATGATCTCAGGGTCCTGGGATCGAGCTCCGTGTCGGGCTCTCTGCTCAGTGGGGAGTCTGCTTCTCCTTCTCCCTCTGCCTGCCGCTCCCCCTGCTTGTGCTCTCTCTGTCAAATAAATAAATAAAATCTTCAAAAAAAAATTTTCTACACAGTGAAAGGAATCTTATTTACATAGAGAAAGAAACCTTTTATACTTATTCCATTATCACCTAACACCTAGTCAAGCAAATTTTTCTAATAGTTCCCAAAAGGGCATCTAATCTGGTTTTTATGTTCCTTAGATCTCCATCTCTCTTTCTCTCTCTTTTTAAGTGAACTTTGTATTTTATACACACACACATATATATTTATATATATATATATATATTTTTTAAGATTTTATTTATTTATTTGACAGAGAGAGACCCACAGCGAGAGAGGGAGCACAAGCAGGGGGAGTGGGAGAGGGAGAAGCAGGCTTCCCGCAGAGCAGAGAGCCCGATGGCGGGGCTCGATCCCATGACCCTGAGACCATGACCCGAGCCGAAGGCAGACGCTTAACGACTGAGCCACCCAGGCGCCCCATATATATATATTTTTTTAAGTAAGCTCTGTACCCAGTGTGGGGCTGGAACTCACAACCCTGAGATCAAGAGTCACGTGCTCTGGGCACCTGGGTGGCTCAGTCAGCTGAACAACCGACTGTTGATTTCATCTCAGGTCATGATCTGAGGGTTGTAAGATGAGCCCCGTGTCAGGCTCTGTGCTGGGCATGGAGCCTACTTGAGATTCTTTTTTTTTCCCCCTGCTTGAGATTCTTGACACCCCCTTCACGCTCTCTCTTGCGTGCACACACACACATTCTCTCTCTCTCTTTAAAAAATAATAAAAAGTCACATGCTCTATTGACTGAGCCAGCCAGGCATTCCCATGAACTTTGTATTTTATTTATTTATTTTTTGAACTTTGTATTTTAGAACAGTTTTAGAAAAATTGCAAGGAGGGACGCCTGGGTGGCTCAGTCAGTTAAGCGTCTGCCTTCGGCCCAGGTTGTGATCATGGGGTCCTGGGATAGAGTCCCACATCAGGCTCCCTGCTCAGCAGGGAGTCTGCTTCTCCCTCTGCCTGCTGCTCCCCCTGCTTGTGTGTGCTCTCTCTCTCTCTGGCAAATAAATAAATCTTTAAAAAAAAAGAAAAATTGCAGGGATAATACAGAGAGTCCCCATATATGCCATACCCAGTTTCTCTATTCTTAACGACTTACATGAGTATGATACATTTGTTAGAATTAATAAGCCCAATTTTTTTAAAGATTTTATTTATTTATTCGACAGAGCAAGAGCATAAGTGGGGAGCGGCAGAGGGAGAGGGAGAAGCAGGCTCCCCACTGAGCAGGGAGCCCAGCTTGGGGCTTGATCATAGGACCCTAGGATCACAACCTGAGCCAGCCAGGCACCCTTTGATACATTATTATTAACTAAAGTCCATACTTGATTCATTTCCTTAGTTTTTCCCTAATGCCCTTTTACTATTCCAGGATCCCATCCAGGATACTATATTACTTTTAGTTGTCACATCTTGGGCTCCTCTGGACTGTGCTGGTTTCTTAGACTTACCCTTTTTTGGAGAACATTGATGGTTTCAAGGAATGCTGGTCAGGTATTTTGTAGACTGTCCCATAACTGGGATTTGTCTGATGCTTTTCTCTTGATTAGACTGGGTTGTGAGTTTTAGGGGAGGACAGCCACAGAAGTAAGTGCCATTTTCACCACATCATGTCACGGAGCGTGCTGTCAGCATGACTTCTCCCTGTTGATCATGGCCTTGATCACCCGGCTGAGGTGGTATTGGTCAGGTTTCTCCACTGTAAAGTTATTCTCTTCCTCGTCTTTCCATATTGTACTCTTTGGAAGGAAGGCACTACATAAATTATTTATTTTAATCATTAGTAGACTCTTTTCATGACACTAATTCTTGAAGGATCCAGACCAGTTCTGCAGAATTTCCCACCTTCCTAATTGTTTCCTAATTGTCTGGTTGCCTCTTTTTTGGTGTCATTTAGCTTGTTCCTCTTTCCCCTTTATTCCTGGAACGTAGAAGTTAGATTGGAGGGCTTGATATGATCAACTAACACTTTTTCTTTCTTTCTTTTTTCTTTTTTTTTTTTTTGCGCTGAATAATTCAGGTAGGTGTGTTGTAAAATTTTGAAAGACTATCCAGGCTGGCCCCCACTGTTTGGGGTGCCTGGGGCTACAGTACAAATGGGGGTCATCCCTTTTCACCCCAATAGGTCTCACCCATGTGTGTGGACATCTTGGCTGTATTCATACCTGCCCTGTGGCCACTCCTTGGACTTAGAATCCACCTTGGGAGTCAGGATCCAAGAAAGAGGTCCAGCAGCTGTGGGAGCAGGTTCAGGGCTTAGAGTTCCAGGTATAGGGGAAAGGAGGATGGGCTCTGGGTGGGCTTCCTGGACTCTTCAACCTGTGGAGAGGGCCAGACTGAAGCCCCCTGGAAGATCATTATGCTAAATAAGTATTCTAAACCATCAGTCACTTTAAGATTTTCTTCTGTGTAAGTCCTCTGCTCCACAGCTTCTGCCGTCTGAATGGTGACAGTCTCCCCTGCGAAGCATAACCTCCACCTAGGAGTGAGAGAGCTCTTGCAACTCAAGCTTTGGACTGGAGAAAACTTGTATAAAAGGAGCAGTCCCCCACAAAAAGTTTTTGCAGGATCAGGAAGGAACTTGCCCAGGGCAAGAGCACTCTAAGAGACCCTGGTCTGCTGAGTGGGAGACTTGGGCTTGGCCTGAGTTCTTGCTCTCCTGGGCAGTTTCCCAGAGTGGGTGACCCGGCCCTGGACCTGGAGCCCACAGTCACAGCTTCTCCTCTTCCTAGCTGATTCTTGTGGACGAGATCCATCTGTCCCTTCTCTGAGACTCACCTTCTCACCTGTGCTTGCCCTACGGTGCAGGACTTTTGTGGGGAGCAGAAGTGGGTGTGTCTCCGTGTCTGTGTCTCCGTGAAGGTACTTTGGCTGGCTGGTCACTTTCTTAGTATCCTTATCACCAGTTTTCCTTTTCCCTGCCACTTTTCCTCATTTTCTCTTCCTCTCCTTCCACCAGCACAAGGCTCCTAATCCCCACAGTAGTCGCTTTCTCAGCTTTGACTCCTCCATGGGATTGTCTGCAGACAGGAGAGTCCCAGTCGTACTTAGATGCATATCTTGTTACTGCTGTCATTTCCTTCTCATGTTGCCGGCCCTGAATGGGAAACACTGTCCGGTGCTTTTTCGGCTAACAGGCTCTGTGCTGTGCTTTGTAGCTTTGACTCTTTCATCTCTGGTCGCAGGCCTGAAATTGTATCTCCATGAGGGCAGAGCTCAGCTTTGCTTATCTCTGGGGAAGAGGAGGGAAGGGCCCAGAAGGTGCAGAGTACGGGCCATGACTTGGCGCTGTAGCCCTGAGTGGGATTGGTTCTGGAGGAACGGCAGAGAGGAGAGCTGGTTTAGATTGCCTCAGGCTCACAGAACTAAAACCAGTGTCTGTTGGTTGGCAAGGAGCATAGTGAGTTTGATAAGAGCTGGGCTTTAGGGCCAGGCAGGTCTGGGTTCAAGTCCTTGCTCTCCCACCTAACTCTGGGCACGTGATTTCCTTTCTCCCATCATCTGTCAGGTGGGGCATCTGCCTCACAGAATTGTTGAGGGAATTAAATGCAAAGTGTCTGCAGCTGCAGGATCCCCTAGGCCTCCACCCAAGGGCCTGGTGTCCGGGCCCTTTTGAGGATAAACAGTTCCCTCATCTCCCAAACAGGTGAGGTGGGATGGCATGCTGTCCTTCAAGAGAACCACTGCAGCTAGGCCCCTGGTTACAGAGCTGGTGCTCTGGGGCTTCGAAGGACTTGTAGTAATAGCGAGCACTTACGGAGCACCCTCTCCTGGCACACACAGCCAGCGTGCCAGCTACTGGCTTCTGTGCTTTGTCACCTTTGACCCTGAGACACACTAAAAGTAGGTGTGCTCAGAACCTCTATTTTCCATAAGGAGTCTGAGGCTTAGGAAGGATCAGCGGGTTGGCCAGAGGTTTGAAGAGTGCCAGCCTGGGACAGAAACCCAAGGCTGTCAGATTTTAGAAGAGAACAGAGGAATTCCCCATTCCTAGGATGATGGACTGTGAAAGCTCGAAAGGCACTGCAAACCCTTCGTTTCACTGATGAGGAAACTGAGGCGTAGGCCACCTCCCCTCAGCTGGTTAGTGGCAGGTGAGGGTCAGAATGCAGGCTTCCTTCTGTCCGTGCGTCCTTGCAGCCCAGCACGATCCAGGCATCCTTCCTCCAGGTGGTGCTGATGCGTTTAGCTCTGAGATAAGACCTCTCCTGTCAGGCGGCTCCGCATGCCCTGAGGGCTGAAAGCTGCTGCAGTCACTCACCACTGGTGAGCTGGCGTGCCTGACTGTTGACTTTCTGTGGGGGCCATCTTCCTGTGACCCCTCAGACACCCTGGGCGGGATAACTGCAGCCTTCAAGAAGAATCTGGTTACAGCGATTGCTGATAACATGCAGGGCTTTTGGAGTTTCTGTACCTTTCCCTTTCTCGGCCTTTTCTTTTGTGGATTTGCCCATTTAGAACAGTTGTAGAGCTATTTTACTTACCCTTTGGTTGTCGCCCTGCAAGGGCTCTGAATGTGTTACCAACCACAAGGCCAGTAGTTCTAAAGCCCTCTTTACTTGTGAGGAAACAACTCCTCAGTGAGGTTAGGTCTGTTGCCTGAGGCTCCCACTGTTAGTGATGACTGGAGCCAGGAATTTACCCATTCTGCCTGGATCCAAATTCTGTGCCCAGGGGCCCCAGCTGGCAGAGCCAAGGCTCAAACTCCAGAGTATCATCTTTCCTTGTTCTTTCTTTCCACCACACCTTACACTTCCACACTATCCTTGAGGTGCTTCTGGTGGGAAGTCATCCCTGCTCCTACTGGTGGTGCTCACAGTCCAGGCCACGTTTGATTGGCGACTAAGGGTACCTGCCACTGGGAGGCCGTACTGGTTGGCCCTTGTTTGGGGTGGGGGATGGGAGTGGCAGAATTATGGAGGACCAGATAAAAAGACAGGATCTCAGTAAATACCCAAATGAGTGAAAGAATTTGGGGCTCTTGCTCCAAATAAAAACTCAGACAGCCTTTGGCATTAATTTGGGAATGTTTGCCCAAAGCACTATTGGTTGACTCTCAGGTGTTCTGTATGCAGCCTATGTGTCTATCCTAGATGCTGTATGGAGATAGAATGGAACCAGGAGAGAACTCTCTGCCTCCATGAAAACTGGTTGAACCCTAGGATATCACAGGATACTTGGCAGTTTTGTTACTAAAACAGGGTTCAAGTAGGTGGCCTCCCAGAATCCATATTAAATTGTTTTCCTGTGTTCTATTTCCTGCAATACATGTAGTTGCCACTAGATGGTGGTGGTGCTTAGAAAAAGGCTGGTAGATAAATCCTCAGCGGTCTCTGGAAAACATTATTTAATATAATTGAAGATAGGCACACCCCATGAGCCAGCAGTTACATTCACAGGGTTAGGGCACATGCACATCCAGACACATGTGCAAAAATGTCACTACCAGCATTATTTGTAGCAGTCCCAAACTTAAAACAGTCAGTAATAGAATGGATACTGACATTGTGGGATGTTCATACTCCTTACTTAGCAAGGTAAATAAACAATCTGTAGCTACATGCAGTAATCTTACTAACATAGCCTTAAGCAAATGATGTTAGACACATGATATATACAATGTAACTCTGTTTACATAAAAGTCCAAAAATAGGCAGAAGTGAATTATAGTATTAGCATAGGGATATATATGTTGTCAAAAAAATTTTTTTAAAGATTTTATTTATTAGAGAGTGTGAACAGGGGGAGAAGCAGAGGAGAGGGATAAGCAGACTCTGCTGAGCACGGAGCCCGACACAGGGCTCAGTCCCAGGACCCCAAGATCATGACCTGAGCCGAAATCAGGAGTTGGATGCTTAACCAACTGAGCCACCCAGGTGCCCCTAAAATTATTTTTTATTAAAAATTTAAAGGTTTGGGGTGCCTGGGTGGCTCAGTCGTTAAGCATCTGCCTTCTGCTCAGGTCATGATCCCAGGGTCCTGGGATCGAGCCCCGCATCGGGCTCACTGCTCCTCGGGAAGCCTGCTTCTCCCTCTCCCACTCCCCCTGCTTGTGTTCCCTCTCTCACTGTGTCTCTCTCTGTCAAATAAAATCTTTAAAGAAAAAAAAAGAATAGAGGACTTTGTTTAAAAAATTTTTTTAAAGTTTCTGCTTGTTGGGCGCCTGGGTGGCTCAGTCTTTAAGCATCTGCCTTTGGCTCAGGTCATGATCCCAGGGTCCTGGGATCAAGTTCCGCATCGGGCTCCCTGCTCGGCAGGAAGCCTGCTTCTCCCTCTCCCACTCCCCCTTCTTGTGTTCCTGCTGTTGCTCTCTCTCTCTCTCTCAAATAAATAAATAAAACCTTTAAAAAAAAAAAGTTTCTGCTTGTTAATTAGAAACTATTAAATGTTTTTAAGATTTTATTTGTTTGAGAGAGAGAGCACTAGAGAAAGAGAACAAGCATGAGTCAGGGGCAGAGGGAGAAGAGAAGCAGACTCCCCGCTGAGCAAGGAGCCAGATGCAGGACTCGATCCCAGGACCCTGGGATCATGACCTGAGTCTAAGGCAAATGCTTAACTGATTGAGCCACTTCCCACCCCGAGGAATTCCTTTTTAAGCAGAATGATGTCTGACCCCAGGAGCCTAACTCATCAGAGAAGGAGGTATAGGGAAGCCCCAGAGTATGGAGGATGGAGCAAGAGCTCTATGGTGGGCAGATCTAGTTAGAATCCCAGTACTGCCACTGAGGAACCAGGTGACTGGAGCAAGCGATTCAGTTTCTCTAAGCCTCGGTTTCGTCATCAGTAAAATGGGGGAGAGAATTAAATAATGTGATTAAGCATCGTCCCCTTCCCAGCACACAGTAGATGTGGACCAACCATATATACACCTGTTTATAGCCCCAGAGGCTGGCCCAGGGCCCATACCTGCAACCCACAGGTACAGAAGAGGACTGACACATACAGGTAGGGTTTAGCAATGAGAATGCAAATGCCTACGTAAGCGGCACCAAGGTCAAGAACAAAAATAATGTCAGCAATCCAAAAGCCTGTCTGTGTCCCTTCCTTATCCAATTCTCTTTCCTATCAGAGGTGAACACCTTCCTGACTTATAACAATTTAATAATTTCTGGGGTGCCTGGGTGGCTCAGCCGGTAGAGCATGCACCTCTTCATCTCAGGGTCGTGAGTTCGAGCCCCACGTTGAGCATACAGTTAACTTAAAAAAAAAGAAAAAGAATTCCTCAGCTATCCATCTGCGGCAGGATTCCCCTTATAGAAAGGAGGTGATGTCAGTGTTCTCACCCCACTGCTCCCTTCCACACTAGCTGGAGCAGGGCAGCCAGCCTCTGCCATTCCTCCCAGACTTGCAGAGACCAGTTCCCCTTCCTCTGAGTTACAGGCACGAGCACACCTTGTCTGTGTGTGTATGTGTTCATTTATGTGAATACATGATTGAGTCACCTGGTACAGAATTCAGAAGGGTGTGTAGTGAATGATAACTCCCTCTGTAGCCTTTCTGGAAGCAACCATTGTTACTAGTTTCTTTTCTATCCTCCCAGAGATATTTTCAGGATTTACAGACAAATCTGTATATATTTACATGTATACCTTTTTGCAGGTTCCACATGTGTGGTATTATATGTATATTCTGCTTTTTATTTTTTTTAACTTAGCATCATGTCTTGGTGCACTTGGAGTATCCGCCTACAAAGAGTTGCCTCATTCTTTGCAAATGCTGCATGCCATTCCCTGGCACCCGGGGACTGGTGTTCAGCCACCGCTTAGGGATGGACATTCAGGTTGTTTCCCTCTGCTCCCCGAGCAGTGCTGCTGTGGATAACCTTATGTGTATACCATTTCTCCCCTGTAAGGGTATACCGGTAGCATACATTCCCAGAAGTGAAATACAGGTCAGAAGTATGAAAAGCCATGTTTTCTCTTCTTTTGATTTAATTTGATGTTTGTTATGATGGGAGACATTCATGAGTTTAAGTCAAAACTTGTATACAGGGTATTTTGAGAGAAGTCTCACTTCTATCCCTATCCCTTTCACCCTGTTCGCCTCCTTTTTATAGATGCTAAAGTAAAACCCAAGAACAAATAGTCTCAAATGAAGATTTTTGTCTGGGATGGGCTGCAGCCAGCTCAGTGCCCTGGGGTGGCTGAGTCATCAGATGGAATAAAGTCTTGGGCCGCTCTCTCCTAGGGCTTGCCCAGCCCCCAGCCGCTGGCTAAGCACTTATGGGCATGACCTCATTTAATCCCCAGAACAATCCTTAGACCCTCCTGTCTCAGCAGCAGTGCCCTACTTGCTGTGTGATCTGAGGTCACCTACCTGACCTCTCTGAGCCTCCAGCTTTCTCATCCTCGGTTGTACTTGGGGTTTTCTCTTTTGCCTCTCCTGGGAATTTCAGTGGTTCCCTGTGCCTAGAAGGACCCAGGTTTTGCCCCTTGTTCTCTTTGTGTCTTGTCTGGTTTCTCCAAAACACGTTCATCAGCCAGTCAGAACTTGTTCTTTCTGTTTGGTAACCGTGGTTTAAGATGCCATACGATCAACATATGGTGAAGTGCACATATCTTCTGTCAATTTGACAATTCTTTTTCTTGACCTTTTTTTTTCTTTTTAAGTTTTTATTTAAATTCCAGTAGTTAACATACAGTGTAATATTAGTTTCAGATGTATGATACAGTGATTCAGCACTTCGATACAACACCCAGTGCTGTTTGATGGATTTTTAAATTCATTAAGGTATATGTACATCTATGTAATCAGCACTAAAATCAAGATACAGAATATTTCCATCTCCCCCAGAAAGGTCCCTCCATGGACCCTCTCCCAGTTAGTGTCTTCTACCCCCAGGTAACCACTATTCTAACCCATGGGTTTTACCTGTTCTGTTGTTGTTTTAAGATTTTATTTTGGTGGATGATGGAGCATGGAGCCTGCTTAAGATTCTCTCTCCCTCTTGCCCCTCCCCCTTATGCTCTTGCACATGAAAGTGCACGCCCTCTCTCTGTCTCTCAAAAAAAAAAAGTTTTTATTTTTAAGTAATCTCCACACCCAATGTGGGGCTTGAACTCACGACATGACCCCAATCAAGATTTGCTCGCTCCACCAACTGAGCCAGCCAGGTGCCCCTGTTTTGTCTGTTCTTGTGCTTCATCTAAGTGGGATCACACAGGATGTACTCCTGTGTCTGGTTTCTTTCACTGGGTGTTTCTGAGATTCATCCAGATTGTTACATCGTCATTAGCTCACGTCTTTGTATGAGTGTGCCACGATTTTTTCATCCGGTTCACGTGGTAATGGAGATTCATTTCTAGTGTAGAGCCTTTATGAATAGAGCTGTTATGAATGTTTGTATGCAAGTGTTCTCGCGTACATAGGTACTCCTTTCTCTCAGGTTCAGGTAGAAGTAGAATTGCTGAGTCAGAGGGTAGGTGTATGTTTGACTTTAGTAGAAGCAGCCATGTACTTTTCCAACCCAATGATAGCGTGTGAGACTCCTGGCCACCGGCACATGAGAATTCCAGCAGCCCCACTGCCCACCAGCGCTTAGTCTTGTCAGTCTGTTTGTTTTAGCCATTACAGTAGGTGTGTGGAGACATCGGATCGTGGTTTGAATTTTCATTTCTCTGAGAAGTAGTGACGAGCACACTGTATGCATCGCTCTTATTGTGCAGGTTTATTTAAGTCTCTGCTCATTTTTACATCGTGTTCATTTTTTCTTGATAGGCATTAATATATATTCTTTATTCTGGAAGGAGTCCTCTTTCAGATAGTTTATTAATATTTTCTCCCTTTTGTCTTTTTACTTTTTTTAATGGTGTCATTTGGTGAGTTTCACTTTCTAAATGGAATTTAGCTTTAGGGGTGCCTGGGTGGCTCAGTCGGTTAAGCGACAGGTGCCTTTGGCGCCGGTCATGATCTCAGGATCTTGGGCTCCCTGCTCAGTGGGGAGCCTGCTTCTCCCTCTCCCTCTGCCTGCCACTCCCCCTGCTTGTACTCTCTCTCTGTGTCAAATCAATCAATCAATCAATCTTAAATGAAATTTAGCTTTAAAAAAGAAAATCCTTTTCCGGGGCAGCCAGGTGGCTCAGTCAGTTAAGTGGCCGGCTCTTGATTTTGGCTCAGGTCATGATCTCAGGGTTCTGGGATCAAGCCCCAGGTCCGGCTCCGTGCTCAGTGGAGTCTGCTTGAGGTTCTCTCTCTTCCTCTCCCTTTGCCCCTTCTTCTGCTCATGCGCACGCACTCTCTCACTCGCTCTGAAATGAGGGAGTCTTTAAAAAAATCCTTTTCCTGGGGCGCCTGGGTGGCTCAGTCGTTAAGCATCTGCCTTCGGCTCAAGTCATGATCCCAGGGTCCTGGGATCGAGCCCCGCGTTGGGCTCCCTGCTCAGCAGGAAGCCTGCTTCTCCCTCTCCCACTACCCCCTGCTTGTGTTCCCTCTCTCGCCGTGTCTCTCTCTGTCAAATAAATAAATAAAATCTTTAAAAAATAAAAATAAAAAAAATCCCTTTCCTGCTTATAAAAATAACACTTTTTTTTTTATCATGACCTGGGCCGAAGGCAGCTGCCCAACCAACTGAGCCACCCAGGTGTCCCTAAAAATAACATTTTCTACCCTGTTTCCTCTCCACAGAAAACAAAAAAACAAAACACAGAACAAACAAACAACATTTTTGTGGAGGTAAACTTAGAAAATGAAATAAAAATGACTCCTAACCCTGCTGCACAGAGATAAGCATTATTAACCTTTTGCTCTGTTTCCAGCTTATCTTTTGTTAACTTGTCTGTCCATTTATTGAGCATCTGCCGTATGCCAGGCTGAGGTGACCAATTGAGATAAGACAAATTCCCCCTCTGGTGGGAGTTCTGGTTTAGTGGGGGACCTTCAGTTAACCTGACAAATAACTTAGGTGTGGGGCGCCTGGGTGGCTCAGTCGTTAAGCGTCTGCTTTTCACTCAGGTCATGATCCCAGGGTCCTGGGATCGAGCCCCGCATCGGGCTCCCTGCTCGGCGGGAAGCCTGCTTCTCCATCTCCCACTCCCCCTGCTGTGTTCTTGTTCTCACTGTGTCTCTCTCTGTCAAATAAATAAATAAAATCTTTTTAAAAAAAAAAAACAAAAAACAAATAACTTAGGTGTGAAGAGGAGACACAATGGAGGTGAGGAGAGGGCGCTGGGGAAAGGGCCTGAGGGCAGTTGCGGAAGGCTCTCAGAAGAGGTGACATCTTGCCGGGCTTACTTGTTCATTGCAGTTTTATTGTATATACAATTTGATGACTTTTTTCCTCCTTAACCTGATGTTGCAAGCATTTAAGCATTTTCCCATATTAAATACTCTTTGAAAACATGATTTTTAAGAATTATAGACTTTCCCATCATGCAGACATACTGAACTGGATCCATCCACCTTGTTCTTGCTGGGCATTATTTAGGAAGCTTCCAGTTTTTGTGTTCCTCTTTTCCTACAGCCCTCCTTCCTTCTTCAGGACAGGCTCACAGAGGTAGACTCGGGAGGGAGAGCTCAATTAGCTGTGGCCTTGGCTTCTCATGGGTCCTCTGGATCCATTTTGGGTGCTTCCATTCAGACTCCTTGCCCCCTGAAGCCCTTCTCTTTCCAAGCACTCACTCTTGTTTCCCACTCTGAGGATCGCTGCCAGCAAGGCAGAGGGGCTTCAAGAATGCCCTGTGGTTGGGTCCCAGGCAGTGGCAAGCTCTGGCAGGCACAGAATCCATCCTTGGAGACTTCCTAGGTCTACAAATAGGGAGCAGATGGGGCCAGCTGTCCGGAGGCCTCCTCCTGCCTTCACCCTCCAACAGATGCCATCTGATTATCCCCTGGCCTGGGTGGCAATGTCCCGCCCAGGCACATCCCTGTGTGATGATGACTCACTGGCCAAGGGTGACTCAAACTTCATCTTATCATACTTTACAGCAGAGATAAATCTCATCCCTTGCCCCCAGTCAATTAACCTACAGTGTGGGTAGGAGGCTGGTTCACTGCTGGTAGTTAAGAAAAGATGGTGTAGATGTGTCCGGGAAGCCAGAGGCCTGCCAGAGCATTGCCACTTGTCCCATGACTGTGGCATAGGGCTTCCCATCTTCTGGGACTTCGGGCGACTTACTCAACCGCCTCAGCTTCCACTAAAATCGGGGCGATAGTAACACTTCATGGAGTTCAGTCATGTTCCCAGCACGTGTCCAGTGAGTGTCCACAGTTGCAGGTCCTGGGATACAGAGGTAAACCAGAGAGCAGGGCCTTGCCTTATGATGTCCAGTGACAGGGACAGAGCAAGTAGGGAAGGCAGTCAACAGGATGCTCCAGGATGTGCTGAGGACTCCACGGGGGTGAATGGGTGCTGAGGTGGTATCAGCATGTCAGGCCTCTGCGTGTCACCTCTCTGTCAGAGTGCCTTATCTCCCTTGCCTCGTGATTCCAGGAGTGCCCCTCAGCTCCTTCCTTCCCTCAGAGGTGCTCTGAGCCACAACTTGGATCCCAGAACTGCAGAAGTCCATGGTAGGCGACATCTGAGGGACCAACCATCCAGACCCCAGCTCTCTGCAGTTCAACCCTTTTCCCCAGCTCACCGCTCTACAGCCCTTCCAACAAGTATTTGTGGAGTTCTTCTTGCACCAGGCACCAAGGACCGGGTGGGAATAAGACGGCCACGGTCTTGACCTCAAGGCATCTGCCTTCTAGTGGGGCTTGGCAGCTAGTGAGCAAGAAGACAAATCTGCCAGGGTGGTTTCTTGGGGTTCTAAGCATATGAAGAAAATGGCATGCAGGGATGAGGGGAGTGCCCTGGACGTGGTGGGGAGTGGGGTGTTCCAGGGGAACCTTACTGGTGAGGGAGCAGTGAGGTTTGGATACCAGCAAAAGGGAGGCAGCATGTGAAAATCTGGGGCCAAAAGGTCCAAGGGCTGAGGCTGGGAGTGACAGAGAAGGACCACACCAGATGGTGAAGACCTCAAAGGGGAATTTGGATTTTCTTCTGAACGCAGGGAGAAGTCCGTAGAGGCTGAAGGGATAAAACTTTTAAAAATATTTCCCTATAGCAGGACTCAAACTGACCCAGGTACTGTGAGGGAGGGGGTGGTAGTGCCGGCCCCGGGCAGACTCCTGCCCCTGGAAGAGACATGTCCCTGCCGGCCCCCACCTGTCCCCCCTTGCTCTAGCGTTTTAATAAATTACACTGCATCCATAAGGTAGTGCGCTGCACAGCCATTAAATGATGCCATGGTTAAAAAAATAAAAAATAAATGATGCAACGGTTGTAGATATGTTGGCCTGGAAAGATGTTCACAATCCATTGCTGAGTGAAAAAAGCTGGCTTACAAAACAGGAAAGGATCACATTTTTATTAAATGTTTATATATATTCAGGGGCGCCTGGGTGGCTCAGTTGGTTGAGCGACTGCCTTCGGCTCAGGTCATGATCCTGGAGTCCCGGGATCGAGTCCCGCATCGGGCTCCCTGCTCAACAGGGAGTCTGCTTCTCCCTCTGACCCTCCCCCCTCTCATGTGCTCTCTCTCTCAAATAAATAAATAAAATCTTTAAAAAAAAAAAAAATAAATGTTTATATATATTCATATATTTTGAAGTTGAGGAAGGAAAAGCAAATGTTGGATGGTAGGATTAAGATGGTTTATAATTTGGCTTCTAGTATTTTTAACAGCTTTATTGAGATAATTGATATATAATAAGTTGTACATCTTTAAAGGATACAGTTTGATAAGTTTTGGCATGTATACATCTGTGAAATCATCACCTTACCTATGCTTTTTAATTTTTTTTTAAAGATTTTATATATTCATTTGATAGAGACAGTGAGAGAGGGAACACAAGCAGGGGGAGTGGGAAAGGGAGAAGCAGGCTTCCTGCCGAGCAGGGAGCCCGATGCAGGGGCTCAATCCCAGGACCCTGGGATCATGACCTGAGCCGAAGGCAGATGCTTAACGACTGAGCCACCCAGGTGCCCCTGTTTTTTAATTCTGTAAAGTGATATATCATGGGTTTTATTTTTTGTTTGGTTGGGGGTTTTTTTAGTTTGTTTTTTGGTTTTGCTTTTAAAAAAAAAAAAAGAGGAAAGCATATCAACCATTGAACTGGCTGACCCAAGGAGGAAAGGGATTGGTACCCACTTCCTGAAGGCTAGGCTGTGGCAGGCAGGCCTTCAGGAGCCTTGAAGGGATGGATACCAGAATGGACTTTGGATCCCTTGTTCCTGGGACAAAGTGGGCAGAGAGGAGCTGGGAGGGGAGGTGGGAGGATACACAGGCCTGAGGCACCCAGTCTCCCCTTGTTCTTCCCCAGGAGGCCTCTGCAACCTGTGCCTAGACAGGGCCAACAAGGAGCACATCCTGCAGACAGGGGGCATCCCGCTCATCATCAACTGCCTGTCCAGTCCCAACGAGGAGACCGTGCTATCTGCTGTCACCACGATCATGTACCTGAGCTCACCAGGGTCTGGCTCCCACCCTGAGCTAACCGCCATGCCCGTGGTCCAGTGCATGCTGCGCTTCTCTCTCTCGGCCAACACGAGGCTCCGGAACCTGGCCCAGATCTTCCTGGAAGACTTCTGTTCCCCAAGCCAGGTGGCAGAAGCCCGCACCTGGAGGGCTCACTCTGCCCTGGGTATCCCACTGCCAAGGACTGAGGCCCCACAGCAGCCCTGATCCAGGGAGACCTCATAGCCATGATACCCTGACTGCTAGAGAGAAGGCCACAATCCTAGTTGGGGCTCAGGGAGCAGGAGCAGCCTGGCTCCCACTGAGCATGTTCTCCCCAAAAGGTGTCCTTTCAGCTATTTTAAAGGTGAGTTTGCTCAGCGTGACAGGTATTTACACTGTGGTGAGGGGCATTGAGAGAAGAGGCCAGACTGAGACACATGGAGGAGAGCAAAGGCAATGCCATTTCCATAGGTTGGCACTCTCAACCAGCTGAAGGTCAAGCTCCTGCCTCCTGCCCCCACCCCCAGCGCCCCACTGCCAGGCTGTCAACCTCCTGTGAGCAGCAGCTGGGACCCTAGATTCAGAGGCTTTATTTTTTTTTATTTTTTTTATTTTTTAAAGATTTTATTTATTTATTTGAAGAGAGAGACAAAGTGAGAGAGGGAACACAAGCAGGGGGAGTGGCAGAGGGAGAAGCAGGCTTCCCGCCGAGCAGGGAGCCTGATGCGGGGCTCGATCCCAGGACCCTGGGATCACGACCCGAGCCGAAGGCAGACGCTTAACGACTGAGCCACCCAGGCGCCCCCAGAGGCTTTAGAGAAGGGGCTTTTCATGAGGAACAGCTGGGCCTGGGATTAGACTTGCTTGTGCTTGAGGAAACAGGAATTCTCCTTTAACAGAAGTACCTGAAATAATCTTGAGGAACAGAAATGAGAAGCCAGCTCAGGGCCCTGGGAAGGTGTCATGCCCACTCCAGGGCTACGGAGGCTGGGTACCTGCACTGCCAGCTCCCCAGGCTGGGCGCTGGGTGTGCTTGATGCCAGCCTGGAGAACTCTGGCCCACAAACAGTTCATCCACACGGGCCTATCTGCCAGACACCACGGCGTTTCAAAGACATGATGTGGTCTCTCTTCTTTTTTTTTTTTTTTTTTAAGATTTTATTTATTTGTCAGAATGCACAAGCAGATGGAGCAGCAGCAGGAGAAGCAGGCTCCCCGCTGAGCAGGGAGCCCGAGGGTGGGACTCGATCCCAGGACCCTGGAATCATGACTTGAGCAGAAGGCAGACGCTTAACTGACTGAGCCACCCAGGCATCCCGTTTGTTTTTGTTTTTTTTAATTAAATTTTTTTTTTTAAGATTTTATTTGACAGAGAGAGACACAGCGAGAGCTTGTGTTCCTACACAAGCAGGGGGAGCGGGAGAGGGAGAAGCAGGCTTCCCGCAGAGCAAGGAGCCCGATGCGGGGCTCGATCCCAGGACCCTGAGATCATGACCTGAGCCAAAAGCAGATGCTTAACGACTGAGCCACCCAGGCGCCCCTTAAATTTATTTTATTTTTTTAAGATTTTATTTATTTGAGAGAGAGAGCACGAGAGCGGGGAGGGTCAGAGGGAGCAGCAGACTCCCCGCCAAGCAGGGAGCCCGATGCGGGACTCGATCCAGGGACTCCAGGATCATGACCTGAGCCGAAGGCAGTCGCTTAACCAACTGAGCCACCCAGGCGCCCGGCGCCCCTTAAATTTAGTGATAGAGTGAGCTAGAGTGTGGGGAGGAGTAGAGGGAGAGGGACAGTCAGAATCCGCACCCAGTGGAGAGCCCGACGCAGGGCCTTATCCCACGACCCCAAGATCACGACCAGAGCCAAAACCAAAAGCCAGACACCCAACCAACTGAGCCACCCAGGTGCCCCTACTCTTTAGTGATACAGCCCACAGACTGTTAAGGTAGCCATCAGGCATTAAGACATGAGGGTGAGGACACGTCAGGATACAGGCATAAACCCTTGAAGCTATGTACTCTTCCCTCACCACCCCATGGCCCCAGCCTGAAAGTCCTGGTCCTCCTCTGCCATCAGGGTTGGGTTAGTGAGGGGGGTGTCCCTGCCCCTAGAAGTGAGTCTCAGACAAAAGGGCTTCAGGAATGCAAGAGTGGTGCTCAAGGGAGACAGAGGACCAGAGAATGACAGAAGTGTGTGGCTTGGAGGCCACAGTGTACACTGGTCAGCACAGGGGAACAGTATGGGACCCCCATGGAAAGTTGGGGTTCAGGAGCAATGGGGAGCTTCCTGGCCTCCCTCCTGCACTCCCTCAAGGTTGACCTCTAACATGGCCAAGGAAAAGCAGATGCAAGAGAGATAGTGTCTGTGGTTGTAGAGGTGGGGCAGGTTCTGGAGCCACTGGACTAAGGACACGAGGAGGAGAAAGCCCATCAGCCTGTATTCCGACTGCCCCTCCTAGGGCTCCTGGCCCTTTACTTTCCTGAATAAAGGGCCTTTAAAGAGTGGTGAGCCAAAGTGTTTTATTAAAAAGGTTCCTGAGTGATTTTCCCACCGTTTCCTGGCCAGCCATCTTGTTGGGTTCCAGGTGGCTGGCTTTTGAGAACGGAGGTTACTGTGTCTCCCTGCTCCGTGGTGCTGGGGGCCACCTCCGCGACACTGCCCTGCCATTCAGCTCTGCTGGGTTTCCCTGCTGGCCTGCCTTCCCTTCCTTCAGCTACTATCCACTGTTCTGTCCCCCTGCTTGCTTTCTATGATCTCCCTCCAGTTGTCACTCCAGGAGAGCAGCCGTCTCCTCGTTGGGGGTAGGGCTAGGTGCTGGTTGTGGCAGCAGGTGAACAAGATGTGCTCCCAGCTTGGGTTCTCCTCTTGGCCTGGGACAGGATGTGGGAGAAAGGCAGTGAGATGCAGTCAGTAATCTAGTTATTTTACTCCCTCTCCCTAATCCCAGCAGGCCAGATGCCTGGAAGGTTGCCAGAAAAACAGGTCTAACCTCGAATGGTGTCCTTGTCATCAATGAGCAGGTCCCCCAAGACCACCGTCTTGTCCCTCGTCAGGATAATGCGCTCCACAAACTGGGGCCCCAGGTGATTCTCCACCCAGCGGTACTGAGGTGAGGACACAGGTCTGTCAGTAGGGCCAGTGAGTAAATAGGTGGGAATGGGGTCTCCAGCCTTTGAGAGATGCTGCTCCCCTCCCCCCCACACACACTTTCTGTGTTTAAGTTCTGCTGGTTTATTTTAAACATCAGAACTTAGGAAGCCGTTTGCTATGAAGGGCTGGGGTAACCGCACCTTCTCACCCACACAGTGTTCATACTTCAGCAGAGGGCTGGAGCAGATGAAGACCTCCGTGCTGCGTGGAAGGGGCATGGGTTAGGGTGGTACCCGCCCTTACTCCACCGCCCCTCCCTCTCTGCCCTTCCTCACTCCTGCATGTTGTTCATCTCCTGCATGGCTTCCAAGGCTCCTGGGATAGGCTCCAAGTCTAGGAAAAAGCCTGGGGCTTCATACACACTGGCCACTTTGTCCTGAAAGATACCGTGTTCTTGTCCCAGCTTCTGCCTCCAGCAGATCTAGCCCCAGGGAGGACTCTCAAAGTAAGATTCCTGGGGGACCCATCCCCAAATCAGAGCCACAGGGAGGGGATTTTATATAGGGGGAAGCATTCTTCCAGACTTTCTTGTCCAGAGTGAACAATGGATTCTGTTAAACAGAAAGGGGGTGTCTCTGAAAATGGAGCAGAGGCAGTCTTGCCCAAGGGGAGGGCTCCCATTCCTAGGAGCCCTGTGCGGTCGGGCTACCTGCTTCTGGGGACACTGTGGGGCTAGGGTGCCCTGCTTCCGGAGACACTGGGGGGTCGGGGCACCTGGCTCCCGGGGAAACTGTGGGGTCTGGGCTCCCGCTCCTGGCGACAATGTGGGGTCCAGGCTCCTGGAGACACTGTGTGGTCGGGGCACCTGGCTCCCCGGCTCTCTGTGGGGTCGGGGCTCCCGCTCCCGGGGACATTGTATGGTCGGGGCACTTGGTCCTGGCGACGATGTGGGGTCCAGGCTCCCGCTCCAGGGACGTTGTGTGGTCGGGGCACCTGGCTCCCCGGCTCTCTGTGGGGTCGGGGCTCCCGCTCCCGGGGACATTGTATGGTCGGGGCACGTGGTCCCGGCGACAATGTGGGCTCCAGGCTCCCGCTCCCGGGGACACTGTGTGGTCGGGGCACCTGGCTCCCCGGCTCTCTGTGGGGTCGGGGCTCCCGCTCCCGGGGACATTGTATGGTCGGGGCACGTGGTCCCGGCGACAATGTGGGGTCCAGGCTCCCGCTCCCGGGGACGTTGTGTGGTCGGAGCACCTGGCTCCCCGGCTCTCTGTGGGGTCGGGGCTCCCGCTCCCGGGGACATTGTATGGTCGGGGCACTTGGTCCTGGCGACAATGTGGGGTCCAGGCTCCCGCTCCCGGGGACACTGTGTGGTCGGGGCACCTGGCTCCCCGGCTCTCTGTAGGTGGGGACGCCCGGCTTCCGGGCGCCCTGTGGGGTCGGGGCTCCTGCTCCCGGGGTCACTGTGGGGTCGGAGCTCCCCTCCCGCGCACGCCCCCTGCTGCGCTCCCGCTCTCTCCCTACCTACCGCCAGGTCCGGCCGCAAGGCTCGGTACTGCTCGCGGGCGAGGAAGCCGCGGCGCTCTTCCAGCGCCACGTGCGGTTCCCCAGGGAAGCGGCGGCGGAAGCCCCGCAGGAGGCCCGCCTCGAAGTCGGCCAGCACGCCGTCCATGTCCACCAGCACCCGCACGGGCCGCGCGCGCCGCGCCGCCATCGCCGCCGCCATCGCTGCGGACGGCGGGCGGGGGAAGGACGAGGTGGCCGGGGGGCGGGGAGCGGGCGCCCGGCCCGCAACTTCCGGAGGCGCGGGGTGGGAGGGCGCACCGGGGCTCATTTGCATGGGGCGCCCGGGAACCCGGCCCTGCGGGAGCGCGCGGCCTTCCCAAGGCGGCGGCGCGAGGCGGCCTGAGAGCGCGCCCGCGTGCACGTCCGCTCCCCCTCCCCCACTCCGCAGGGGACGACCCCAAATCCTGCGAAGGCCTCAGGGCTCCTTAAACTTGTGGGGCTGGCGCAACCCCTAGAATCCCGACCTCGAGTCCCGAGGCCACCGCCCTCCCTGCTTGTGGGGCGGGACGCAGGAACACTCCGGACGCCGGACCCCGGACCAGAGACCCCCACGGCCCGACTCATGGAGGCGCCCAGTAACTTTGAAGTGAAAGACTGTTGAAGACCCCTGACTCGCGTGAGTCGAGCTCCGAGACGAACTCCTAAACCAGAGTTGGGGTTGGGAGCGTCCGCTTTGAACATTTAGTTCCACCCCGAGGAGACGATGTCCACCCAGCTCAGGTAATCGGCAGTGTCCTTTCCGTGGAACTGACCTCTGCTCTAGAATTGGCAGTTACAGCCCCGTCTAGAAAGCGCGGAACACTGCTAAGTTTCGTTGATGCTCCTTTGTAGACTTTACGCCATTTTATGACCACATCCAAATAGATTTACCTACAAACTGGAAACTCAGATTTGGTTTAAGTGACCCATCTTCCTGTAGTTCCCCATTTGAACACCCCAGTACTTCCAAACCAATGTTAACAGGAGCATTACAAAGGGGAGACTAGCGTCTTGTTCTAAAGTGATCTAATTAAAAAGACTTCAAGAGGTATAACCGGCATTAAGCAATAGTTCTCCACGGTTCCCCCCCCCCCGTTCCCACTCACATCACACAACCTGAGTGTAAAGTCCAAACTGTCAATGAAATACTGGTTGTTCTGCCATCATCATCTTAATATTCAACTCCACTTTCTAGACCCTAAGCTTTCTAAGTAGAAAATGTAACACCCTTAGCAAACATGTTTTCATAGAATTTCTTAAAATCCGTTCTGATAATATCAGAATGACTGGCAGCACTGTCCCTTCTTCACAATACTTTAAGTTTGATTAGGCACTTATCTTCATAAAATTTATTTAAAAAAAAAACACTGAAGTTACAAGTAGTGACACAAATCAGGGACATCTCGGGGCGCCTGGGTGGCTCAGGCGTTAAGCGTCTGCCTTCAGCTCAGGTCATGATCCCAGGGTCCTGGGATGGAGCCCAACATCGGGCTCCCTGCTTGGTGGGAAACCTGCTTCTCCCACTCCCCCTGCTTGTGTTCCCTCTCTCGCTGTGTCTCTGTCCTATAAATAAATAAATAAAATCTTTAAAAAAACCAAAAAAACAAATCAGGGACATCTCTTTTCCAGGATCCCGACCATTAGAGAGGAGGGCACAGACAGGGTTCCTACCTCCTGAAAGTCCTAATAGAAACCATAACTCAGGCTAGTATTTGTAGGGCTAACCTGTTTTAGTGAAATTGGACAGATCCTGTGATAAAGCTACTGACTTCATTTTGCAAATGCTTTGCACCATAAGGAAGAAAGACTTTACACCCCCCCGAACCTATAAACACCTTTATTATTCCCGAAGAAATGTCCAGTAGTTCAAATGAACCAGTGGTTATGCTCATCATCTCAAAGGTCTCACTTTTTAAGATAGGAAATTGGTCCCTAAAAGACAAGCCAAAAGAACACACTTTAGTAGTGTAGCTAAACCTAAGAGCCAAGTCTTAATGCCCAATTTGGACAGTTAATATAGCATGTTGATCTAGAACTTTCTGCCTAGGGGCGCCTGGGTGGCTTAGTCGTTAAGCGTCTGCCTTCAGCTCAGGTCATGATCCCAGGGTCCTGGGATCCAGTCCCACATCGGGCTCCCTGCTCCGCGGGAAGCCTGCTTCTCCCTCTCCCACTCCCCCTGCTTGTGTTCCCTCTCTTGCTGTGTCTCTCTCTGTCAAATAAATAAATAAAATCTTAAAAAAAAAAAAAAGAGCTTTCTGCCTAGAACCTAAAGAGCTTTTTCCTTATCTTCTATCTCCTCAGGTCCTCATCTCCCTTCCTCTGGAGTCCTCTTCTGTAACCTCTCACCATTGAGAGGCACCTTGCAAGACGAGAGGACTTAAAATCTTACATGTTACTGCCCAGCACAAAGGGTAGGTGGAGAATCTAAAATATATTGGCTAATAATTATTTTGCTTATCATTTATCCATACTACTATGTATTTTATTACCACAGATATCATTTTGTTGTTTTGAACACGTGCTGTAACTTTAAACCTATTTTCTTTAGAGAGGAGCCCACTTGTCTGGGCCTTCATTAGTTTGTTGCACTTGAATGACTCATCAATCCTTGGGCAACAGGATTTAGGGTCACAGAAAAAAAAGCAACTGAACAGGTAGAACACTGAAACAATCTCAAAAAGATGACACAGGACACAATGTTTCAAAATTTGTACATCGTTTACTTGAAGCAACAGTCCAGGATTGTGAAGTACAACACACATTTTAAGGATGAGACTTCAGTTCATGGTCAAGCACCAGCATCATGCACACAGCTTCAAGTTACCTAAGAAGAGCACTGCCCCCTTGGGGTCTGTTCACCACGAAGACCCACTTCCACGTGGCCACCGCCCTTGCTCGCTTACCACTTGGAATTTGTCAGTTTGAGCATACATCGAAGCCTTCCTCTGCATGAGAGCAGCGGGCTTAGCTCATCAGCTAGTCGAGTTAGTATCTGGCTTATTTCTTAAGGTTCAAAAATTAAAAAGGCAGTTTTTTGCTTTGCAGGCAGCAAGGCATGAGGCACCAGCCTCTACTGTTCCATATGGCACAGGAAGATGCTTTTAGCAAAGGGCACTGCAAGGTAGGCCAACAACGAGTAGGTTTGGCATAAAGACAACCCTGTGTTTGGGGGCCGGAAGGATCGGTGCCTGTGGACTGTTTACTGGTCTGTCCAGTCAAGGCTTGGTAAACCCAAGTAAAGCTGACAAGAAAAGGGTTTTAAAAACCTCAGTACAAAAGATCCTCTAACACATTTGGAACCAAATTGTTCTTAAAAACACTGTACTAAGTGTCACAAAACTTTCCCTCCAATCTACTACTAGAAAACCCTCATGCCATGGCCTACAGACCCAGAGGAATCAGGACAGATAAAGAGAAACCTGTTCTTTGAAAAAAAAAAAAAAAAAAAGACAGCAGTACATAAAGTGCTTCTTTTTTAATGAAACAAATCCAAAAGATGTACAGTCAGGCTCAAGTTGTGCAGTTCACAAGCATGGAGAAAACAAACAAACAAAACGACAGAGTTCAAGAGAATCGGAGCTAACCCAGGACGAGGCTGGACTTGCCACCAGGGGGGTTTCTTCGGGATGGCACTGGGGCCGGAGCCACTGGGCTGGGCACAGGGGCAGCGGGCACGGGCTTCTCCTCACTCTGCCCCAGGCTGGCCTGCAAGTCTGTGTCCACGTTTTCTAGGAAAACAGAAGGAAGTTAAGGCTAACAACTATTTCCAGGTAAGACGAAGAATCTTAAGATTTTCTTGGATGATGGTTCAAATCATACCTGGAGATACCAAATCATACCTAAAGAAGGCAACAGGCATTCAGCCATGTTCCCACAACCCAAAACTAACCACTGTTAGGTCTTTTGTCATATTTGTCCCCAGGCTTTTTTCTGTGTGTGTTCTTTTCTAAATTATATGCATATATGAAGATGTATTTTATTTTTTTTATAGGTTTATTAGAGAGAGAGAGTGCAGGGGGAGGGGCAGAGGGAGAGGAAGAGAGAGAATCCTCAAGCAGGCTACCCGCTAGGTGCAGAGCCTGACATGGGGCTCAATCCCAGGACCCCAAGATCATGACCTGAGCCAAAATCAAGAGTTGGCCATTTAACCGACTGAGCCACCCAGGTGTCCTGAAGATGTAAGTATTTTAAATTAGAACATTACAGATAAATGGGGCACCTGGGTGGCTCAGTCGGTTAAGCGTCTGACTCTTGATTTTGGCTCAGGTTGTGATCTCAGGGTCTTGAGATCAAGCCTCACATGGGGCTCCGTGCTCAGCAGGGAGTCTGCTTGAGATTCTCCCTCCCTCTGCGCCTCCCCACTGCACTCTTTCTCTAAAATAAAAGAACATTACAGATAAGCTATAGGCCCCTGACCCCCAATCTAGCTCCACATGGGTCTCTTCTCCCAACTCCCAGAGTGCCTACTACAGAGTTGTGTCTAGTCCCTTTGTTTTTTTTTTGTTTTTTTTTTTTTTAAGGTTTTACTTATTTGCGAGAGAGAGAATGAGAGACAGAGAACATGAGAGGGAGGAGGGTCAGAGGGAGAAGCAGGCTCCCTGCTGAGCAGGGAGCCCGATGCGGGACTCGATCCCGGGACTCCAGGATCATGACCTGAGCCGAAGGCAGTTGCTTAACCAACTGAGCCACCCAGGCGCCCGTCCCTTTGTTTAATGAATATTTATATTTTATTCCCAACAGATAATACATACTACTGTTTTTTATTTTTGTTGTATTTGACAAAAATGATATAAACTTCTTTTTTACACTCTTAGAAATTTACCCATATTTATACACATAGTCATAATTCACCTTAATTGCTTTATAGTATTTTATCACAGAGTCTATCCATATATTTGATATAATATAGTACTGTATTTGCTCTATTGATAGCAAAAAATTGGAACCAACCCAATCATTCCAAACAAAGCTGTAACGTAGATAGACTAGAACAGGTACCCACGGGGATTCAAGGGCTCCCATCTTCAGTATGAATAGACACTGCACATCATCTCCCAAGAGGCTGTGCTGTGCTCTACCCCCACCTGCGTCCGAGTACACTGTCCATACAGTTTTGCACACCCACCATTCGATAACCACCTCACTTTAAAATTTGCCAAACTGGGGTGCCTGGGTGGCTCAGTCGGTTAAGCAGCTGCCTTCGGCTCAGGTCATGATCCCGGGGTCCTGGGATCGAGCCCCATGTCTGGCTCCCTGCTCAGTGGGGAGCCTACTTCTCCCTCTCTCTCTCTGCCTGCTGCTCTGCCTACTTGTGCTTTCTCTTTCTGTGTCAAATAAATAAATAAAATCTTTAAAAAAAAAAATACCATTTAAAAAATAAAAAAATAAAATTTGCCAAACTGATGGGTGATGTTATTTCATTCCTGTTTGGTGTTACATTTCCATGATTACTAGGTGAGCTTGATTTTTCTTTTCAAGTAGGCGCCACGCCCAGGGCAGAGCCCAATGCGGAGCTGGAACTCATGACTCTGAGATCAAGACCTGAGCTGAGATCTGGACCCGCCCACGTGTGCTCTCTCTTAACAAAAAAAAGAAAGAGTTGGACATTTAACTGACTGAGCCACCCAGGCGCCCCTGATTTCTTTTTCTAACCACAAAGAAAATCCATTGTACTGACATCATTTATTAAAGATCTACCTTTCCCCTACTAACTTATAATATCTCCATTAATCAGGTCATTCCCATTTATATTAACTGGGTACTCTCCATGTCAAAGTCTTGAGAATTAGTGCATTATTACCAACGTCCTAGACATTGCTTGATGATCCACTTATCTGTGAAATTCCCAACAAACATTTTTTTTTTTTAAGATTTTATTTATTTATTTATTTGACAGAGAGAGAGCGAGAGCAGGAACACAAGCAGGGGGAGTGGGAGAGGGAGAAGCAGGCTTCCTGCTGAGCAGGGAGCCCGATGTGGGACTCGATCCCAGGACCCTGGAATCATGACCTGAGCCGAAGGCAGACGCTTAATAACTGAGCCACCCAGGCGCCCCCAAACATATATTCTTAATGAGGCAGTTTCCAAACATGGAAAAGTCTTTGTTCCAAGTCAAAAGTGCCTGCAAAATGCCAGGTCTCATTTCAATGTTAAACTATCAAATTCAATTCAGTTGCATATTCTAACACCTGCTCTAGAATAAAATCTCTCTCTCTCTCTCTCTCAATCTTTCTTACACATACACACAAAGGCACCTTTAGTGTAAGAAACCAAACACTAATTCATAAAACCTGAAAGAAAACTACCTTAAGGTTTAAAGACATTTATTCCCTCCCCTAAATTAAGGAGTTCCAAAACCCTGGAAGCAATAGAAGAGAAATACTAGTTATAATTTAAGAACTTCACATGGACTCATACTGGACACCAGTGAAAAATTCTGATGTTGAAAAAATGTACTTTAAGTCCCTCAAAGACTAACCATTAAAAGTTCATGTTCCTAAAACCACTTGTACCAAGTTTTGATTTAGCCGTCTTTGATACTGAGAAGTCCAAGGGGGAAGAGGTTTAAGATCGGAAACTCAACAAAAAACTCAGAAATAGGGGCTCCTGGGTGGCTCAACGGGTTAAGCGTTAGCGTGGGCCTTCGGCTCAGGTCTGCTCAGCGGGGAGCCTGCTCCTCCCTCTCCCCCTCCCCCCTGCTCGTGCTTTCTCTCTCTCTCAAATAAATTAATAAAATCTTAAAAAAAAAAACCAACTCAGAAATATGCTACTTCTGCTTTTGACATCACCTTTTATGAAAATTTGGAACATTCTTTAGAGGTAACATAACACATACAATGTTCTATACTATTATCAACTACAAGTAAAAATCAGTATGAAGCTTTCCAAAATGACAGCCCTCCTAGTTATAAACAACAGTGTAGCAAGAAAAGGTCACCCCTCCCCCCCGCCCAGTTTCCCATTGCCACACTCTTGTTGCACAAGAAGCAGGATCAAATGCGTCAAAATTAACTACCCAAGTCCTCTGATAAGGACTTAAATATGTCCCATTTACTGTAAATACAAACAAAACCCAAAAACCGACATCCTGAAACAATCCAAGATGGTCGAGCACAGAGCATGAACTCCACCTGAGCCAGCCTATCGATTTAAGCAATTTTGTTGCTGCTGCTAGGACTTGGCCTCACCACTGCAGTGCTCTAACAGTTCCCCATTGTCTGTTGGGATCAGGCAGTTACAGCAGTACTACTAAAGGACACAACATTACCTTGCAGCTCTACTGCGGTCATTTATTTCCATAAAATTTCCATAAAATGATTTTTATTTTTATTTTTTTAAGACTTTTTTTTTTTTTTTTTAAGTAATCTCCACACCCAACGTGGTGCTTGAACTCACAACCCCGAGATCAAGAATTGTCTGCTTCATGGACTGAGCCAGCCAGGCGCCCCTCCAATAAAGTGATTTTTATTTTTTTAAAGATTTTATTTCTTTATTTGACAGAGACAAAGCGAGAGAGGGAACACAAGAAGCAGGGGGAGTGGAAGAGGGAGAAGCAGGCTCCCCGCCGAGCAGGGAGCCCGATGCGGGGCTCGATCCCAGGACCCTGGGATCATGACCTGAGCCGAAGGCAGATGCTTAACGACTGAGCCACCCAGGCGCCCCAGTGATTTTTATTTTATTATCATTTTTTTTTTTTTAATTTTAAGTAGGTTCCATGCCCAACGTGGAGCTCAAACTCATGACCTCGAAATCAGGAGTTGCATGCTCTACTGACTGAGCCAGCCAGGCGCCCCTCCATAAAATGATTTTTGATAAATCAAGCTCACACCCACCAATCTTATATTTGCCTTTCATTATTAAGGGAACAGTTTTGGGGGCACCTGGATGACTCAGTTGGTTGAGCGGCTGCCTTCGGCTTGGGTCATAATCCCAGGGTCCTGGGATAGAGCCCCGTCTGGCTCCCTGCTTGGCGGAGAGCCTGCTTCTCCCTCTCCCTCTGCCCCTGCTGTTCTGCCTACTTGTGCTCTCTATCTCTCCGTCAAATAAATAAAATCTTAAAAAAAAAAAAAAAAAAAAAAAAAGGGAACAGTTTTGTCTTTCACGACTAGATAACATGCCAAAAAAGAAAAAAAAAAAAAAAAAAGGCACATATGGAGAATAAACAAGAGCAGGCCTTAATTTAAATGCTCCTTTGTCTAGTCAGAAATACTCCAGCCAGAAAGAATGGAAGCTAGTCTGTTACTCCATCCCTTTAGTCTATAATGAGGCAAGTACAGGAACTGAGAGTAAGGCTTTAGAAACTTACACAGGACCTGACAGAGAAAGCTTTTGTCTGTTGAATCTAATAACTGAAAAATGGGACTTTAAACACAAACACTGGGGCGCCTGGGTGGCTGTCGGTTAAGCGTCTGCCTTTGGCTCAGGTCATGATCCCAGGGTTCTGGGATCGAGCCCCACATCGTGCTCCCTGCTTAGCAGGGAGTCTGCTTCTCCTTCTGGCCCTCCTTCCCATGCTCTCTCTCTCAAATAAATAAATAAAATCTTTAAAAAATAATAATAATAGGGCGCCTGTGTGGCTCAGTCGGTTAAGCGACTGGCTTCAGCTCAGGTCATGATCCCAGGGTCCTGGGATTGAGTCCCACATCAGGCTCCCTGCTCAGCAGGGAGTCTGCTTCTCCCTCTGCCCCTCACCCTGTTCTCATGCTCTCTCTCTCTCAAAAAAAATAAAATCTTTAAAAAATAAAAATAAAAAAATAAAAAATAAAATAATAATAAATAAACACAAACACTTCTACTATAATACCTGTCTTACATACTCCTGACTTGTCTTTCTTCCTTGGCACATCAGTGAGGTCACTGAACAGACACTTACATCAGAATAAATGATATAGTGGTTTATTATAAGGATGAAAGAATTAGAACATCAAGAAGTGCAGCAGACTGTCCAACTTGCCTGAAGGCGGGAAAGACTTCGACCTAAATCCCGTGGACCTTCTCCCTCCGCTACAGATTTCCCACGTGCTCCCTTTAGCCATTCCTATATTTCATTCCCCAAAAGAGGAAGGCAATTTTCCTTATATCCAAACAAAATCTGTCTTATTTAAACTGAGTAGAAAGAAGAAAAATAAAAAATAAACTGAGTAGAGTAGCTTGACTTCGAAGTAAACTTGGCAACAGGACTGGGGTTGACCTCTAGGCCACCAGATAGATCTTGAATTCTTATGCCCCTTGTCACTTCATGACAAATGAACTAGAAGTAAAGGTTTGTCATACTATTCAACCCAGGGTGCTGTTCACCTGAAGAATCTGTAACAAACTGAACTGGGGGAGAATTATTATTAGCAGGAATAATGACACATTTTTTCCTAACTTCATCAGGGGCTCTCACATATTTCTCCAGGCTCCCCAGACTTCTAACTATGTTCACTGTCCAAAAGTAGTGACTAAGGATTAGCTGATTCTTGCTAAAAGTAAGGTCTGATGTGGAAGTATTTCAGAATATGAAAAGCAGCAAAACTGAAAAGCCCTGAAGATTTCTTTACCTCCAGAAGAGTCTTTGCAAATGGAACACACTGGACACGAACAATAACGAATTCATCTTCAGTCCAGTGACACAGTGACTTGGGCACCGAGGAGGAACCCAGGTAATGCTCACAAAGGTTCAGGAGATTCTCCTCCCACCATGCCCATCAAGAAACACTGTCTGAGGGGCGCCTGGGTGGCGCCGTCGGTGAAGCCTCTTCCTTCGGCTCAGGTCATGATCTCAGGGTCCTGGGATGGAGCCCCGGGTCAGGCTCCCTGCTCAGCAGGGCGTCTGCTTCTCCCTCTCCCTCTGCCCCTCCCCCTGCTCGTGCTCTCTTGCTCCCTCTCTCTCTCTCAAAAAAAAATCTTTAAAAAAGAAAACAAACACCGTCTGAGAGGGCAGAAGAGGAATCTGGTTCTTAAACCTATTTCACAGGACGACTGCCTCACAAAATGTAATAGTAGCAAGAGGCCCTGAGGAAGCAGCCTCTTCCTTCTGAACCAGACGGCATTCCGACAGCTGCATTTCACCGAGTCAACTTTCACCTGATTCCTACTGCCTGACATGCACAAGCCTTTCATTACACGCGGAAGGAATTCTCTGGCACTTGTTAAGGAAGTTCCAATAAATACTTCAAAGATTGAATATCATTAAATAAATGATTATAGCTCATTTCCACATCTAATTGGTAACATGGATGCTGAGAATTTACATCTGCCCCCTACATCATCATCTACAAGATCACAGAGGTACCGACCGATGTCTTGCTGAATAAGCACCTCAGCATAAAATCAAACAAACTTGGTAAATTAAATGCTGTGGGCCAAGCTTGAAATGCCAGCACCTTATTACTAAAAAGCTCTCATTAAGAATAACAGACACCAGCCTGACTACTGTACACATATTTGTGAAAGACTCTCCGTTTTTCCTTTCTGGTGCATTTCTGACGTTGCTCTCACTGTGGCAGATACAAATGTGGCCATGTTTGCTAACCTCCCAGTTTCATTTTTCTTTCCTCCCCCCTCAGTGTGTGCCGGCACTTGGGGCAAAGCCAGGTTTCACTCCCCTGTCTCTTTCCCCAAGACATGATCTCAATAAAAATTCCAATCTATGCTAAAACCATTTACAGAACCAGAAAGCTTCAGAAGGACTCACCATGAATGTCGCCTTCTCCCTAGAAAAGAAAAGAAATTTAAAATTTACTTCAGTTTTTATTTTTCTTTTTTTAAAGTTAATTTTTTTTAGTAATCTCTGCACCCAACATGGGGCTCAAACTCACAACCCTGAGATCAAGAGTCACATGCTCCTCAGACTGAGCCAGCCAGGTGCCCCTCAAAACTTACGCCAGATTTTAATTTTATAACAAACAAATAAAGCAGGCACAGTTCTGACGGGCTACTCTCTATTTGAAACCAAATGTGAAATTTCATTCTGATGCTGTCCAGTCCAGGGTCGGGACGCAATACAATTACATCACGACCTTCACTTACTTTGGGACAAGGCTGAACAAAAAAGCTGCAGGACAAGTTGCCCCAGTGCCAGCAATATCCAACACACCAAAAAAACTTGAACATTTCCGCCAATGGCCTAATTCAATGAGCATTTCAGAGGATCTTTTATCAGAATGGGAAACTGGTAAATTTATCCTTCCATTCTCCTTCTCCTTATCCAGTTGCTGAAGGGCCTCTATAAATTCCAAAGCCCCACACAGGTCTCTCCACATTTGCACGGCTGATGCCTCTGTGTGCTCTGCGGTCCCTGCTCACAGGCTTCTAGACACATCCCTGGGGGCACTGGGACCATGCTCCTCTGCAGACACCTGAGGGTAACGCCTAGGCTGCAGTCTCCTGGAGTTCGGCTCAAAACAACTGGGCAATGTTTGCCAACAACGAAAACAGTCTGAACTCACAAATGCTACTACATATGAGTTACACAGGAAATAAGTGTGATCCAGAAGTTCCCAAATTCAACAGTGAAGGAGAGAGACTAATCCTACTGGTAGAAGAGACATCTGAACAAACCTAGATATGTCACCTCATTTTTCTGACTTTATTCTTTATTGATCTTCCATTCCCAATATGGCCTCAGTCCCTTTCCTAATTATCTCTATGTAAGACTCCAGTGGTGGAACTGAAGCTCTTCGTACAATAGGAGAGAAGTGAATTTCTAAACTGTATTAACCTCAAAGCCCTTTTTCCCCCCATGTTGTCACACTGACCTTCAGATCTAAGAAGTCTCCAGCATTTGCTTCAGAAGAGTTCCTTCTCTGGGGTCCAGATGACTCAGAATCCTCTCTGCCACCACTAGACTTGGCACCTGAATTAAAACATACTTTCGTGAGGAACACGACAGAAAGAACTAAAGCAAAAACACTTCTTTTGTGAGTGATGTTCATGTTAGTCTCATATTACAAAATGAGCAAACAGGGTTAGGAGGGTTAACTGAGAGCTTAAAAATTCTACCAAATAACCCAATTTGACCTCAGTCCTTATTCTGACCCCTCAAGACTCAGGAGTTCCCACTTCTTGGTCCCAGTCTTTCCTCCACTGACAAGCTTTAACTGTTGTTGATCTCATTAAGGTTGAGCTGGATTTTGCTCATCACACAAAACCAACTTTAGTTATTCATGCTGGATCTGGACCTTTTACCAGTGATCACAGATATAAGCAGTACCTGCCGACTTGGCCCATGAAGGAGGATTTTCCTCAGGTGTCCCAAAGATGCTAGATGCCATTTTGTTCCTCCTCACAGGCTGTTCTGCTGGTTCATCAAAGCCTAATGAAAAATTGGATCCACCGCCTGGAGGCCGCAAAACCCTTGGCATAATGGCAAAACATCCATTTCAGATCATACCAAAACATTTCTAGGCATAAATGTTTTCAAATACCTTCATTTCATTTCCCTCACCCATTCATTCCTCCTACCCCACCCCCCACAAGTGAGAGCTGCTAATGGGAAAAAGGAATTGATTCACCGTGGTATAAATTCAGCACTGGATCACACCAGTCAGAATGGCTAGTAGCAGAGAGACAAGAAACAACAAGTGCTGACAAGGATGTGGAGAAAGGAACCCTTGTACATTGTTGGTGGGAATGTAAATTGGTGCAGCCACTGTGGAAAACAGTATGGAGGGTCCTGAAAAAATTAATAATAGAAATATCATATGACCCAGTAATTCCACTCTGGACATCTACGTGAAGAAAACAAAAACACTAATTTGGAAAGATATATGCATCCCTAAGTTTACTGCAGCATTATTTACAACAGGCAAGATACGGAAGCAGCCCAAGTGTCCACTGATAAAGGAACAGATAAAGAAGATGTGGTGTATAGATACAATGGGATATTACTCAGCCATAAACAAGAATGAAACCTTGCCATTTGAGACAACATGGATGGATGTAGACAGTATGAGGCCAAATGAAATAAGTCAGACAGAAACAAATACTACATGATTTCACTTCTACATGGAACCCAAAAAACAAACCAAATGAACAAACAAAAAACCCAGAAATAGACTCACAAACACAGAGAACAAACTGGTGGTGGCCGGGGGGGGGGGGGGCAGGGGGGATGGGTGAGCCAGGTGACGGGGATTAAGAGGTACCAATTTCCAGTTATAAAATAAATAAGTCACAGGACTGAAAAGTACAGGAAAGGGGAAATAATAATACTGAATAAATTTGTATGGTGACACATGGTGGACAACACTTATCGTGGTGGGAATCTCATAATGTATAGAATTGTCCAATACTATATGTTGTACACCTGAGACTAATATAATATTGTATGTCAACTATTCTCAATAAAAAAAACTGAATATTTGTAGTAAGGTTGTCTGACGCACAAGGCAGCTGAAACAACCTGGTTGATGTCCCCTTTTAGGAGACAGCAAAAGACCTAACAGACCTTGCCTAATGGGCTTAGCTGGATATATTTACAAATAAGTTTAGAAGTGCATCTTGTTATTTATGTATTCAGAAGGCATTTCCATTTTTATTTCCAACAAAACTAAAAGTGGGAGAATAAACAGGTAAAAGTTAAGTTGATCAATTTGGAAACCCAAGGAAAGCTTATGATAGTCTCCTCCTGTCAGGGCGTCACCAGCGAACCCTGTTTATACACCTCTAAGGCACGCTGCGTTCTCACCAGCAAACATGAGGAACTAACCACAAGGAGGAAGTCCGGATGAGACACTGGTGGAAGACTCTCAGCGTGTTCGATAACCAGGCACCACTGGACACCCTCTATAGCTTTCCGTTCGGCAAGGAAACCCAGCACTGGCGCATTTCCAGAGCTTCCTGCCTCGGGTTGATCAATGTGTTCCCTCCCTGGAAAAACTCAATTTAACTTGTCATGTCACTGCTCAGAAAGAGAAAATGGACATGGTTTTACGGGAAGATTTTCTAACTACTAATTCTATTCCGTTATTGGGGACAGGAGTAGTCTGGTCTTCTACTTCTTCTTGAATCAGTTGGAGAAATATTTTTCTAGCAGGATGTCCATCTCATCCAAGTTCCCAAATAAATAACAAATGTCATTTGCAAATGATGCTCCTTACATTAGAAAGTAAAAATTAAACATTTATGGTGTAAATTCCCTTCTAAGTGCCCCTCTAAGGGCATTCCAAGTCTTGATTTTTTAAAATCTATTGTTGCATTTTTTTTTTAAAGATTTTATTTATTTATTTATTCATGAGAGACAGAGAGAGAGAGAGGCAGAGGGAGAAGTAGGCTCCCAAGGAGCAGGGAGCCCGATGTGGGACTCGATCCCAGGACCCTGGGATCATGACCTGAGCCGAAGGCAGACGCTTAACCATCTGAGCCACCCAGGTGCCCCAAAATCTATTGTTGCATTTTAAATGTTTTCTCACTTCCATTATTTTCTTCTTTGGCCCATAGATTATTTAAAAGTACATTTATAAGTTTCCAAACATAGGGGTCTTTTTGGTTTATTAATTTCTAGCTTTTAATTATAACACAGACAACTGCCTGTATGACATGAATCCTTTGAAATTTGAGGAAAGGTGCTTTTAAGGCCTAATATGTGGTCAACTTAATCTATATATGTTTGAAAAGAATGTGTATTTGCCAATGTTCTATTGGTCTACTAGGATCAAGCCTGCTAACTGTGAGTTGTTCAAATCTACTGATTTTTAAGTATGTTTTTTCACTTAATGAGAGAATCTATTAACAATTCCTACTACAATGAAGTTTGTCAGTTTCTCCTCAGAATTCTGAGTTTTCTCTCAAAAAGACTCAAAAAGACTGCCACTGGGCACACCTGGGCAGCTCCAACGGTTAAGTGTCTGACTCCTGATTTCAGCTCAGGCCGTGATCTCAGGGTCCTGGGATCCGCTCAGCAAGGAGTCTGCTGGAGGATTCTAACCCTTTCCCTCTGCCCCTCCCCCCAATCACACGCGCACTTTCTCTTTCTAAAATAAATCTTTAAACAAAAAAAAAGAAGAGGGGTGCCTGTTTGGCTTAGTCAGTAGATCTTGCGACTGTCAATCTCGGGGTCATGAGTTCGAGCCCCATGTTGGGTGTAGAGATTACTTAAAAAAAGTATAAGAATCACAAGACAAAAATGGACAAAAGGTACTAACAGGCAATTTAAAAATATGGATAGCAGGACACCTGGGTGGCTCAGTCGTTAAGCATCTGCCTTCGGCTCAGGTCATGATCCCAGGGTCCTGGGATTGAGCCCAGCATCAGGCTCCCTGCTCGGTGGGAAGCCTGCTTCTCTGTCTCCCACTCCCTCTGCTTGTGTTCCCTCTCTCGCTGTGTCTCTCTCTGTCAAATAAATAAATAAAATCTTTAAAAAATAAATTAAAATGAATTTTTAGAAAAGATTTTTATTTGAGAGAGAGAGAGACAGAGAGAGCACAAGCAGGGGGAAAGGCAGAGGGAGAGGGAAAAGCAGACTCCGCTGAGCTGGGAGCCCAACGCAGGGCTCGATCCCAGGACCTGGAGATCATGACCTGAGCCGAAGGCAGACGCTTAACCATCTGAGCCACCCTGGCACCCCAAATTTGTACAGACTTTTTTTTTTTTAAGATTTTATTTACTTATTTGACAGGGAGAGACACAGCAAGAGCAGGAACACAAGCAGGGGGAGTGGGAGAGAGAGAAGCAGGCTTCCCGCGGAGCCCGGAGCCTGATGTGGGGCTCGATCCCAGGACCCTGGATTCATGACCTGAGCCGAAGGCAGATGCTTAACCACTGAGCCACCCAGGCGCCCCTTGTACAGACTTTTCTAAAGGATATTTTGATAGTATGTGTCAACTGTTTGCTTTTTATATGAACCGGCATTTCTACTTCCAGAAATTATCCTAATCAGATAACCAGATATATGTACAAGGGTACTCCTATAAAAATGTTAATCTGTAAATAAAATTGGGACTACCCTAACTGGCCCTTAATAGGGGCTTAGTTATCAAAGCATGTCCATACAACAGAAAGCTGTATACATTAGGGTCAGATTTACCTTCATTAGTAGATGTGAGAAGTTATTCAAAACACAATAAATGAAAAACGTTGGAAAACAAACATAAGGCCAATTATGTTTTACATAAAATGCTGTGTATATAAAGAGATACACTTACCTAGCTGTGTGACCTTGGGAAAACTGCTTAACCTCTCTCTATGCTTTGGTTTTCTCTTTTAGAAGAGGTTCATGGCAGTTGTCTTGTAAGACTATTCTAAGGATATCCTATAGACTGTGCTTAGAACAGAACCTAGAACATAGCCATCATGGCTACTAGCTACTATCATCTGAACTAGACATAAATGCCTGAGAATATATACACACAATGTTATCCAGGGTTTGTGCTCTCAGATGGGGTTTCAGGTGAATTTCAATGTCCTTTTTCATACTTCGTATTTTTCTATATTGCCATTAATCTAAAATTCTTTTTTTTTTTTAAGATTTTTTTAAAAAGTAATCTCTACACCCAACGTGGGGCTTGAACTCACAACCCCGAGATCAGGAGTCGCAAGCTCCACCAACTGAGCCAGCCAGGAGCCCCAATCTAAAATTCTTTTAAAGGCAGCTTCTGGGTCCCAGAATTCCCTGACAATGTTTCTTTTGACAATACTAGTTTTCCCACTGGCCACGGCATGTGATCATTCGTGGGTACCCATGTCCCCTTGCATCTTGCAACAGAAATCCTGGTCCTCTGCTCCGTCGGGTACAGCTGACACCCTGGCCTGGCCTCCCTACCACCGCCCCTTCGTACCTTGTCCCTGCTACCCACAAGCCAGCAGAAGCCTTGGTTAAGCCCAGGCAGGACTGAAGGAAACATGACTATCAACGGGCCTCTCCACCTTATCTAGTTCTTACCTTCTTCATCAATCCAGTCCAGCCACTTTCTTCACCTTTCCCTGAATAGTTGGTTCATCTCCACTTTGGGGTCTTACTCCCATTCTTACTCAGGCCTAGAGCACTCTCTACCCTTTCCTCAAAGGCTCTTCAAAACCTAGCCCATCTCTTAAACCTCCACCTCCTCCATAAAGTCGATCAGTAAGTACAGAAACCTCCAGAGGCTCAAAGAATATCAGGCAGTACACGGAGGAAAGGGTGGCGGATCCTCTCCTTCTGGTGTAAAGTGCCCGAGAGCAAATGCTTTTGGCCTGTGGGTCATGCGGTCTCTTGCAGTTATTCGGCTCTGCCGTGTAACACAAAGGCAGCCCCAGACAACATGAAAACGAACGGGCGCAGCTCTGTTCAAATAAAACTTTATTTACAGACACTGCATTTGATTTTCATGTAATTTCCACAAGTCAAGAAATGAATCTTTTTTTTTACAACCATTTATGAATATAAAAATCAGGCATCCGCTGCATTTGGCCCTTGGGTGATAGTTTGCTGGGCTCTGTTCTATCTGGTTCAACAGCCTCACTTTTAATAGCTCAGTTGGTTAAGCGTCCGACTCTTTGTTTCAGCTCAGATCACGATCTCATGGGTTGTGGGACTGAGCCCCATGTCTGGCTCCACGCTCAGCAGGGAGCCGGCTTGAGATTCTCTCTCCCTCTCCGTCTGCCCCTCCTCCCACTCACTTGCTCTCTCGCGCTCTCTCAAATAAATCAATCTTAAAAAAAAAAAGTGTGTCCAGGCATTTTATAAAGATGATTAATTGTAGGTTTGCTTAATTAAACTGTTTAAATCATAATTAAAGGTGTGTTATAAATTCTTAATAGGCTTTCTTTCATGTTAAAGTTTGAAGCAACCAGGTTTTTATCCCTCGTTCCCCAAATCAACAAAGACACCTGAAATAAAATCAAAATTAACTTGCTTCATTGTCATCCCCTTCACTCCTTAGAGATTAGAATGATTTTCCTTTCCATCATAATTAAACTCTCATGAATTATTTTAGCAAGATGAAAATCTTCAGAACCCTAGCAGGCTGGGAAGTATTTTTTGGCGTTAAAAAAAGGGGGAAAAAAAAAAAGATACTAGTACCCAAACACCAGCTTAAAAAGAAAGTCAAAGCTCTGAACACCCAACTTTTTAAAGGTCTGTGTTCCTCCCGCAATAGCAGGGAATACCTACTCCGATGACGTCAGTGTTGTAAAGCCCATTTGTAACAGTGAGACATCCCCAAACAAAGGATTTGGATCATAAGACAGAAATTATTTCAGTTTTATTTTTTAAGATCTTCCTATTCTTTCTGAACTAAACCAGGATTACATATTTGAGACCCAACAAAAATGTGCCCGAGTACTACGGATAGCAATTTTTTTTTTTAAATTACTCTTTTTTTTCTCTTCTTTCTTTAAACCCCAGAGTTCGCATGTGATCTTTGCAGATCATCCCCTACCAGACTAAATGTATCATGTGCTTATGGAGCCAGAAGAATGTTACTGCAGAAACAAGTGAAGAATTCGGGTGAGCTTACAGAGGAAGGAGAGATAAGAAGTAAATACAAGGACAAAGCTCCAGTCCTGAGATCACAATATTGGAGGGAAATTGATGACAAAAGGTGAATGAAAACATTTATTCTGCAGAACCAAAAACCATTCCAGTCTCACATTTCCAATACACATATCAAAAAACTAGCATGAGGAATTCATTTGACCCGGTTACTGAAATTCTTTATGAAGCACTAAACAGCACTTAACCCCAAAAGATAAAACCTGATTTTTTACATAATGTGTCAATTTTCACATTCCAGTCACTACAGTCTAAGCAGCAGAAAGTTGACCGCATGGCACAAAAAGAAAAACCAAGGTTCAGTGTGTTCCAGTGTCCTCTGAAAAAAATGATCTCATTGCAAGGATGACAACAGAAGAGGGAGTGACCAGTATTTTCATAGATCTGTCCTACTGAAGGTCCCCAACCTGCCAGGACCCACCAATTTAGTTTTATAAATCTTTCCCACTCTTTTCTACATTGTGTAAGGGAAAGGAATGAGTTGAAAAGGGATGTCATGTCCAACCTCCCGCCTAAGACTCACTGCTGAGGCCAGCTTTTTGTCCCCAAGTTCTCCAACCCCCGTGAGGCACTATTTCACAGCCGTCTTCTTAGCCCCACAAAATGGCTCCCTTTGTGCCACTTGCCCAGGACCCCAAGGCTGGCCGCACACGACAGCCGGTCTTGATCAGTGAAGAATAGATGCCCAGAAAAAGTGGACCTAAGCTTCCTACAAGCCTTGAGCAGGATCTCAGAAATGCCTGTATCCACCTTAAAAGAACAGTGTGCAATTAGCCGAGACAATGTGGACACCTTCCACCGGTTACAAACCCTTCCACCAAGTCAGGCAAGGGCTTGGAAAAGGGTTCCGGTCCAAACACCCAGTGCCCTCTTCCCCAAATGCAATAGCCAGACTGGCCAGAAAGGCCCCGGCTTCCCAGGTGGAGATAGTACGGAAGAGACAATGGATGTCTCCGGCCCCGCCCAAGAACAGGAACCCTCCTCCAGCTCGGGAACCCGGGCCAGCGAAGAACTCGTTTGGCAAACGTCAAAGGGGGAAGGGGAAGAGGTGGGAAGCAAAGACCAAGGTCCGAAGGTTTGAGCGCAGAAAACCCACTCGGACTGGCTCACCCCCCCTTTCGTGTTCGGGGGTGGGCGCGGGAGGGGAAGGAGCAGGGGTCTTTCCTTTGTTAGCAAAGGGGAAGCACTTCGCAGAGGGCTGACGGCTGCGTCCTGACGGGCGTGGGGGTCGCGATGACCAGCCCCGACCGACCACAAATAACACCTGCCGGGCGGGCCCCAGTGGGTAGGAGCCCGCAAGACTCGATCGCTGCGGCCGCAAGAGGTGATTGCCGCGCCGGGCGCGGGGCCGCCACCTGCCCCGGGCCAGAGGCAGAAGCGCGTGGCCGGGGGTGGGACAATGGGGCCTGACCAGGGCGCCCCGGGGGCTGCCCGGGCACCTGGGGGCCAAGACCACCGCCCTGCGGTCGGGCCAGCCGCGCCGCAAAGGGAAGGAAGCGAACCCTCTCCGCATGGCCCGACTACCGAAAGCCCGCCGCACTGCGAGGGCGAGCGGCCCCGGCCCTCCCCGGCCGACCCCTCGTTCCGGGGGAGGAATGAATGGGAGAGGAGCGGGAATCGGGCGGGGCCGGCGCGCGGGCTTGCGGGACCGCACAAAGACCGAGCCGACGGCCGAGCCCCGCCGCCCGGCCGGGCACGAGCGCGGCGCCCCGGGCACGTTACCGCCAACGACCGGCCGCCCGGCCCCCGTGGCCCCGCCGGACAGCGGCCCTCCCGCCCCCACCCTCCCGAGCTCCGCGCGGGGCGGGTGCGGCCCCGCAGCCTCACCGGGAGCTATTCCTGCTGTTGGGATCGACTCCCTTGAAGGTGGTGGTGGTGGTCATGGTGCCGAAGAGCGAGGTAGGCTGGAGCGGGAGCAGAGCGCTGAAAGGGTCAGGTCCGAGGGGCGCAGAAGTGCTCCCCACCCGACCACCAGCGACCGCTGCAGGAGCCTCCGCCACCGCCTGCTTCACCGGCCGCAGCCTTTATAAAGCTCGAAAAACACCCGCCCCCACCCTGCCGGTATTGGCCAATTCAAATAGCTTTTTTGTTCCTATTGGCTCCCTGGAGTGCCAAGCATCGTGCGGGCACCTTGATGGGCTGCGGTGGCCCCAGCTCAGCCTAAACCCGCCCCCTTCCTGGTCAGGGTAGGTCTTTGGAAGTTCCCCCTCCCCCACCCCCAAATCTCGGTGATGATTGGACAAAGGACAAACCGGCCCCGCACTGGGCACAAGTTGTGCTCGCTGTCACTTAAGGGAGTTACCTGACCGAGGGAAAAGCTCGCCCTGGGCGAGTTGGAACCCACAAGCCGAGGACAGATTTGTCTTTACCATTCACCTACCATTGCCTTACTCATGGAGAGATATAGTAAGGCATGCTCCTCAAGGGATGAAAATTACTTCCACAAATTGACATTCATTGAATACCTACTGTGTGTCCCATTTGGAAACATGACCGTCTCGAAACAGCAGCACTATGAGTCAGCAACAGAAAGCAAGCCAAGATGATCCCTTTTAAAACGAGTCGAAATTCTTCACATTTTAATGTTATTATTTAGCTGTCATGGGTGGTGCATGTACTAGACCAAAATTACAGTCGTTCCGATTTGAGGGCCTGTTCTAAGGCTGGTTAATGCTCGGTGGTGGGGAACAGTCACATCCCTTGCTACCAAGACTGTGGAGCAGCCCTGGCCTCTGCAGCTGTTTATAACCCTTAAGTCATGACTCTTCCACCTGTCTGGGTAAATCTATCCCTGCAACAAATGCAGACAACACTTGGAGGGCTCAAGAATGGCTGTTTACAAGATCCTAATAGGAAAGTCTTGAGCAGACAAGGATGGAGGCCTTCCCATGTCGTGCATGTTTCCTCAAGGCAGACCTTTTTCAATATTTCCATAAAAATTAATCAACATTCCTCCTTGTGTAGCCTCCTCTTTCCTGGCAGTTGGAAGCTTGTACCCTTGGTTAACCACTCTCCTGGGTTTTCATGAAAAGCCAGAGAGAAGTTCTCTTCTAGAAGGCATGGATGATGTCTTTATGTGCTGACCACTTGTTTGGATTAAAATCTTCCCATTCTTACAGGCTGGGCCCAAATTTCCAAAACTTTTATTTTTAATCATTTATTTTTTTTTTTTAAGATTTTATTTATTTATTTGACAGAGAGAGACAAACTTTTTTTTTAAGATTTTATTTATTTTTAATCATTTATTTTTTTTTAAGATTTTATTTATTTATTTGACAGATAGAGACACAGCGAGAGAGGGAACACAAGCAGGGGGAGTGGGAGAGGGAGAAGCAGGCTTCCCGCGGAGCAGGGAGCCCGATGCGGGGCTCGATCCCAGGAACCTGGGATCGTGACCTGAGCTGAAGGCAGACGCCCAACGACTGAGCCACCCAGGCGCCCCTATCACAAACGTTTTAATAATCTGGGGGCGCCTGGGTGGTTCAGTCGGTTAAGCGTCTGCCTTCAGCTCGGGTCATGATCCCAGCTCCTGGGATTGAGCCCCGCGTCGGGCTCCCTGCTCCGCGGGAAGCCTGCTTCTCCCTTTCCCTCTGCCTGTCACTCCCCCTGCTGTGCGCGCGCTCTCTCTCTGTCAAATAAATTAAAAAAAAATTTTTTTTAATAATCTGAAATTGTCTTTTATGTGTTAAATGAGGGGTTTGGACAAATCTCCCGGTGGGTCCCTAAGTAGGCTCCACACCCAACATGGGGCTTGAACTTACAACCCTGAGATCAAGAGTCCCTTGCTCTATGGACTGAGCCAACCAGGCACCCCAAGGTGGGTCCCTTTTGGCCTAAATTTTTGAGTTCATACTTGACTTGCCCGATTTCCTCCCTCCCCTGTATTATAAAAGACAGGTTGGTATGGCAATACAGCACTGAACTGGAAATCGAAAAGCCTAGGTTCTGGTTCTGCTCCCATAAAAAACACTTCTCCCATGAAAGACACGTTTGGGTCATTTATGCTTTTTTTTTTTTTTTTCCATTTATGCTCTTGAGCCCAGTTTCCTTATCTGTAAATGGGGTTAACAACACCTATTTTAAATTGTTGAAATGAGATAATTTTAAGAATGTTGTACTTGGTAGGGGCGCCTGGGTGGCTCAGTCAGTACAGCATGTGACCCTTGATCTCAGGGTTGAGTTCCAGCCCCACACTGGGTGTGATTACTTAAAAAAATAAAATCTTAAGGAAAAAAAAAAAAGTTGTACTTGGTAAACTAAAGCTTCCTATTAGAGCTGCCCCATCCTGGCTGCACATCAGAATGAGCTCTGAGCTTATAAGGAATACAAATGAATGCCAGCCCTATCTGAGATATACTGAATTGGAATTTCGGTTGAGGGGGCAGGGCGGGTAGAGTCTAACCAGGGATATCTTTAAGAAGCTAAACAGGTCACAAGTGGCTTGGGCTGAGAACCTTTGCTTTAAAGGTAAAGGATCAGTCCCAGGGAACCCTTTTAATCTAATGATTTGTAAAGAAGAATAAATTATGTAAAACAGATACCTGATTAAAGCCATTTTAGGCAGGCCTGTTTCCGAGCATTGTATTTTAATGTAAAATTGCCAGGGGTATCCGGCCGACTCAGTCGGTATGGCAAGTGATTCTGGATCTCAGGGTCATGAGTTCAAGCCCCACACAGAGCTTACTTAAAAATAAAATAGGGGTGCCTGGGTGGCTCAGTCGCTTGGGCGTCTGCCTTTGCGGCTCAGGTCATGATCCCAGGGTCCTGGGATGGAAGCCCTACATCGGGCTCCCTGCTCAGTGGGGAGTCTCCTCTGCCCCTCCCCCCAACTCATGCTCACTCGCTCTTTCTCAAATAAAATCTTTTAAAAAATAGAATAAAAAAGACGGGGCGCCTGGGTGGCTCAGATGGTTAACCGTCCGCCTTCGGCTCAGGTCATGATCCCAGGGTCCTGGGATCGAGTCCCGCATCGGGCTCCCTGCTAGGCGGGGAGCCTGCTTCTCCCTCTGCCTCTGCCTCTCTCTCTCTCTCTCTCTCTCTCTCTCTGACTCTCATGAATAAATAAATAAAACATTTAAAAAAAAATTAAAAAAATTAAAAAAAATGGAATAAAAAAGAATCCTGCCTTAAGGTAAAATTGCCAGAAATTTCCAGAATAACAAGCCTTCCTGTTTACTTGTTCATGTCCTACAACAGTTTTGACTAAAATCACTATACTCCACTTTTTGCTACAAGTTGGAGATTTGGGGTAAAACAGATATGATAATGACCTTTGCTCCAGACGACCAACTCAACTGAAAATGGGACATTAATAAAATTACAGTCTGTTCAAAAGATCAACACAGATCAGATCAGGATCAAAAGATTCAAAAGGATGGCTGCTCTCAAAATGATGAAGGCCCATCATTGATTTGTAAAATACATATTGAGGACTCTAAATCAATACAAAATTTGTTCTGAACCCTTAGGTTGACCTAAAAACCTAATGAAATATTAGACAGATGAAATCTTATGACAAGGAATGGTCCAACAGCTATTTCATGACTATAGCAATGTTTTTTGTTTTTTTTTAAGATTTTATTTATTCATTTGACAGAAATAGACACAGCAAGAGCGGGAACACAAGCAGGGGTAGTGGGAGAGGGAGAAGCAGGCTTCCCGCAGAGCGAGGAGCCCGATGCGGGGCTCGATCCCAGGACCCTGGGACCATGACCTGAGCCGAAGGCAGACGCTTAACGACTGAGCCACCCAGGCACCCCTATAGCAATGTTTTTCAAACGTTTAGGAAGCAGGATCCAAATATATAAACTAGATGAACAGAGCAGCTGTGATTGCAACCAAGCGGAGGGTCTGGAATCCTGGCCCTTTCCGCTTCTCCGTCCCTGGCTGGCCGTCTCTCTACTGTCCTCTTTTGCACAACCCCATGGTTCCGGGCAATTTCAAAACCACTGCCCTATATGTATGTTCCATTTTTCACCTGCTTTTTAAATACAGCGAAGGGGAGCATGAGCAGTTATCCATACTCCGCATAACTTCTCATGTCTTTAAGCAGTAAGTGCCCCCTGATTTCACTTAGTCCCATGCTGCCACTTCCCTACTATATTCCAAGTACTAGTCTTCCATTTGTAATTCAATTCAGAAAGCCTAGTAATCAGCATTCCCAACAGGTTTTTGTAAACCCAGTATTCTCGGAATTTCCTCAGAACACAATGTATTTTCTGAAGCAGGTGGCAAGAAATTACTATTTAAAAAAGGTCAAAAAATGTTTAAAGCCTTAATAATTCTCCTTTAACACGGACAGAAATCCTGTTGGTTTTTAAATTTGTTGCTGGGTATGTGGAGAGTTTTATTCAAGAATGCAATGTACAGGGGCACCTGGGTGGCTCAGTCAGTTAAGCATCTGCCTTCAGCTCAGGTCATGATCCCAGGGTCCTGGGATCGAGCCCCGCATCGGGCTCCCTGCTCGGCGGGAAGCCTGCTTCTCCCTCTCCCACTCCCCCTGCTTGTGTTCCCTCTCTCGCTGTGTCTCTGTCAAATAAATAAATCTTTAAAAAAAAAAAAAAAAAGAATGCAATGTACAACTTACTCAGAATAATCTGGAAGTTGTTCATCTCTTGAAGCCTACTAAGGTAATAACTAAATTTAAACGAAACACAAAAATATGCACTGACATAGCGTCTCTTAGCTCTCAAGCATCTGTTTTTTGCCTTGAATGTTACCAACTTTTTTCTGAATCTCCCATAATTTCAACCTGCCCCAATTTATTCCAGAATGCCAGAGGTTATGGGCAATCTCCAGGGCCTTATTATTGGGATTTACTCTACCTGGATTATGCAATCGGGTTTGAACCAATTTCTTAGTGTCTCTCATTCTGATCCAGAACACACATACTAGGCTGAACCCATATGAAACTGCAGACATTTGACTATTTCTGACCTACAAGAACAGTAATTGTTTATGTTCAACCATAGTTTAATGCATTTTCTTTCTTTTTTGTTTTCTTACATAATCTCTATGCCCAACGTGAGGCTCGAACTCATGACCCTGAGATCAAGAGTTGCGTGCTCCACAGATTGAGCCAGCCAGGCACCCCAATACATTTTAATATTTTCTATTCCTTCTACTGTTAAAATGCTGCTCTTGTGCTTTTGAACTTCACTAAGTAACTGAATTAATAAATGACTCACTGACAAGTATTTCTAACAAGTTTTTCAACCCCAGGACTGCAGGGTGCCCCATGTCACTTCTGTGTGACTTAACCATACATATTTACACATACATTCTGTATCCATCACTCCTAAGCCAAATTTAGTATGCATCTGTCCATTCTTTTCTTAGCTGTATCCTCACACAAAGAAAGGCAAATCAATGGCACAGACAGACAACTGAAGGCATTTATTTTTTCTTGAAACTCATTTGCCGTAAAACAAACAAACCACCTGAGATAAGGAAAATGGTGGTCATGTTTTGCCTTCTCTTTGTCGAAGGTAAACAAAATGGCACATACTCCCTACTAGGTCTGACATGCCACTCTCACATCCTTTTTAATCACTGGATTGTGGAGGGAGAGCATGATTCCTATCTCTCCATTCTTTTCCCCTTCTCTCAGACTGAGCTGAATAAAATGATGTGGATTAAGTTTGTTTGCTTTCCCCAATCCCATGCTACTATTTCTATATTTAATAAACAAGCAAAAAACTCCCCTAACCCACCTGTCCTGCTCTCCTAGAGATGAATTTGGCCTCCTTTGCAAAAATAATTGCTAAAATTACAAACATCAAATAATTTTAAACAGCATGCCCTGAAAAATGTGAGAAAATTCTTCCCTTAATATTCCAAATTCTGTAACTTGTGGCAAAGTTAGCCACATAATATGCCTTAAAAATACGAATTGCAAGAAAGCAAACACTACATGACAATTCTGAGACTTTAAACGGTTTCATAAAGGCCCCAGGGGTATAGGAAATCTTAAAATGATCTCATACATAGTCACATGTCACTGCTTACAGGGAAATGACACTCCACATTCCAAATAGATTAAATTCCTAACCTGTTTATATGCTCTATTCTAATTATGTTCCACTCTGAGGAACTCTTTTCTTTAGCTAACCACCTTACAGACGAAAGTCTCACTATAAAGCACATGTGTGTCCTACTACATGGAGGATCACCCCTCAAATCACCACCTACATAATCAGAATGCTGAAGCATGTTGTGGATGGGTCTTCTGGTTTTTAGAATATTGGAGAATCATTAAAATCCTGAGGACTGTTTTTCCTTAAAGACTCATTAGGGCACAATTTAGCATTAAACATTTATTAAAAAGCCTAACAAGACAAAGATTGATTGAATTGTTTTAGAAATGAATAGAAAATTCTTGGCCTTTTTCATATATGTTAAGTACGAGGCATCGTCACAGATTATGGAATTCTGTTGAAGCCTCAGCATTCTATGGCAGAGCCTTTACTGCATGCTGAAAATAATAACTTTTATTTAAAGAGTTCCGTACGTGGGAGGCATTGTGCTAGGTGGCTGAAACATTTATTATCTCATGTAATCTTCACCATCCATAAGGTGCTTATTAACTCTTAATAGTAGTGATGATGCATCCCAGAATTGCTTCTCATTCCATTGCTTTCAAAATACATTTCTAGGGGTAGGACTCAGGCATTGGTATGTTTTTAAAAGCTCACCAGAGGATTCTAATGCAAAACCACAATCCAGAATCACTGTTAGTCGGATTTAAAAGCAGCAGTATCTTAATTCAAAAATAACCCTCAGCAGCACAGCTGGCCCTCTCCGATACACCATAACCCCCACAAGGACGTTGGGAAGACTCTCCAACAGGCTTCCCTCATATCCAGGGATTCCACCTTCTGTTGACCTCCTGCTGGCACAATCTCCTCCAGAACTACATGCTATGACCATAGTCTCCCATTTCTCCTCAAACTATGCTACTCCTCACCATCTTCCATTCCACATTATCCCCTTTTGGGAGAATATAAACTGGGTGTTACAGCGCAACTAATGAATCATTGAACACTACATCAGAAACTAATGATGTACTATATGGTGGCTAATCGAATTTAAATAAATACAAAATAAAAAAATAAACTGATCATCAGGTTAAAATAATTTCCACAAAAACACGAACAAGCAAAAAAATGAACCAAACGACTTGACACTCCTATTTCTGAAAAGTTGCTAATACCTTTTGTTTTGGCCTCAAGCAGTGTGGATGAATAGGAAGGGTGCTTTGGAGTAAAAATTCTCTCATTTCCTTGTACAAAACAATGTTCACTTAGATACTATTTGCTGCTTTCAGGATATAAATATGTGGGGTATTAATGTGATGAGAGCAGCCAGAAAGAGTTTAGCTAAATTGTTCCAACAATTACTCAAAATGGCAGTATAACTCCCATCATTTGAACCTCCCCTCCAAAGGCAAAAAATTAAAATGCAAATATTACTTTCAGTATTTTCAACAATTCACTTATTTTCAAAGTGTTCTTTTAAAAGTGCACCTTAGGGGCACCTGGGTGGCTCAGTTGGTTAAGCCTCTGCCTCCGGCTCAGGTCATGATCCCAGGGTCCTGGGATCGAGCCCCCGCATCGGGCTTACTGCTCAGCGGGGAGCCTGCTTCTCCCTCTCCTGCTCCCGCTCCCCCTGCTTGTGCTGTCAAATAAATATAATCTTTAAAAATTTTTTTAAATAAATAATAAAGTGCTCCTTAGGGATGCCTGGCTGGCTTAGTTGGGAGAGGGGGCAATTCTTGATCTTGGAGTCATGAGTTCAAGCCCCACGTTGGGTATAGAGATTACTTAAAAAAAAAAAAAAACTCCATAAATTTTTGCATAGAAAAGGTCTTTATGATAGCAACGTATGTGAAATAGGGGGAGAACAATGAAGAACAGTTTATTTAACAGTGGTAGTTATACACTGACCCAACTATCAATAAGCTACAACACCATATTACCAAACAGTGCCCTTTCCACGCTCTTCCCTCTGGCTTTTAAAATTCCATCCAGTTTTTCTACTACCAAGTTTATATTCCCCCCAACATGGCAAAAGCTCAGACATTAGTAATTCCTAATTAAACAAGAACCCAATTCAAGATCCTTTATATAATAAAGTTCTCTGGCTTGAATTTCAATCCTAATTTTTAGGGCACCACCAAATTCCACCATTCAACAGTACCTAGTGCAACAACTCAAGAGATACACACTTACCTGATCTAAGATTTTTTGGGGGCAGGCTTCCCTCAGTTTCACAATATAAATTGTAAACAGAGATTGGTAACATACAGGAATAAAAGTCGTTGGTTCAATATTAACTCATATATAGAGTGAAAAAACTATGGAACAGGCATGCCTGGTTGGCTGTCAGAAGAGCATGCGACTCTTGATCTTAGGTCATGAGTTCGAGCCCCACATTGGGTGTAGAGATTAAATAAATAAAACTTAAAAAACCTACAGAAAACCTGTCTGGGGAAGCTCATTCACCATAAAAATGGGGGATGTAAAAAAAAAAGACCATATGCAACAGAATGAACTAAGTGAATGACAAGGCATGATAGTACATGGGGACTTGATCCCAAAAGGCCACATTGGTGAATAAGAGGAGTGGAAATTCAGTTTCTTGAGAACCAATATGGAAGAACTGAATTAACAGGGATCAGACCTATTCTCTAGTCCTAGTTTCATAATCCTCTAGCTGTGTGACAAGTAACAACCCTCAGGAACTCAGCTTCCTCATCTCTAAAACAGGGGTTAGAATTAGGTAATCTAAATCTCTCCAGCTCTAATATTCTGTTTACTAGTTCTAGAGCTGTTACCCTTCCCCACACATTTGAATTTAAAAACTGTGGTGCCCTGCATATTTAAGGCTGTCTAAGAGTGGAGATATGTGGATAAATATTTTCTGTCCTTCAACATCCTCAAGGAACGAAGACTCTATTTTGGGTTAGGGAATATTTATTCATCAAAGGAGGCTAGAATGGTTGAGTGATTTATCAGCAGAGTTAGCAAACTCAACTTTCTCTTAGCTGCATGTACTAACCCATTCTGCCAGGCAGTGGTTACAGAGAATACTTGGGAGTAAATCCACAACATTATGACCCAATTTTTGCTAGTAAAGTTGCGTATTTGGAACTGCCTAAGCTTTTTAAACAAAGAGGCTGAAACATCAGTTGCTAGTCATTTATAAACTTTGTTATTCTTTGTTTTGTATCAGTCTGTCAGGAATGCAGTGTAGCTTTATTTCTTCCTTGAAATGTTACTTCTAGCAGCCTACTCATTTCATGGTTTTTTCTAAGCTTCTCAATATTCTTCAGAATAAAGAAAACAGCTCATTTTAAACAAGAAGTTTATTTAAACAACAAGACGCTTGACTTGAAGGGAAAACTATCTAGGATTCATTTCTTTTAGAGTAATTTATCCCTACTTAAAGACAGATTGCCCTACATGTAACAGCTACGTACAAAAAAGTTATAAAATTGTCCTTGGTTTTACAATGATAAATGAAAAACATTAAAATTCTCCAATCGAACAAGGTATGCAAGGATTTTTATGTTGTTCTTTTTTTGTTAAACAGTGAGAGCAAAATAACTTACTGGAATATAAAGATAAGAGCTGACTGAGCATGCCACTAATGGAGAGAGGGGGTATTTTCACAGAAGCAGTATTTTCCCCCATCCCATCTCCATTTGATGTCGATCAAAACATACCATTGGCCATTTAGTTAAAAAAAAAAATGCAATATGCTTGTGCACATACACAGTTACTTTATGTACAATAAAGGAATGGGGAAGGGGAAAATGAAAGAATAGAGAAAACTATACTGTAGTAGTCAGGATGTGGTGGAACCAAATTGCGGCTTTCTAATTGAGAATGTCTTCTTGGTCTGGAGGAACAGAGTTCTGGAGTAAAGTAGCAGGTTCCCTTTTTAGTAGACACCTCCTGTCTGCTGCTGGAACACATCAATTGTATCTTCATCCTCCATTTCCAACTGGCATACGAGAGAAGAAAAACAAATGGAAGGCCACTGATTATCAGCTCTTAAGATCTGTAACTCTCAAGTACCCCGAAAACTGCACAAGTTCCACCCAATTTCAGTGTTCATTATTATGGACATCCCATAGCTTAATGTAGCACCAGTCTTAAATTAATTTTTCACTTGGTCTTCCTTATATGAAGATTATAGAAAACTTAGTTTTTAAGTGAAAAAGCTGGGGAGCACCTGGGTGGCTCAGTTGGTTAAGCATCTGCCTTCGGCTTGGATCATGATCCCAGTATCCTGGGATCAAGGTCCACATCGGGCTCTCTGCTCAGCAGGGAATCTTCTTCTCCCTCTCCTTCTGTCCCTCTTCCCTGCTTGTGCCACCCCCCTCTCAAATAAATAAAATCTTAAAAAATAAGAATTTTAAGGGGCGCCTGGGTGGCTCAGTTGGTTAAGCGACTGCCTTCAGCTCAGGTCATGATCCCAGGGTCCTGGGATCGAGCCCCACATCAGGCTCTCTGCTCAGCGGGAAGCCTGCTTCTCCCTCTCCCACTCCCCGTGCTTGTGTTCCCTCTCATGCTGTCTCTCTCTCTCTCCCTGTCAATTAAATAAAGAAAGAAAGAAAGAAAGAATTTTAAGTGAAAAAGCTGAATATGTGCACGAGTTAAACTGCCTCACTTTTAATTACTGAAAATAAAAATGTTATAAAAATGATAAATTTATCACTTATCATAATGATAAAAATAAAAAATTATATAAAAGGGCGCCTGGGTGGCTCAGTCGTTAAGCATCTGCCTTCAGCTTGGGTCATGATCCCAGGGTCCTGGGATCGAGCCCTGAATTAGGCTCCCTGCTCAGCAGGAAGCCTGCTTCTCCCTCTCCCACTCTCCCTGCTTGTGTTCCTGCTCTCGCTGTCTCTGTCTCTGTCAAATAAATAAATAAAATCTTAAAAAAAAAAAAAAGACATAAAAAACAAAATAAATGGAACTAAGAATATGTGTAAAGGTTCTCACTGCAATGTTGTTTAGATGAGCAAAAGACTGGAAATAACCTAAATATCAATAAAAACTCAAAGAAATGTGGTACACTCTTAACATGAAATACCACACAGATTTACATGTGTAGAAATGGAACTATCCCTAAGATATAATATTAGGCTAAAAACAAACTTAAAAACTAGGTAGCGGAGTGCCTGGGTGGCTCAGTCAGTTGGGCGTCCGACTCTTGATTTCAGCTTGGGTCATGATCTCAGGGTGGTGAGATCCAGCCCTGAGCTGGGCTCCGGGCTCAGCAGTCTGCCTGGGATCCTCTCTCCCCCCTTTCCCTCTCCCCTTCCCTCTGCTCATGCTCAATAAATAAATATATAAAATCTTAAAAACCAAAACCAAAACCAAAACCAAAACCAAAAAAACAAACGAGATGGCAAAAGTGTTTACAATATGACTATATTTGTATTTCTAAAAGTGTGTTTGTGTATGCGCACGCAGGCATAGCATGAATGCATCCTGGCATGTGCAGGAAGCATTGCAGTTAGCTCTGTGCAGTAAGGGAAGGAATATGTGTAAGGACAGATTTATTAAAAAACTACTTTAAATTTTAAACTGTAACTCACAAACTAAGTTTGCAAGGCTCACTACCCACACATTATACATAAAAGAACCATCCTTCCTACCACAGTAGAAAAATCTTGGTACATATGGCAATCCTATGAAATAAATAACCTTTGTAACAGTTTATTATGCTGAGGGCGCCTGGGTGGCTCAGTTGTTAAGCGGCTGCCTTCGGCTCGGGTCATGATCCCAGGGTACTGGGATCAAGCCCCGCATCGGGCTCCCTGCTCCGCGGGAAGCCTGCTTCTCCCTCTCCCCCTGCTTGTGTTCCCTCTCTCGCTGTGTCTGTCAAATAAATAGATAAAATCTTAAAAAACAAACAAACAAACAAACAAAACCCCACAGTTTATTATGCTGATAATTACCCTCAAAAAACACATTCTAAAAACTGGTAATTTGGGGGGAGAAAAACAAAAACAAAAACCAAGAACCCTGGATACCTAAAGACAAGAAAGGGAATCATTTCTAACGAAGTTCAAATACACTAAAGTAGGACTGTGGCATTAAAATGTTAATGACTAAGTCTCAATTCCCTCTTTTGTAAATTGAAATAGCATTCAGTTATAAGAATTAAATGAGTCGAAGAGAATATTTAAAGAACGGTGGGCACTTAATTATATTACTATTAAAACTGGTCATTAAGATGTTCTTTTTTTTTTTTTTTTTTAAGATTTTATTTATTTATTTGACAGAGAGAGACACAGCGAGAGAGGGAACACAAGCAGGGGGAATGGGAGAGGGAGAAGCAGGCTTCCCGCCGAGCAGGGAGCCTGATGCGGGGCTCGATCCCAGGACCTGGGATCATGACCTGAGCCGAAGGCAGACGATTAACGACTGAGCCACCCAGGCGCCCCAAGATGTTGTTCTAATTTATACTTCTATTTAATAAACATTGGGAGAATAATTCTAAAATGAATCAATTTCATTCTACAGTTAAATTCAATTTCAAATACTCAAAGGAGTTCGATTCCACATTCAATGTAAAGTTTTTTTGTTTTTTTGGTTTTTTTAAAGATTTTATTTATTTATTTGATAGAGACACAGCGAGAGAGGGAACACAATCAGGGGGAGTGGGAGAGAGAGAAGCAGGCTTCCCGCTGAGCGGGGAGCCCGATGTGGGGCTCGATCCCAGGACCCTGGGACCATGACCTGAGCCGAAGGCAGACGCTTAACAACTGAGCCACCCAGGCGCCCCATCAATGTAAAGATTTTATAATGCAGTTCTGAACAAATCCTCCTCACAGTTTAATATTTGCAGCCGGCAATGTAGAGACAAGAACTTGTTTTTGGTGGTGGGTGAGAGCATCAAAAGACAGCAAATACATTCTAAACATCCAGGTTTAGCATAATAGGTTTTTATTCTTTTTAAACCATCAAAACATGTCTTCAGCCTATCTACTAAAATAAAACCCCCAGGATGTTACATTTATAGTGAAACTTGAAATGCCTTCAAAGGATAGAAGAGTTTTTCCTGTCTCTCATTCACCAAGAGAATTCAGCTCCTCCTTGTGGCTACCTACTATAACTGCTTCTTAGAGACTTATCACAGGAAATTACTTCAAAATATTCTTCCCTCAATTACAAACCAGACATTTAAAAAAAAAACTTTTTTTTTAAAGATTTTATTTATTTGACAGAGAGAGACACAGCAAGAGAGGGAACACAAGCAGGGGGAGTGAGAGAGGGAGAAGCAGGCCTCCCGCAGAGCAGGGAGCCCAATACGGGGCTGGATCCCAGGACCCCGGGATCATGACCTGAGCCGAAAGCAGACGCTTAACGGCTGAGCCACCCAGGTGTCCCAACATTTCAAATTTTTGAAGGTTATCAACAAAACCACAACCAGGGTAGGCTGCTTCACTCCTACCGTATTTACCACTTTCTAGTTTTTATGGACTGATAAATTTAAAAGTAGAAAGGCTCCAATTTAAACTTCTATCAAAATATTTTTTCCCTAAACTAGAAGTCTTGAGTGGAACCCGAGAGGGTAAAAAGAAACAAAGACAAAGAGCTTCTGCCATAGAAGACCGCCCAGCTGGTATCTTACAAAGTGACATGTGAAGAGATAAAGGGATCAGACACAGCGTCACCTTTTGCAGAGGCTTTGGAAAGCCACCTATTATCAAGAACCCTACTGATCGAGCAAAACCATCAAGATACTTCCAGTTAGAGCCCCAAGATCCCTTTAGTTCACAAGGACAACTAAAAGAGATTTCAGCATGAGAAGTAAAAAGACTCAGGATCAACAGCCAACCAATCACCTGTGGGGGAACCCGGAGTATGATCAAGAGCTATAGCAACAAAAACAGCATTCTGAATTATTTTCTCCAAATAATGCTGGCAATAGGAAAGAATGGATTAAATTAAATGACCTGTCAGCTTTACAAAATGATAACTGGATATTTAAAAACCAGTGACATATCCTGAAGAAATACTAATATTCATGATATTTTAGAGTTTTGCACTTGGGTGAAAAACTGTATTCCAATATCTAAAAGTTTACAAATAAAAACAAGGCTGTTGAGAAAATTACAAAACACTGACTTTTCTAGTTAGCACAAAGAGATTTTTACCTGTGCAGGTGTGTCTGTTTCATTGATTGGCTGCCCATCAAATCGGAATCTGATCTGCCTCATTGACAAACCCTACAAGAGAGTTTAAAAGCAGTAAGAATGCAAAGAAACAGTAAGAACTAAAATTATATGCATACTTAGCCATAAATATATTAAAAGAGAAACCTAAATAAACAATCATCAACATGTTAACATTTCTGTGTGGATAAAAAGATTTGGCATGACTTTCACTTTCTTTGAACTATGTTTGAACTTCTTTGGAAAAATGATTTTTTATTTTTTATTTTTTTAAAGATTTTATTTATTTATTTGACAGAGAGAGACACAGCGAGAGAGAGAACACAAGCAGGGGGAGTGGGAGAGGGAGGAGCAGGCTTCCTGCGGAGCAGGGAGCCTGATGCGGGGCTCGATCCCAGGATCCTGGGATCACGGCCTGAGCCGAAGGCAGCCGCTTAACGACTGAGCCACCCAGGCGCCCCGAAAAATGGTTTTTTAAAAAGATTTTATTTATTTGAGAGAGAGAGAGAGAACAAGCTGGGGGAGGAGCAGAGGGAGAGAGAAAAGCAGATTCCCCACTGAGCAGGCTGACTTGGGGCTTGATCCCGGGATTCCAGGATCATGACCTAAGCCAAAGGCAGACGCTTAAACGACTGACCACCCGGGTGCCCCAAAAATGATTTTTTTAAAAAAAGGTCTTTTTACGGGCACCTGGGTGGCTCAGTTGGTTAAGCAGCCAACTCTTGATTTTGGCTCAGATCACGATCTCAGGGTCGTGAGATGGAGCCCCAAGTCAGGCTCTGTGCTCAGCACAGACTCTACTCGAGATTCTCTCTCCCTCTCCCGGTGCCCCTCCCTCAACTCCCACTCCCACTCTCTCAAATAAATAAATCTTAAAAAAAGGTCGTTTAAAAAAGCTGTAATACTTTGAGACCACAGCTACTCCAAGCTTGAATAGATTATAGCTTCAAACTACATTTATTATTTTTTTTAAAGATTTTATTTATTCATGAGAGACAGAGGCAGAGGGAGAAGCAGACTTCCCGTGAAGCAGAAAGCCTGATGTGGGACTTGATCCCAGGACTCTGGGATCATGACCTGAGCCAAAGGCAGACGCTTAACAACTGAGCCACCCAGGCGCCCCAGTCAAACTGCATTTAAATGAGTTAGAAAGATACTGAAATTTAAAGTAACATATTTGCACAGCGACATTCTTCTGTGCGTTTAAAGAGCTCTCCAAAAAGGGGGAAAAAACCCACCCTTAATAATGAAAACTGTAAGTCACCTAAATAAATGTAATGATTAAAATTTTGCCTTAAAGCTACTTAACCTTCATTTCTATCCAAACAATTCCTTTCACCAAGCAAGAGTAACCTATGTCAAAACCCAGCACAATGTTAGGCACACCACAAGAATCCAACAAGTTCTTACCCTTCGGTAATCAACATTTCCACCGTAACTGTCCTAAAACCATCCATAAGCACACAAGCTTAAAACTGTGGAATACCTCAAAAGAACCACCTGCTTTTTAAATTCCTTCTCAGTACTTACCCAGACCAGCAATGATTATTTGTCAACCTCTCACTAAAAAGCACGCTCCAGGAGGGACAAGAACCTAAGACTGTCGTGGTTATACTGCATTCCTTGCACACAGTAGGTGCTCATGGGTATGCTACTGATGGAATAAAATGGATGAAAAGCAGTATCTACCTTACCATGCTTCATTTTATTTAAAAATAAATCTAAAGCTACTAAGTTGAGGAGCAGCTTTATTACAAAAAGGGAATTTTAAAATTACATTACTAGAGTTTAGCTTCAAGAAATTTTTATATTTAAGGAGATAAATGAGCCTAAGTATGCCCCTTCTGCAAAACAGATTCCGAAGTTTTACTAATCATTACCTACCTGGGTGGGGAAAAGGGGAAAGGAACAAAGTAGCAAAGCTGGTAACTGCAGCCAAATGAAGACAAGAGAGGAAAAGAAAGTATCTTTGGAGATATGCTGTGAATATATTAACTGGAAAAAGAGCTTTTAAGGAAGCATCCTACAAAAAAAAAAATCACTCCTGTATCATACTCAAATCACCAGCTATAATTACTGTTACACAAATCCCTGCTTCAACTTAACTGAGTTCCTAGGACTAGAATACTGAAACAAAGTGCTCAATACTTACATGACACCTGTATTCCTTTATTTAACATGGATTCATTAAGTCTGTCTTTAAAACTACCTTTAACATGAAGATCCTATTACCTTCCTTTAAAACTCTAGTCTGTGACACGTAACACTTTCAGACTAGCCTTTGTCTTGAGGAATACAAGCAATTCCCAGACCAGATAGGGGACATCCACAACCTTAATTCATTCCTCATGACATCCAAATTTAATTTGTGATTATGCAAAGCAACCATGAATTAAATGCCAAGCCATTAACTACTAACTATACATTTGCAAACACTCCATTGAAGACCCATTGCTGTAACAAAATACTAAGCCATATGCTGGGTTCTTCCTCTACTATGTCCACTAGGAAGGTCCTAAGGTCAATGGCATGGCCGTTCAAAACAAGAGGGGAAAAAAACACAAGCCCAGAACACGCATCGTATTCCTTTATTACTACCTGTTTGCATGCTTTTCCTTAACAATAAAATGTTTTATTTTGCTACAGATCAAAAGTCCAAAATTCAGGAGACTTGCCTTTCAGATTCCATGAATCCTGTAAATTCAAACAATGAATTTACATTAAACCAGTATTTGGGTTCCACTTCTGAGTAAATTTTCTCTCTGAGCTTTAGCTTCAGAGTTGTACCACAGAAGAGCTCTGTGAGGTTATCTCTTTGGATCCCTATTTCTTCATTTCACAAAAATGAACGGGACTAAACCAATGAATCAGCCTGGGCTCTCTGAAGCCACTTAACATTCCATGAAAGAATCTGTTATAGTAAATGCACACTAGAGTGGAATAGTATGCCCTCAGCCAAAAGCTATACAGCTGACAAAGTGGGCAAACTCAATTCTACATGTGAATAGAAAATTTATTTACAAACCAACCTCTGGAGGCTGTTTGAACGTTCTCTATCACTTTATAAGCATTTATTGAACACACTCTATATGTCAGGTAGTGGTTTAAGCTCTAGAGAAATAGTGAACAAAAAGGCCCTATGCTCATGTAGCTTACATTTTAATGGAGAGACAAATACAGACAGTGATCAATACAAGAAAACAAAAACAGTGAGAGGACCGAGTGATGGGAGCAGAAGCACTCTGAATTAATCAGGAAAGTCTCTGAAGTTAGTAATCAACCAAGAGTGGAATAAAATGGTTGAGGGCTCAGCACTATCCAAGAGAAATATGTGAGCTACATATATAATTTTAATTTTTCTAATTGCCACATTAAAAGCAGATAAAATTTTAAATGTTGTAAATCAATATATTAAAAATCCTTTTGTTTTAACATGTAATTAACATTTGAAAAATTAAGATATTTTACTTTTCCCACTATGAGTTTTCAAAATCTGGCATATATTGTACACTTTCCAGCACATATTAATTTGGACTAGCCATGTTTCAGGAGGTAAACAGTCACACGTGGCTTGTGGCTTACTGTTTTGAACAGTACAGGTTTAAGGAGAGAACAGAATTTGTTGATGGATTTTATAGGAGTTATAAAGTATCAAAGATGATCCCAAGATTCTGACCTCCCAACTAAATGTAACCTAGTGCTATTTACTGAGAGGGGACACCAGAGAAAAAGATTTCTAGGAGTAGAATCAAGAGTCTTTTGCACATTTGGGGATGCCTGGGTGGCTCAGTCGTTAAGCGTCTGCCTTCGGCTCAGGTCATGATCCCAGGGTCCTGGGATCGAGTCCCACATCGGGCTCCCTGCTCGGCGGGAAGCCTGCTTCTCCCTCCCACTCCCCCAGCTTGTGTTCCCTCTCTCGCTATCTCTCTCTCTCAAATAAATAAATAAAATCTTAAAAAAAAAAAAAGTCTTTTGCACATTCAATTTGAGATGCCTATTAGACATCTACTGGAACTCCTCCAAAGATCCAATGCCAACTGAGTTCATTAGAAAGTAAATATGAGCATTCAATTAATCTTGATATGAAATCCTTAGTCAAGAATCCTGAACTGTCAAAAAAACCCACAAAAAACCACCTTTAGCTATGCAAATTAGATTGGATAAATATTTTAGACTTTTGGGGCGCCTAGGTGGCTCAGTCGTTAAGCGTCTGCCTTCGGCTCAGGTCATGATCCCAGGGTCCTGGGATCGAGCCCCGCATCAGGCTCCCTGCTCGGCGGGAGGCCTGCTTCTCCCTCTCCCACTCCCCGCTTGTGTTCCCTCTCTCACTGTGTCTCTCTCTGTCAAATAAATAAAATCTTAAAAAAAAAAAAAATTTTTTTTTAGAATTTTGAAAGGCGTTATACCTACATTTAAAAAGCAGGGATCAGCCCAATTAGGTGACACTTCAACTCCCTCTTCCTTAGAATGAGAGAAGTAAACATTTGAAAAGTAAACAGGGATCTTGTTTCATCAAAACTCTGAGGTTATTCCCAATTTAAAAAGAAAATGGGAACTAATCTTTCCAAATTTTCCTGAATCTTATCTTCAAATTCTATTTGCATTCCAAGTGATATGCAGTGGAATTATATTTTTTATGGATTACCAATACTTTTTCCCCTAGTGCAAATTAAGAGTGGTCCCAAGTTTAGTCAACTTAAACCTAACAAAAAATTTAAGAAAAACTTTATTTACATGAGTAATGCACTAAAAAAAATTTTTTTTTGACAGAGAGAGAGACAGTGAGAGCAGGAACACAAGCAGGGGGAGTGGGAGAGGGAGAAGCAGGCCACCTGCGAAGCAGGGAGCCCGATGCAGGGCTCCATCCCAGGACCCTGGGATCATGACCTGAGCCGAAGGCAGATACTCAACGACTGAGCCACCCAGGCGCCCCAATACACTACATTTTAATATACCAGGAAAATCGCCGAATTCTTGATTGACCTACTAACTCAATCTTACAGAACAATCTCATAAAGACAATCTGCAATATGGGATGTGCTATGTGTCTTTGTTTTTCTGGCATATGGTATAAAGCCCCAGCATATGGTAGGCATCTGATAAATATCAGATAAGTAAAAAGTTCCTTTGGGTCCCCTACAAGAAATACAGGAAGTCTTAAATATGAACAGTCTAGGATTAATAGAGATTATCAATAGATATGTATAATAAAATGTTAATGGTTAAACTAGGTAGTAAGCACGTGGGTATTCAATGAAAAGTTTTTCAACTTTGCATTACAGTTGAGTTTCCATATTAAGTTTTGAAAAATAGGACTGTTTAAAAAATGTATGATCATCTAAAATCTAAAACTTAGTAACGAGAAAAGACAGGCAGAGAATTTTGTTGAAAACCACTAAATCTAGGGCGCCTGGGTGGCTCAGTTGTTGAGCGTCTGCCTTCGGCTCAGGTCACGATCTCGGGGTCCTGGGATCGAGCCCCACATCGGGCTCCCTGCTCCTCGGGAAGCCTGCTTCTCCCTCTCCCATTCCCCCTGCTTGTGTTCCTGCTCTCGCTACGTCTCTCTGTCAAATAACTAAATATTAAAAAAAAAAAACAAACAAAAACACTAAATCTAAGCATGAGTTTCTACTTTGTAAAAGGTATGCTATGTAAAAGTTCTACAAGATTACCTTTTAAAATTCCCCTGTAACCTGAAGGGGCACTAGTGTTCAAATATGGAAGACGCTAGAGTAAAAATTCTTTAGCACAAGTAGGAAGTACATATTTATTAGTGTGTAGAGGGATTTCACCAAAATTCTTCAAATAAGAGTACACTGAAAATCATTATCTTTTAAAGAACTATAGGGGCGCCTGGGTGGCTCAGTCATTAAGCATCTGCCTTTGGCTCAGGTCATGGTCCCAGGGCCCTGGGATGGAGCCCCACATCGGGCTCCCTCCTCTGCGGGAAGCCTGCTTCTCCCTCTCCCCCTGCTTGTGTTCCTGCTCTATCTCTGTCAAACAAATAAATGAAATCTTTAAAAAAAAAAAAAAAGAACTTTATGATTAGTTTACATATGAAGATAAAAATCATATAAGCACAGTATTCTATTATAAATAAATTAGGCATTAAAACAAAGTTTCAATCTCAAAATGAAGTTTATCCTCAGTTTCTTCCAAATGCCCTTAGAGCTCATGCAGGAAGTCCAAATATCAGCTCAAACTCAATCTCCCAACTTCTATAGGTTTAAGTCTTACTCTATTTGGAGCCTATTTTTAGGACAATTTGCAATGCAGACAACTTGTTTTTGTCTAAAAGAATGACTTTCCCAACTTTTATATGTTATACATTCAAAGTTGAATAAAAAAAATACTTCTGCCAGGTTACTATTGAATTAACTAATAAAGGTATCAGAGTTTTTGTTATACTTGCAAAAGTCATCTTTAAAGTTGCCTCTGTATTGTTACAGATTCAACCTCACAAAAGGAAGCTTCTTTGTCTTAAACTCTGCACTCACCTCCCAGCATCTATTCATCTCTACTTCCTCTTCTTGCTGTCCATTTACTAATTTCTGAGTAAAATGCAAATGTCCCTATAACATAGGAATGTTTCTGCCTGACTCAGGAGGTTAAATTTCTTGACATCTACCATTATTTAAGAAAATATTACAATTTTACATGCTTCAGGAAAATTGCAGTGTTGTTAAACTCACAATTTAATTTCCAAATTTGTTTAAATGCTCAAAATAAAATGTTTTGATGTGACACAAATTTTAAATGGATTAAAAAAAAAAAAAGAGCCTAACAAGAAATTTTATCAAGATCATTCTTATTCTCTTATAAAAGTAAAATCTCATCCCCTGAGGAACAAATTTTGTGTTGTGGCTATAATTTGATGAATTCTGGCATAGGACTAGAATCATATAGAATATTAACCAAACCATCCTCAGGACTTTCATGAAGCATCAACATACCAAGTGTAGGATAGAACTGATATGTCAAGTATATAAGTGCATTCATTCAACCAAAAGATAATTATAATATTATGCCAGCCTAGTTTCTATTCTCAAAAAAATAAGGTTTGTTTTTTCTTAATAAGTTTTATTGGAAGTGCGTATGTCAGTTCCTCACCTGTCGTTCACAATAGGCTTTCATTAGTTTACTAAGTGGTGTATGCCTCTTAATCTTAAACTGCACCACAGAACCATCCTGCCCCGCCACCTTCAAATTAATATGATCGTTGTTCTCAGTCTTGACTCCTTCCTGTTGAAAGAAAAATAAAAGTATAATTTGGAAAATGTGAAAAACAAACACCTTTTAAAGTAGCAGCAGCCCAACTTGCTTCAGAAATCAACAGGTTTCTCATTCTGTATGATAAAAGAGTATACAGCTGTTTTCAGCCGCTGAAATCAATCTGAAAGATGAAAAATCCTGGAGCAATGATATTAAATAGCTGTCACAGAAACGGAAAAGCAGCCTACATGCAATACCATCAGCGAAAACCATTGACTTTTATCGATGGGTCCCACTCAATTCACTGAAAGGCACTCCTGCATCTGAATTTTCTAAAATGGCATATTTTATCCCTCAAAATGTGTCATTTCCCTTAAAAAGATTAAAAATAACCATCCTTTCTCTTTATAAAGCGCTTTAAGTACAGAATGCAAGGATAAAAATCTAAAACTTGCAACCGAAAACTCATTACAACTGTCTTGTTAAAAAGTTACTAAACTCAATTTAATAACTTATATCTCAACTACATTTAAAAAAAACCTAACTGAGGAATATCCCTCGATTCTCTCTGAAGCAGCGGTAGTAACTTAGAACCACTATTCATGTTCGCCTCTATTAGCAGCCTCACTTTTGTTTATTTTCAGTTAAGAGCTCTTATTCTCCCCTCCCCTTTGTTGTCATGGGTCAAATGCAGTTTTCTTCCAAGTCTTCCTTGTAGATTTCCACCCAACCTGAAGTTCACCAAAATCAAGGGCTGATGTAATTCTGTAGCCCCCAAGTCACTTCAGAAAGGAAAGGGGAGGGGGTGTCACAGAAGAAACCCTACGAAAGTCCCGTGTGCCAGGATTAGAAGTGTGTGCCTTAGTCCTCACGGGAAGAGCCTCCCGGTGCCTCAAAACCCGCGTTAAAAAGTTAAGCCCTACCAAGTCTTTCTGCTCGCACCTCTGCCTCCAACTTCTCGAAACCGCATGGTCTCCGCAGGTTAGGGGTGATCTGGCACCCAGGCAAAAGCCCCTGCCCAGCCCCCTGGGGACGCCGAAGCCGGGAAAGTGGGAAATACTCCCCGGGAATCCCCGAACCCCCGGCCCCTCACGACGGCCCGATGGGGAACCCATCGGCAGCCCATTGATTCTCCTCGAGCCCTCTCCAGGCCAGCGCGGCGCGGGGCAGGGGTCCCCAGATGCCCGCAGCCCCCCATCCCTGAGGGGGGAAGCCCGGGGTGGAGGGAACTCCCCGCCACCGCGGAGGCGGCAACACCCGCCGCGGCCAGGCGCGGGGTCCGCGGAGGGTGGGGACACCGCGCGCCCTAACGCCCCTCCGCACGCGCGCCCGGCCGGCCGGGCCGGAGGAGCTCCGCTCGCGGCCGGTGGGCCCGCGGGCGTCCGCGATTCGCCCGCCCTACTCGCGCCCGGCGCGCACTCCGAGGCGGTCGGGGGCGGGGGAGGGCGGCGGGGCCTCCTCCGGCGCGGGAGGGAGGAAGAGGGGAGGGAGGAAAATGGCGCGGAGCGCCCGGGCCTGAACCGCGGCCGGCCCCGTGGGGGGCCCAGGAAGGCGCGGGGAGCCCGGGGCTGGCTCGGGCCGGACCCCGGCCCGCGCCGTGACCCCGACCGCGCGGCGAGCCGAGGAAGCCAGCGCCAAGCTCACCTTGGGCTTTTCGTCGGCCATGGCGAGCGCCGGAGTCTCCTCAGCTGCCGCTTCACAAAAGAGGTACCAGGTCCGCACCGAACGAGCACACAAGCAGCACCAGGAGCGGCAGAAGAAGGAGGCGGCAGCGGTGGAGGAGGGAGAGGGCGCGCGCACGTCGTGCGCTCCCTCCCCCCACCCTGCGTGCGCGAGCACGAGTCGCCGGGGCTTCCCATTGGTTGCCGCCTCGCGGGAGCGCGCAACGCTTACATAACCACCCCCACCCCCCGCCTCGCACCGCCCTGGCCTGGGCCCGGCGCCCGCCAGGCCGGCGGGAAGAGGCGCGGACACGCGCACCCGGCCCGCCGCGGGGGCGCGCCTGGCTCTGGGCGGGGCTGTATTGTCCTCCTTCTGTGGTGGAGCTTAATCAAAATGGCTTCCAGCTGGTCCTCGGTGGGGACGAGGAGGCTTGAGGCCTAGACGTGAGACTCAGGCCGGGGAAGGCAGACTGAGTAGAGGAGGAAGGGGGAGCCTAAGTAAAAGCCCCAGCAGGAGGATCTGGGAAAAAACCATCTTGTTTGGTGACCCAAATGCAGCTTTCCACACGGTTGGAGGTACATCACACTCACTCAGCCTCTCATCTTTTGAATTTTAAAGCTTCAGCTTCAACCCGCTTCCCACCGGGCTCTTGCTTCAGTGCGGTGCCTCCTTGCTTCTTGCTGGTAAACCCGTACTTTGCTAGCTGAGGAGAAATTTTCATCCTACAAACTCCTTACTCATGGCCTGGCTCCCAACCTCCAAGAGGAAACAGGATCTGTAAGAGTGAACCACTCAATATCCAGCTTCCAAACCAATCGGTCAGGGTAAAAAATAGAAGTAGGTCCCTCCTGTCTTAGGAACAATCCTGACTTCAATGCAGTGGATTCCTCCCGCTACTCTCGGTAGGTTTTATTATTTCCTTCGTCCTATGCTTTCTTCCACTCCTCCCTTAGCATAGAAAAAGACTCTTGATTCTGTTTCCTTCTTCTATCTAACTCCATTCTTGGCCAAACATCTTGAAAAACTGTCCATGCCAGCTGCCTCCACTCCCTCACCTCCCACTCACTCCTCAATCCACGCAATCTGGTGCTGTCCCTGGAGCTCCGCTAAAACTGCTCTCTGCAAGGTCACCACAGGCTTCTGTGCTGAATCCAGTGCGCCTCCCCGTTCCTCACTCCTCTGAACTCCCGCCCTGTGACTTGGGGCTGTTGACTCGGGCCGGTCCTTGATCCCTTTGCAATTCTTTTCCTCCTCAGCCCTTCCCTTAAATGTTCCTTGCATTCTGTTTTAGATCCTTTTCTCTTATCATTCTGTTCCCTCTCCTGGGATGATTTCACCCACCTTCTATTACCACCTATTAGCTAATGATTCTCAAATATGTATTTCTAAACTAGAGCTTGCTCTGATCTTCCAACCCATAAATCCAACTGACCTGTGAACATCTCCACCCGGATGTCCCAGAGGCACCACAAACTCAGCAAATTTCAACTAAAATTCCTCACTTCACCTTCCGGGAACTGCCCTTCTCCTTTGAGTTCTTGGTTCACTGAGTGGCACACCATGACAACTATTTCTCCTCCAAGCCGGAGAGCTAGGGGGCGTCCTTGACTTCCTGCTCTTTTTCACCCTCGCCGGTCCCCAAGCAAAGGATCTTTGAGTCTAGTCTATTCCACCTTCTAAATACCTACCAAATCTAGCTACTTCTCTTCAGCCTCTGTCTGGTCTCTGGGCTAGTCTCATTTGCTGGGCTTCCAGCTGATCCTTCATGGGGAAAAGGAGGCTTAAGGCGCTAGGTGTAAGACAGGCCAAGGAAGGCAGATTGATCAGGGCAGGCAGGTGAATGAAGCCTGAATTCAAGTCGGCTTACCCCAAGGCTACTGCAATAGCCTCCTGTTTTGTTATTATTTTTGTAAGGTATGTCCCTCTTGTGCCTATATATTTGAGTGGATCAGAATCATCTGGGGTACCATTTTTTGTTTGTTTTTGTTTGTTTTGTTTTGTTTTAAGCAAGCTCTACTCCCAACATGGGGCTTGAACTCACCTCCCTGAGATCAAGAGGTGCATGCTCTACCACCTGAGGCAGATGGGTGCCCCTAGGGTACCAGTTTAAATGCATATTCTTAGAAAAATAAAATAAATGCATATTCTTGGGCAATGTGGCTCTGGAATCCCCCATTTTTAACAAGCTTGCCTGGTGATTCTTGCACACACTGGTCTGAGAACCACAAACCATTCTTTTTTTTTTTTTTTTAAGAATTTTTATTTATTTGACAGAGAGAGAGAGCACAAGCAGAGGAGTGGCAGGTAGAGGGAGAGGGAGAAGCAGGCTCCCCGATGAGCAAGGAGCCAGATGCAGGGCTCGATCCCAGGGTCCTGGGATCATGACCTGAGCCGAAGGCAGACACTTAACTGACTGAGCCACCCAGGCGCCCCACAAACCATTCTAAAGTAAAAACAAGGGCGCCTGGATGGCTCAGTTGGTTAAGCGACTGCCTTCGGCTCAGGTCATGATCCTGGAGTCCCAGGATGGAGTCCCGCATCCGGCTCCCTGCTCAGCAGGGAGTCAGCTTCTCCCTCTGACCATCCCCCCTCTCATGCTCTCTCTCATTCTCTCTCTCAAATAAATAAAATATTTTTTTATTTTAAATTATTTATTTTTTTAAAGATTTTTATTTATTTATTTGACAGAGAGAGACACAACGAGATAGGGAACACAAGCAGGGGCAGTGGGAGAGGGAGAAGCAGGCCTCCCTTGGAGCAAGGAGCCCGATGCGGGGCTTGATCCCAGGACCCTGGGATCATGACCTGAGCAGAAGGCAAACGCTTAACGACTAAGCCACCCGGGCAGCCCAATAAATAAAACTTTAAAACAAAATAATAATAATAATAATAATAAAGTGAAAACAAGTTTTTGCCACTCCTTGGTTCAGTGGCAATCCTCTGCCTTGAAGGGTAAAGTCCAAAATTCTTATAAGACCTACAGAGCCCATTGAGAGCTAATCCAGGCTAACCATTCTAGCTCTTTCTCATCATTTCCTCCTGGAAATGTCTGCTTCGGTCATATTTAATTACTTGGGGTTCCTGAATGTGCCAGCTCTCTATCAACTCTAAGCTTTTGTCCATTGTAGGTACTCAAAGATTCACTGAATGAATAAATAAATTGAAGCTATCCCTATGTGTAAGGTCATATGCTAGGCACTGGGCAAAGTCCCTGACTCAAATAACTTATAATCAGGCTGGGGGTGGGTTGGAAATACACAAGAAGTGAAAGGGGAAGAGAACCAACTGCCCTGCGTCAGGCACTGAGTGGGGCATTACTAATATTAGCTCATTTTCTCCTTACACAAACCCTTCCAAGTAGGTGTAGTATTTATTTGCTACTGAGGGTCAAAGGAGTTAAGTAACTTGCCCAAAATCACACAGCTGGCAAGTAGTGTTGATTGAGCTTCTACTGTATGCCAGGGAATGAACAAGCTGGGTGCTATGCCAGGTACTATAGAGAAAGAGAGATGCTATCCTTGCTCTCCTGAACCTAGGTCTTCTTTTGCCATCACGTACCTTCCCAGCCTGATAAGACTGGAGAACCATCAAAAAGGAATATGTCATGTTAAACTTACCCTTATTAATATATGAGGGCCTCCAATAATCAAATGGTTGTTTAGTCATTAGCTTTTGGGCGACAGGTGTGTCTTACAATATCCTTCCTCTCCAAAGTTATGCTAAATTACAAAATCACCTTCAGGCAAAGGAGGAGCTCCTATAAAAAGTAGTTAAGCATATTCAAATGTGTGAGCATATATATTCCAATGGCAGGGGTGCCTGGGTGGCTCAGCTGGTTAAGCGTCTGCTTTCAGCTCAGGTCATAATCCCAGGGTCCTGGGATTGAGCCCTGCATCAGGATCCTCGCACAGCGGGGAGTCTGCTTCTCCCTCTCCTGCTCCCCCTGCTTGTGCGCTCTCTTTCTCTCTCTCTCTCCCTCCCTCTCAAATAAATAAATAAAATCTTTAAAAAAAAAAGAAAAAATATTTTCCAATGGCAGACCAGAATTCTGTGAGTTGAACCTAGGGAATCTACTAAAGTTGTATACTGAGAGTCTCTTTCCAATTTCCAAGGGGGAAAAATGTGAAAAGATAGAAATTTCCCAACATAAAATTTCTCCCTTCATCATTTTTATAGGGGTGGGAAGGGGGTGGCTGTGCACTGGAAGAGGGTGCTTTAGAATAAGAAAGTAGAGGGGCGCCTGGGTGGCTCAGATGGTTAAGCGTCTGCCTTCAGCTCAGGGCATGATCTCAGGGTCCTGGATCGAGCCCCTTATCAGGCTCCTGGCTCGGAGAGGAGTTTGCTTCTCCCTCCCCCTCTGCCTCTCTCCCCTGCTCATATTCCCTCTCTCTCTCTATCTCTCTCTCTGTCACATGAATAAAAAAAAAAATTAAAAAAAATAATAAGAAAGTAGAAGGGGTAGCAAATACAGAAAAGAACAATGGCAGATGTTCATCGAGTGATTATTATCTGGGGATTCTATGCTAAGCCCTTGATCCTCACAAAACCTCTATTATTGTCCCCATTTTACAGATGAAGAAAATGAGACAGAATGGTTGGGCAACTTGGTCACCCAGCTTGAAGTAGCAGAGACAGAATCCTATGCAGTTCAGGCTTTCCAACTCAGAGCCCAGCGCTTAGTTACTGTAGGACTGCATATAGATCCATATGGAAGGAAGAGAAAAAACAGGCAGAAAAAAATCCTAGAATAGTGCCAGGAGCACCAGTTAAGTTGTTTTGACTTAAATTTTTGTTTGGTTGTCTCTCAGCAGAATGAAAGTTCCATGAAAGCAGAGACCTGTCTGTCTCCTTTGCAGTTTTATCCCTAACACCTTGCATAGTTCCTGGGTGCTGAAGGATGAGAGAAGTGGTAAGTGAGGAGGGAGCTGTGTGGTGAGTAGGAACTTGGGCAAGAAAGGTCTCATTCCTCTGGAAATCTAATTAAATATCAATAATTGGCATAAGAAGGTAAGTAAGGGTAGGGTGAACCTGCCAGAAGGTACTCCTCAGGGCCAGCTGCCAAAGAAAAAACAATATTCCTACAAGTAGTAGGAAAACAAGAATCACAGAGTCTTGTTTAGAGCTTTAAGTCTTTGCCAAAAACCCCAAGAAACACATAACTGAATTTATAACACAGACAACTAAAGCGTGTAGTTTATAACATCAAATTTCCTTCACATTCTTTTTAATTTTTTAATTTTTTAATTTTATTTTTTTAAAGATTTTATTTATTTATTTGAGAGAGAGAGAATGAGAGAGAGAACATGAGAGGGAGGAGGGGCAGAGGGAGAAGCAGACTCCCCGCTGAGCAGGGAGCCCGATGCGGGACTCGATCCAGGGACTCCAGGATCATGACCTGAGCCGAAGGCAGTCGCTCAACCAACTGAGCCACCCAGGCGCCCCTTCCTTCACATTCTAACAAAGGTTAGTTGAGTACTTGAGCTATCTCTGTGAACACTGTAAGAACACTGAATACTGAATGCCTAAATACTGCAGGAAATCTGGAGGATTTCTGGAATGGTGATATAGAAAACTTCCAGCTTTCTATCTTTGCGTCATGGCAAAGATAGGACTCGAGAAAAGTGCCAACAGTCAAAGCCAAGAGGCTGCTATATTACACTTTAAATGTGTCAGCTGGGGTATAACTATAGGGAAATATTGTCCCAAATCACAATACCATACATCACTGTCTAGTAATATATATACTGCACACACATAACTTAGAGGATGGCCCTGTAAGGGCCTTTTTGAGGGTGGGTATCATTGCTATTCACCTTTGTAGTCTCTGCAAGTAACAAAGTCCTGAGACCCAGTGATCAATAAATATTTACTGACATAGCAGGGTACCTGGGTGGCTCAGTCGGTTAAGCGTCTGCCTTCGGCTCAGGTCATGATCCCAGGGTCCTGGGATCGAGTCCCGCATCGGGCTCCCTGCTCTGTGGGAAGCCTGCTTCTCCCTCTCCCACTCCCCGTGCGTGTGTTCCCTCTCTCACTGTGTCTCTCTCTGTCAAATAAATAAATAAAATCTTAAAAAAGAAATTTACTGACATAGCAATAGTAACATAGTTCTCGTCATGAGAATACCAAAAATGCCTACAGTGGGTTTCCTGAATGCAGCTTCTACACTGGAATGACAATTTCTTCTAATCCCATTAACGCTCCAGTCCTACTTCTCTGTCCATTACTGGACTCAAGCAGGGCCCATTGATGTGAGGCTGTTTGTCTCATAAAATGAACAGATATTGAGCAAATCTCATATTTCACAGTTGTGCCAAATATAGATAATATCTACACACTTCAAGCTCCTGTTAGTGAGTGATTACTCTCACCCTGAGCTGGAGAACAGAACTGGGAGAATGGTTCTCAAAAGGTGGTCCCCTGGGCAACCACGTCACCTATACTTGTGAATCTGGTAGAAGTGCAAATACCTGGGCACCACCCTAGACCCACTGAATAAGAAACTCTGGTGATAGAGTCCATGAGTCAGTGGTTTAACAAGCACTCTAGATAATTCTGAAGCTCACTGAAATTTGAGAGCCACAGGGCTAGAACAGCTTTTACTCCTCCAATAGAGAATTTGTCACATTTATAATTTTATTTCTCAACTTGAAGTCTTACAAGGGGCTATAGAGCAAGTTTTCACAGATAAGGCCTTATTTGTGTATGTGCACATATGTATGTATCAATATATGTGTATATGTATGTGTTTAAAACATTTATCAGGAAATTATTTTTATTTTTTATTTTATTTATTTTTTTAAAAAGATTTTTTGTTTATTTGACAGAGAGAGAGAGAGTAAGCACACAAGCAAGGGGAGCAGCAGAGGGAAAGAGAGAAGCAGGCTCTCCACTGAGCAGGGAGCCCGACGCGGGGCTCGATCCCAGGACGCTGGGATCATGACCTGAGCAGAAGGCAGACGCTTAACCGACTGAGCCACCCAGGCGCCCCTTTATTTATTTTTTTTAAGATTTTTTATTTATTTATTTGACAGAGAGAGACAGTGAGAGAGGGAACACAAGCAGGGGAAGTGGGAGAGGGAGAAGCAAGCCTCCTGCTGAGCAGGGAGCCCCCTGCGGGGCTAGATGCAGGGCTGGATGCGGGGCTGGATGCGGGGCTGGATGCAGGGCTCCATGAGGGGCTCAATGAGGGGCCTGATCCCAGGACCCTGGGATCATGACCTGAGCCGAAGGCAGACACTTAATGATTGAGCCACTCAGGCACCCCAACTTTTGAATTTAAAATTATCTGGTAAACATGCTAAAAGATGACTTTTTCTTCTTTCTAAAGTTTTTATTTTAATTCCAGTTAGTGTTATATTAGTTTCATGTGTGCTATATAGTAATTCAAAAGTTCCATATAGGGCACCTGGGTGGCTCAGTCGTTAAGTGTCTGCCTTAGGCTCAGGTCATGATCCCAGGGTCCTGAGATGGAGTTCCACATCAGGCTCCCTGCTCAGCGGGAAGCCTGCCTCTCCCTCTCCCACTCCCCCTGGTTGTGTTCCTGTTCTTGCTCTCTCTCTTTCTGTCAAATAAATAAATAAATAAAATCTTTTAAAAAAAGTTCCATATAAAAGATGACTTTTTTTGATGATAAGGTAATAATACTCCTGCTAGTCTTTTTTTTTTTTTTTAAGATTTTATTTATTTATTTGACAGAGAGAGACACAGCGAGAGAGGGAACACAAGCAGGGGGAGTGGGAGAGGGAGAAGCAGACTCTCCACGGAGCAGGGAGCCCTATGCAGGGCTCGATCCCAGGACCCTGAGATTATGACCTGAGCCGAAGGCAGACGCTTAACGACAGTCACCCAGGTGCCCCTCTTTTTTTTTTTTTTAAGATTCTGTTTTTAAGTAATCTCTACAACCAAAGTGGGGCTCAGACTCAAGATCCTGAGACCAAGAGTCACATGCTCTATCAACTTAGCCAGCCAGGCACCCTTCTCTGCTAGTCTTTTTTTCTACATAAATACTGATAGATACCTTTTATTTTTACAAAATTTTACTTTTATCTTCATAAAATTTTGGTACAGTTACCTTTTAATGATTGCATAAGGCTTTTCTGTGAGACATTTAGATTATTTCCTTTTTATTTTTGTCGTTATTCAAAATGTCCTTGATTATTTCCTGGAAGTCCAATCATAGGGACAGAGGCACCTGGGTGGCTCAGTCGTTAAGTGTCTGCCTTCGGTTCAGGTCAAGATCCCAGGGTCCTAGGATCGAGCCCCGCAGCGGGCTCCCTGCTCGGCGGGAAGCCTGCTTCTCCCTCTCCCACTCCCCCTGCTTGTGTTCCCTCTCTCGCTCTCTCTCTCTGTCAAATAAGTAAATAAAATTTAAAAAATAAAAAAGTATAACCCTTTCCATTAAAAAAAACCCAATTATGGGGACAAAAAAGGTGAACATTTTAAAACATCTTGAGAGACTTTTCCATGTTCTTCATAGTTCTTCGAAATAGCCGGGCAATTTCATTGCTGTTATACTTACTTAGTTGTTCCTCTGTTCCTCTAAGGTTGAACATTGATACCAGCAATTCTTAACAGAGGTGATTTTGTCCCCTACAGAACACTGGGAATATTTAGAGACATTTTCAGTTGTTACAATTGTTGAGGGGTATTATTGGCATCTAGTGGGTAGAAGCCAGGGATTCTGCTAAACATCCTGCAACGTACAGGACAGCTCTCACAACATAGAATTTTCTGGTCCAAAATGTCAGTAGTGTGGAGACTGATAAATTTTTATTGTTGTGTTATATATAGCACATACCAAAATATACCGTTTTTGTTTTGAAGTTATCTGAAATAAATTTTCTTTTTTTTTTAAGATTTTAGTAAATTTATTTATTTGAGAGAGGGCAGAGTGAGAGTGAGAGCACAAGCAGGGGGAGTTGCAGAAGCAGATTCCCTGCTGAGCAGGGAGTGGGGCTGGATCCCAGGACTCTGGGATCATGACCTGAGCCAAGGCAGACACTTAAATGACTGAGCCACTCAGGCGCCCCTGAAATAAATTTTCAAGAGAGGACTTACAGGGTCAAAGTACATAAATATTTGTATGCTTCTCTCAATCTCTCTCTCTCTCTTTTTTTTTTAGGGAGAAAGAGTGTGTGCTCAAGTGGGGGGAAGGGCAGAGGGAGAATGTTAAGCAGGCTCCATGCTCCAGGAGATCATGACCTGAGCTGAAATCAAGAGCTGGGCGCTCAACCAACTGAGCCACCCAGGCACCCCTCTATGTTTCTTGGTAATAGATTTCTTTCTTTTTTTTTTCTTCAAGATTCTATTTATTTATTTAACAGAGAGAGAGAGTACAAGTAGGCAGAGTGGCAGGGAGAGGGAGAAGCAGGCGCCTGCTGAGCAGAGAGCCCGACGTGGGGCTCAATTCCAGGACACTGGGATCATGACCTGAGCCACCCAGGCGCCCCTCTTGATTATAGATTTCTACCTTGTTTCCAAAATAGTTATGTTGCTTGATATATGTATTTATTTCTCTGCAGGCTAGGGAGATTTGATTTTACTAGGATGCATTAAATGCATCCACTTAGCACTTTATCTAGGCCACATCTAGAGATGTGCTAGAGCACAATTCTTCTGGCTTGATCTGAGAATGATTCTTAGTTTGACTTTGGAGTGACTGAAAGTGATTTCTGGTTTGACTTTTGGGCAATAATTATGTTTTGTTTTAGGAGATTTTTGATTCCAGAAGTATTTTATTCTGTCTTCCTTAGGTTCTGATATACCTCAGGTTGAAATTTCTCTTGCGTAATTGAAGACTCTTCAGTATAGATACAGGAATTCAGGAGTTAAACCAACCAATATAAGGAGAGGAGGAGCCTATGGAGGAAAAAGAAGACAAAAAGATTTGTATACTGATTATTTGTTTTTCCAAAAGTATTCATTTATAATTATATGTAAGAAAAAGAGGATTTATAAACTATGTAATTGAAACCTCATTCTTGGAAGTATATCAAGAGGGACTAGAAGGAAGAAAAAGGTCCATAGATAGAATAATAATAACTCTATTAGCTTTAGTTTTCTTTTAAAAAAAAGTAAACGTATTCGAACAATTATGTAAAGTTGCTGGTGTGTAGTGCTCTTAGACCAAAATATGTTTCTTTTTTTTTTAAGATTTTATTTATTCATTTGAGAGAGAGAGAGAGAGAGAGAGAGCACTCAAGAGCGGGGGGGAGGGGCAGAGGGAGAGAGAGAGAAGCAGACTCCCCACCTAGCAGGGAGCCTGACATGGGGCTGGATCCCAGGACCCTGAGATCATGATCTGAACTGAAAGCAGACGCCCAACTAACTGAGCCACCAAGGCGCCCCCAAAATATGTTTCTAATACTTTTTCCTAGTATTCCCAGAATACTTATTCCCAGACCTAGTATTACCTAGTCCTAGGTCAGACAATTTCAATGCTTCTTCAAATGAGGGTCTTTTTTTTTTTTATCTTTAAGTAATCACTACACCCAACATGGGGCTTGAACTCACAACCCCAAGATCAAGAGCCACATGTTCTACTGACTGAGCCAGCCAGACGCCCTTCAAATGAGTTTTAAAATATCAAGAAACTGGGGCACCTGGGTGGCTCAGTCGTTAAGCGTCTGCCTTCGGCTCAGGTCATGATCCCAGGGTTCTGGGATGGAGCCCCGCAGCGGGCTCCCTGCTCGGTGGGAAGCCTGCTTCTCCCTCTCCCACTCCCCCTGCTTGTGTTACCTCTCTCGCTGTGTCTCTGTCAAATAAATAAATAAAATCTTAAAAAAAAAAAGTATGTTCTTTTATTTATTTATTTTTTTTAAAGATTTTATTTGACAGAGAGAGACAGCGAGAGAGGAAACACAAGCAGGGGGAGTGGGAGAGGGAGAAGCAGGCTTCCCGCGGAGCAGGGAGCCCGACGCGGGGCTCCATCCCAGGACCCTGGGATCATGACCTGAGCCGAAGGCAGACGCTTAACGACTGAGCCACCCAGGTGCCCCAGAAGTATGTTCTTTTAAAAAAAAAAAAAATATCAAGAAACTGTAGTACTAAAATTTTCCAAGGTCTTTTGTCATTCAAATAGTTTTTTTCTCAGGTCTCCCTTTGAGAAAGGTGGTTTTTCTTTTTGGTCTTTCATCCTGTTTTAAGATTTTATTTATTTATTTGAGACAGAGAGAGACAGAGAGAGAGAGCATGAGCAGTGCAGGGGAAGGATAGAGGAAGAGGGACAAGCAGACTCCCAACTGAGCAGGGAGCCTGACTTGGGGCTCGATCTCAGGACCCTGGGATCATGACCCAAGCCGAAGGCAGACACTTAACCGACTGAGCCACCCAGGTGCCCCTTTATTATTATTATTATTATTATTTTTGAAGATTTTATTTATTTATTTATTAGAAAGCGAGCGAGAGAGAAACAGCATGAGAGGGGAGAGGGTCAGAGGGAGAAGCAGGCTCTCCGCTGAGCCGGGAGCCCGATGCGGGGCTCGATCCCAGGACTCCGGGATCATGACCTGAGCCAAAGACAGTCGCTTAACCAACTGAGCCACCCAGGCGCCCCCCTTTATTATTATTTTTAATTAATTTTATTTTTTGAGAGTGAGAGAGTGGCTGGGGGGAGACAGAGGGAGAGGGAGAGAATCTTTTTTTTAATTTTTTTATTGTTATGTTAATCCCCATACATTACATCATTAGTTTTAGATACAGTGTTCCATGATTCATTGTTTGTGCATAACACCCAGTGCTCCATGCAGAACGTGCCCTCTTTAATACCCATCACCAGGCTAACCCATCCTCCCACCCCCCTCCCCTCTAGAACCCTCAGTTTGTTTTTCAGAGTCCATCATCTCTCATGGTTTGTGAGGGAGAGAATCTTAAGCAGGCTCCATGCTAAGTGCAGAGCCCCACTTGGGGCTTGATCTCAAGACCCAGATCATGACCTGAGCCAAAATCAAGAGTCGGGCGCTTAACCCACTGCCACCCAGGCACCCCAAGATTTTATTTATTTATTTATTTATTTATTTATTTAAAGATTTTTTATTTATTTGAGAGAGAGAATGAGATAGAGAGAGAGAGCATGCGAGGGGGGAGGGTCAGAGGGAGAAGCAGACTCCCCGCTGAGCAGGGAGCCCGATGTGGAACTCGATCCCAGGTCTCCAGGATCATGACCTGAGCCGAAGGCAGTCGCCTAACCAACTGAGCCACCCAGGCGCCCCCAAAGATTTTATTTTTAAGTAATCTCTATACCCAATGTGATCAAGAGTCACATGCTCAAGAAAAAAAAAAAAAAGGGTTGCATGCTTTACTGACTGAGCCAGCCAGTCACCCCCTGAATGTTCATTTTACTTTCAGAAAATATTAGGCTTCTTTTTACTCCCTGGAAAATGGACATGAATGCTTTCCTCATACTTCATAGCCACACCACTGGTATTAGAAATGCTCAGATCAGTGAAACTGTGAAACATTTGGAAAATGCATTAAGACGTAGATGGGGGCGCCTGGGTGGCTCAGTTGGTTGGGCGACTGCCTTCGGCTCAGGTCATGATCCTGGAGTCCCTGGATCGAGTCCCGCATCGGGCTCCCTGCTCAGCGGGGAGTCTGCTTCTCCCTCTGACCCTCCCCCCTCTCATGTACTCGCTCTCTCTCATTCTCTCTCTCTCAAATAAATAAATAAAATCTTTAAAAAAAAAAAAAAGACGTAGATGGTAGAACAGTGTGGAATTTTGTGCAAAACTGCATTAAAGTTCATCCTATGGATGGCTGTCTTCAGAGACAAAGATTTGGATGAAATTGTGATAGCCACAAGAATTTTTCTTCCTTTGCTTAACAATCTGTACCTCAAAAGAATGAACTATTGGGGTGACAGGATTTTCCTAACCACTCCAAGTCATCTTTTTCTAGCAATTCAAACAGGCCATTCAGAAGAACCTCAGGGAAGAGGGAGTTTTGAAATTATGTCTTGTTTTCAGATCAAATTTCTTTTCTTTTTTTTTTTAAGATTTTATTTATTTATTTGAGAGAGAGAGAATGAGAGAGAACATATGAGAGGGGGGAGGGTCAGAGGGAGAAGCAGACTCCCCGCCAAGCAGGGAGCCCGATGTGGGACTCGATGTGGGACTCGATCCAGGGACTCCAGGATCATGACCTGAGCCGAAGGCAGTCGCTCAACCAACTGAGCCACCCAGGTGCCCTCAAATTTCTTTTCTAAATGAAAGCAGCTGCTACACTTTCAGGCAGTATTTCCTAAGACTTATCTTTAAATTTTGAATTATCTTCAATTCGTTCGAGAAGTTGCTTATTTGTTAATTTAGAAACAGTCCTCTATTTTCTTCCCTGTATGCGTATGTATTTGCAAATATGGCATTTACAAAATAAATTACTCCTTTAAGTTATTGGAACACTTCTCAGTTTTCCATAACAAGGTCTGGGATTCCCTGATTTAAGTCCCCTTTTCTGCTTTGCTTTGGTGAGATAACAAACTAGTATTTGTATTTAATTAAGCAAGCCCAGCTGTCTCGATTTCACAGTTGTTTCAGCCGCTTTAATTTTGTCTGCGTGCCTTTTGAGCGTTTTGGGGTGGGAGGGGCGGCGACCGACGGGGCTTGGGCAAAGCCTGGATACCGCTCAGAGAAGCAGCTGCGACGACGTTAACTTGCAGACCACACAGGAGCGAGAACGGCCAGAGTCCGGAGACACCACGAGCTCGCTCACCCCGGGGCCAGACCCTGCACTCGCCTCGGAGCAGCCGCCCCATCTCGCGCACGCGCAACCGCACCGCCGCGGCTCCCGCCGTCTCCGGGGGCCTTTTCCCTGGCCGGCGCGGAGCTGTCCGCGGCGGCGCCTGACCCGGTTGAAGGGTTATTGTGAGGACAGGCTGCCCTGGCTCTGTTTTCCCTGTCGTGTTGTCGCCGGCCAGGAAGGAGGGACATGATAGAGTGTCGCAGAGGGAGGATCGTGGCCGAGAGCAGAGGCCCCTGTAGCGATGGGCGTTTGGGCCTGCAGGCAGTGCAGGAGGCGCTCCGAAGAGGGTCTTCTCTGGCAGCCGGCTGTGAGCGGGAGGCCTGAGCCCGGAGCCTTGGCGGCCGTGCAAGTTCCAGGGGACTGAGGCGAGGCGGTATGGAGGAGCTCGACGGCGAGCCGACCGTCACTGTAAGGGCACCCGCAACAGTCTTGCCTTCGCGGTCCGATGATTGTGTCTGCGTAGTCACTGTAGGCTTGTCTACCTCCCGCGAGGCTCCTGGCTCCCTCCCCAGCTCAGTTGCCACGGTTCGGAGGTCCCATTAGCTAGGTGCCCGTGTTTGGGTCGCAGTAGTGGTCGCTAGGTTTCTACTCTTTTTTGTATATTCAGAAATGCCTGGCTCGGAGGCCTCCCTCCTCACTCCATCCCTCACCCTCTCTTGTCTTCCCGACTTTCCCATCCCACTTCCCTCGCTTTTCCTGTTGGACTAGTGCTCTAGTGAGCGGGCTCCGACCAAGCAGAGGTCGAAGGAGCTTTTGTCTTCCGCAGATCTAAGCTTCATATCGCAACACCGTGAGCTTGGGTTCTGCTGCTTGTGCCGTGCTGGCCCAAGATTTACTAAAAGTATTCTCGGAGACTTCTTGTTCTTATTGCTCTGTTTGCTTTCAGTTCTGTCTGGACTTTCAAGAGAGTGTCAAATGTGAATGATCTATAATGTTCGTAAAGAGATTCGTGGCTTTTAGATACGAGATACCTACCGATCCTCCTACCTGGAAAACTCTTTTTCTCTCCGGTTTATCTCCTCATTTTTCAAATGCAAGAACCACACCCTCTTTCTCAGGAAAGCTTTCCCTTACCTCCCTGACTAGGGCAAATATTTCTGTCCATTATTGGCTTGTTCTGCACCTCCCAGCTCTTAGTAAGTTGTAAGCTTCACTAAACTGCAGGTTGCCTGATCGTATATTTATTGCTTTTGAGAAAGTTGAGATGCCTGCAGTTTTCAGCTAAATCCATCAGATGGAAAAGCAGTGTTTGACAAAAGCAGAGATTAAAGATGAGGGTCATTTCAAAGCCAACTGGACAAAATGAGACATGAGATCGTAAATAGCAGTTAATGTGGGTTGTTACTCTATAAAACTTACTACTGTAGAGTGTTAATTTTTTAAGACCTGTATGAATTACTTTAAATATTATGTATCAAGGACTGTGTCAGTGTCAGTGAGAAGAAAAATTAGAATATCAGAATCACTGGAACTTTTTCAAACTACACATCATCTTGCCTTTCCCTCCTTCATTTATGTCAGAATCTTTCGATGGGGGCATCTTTCCAGTAACCTGCACAACCCTGGGGAGTCACTACTTTGATATTGAGCCATAAAATCTTTAAAAAAAAATTAAAAAATAATATTTTTTGAAGAACAAAAGTTTAATTTTGATGAAGTCCCAATTTATAAATTGTTCTGTAGTTTGTGCTTTTTGTGTCCTATCTTTGCTTACATTAAGATCAAAAAGATTTTCTACTATGCTTTTCAAATTTTACAGCTTTTTCTCTACATTTGTGTCTAAGTTTTATATTGTCTATGGTGTGAGGTTTATTTTTTGCTTATGGATACCCATTTGCTTCAGTACCACTGTGTATAACACTTCCCTCTTGCGTGGCCTATTCATCCATTAAGAGTCTGCTAAAACATCCTCTTTTGTGTTTATCTCTGCCTTAGCATTTCTCCACTTTTTTTTTTTTTTTTAAAGATTTTATTTATTTATTTGACAGACAGAGATAAGGAGAGCAGGAACACAAGCAGGGGGAGTGGGAGAGGGAGAAGCAGGCCTCCCACCGAGCAGGGAGCCCAATGCGGGGCTCGATCCCAGGACCCTGGGATCGTGACCTGAGCCGAAGGCAGATGCCCAATGACTGAGCCACCCAGGCACCCCTCCACTTTTCTTACTGCCTTTTTTTTATTGGACTTCCTCAGTAGACTGCTAGCTTTTGGAGGGCAGAAACTGTATCATACATTGTTGTATTTCTAGAGCACAGTACAGAAAAAGGCTTACTAGACATTGCTTAGTAGTTAAATGACTGCATTAGCCCTTCCTAAGAACTGACTGCACTTGTCTTGAGACCAGATTACTTCCAGCCAAATTTATTCTCTGCCAAAAATATTTATGGAGTGCCAACTTTGTGCCAGGGTCTCTTCTAGGCAGTGAATGAGAATCCCGGAATCCCCTGCCCTTGTGAGCTTTTATCTATTTACAGGGCAAGGTAATAACCATGTAGGACAGTCATTTCAGGCACTGAGAAATGCTGTTGCAGTCATATGAGAGTTGGTGGCTTGGGTTAGACTGGTAGACATGTAAGTGGTTGGATTCAGGCTTATTTAAGAGTAGAACAGGATTTACTGATTGGACAAAGGTGGTAAGGGAAAGAGAAGAATCAAAAGATTACTCCTAACAGTTGGGGAAGGCTTTATCCCAGTGGGGGAATGGAATGAGACTTGGAGATGAGCATCAAGAGTCCTTTTTTGGTTCTGATGTTATGGATATAGCTCTAGAGGTTAGGTAACCTATAAAGGTGTGGATTAGGTAGTTGGATATATGAGGCTGAGACTCAAAGGGGTTGATCTGAGTTGGAGAGAAAAATTGAGAGTCCTCATCAGAGATGGGACAGAAGCCATGGTATTGGAGGGCTCCTTTTAGTAAGTAACAGTTCATTTTATTTTTTATTTATTTATTTATTTTAAGATTTTATTTATTTGACAGAGAGACACAGCGAGAAAGGGAACACAAGCAGGGGGAGTGGGAGAGGGAGAAGCAGGCTTCCCACCAAGCAGGGAGCCCGATGCGGGGCTCCATCCCAGGACCCTGGGATCATGACCTGAGCCGAAGGCAGACGCTTAACGACTGAGCCACCCAGTGCCCCAACAGTTCATTTTTTTTAAAGATATATTTATTTATTCATGAGAGAGAGAGGCAGAGGCAGAGAAAGAACCGATTTGGTGGAACTCGATTCCAGGACCCCGGGATCACAACCTGAGCTGAAGGCAGACGCTTAACCAACTAAGCCAACCAGGCACCCCAGACAGTTCGATTTCTTTTCTATTTTTTAAAAATTCCCTTTTTCTGAACTATAGATCGTTAAATTACAATATAGTAATTGATTAAGGATACCTCTCCTTTTTATCAACACTTGCAAAGTGGCAGGCTGAGTTGAGGTGCCCAGGAAAGCTCGCTTGCTTATTCAGGGTTTAACAGACTGGGCTGACCTCAGCCACACTGAGCTGTATACATAGATTAGCACTTAACTTTCATGGCCACTTATTTCTAGGGTTCTACTTGGAAATCATTTGAAAGCAAAGCCTTTAGTAAAAATAACAGTGTCTGTGCCCTTTTTTTAAAAATTTTTTTTAACTAGTTGATTCCAGGAGTGAATTCAAAGAAGCAAATGTGTTTTGACTGGGGTCCAGGGGAGATGCTGGTGTGTGAAACCTCCTTCAACAAAAAAGGTAGGTTTTATTTTATTTTTTTTCTTCCAGGTTATCCATCTTGGCACATTTGGTTGTTTTTCTCCTTTATTCTCTCAGATTTAACTAACTGAGGCAAGAAACAGTTGAACTTACTTTGTACCATTTTCATTTTTGAACCTTTAGCTGTTTAATATTTTCATTAATTTATGGGATCTGGAAGATGTTGAATCCAGGAAAAAAATTAATAATCTTTGTGGTGTTCCTTTGTATTTAAAAATTTCAGGTTTTTTCCCTTTCTTGTCCAGAATGACTAAATTCCCTTCACAGCAGCCCCCTTACCTTGAAACTGCAGCTCTCATAGCCCTTACTTTTGTAGTATTATGAACTTGATGAATTCTGTTAGCTGTTGATATAAAGCACAAAAGATCTGGAGAGGGAAATGACTCTTCCTTTTTCTCTAAGCTCCTTCAGGTTTTGGACATGGATCTTTTCTTTCTGTTACAGACTCCTCTAGTAGCAAGATAAAACTAAATTTTGACATTTGATTTTGCTTTCTCCATTTCAAGAGGAGTCTCAGGAAATGTTGAAGATATTTTCTTGCAAATCTTTGATAGGTTCTTTATCCAAATGTGGAGGTTTTCCTCTTTTATAAAGAGGGGATTGCTCTAATGGAAGTCTTATAATTTTGGCAAATCATGTGGTGTGCAGTTCATGCAATTTTGAAGTGATGTAGTTAAAAATTTTTTTCAAAGTAGTTTTTCTTGATTTTATCATTAACAATTGTACCTGATGTTGCCAAAAGTTTATGGGATATTTTAGTATTAAAGATCTCAAGCTTGGGGTGCCTGGGTGGCTCAGTCAGTTAAGCATCTGCCTTCAGCTCAGGTCCTGATCCCAGGGTCCTGGGATTGAGTCCCGCATCAGGCTTCCTGCTTCAAGGGGGGGGAGCCTGCTTCTCCTTCTGCCACTGCCTCTCTGTCTCTGTCTCTCATGAATAAATAAATAAAATCTTAAAAAAAAAAAAAGATCTCAAGCTTGGCAGAGCTCTAGAAGCTGCCAAAGGGACAATTGCTTAGAAGAGAACTTTCTTTGAATATGTCTGCCCTCTTTTCATACTTAATGGGAAAGCTTATCAGGATTTTTAGTTTGTCCTTGATTGTTGGAAACATGAGATTTTCTGTTTGTTTATGTCTATTGAAATCTCATTAGAGACAAGCCATTGAACATCATCACAGCTTGTTCAAGAAGCTGTTATATAAGAAATTTCCACAAGTTGCTGGTTTATAATTTATCATTATAGAGCCTTTTTATCACTGTTGCAAAATAGTTTAGGCAACTCTTGATTCTTTGTTTTAGGGGTAATGGCAGTACAAAGTAATATAGAAATATTATTTATTTGAATTTGAGGTTATATAAAATTTTGGCTGTAGGTTTCTTTTTTCTTTTAGATTATTTATTTATTTATTTTTTTTTTAAAGGTTTTATTTATATGAGAGAGAGAGTGCGAGAGCACGCATAAGCAGGGGAGGGGCAAAGGAAAGAGGGAGAAGCAGGCTTCCCGCTGAGCAGGGAGCCCGATGCAGGGCTCGATCCCAGGACCCTGGGATCATGACCTGAGCTGAAGGCAGACGCTTAACGACTGAGCCACCCAGGCGTCCCAGATTATTTATTTATTAGAGAGCGAGAGTGTGCGTGCACCAGCAGGGGGCAGGGGCCAAGGGAGAGGGAGAAGCAGACTCCCTACTGAGCAGGGAGCCCAACATAGGGCTCTATCCCAAGACTCTGAGATCATGACCTGAGCTGAAGGCAGACGCTTAACTGACTGAACCACCCAGGAGGCCCTCAGCTGTAGGTTTATCTTATGTATTGAGTTATACATAGGCTAATATTGACTTTAATGTTTTTCAGCATATTTCAGTTGATGGAATCAAAAGGTAGTTCCAAAATAAGATCAAGTCACATGTTGGGCCTAGAGCTTTTATTTTTTTAAAAGATTTTATTTTTAAGTAATAGCTACACCCAATGTGGGGCTCAAACTCACATCCCTGTGGTAAAGAGTTGCAGTCTCTACCCATTGAGCCAGCCAGGCACCCCAGACCTAGAGCTTACTTTAAAAAAATAAAAGAAAAAGTAAATTAATTTTAAAAAATAAATGATAATTCATACTTTTTTTTTTTTTTGGATAGAGAGCAGGCACGCGAGTGGGGAGTTGGGGGCAGAGGGAGAGGGAGAGAGAAAATCTTAAGCAGGCTCCATGCCCAGTGTAGAGGCTTACGCGGGGCTTGATCTCATGACTCTGAGATCATGACCTGAGCCAAAATCAAGAGTTGGATGCTTGGGCGCCTGGGTGGCTGAGTTGTTAAGCGTCTGCCTTTGGCTCAGGTCATGATCCCAGGGTCCTGGGAGCTAGTCCCACATCGGGCTCTCTGCTCTGTGGGAAGCCTGCTTCTCCCTCTCCCACTCCCCCTGCTTGTGTTCCCTCTCTTGCTGTGTCTCTCTCTGTCAAATAAATAAAATCTTAAAAAAAAAAAAAAAGTTTAGGGTGCCTGGGTGGCTCAGTCGGTTAAGTGTCTGCCTTTGGCTCAGGTCATGATCCCAGGATCCTGGGATCAAGTCCCGAATTGGGCTTCCTGCTCAGCAGGGAGTCCGCTTCTCCCTCTGCTGTTCCCCCTGCTTGTGATCTCTCTCTCTCTCTCTCTCGAATAAATAAATAAAATCTTAAAAAAAGTTTAAAGTGAGTTCTTGTATGAGGGTAGTGGTGATTGATGTTAAATTTTTTCTGTTTTAGAAAAATCAGAGACCGAGCCAGGCTGCCCCTTTATCTATATCATCCGAAAGGATATAGATGTTTACTCTCAGATCTTGAGAAAACTCTTCAATGAATCCCATGGAATCTTTGTGGGCCTCCAGAGAATTGAAGAAGAGTTGACTGGAAAATCCAGAAAAGCTCAGTAAGTAGGCTGCTGATAGGTGCTGAAGTCCACAAGTAAATTGTGAAAACCAAATGAAATGCATTGTTGTCCTTTTTTTTTCCTTAAGATTTTATTTATTTATTTGGGGAGGGGGAGCGAGCACAGGGGTGGGGGGGAGGGGTAGAGGGAGAGGGAGAAGGGGACTCCCTGCTGAGCAGGGAACCCAATGTGATGCGGCGCAGGGCTCCATTTCAGTACCCTAGGATCCTGACCTGAGCTGAAGACAGACGCTTAGCCAACTATGCCACGCAGGCGCCCCTAGAACTGTTTTTCTTGCTAAAGATTGCGTCTTAGTAACTAAACAAATTGCTTTCTTGTGGATATTTGTTTAGTTTCGTCATTTCCTTTTTTATTTATTTATTTATTTATTTGAGAGAGAGAGAGAGAGAGAGAGAAACAGCATGAGAGGGGAGAGGGTCAGAGGGAGAAGCAGGTTCCCCGCTGAGCTGGGAGCCCGATGTGGGACTCGATCCCAGGACCCCAGGATCATGACCTGAGCCCAAGGCAGTCGCTTAACCAACTGAGCCACCCAGGCGCCCCTCGTCATTTCCTTTTTTAAAGACTTTATTTTGAACTAATTTTGGACTTAAGGAAAAGGTACAAAAATAATAGATTCCTGCATATTCCTCACCCAGCTTTGTTACGTTAATATCTACATAACCATGTTATTGTTACTTAAACCAGGAAACTTACATCAATGCATTATGATTCAAGACTTCATTTGAATTTCACCAGTTGAAAAACTAAGGTCCTTTTTTCTCCTCTACAACTCAGGTTGCATTTACTCTTTAATGACCTTGACACTTTTTTTTTTTTTTTTTTTTTAAGATTTTATTTATTTATTTAATTGACAGAGAGAGAGAGAGACAGCGAGAGAGGGAACACAAGCAGGGGGAGTGGGAGAGGGAGAAGCAGGCTTCCCGCGGAGCAGGGAGCCCGATGCGGGGCTCGATCCCAGGACCCTGGGATCATGACCTGAGCCGAAGGCAGTCGCTTAACCGACTGAGCCACCCAGGCGCCCCGACCTTGACACTTTTGAAAAATATTGACCAATTATTTTGGTGATTATCCGTCCATTTGGGTTTCTCTGATGTTTTCTCATGATTGGAGAAAAGTTACATTTTTTTTTTTTTTTAATTTTTTTTAAAGATTTTATTTATTTATTTGAGAGAGAGAGAATGAGAGACAGAATGCATGAGAGGGAGGAGGGTCAGAGGGAGAAGCAGACTCCCTGCTGAGCAGGGAGCCCGATGCGGGACTCGATCCTGGGACTCCAGGATCATGACCTGAGCCGAAGGCAGTCGCTTAACCAACTGAGCCACCCAGGCGCCCAAAGTTACATTTTTTTTAAGGTTATTCATTTTTAGTAAGAATACCACAGAACTGGTATGATGTGTCCTCAGTATGTCATATCATGGGGTTCATGATGTTGATGTTTTATACTGGTTTTGTTGACCTTGATCACTTGGTTAATGTGGTTTCTATTGGGTTTCTTCACTATAAAGTTACTGTCTTTCCCTTTGTAACTAGTAAGTATTTGGAGCAGAAACTTTGAGATTATGCAAATCCTATTTCTCCTTAAATTTTCAACCACTAGTTTTAGTGTCCATCAGTGGATCTCATCTGCAACAATTAATATCAGTATGGATTCATGGATATTTATTTTACCCCCTGGGTTATCTCATGTGTTACTTATTTTGATGCTCAAGTTGTTCCAGCTTTGGCTGTTAGGAACTCCTTCAGGTTGGTTCCTGTCTTTGAGCAAGCTCCTATCTTCTATTGAGAACTTCCTTGCTTTTTGTCACCACAAGATGCAGCAGGCTTATCTTGTATGTCATTTCATTTTTTGTAGATTGGTCCGAGTGAGTAAGAACTACCGATCAGTCATAAGGGCATGTATGGAGGAAATGCACCAGGTTGCAAGTAAGGATTTTATGTGTGTACATGTGATAGTAATTGAAATGTTTATCTGGCTGTAAATACTGCAAGGTAGAATCTATTTGACTTTCCAGTTTAAAACTCTTACTTCCTGTCTTACATAATTCTTTTTTTTTTTTTACAAATTCTTTTTTTTTTTTTTTTTTAAGATTTTATTTATTTATTTGACAGAGAGAGACACAGCAACAGAGGGAACACAAGCAGGGGGTAGTGGGAGAAGGAGAAGCAGGCGTCCCGCAGAGCAGGGAGCCCGATGCGGGGCTCGATCCCAGAACCCTGGGATCATGACCGGAGCTGAAGGCAGACGCTTAACGACTGAGCCACCCAGGCGCCCCTGTCTTACATAATTCTTAATTTTTTGGCAGTTTTCTTTTTTTTTTAAAGATTTTGTTTATTTGACAGAGAGACAGCCAGAGAGGGAGCACAAGCAGGGGGAGTGGGAGAGGGAGAAGCAGGCTTCCCACCGAGCAGGGAGCCCGATGTCGGGCTTGATCCCAGGACCCTGGGATCATGACCTGAGCCGAAGGCAGACGCTTAACGACTGAGCCACCCAGGCGCTTCTTTTGGCAGTTTTCTTGAGTACATTTTTCTTTTTTCTTTTTTTTTAAGATTTTATTTATTTGACAGAGAGAGACACAGCGAGAGAGGGAACACAAGAGGGGGGAGTGGGAGAGGGAGAAGCACGCTTCCCGCGGAGCAGGGAGCCTGATGTGGGGCTCGATCCCAGGACCCTGGGACCATGACCTGAGCCGAAGGCAGAGGCTTAACGACTGAGCCACCCAGGCACCCCTTGAGTACATTTTTCAAGTTAGAGCGTATTGAGTCGACAGGTGTGAGACTAAGGGCCAAATTAACAATCTTTGAAAATCACATTCTTGGTTCTTTAACCTTGGTGATTTCTCTTTTCTTTCTTTCTTTCTTTTTCTTTCTTTCTTTCATTTATTTAGAGAGAGCATGTGTGAGTATTGAGGGAGGGGCAGAGGGAGAGAGAGTCTTAGACTCTGTGCTGATCGCAGAGCCTGACTTGGAGCCTGAACTAAAGATCCTGAGATCATGACCTGAGCTGAAACCAAGAGTTGTTCACTTAACCAACTGTGCCACCCAAGCACCCCTAACCTTGGTGATTTAAAGTCACCATAACCTGATGGTCTCTGTTTGCAGTTTGCAGTTGAAAGTGTCACTTGTAACTTGAGGGTGTTGGGTTTGCAAATCATTTATCTGCAACAAAGAGATATTAAGCATTTTTAAAAAATCTATAGTGAAGGGGTGCCTGGGTGGCTCAGTCAGTTAAGCATCCGACTCTTGGTTTCGGCTCAGGTCATGATCTCAGGATTGTGAGATTAAGCCTTACATCGGGCTGAGTGTGAGCCTGCTTAAGATTCTCTCTTCCTCTGCTCCCAACCCCGCCCCCCCACCATATGCACTCTTAAAAAATAAAAATCTGTAGTGAAAATGGGTGGTCATTAGCGGAAACAAAGGCATAAGCCAAAGAACCTGGTATATGAAGGTATAACTATGAGACTAAAAGTTTCATTACTCACTTAAAATGTTTGTGTGTTGTTAGTTGCTGCTAAAGATCCAGCCAGTGGTCGCCAGTTCAGCAGCCAGGTAAGGGGGGCCACCTTTGTTGTCCAGCTGGCACCATTATGTCCTTCTGCGTCCTTAGCACCCACCTAGGGTGACTTTGCAATCATTATTTTTGTTGTTGTTTGTTTTGTTTTTTAAAGATTTGAGAGAGAGAGAGAGAGTCTGAGCAGGGGGAGGGGAAGGGGGAGGGGGGGAGAGAGAGAATCTCCAGCAGGCTCCCAGCTGAACAGTGAGCCCGATGAGCTAGATGCAGGGCTTGATCCCACGACTCTAATATCATGACCTGATCTGAAATCAGGAGTCGGACACAACCTACCTGAGCCACCCAGCTGCCCCACAATCATTGTTTTTGCAGAAGTCTTTTCTTTCCAGCTAGATAGACAACTCTTTGGGGGTGGTAAGGATCATCTTGAACTTCCTGGTGCCCCCTTCAAGGCCATAGCACATGGAAGACAAGGGTGTGCTTGATAAGTACTTGTATGAGTTTCTAGTTTCTTTTTTTTTTTTTTCTATTTTATTTATTTATTTGAGAGAGAGATCGAGAGAGCACAAGCAGGGGGAGGGGCAGAAGGAGAAATGGACTCCCCGCTGAGTAGGAAGTCTGATACGGGGCTCGATCCCAGGACCCTGGGATCGTGACCTGAGCCGAAGGCAGATGCTTAACCGACAGAGCCACGCGGGTGCCCTGAGTTTCCAGTTCTTATGGGAAATGTCAATCCTAACCACATAGTGTCACCTGAGATAGCTGAACTTTTGGAATCACTAATTATTTTTATAAACTGTACTCAGCTCATGAACCCAGTATTTTTACTGAGTTGTTTACTTTAGTTGGAGCTGGAAGATGAGTGAAAGAATTCTCTCTATTCGGTAGAATGTTGACAGTGTTCAGACTCCGTAGTGAATAGGGCCTAGTGCACTGTGTCTGTTGCGGTCTAGTGCACAGTCAGCAAAGCATTTGTTTTCCCTTATGAATAAGGTAGTCTGTGTTTGTGTATGAAAGGATGATGGGGAAGAGGAGACTGCATGTTCCTAAGGGCAGGGTCCAGACCTGATGTATTTTTGGGTCTTATATTGGGTTTGACTTTTAATAGACTTTCTTAAACTTTAGTCCCTTGAATATCAACTTCACAGTTTTTTCTGTATCTGTAGAATTTTTAATATTATTTACTGAATATTTTTCTAAGAATCATCTCCCATTTACTTAGAGCCTCTTTCTAAATCAAAATATTCATGAAGACCTTGGGCGTGATGAGCTAATTATATTCTTCTATAATGTACATTAAACTAAAACAAGAACCATTAAAATAAAAAAAAATGTTAGTCTGCCTACCACCCCCTAAAATTCACTCACTGGCTTCCCTGTGGGAAACCCTGCCATAGGAATATTCAGTAATTGTTGAGTTAATAATGAATGAATGTCATATGATTCAAGTCCTGCTTCTTCATTCCTTTGCTCTAAGAGAAATGTCAGGAATGTTTTCAGTTAAAACTTTGTCTCCATTTCTTCCTTAGGTCTCCATTTTGTCAGCAGTGGAGCTCATTTGGAACCTTTGTGAGATTCTTTTTATTGAAGTAGCCCCAGGTGAGCATGGAATCACCCCTTCACAACATCAAAGGTGTCCCCCTGCCCTTTCCTCTGTCTTTCCTGCGTGTTGTGATGAGCGAGCGCTTTATTGCCAAGGATGCTCTTTTCCTCACTTTTCATCAGTGTAATCAGTAGAAAGCTGTACATAACACCAAGGAAGTCTGCCATTTTGTCAGATACTACAAAAAATAGTGAGAAAGAATGTCTTCTGAAAACCTAAGATGTTGGTCAGGTGACCCCTGAAAAACACCAGGAAAGCATACTGGACTAGTGTGTGACAGGGGTGGTCAAGATTCATATGGTGGACTGGTCAAGCTTAAGAGTTTTTGGAAAGTCAGGGGAGAGGCATGGAATGGGTTCTCCCTCCCAGCCTCAAAGAACCAACTCTGTCCACTCCTTGATCTCAGACTTCAGGCCTCCAGAAATGTGCAATAATAAATGTTGGTTGTTTAGAATTAAAAATAAAAATTAAAAGAAAGGAAAAATGTTTTAGGGATGTGAGGAGGGATTAGATGGTGGGAGGCAAAGTCACTGGGAGAATTCTGTCTACAGTGATTGGGGAGGGGGCAGCCCTACATGTGAACTGTCCACTCTGAATTATTCCATGTTCTTGAACTAAATTGTGGTCGGTATGGTATCCTGGCATGAGTGGGCTCTCTATGGACGTGCTGCAGGCTTTTTTTCATTCTCTTGATGGTTTATGTTTGCTGTTATCCATAAATGAGTGTTAATAATCTCTGTGCAGTCATAGGTTTTTACTCATACTCCCGCTAAAGCCCTAAGCAATGTGAAATTAAAATTAGTTGTTTCTATGTTTACCTCCTCCAGTATATTTTGAGGGCTGTTGCTATGTTTTTAGCATACCTAGCACCTAGTCAGTAGCAATCCCTAAGTGGCCATTCCTTACATAGCCATAGAGTACTGCATAGTCATGAAGAATTGGGGGTGGAGGGGGAGGGGAGATTCAGCCCTTTCAAAAATTCATGAAAGGTGGAGCTGCCTGGCTCAGAGGAACTATTCGTAAAGGTCCATTTGCTAGTCCAGTCGTTTACCTAGGACCATATGGGTGCCCACCTAAGTGGGATAAACTACTTCCTATATAGCCATCTTGTTTGCCCTACATTTTCTGTCTGTACATTGGGAAAGTGGAATTTGCTGCAGATGAAACTGAGGTTTTTGTGTGTAACAAGAGTCTTTCCTCCCAGCCGGCCCTCTCCTTCTTCACCTCCTTGACTGGGTCCGACTGCATGTGTGTGAAGTGGACAGTTTGTTGGCAGATGTCCTGGGCAGTGAGAATCCAAGCAAACATGAGAGCTTCTGGAAGTTGGTAAGCATCTCCTGCAGGCCGGGCCTTCCTGCCTTCTACCTCATGGTCTGTTTTTCCCAGTGCTTGCAGGCGGGCCTGAGGATTGCCTGCTGAGCCTGCTCACGCTCGGACTGGCTCCTTGGGTCTGATTATGGAGATGCTCTTAGATCTTTTCTTCCCTGCTCCACAGGAGAGTTTAGAACTAAGTTGTTTTATAAGAAAAGTAATGCTTTGTAGACTTTCCAGTGAGCAGGGACATTTAATTTCTTTGTGAATCTAAGGAAGAGAAGACGTGATAAAACTGTTTGATAGAAGCTGGAGGGGGTAGGAGATTAAATGAGCAGGAGGGGTTTTGAGGTGATAGAAATGTTCTAAAACTGGATTGTAGTGATGGTGCACAACTCTGTAAACTCACTACTTAAATAGATGAATGTTTATGGTGTATAAATTATAGCTCCGTATAGCTATTAAAAACAAAAAGATTGATGATCCTGGAGTCATTTTGGATTATCAGTTTGGAAGTCAGCATGTGTATTGGGGTTGTGACTGTGTGTGGGTGGGTAGATACGTATGTATTCTGTACCTACTGACCTGTGACCCAATTGGTAGGGACTGGGGAGAAGAGTGCTAGTTAACCTGAATAATGGAAAGTTGATTAGACTATAAAATCTGGAATTCCAGTAAAGAATTATAGTCTTTGATGCTATTTCTGGGCGTTTTGTTGCTGGGAGATCTGTGCAAGTGAGGGGAGAGTCTTTGTTCAGGAAGTATTGGGCCCAGATTTTGAGTCTCTGATTCATTCACTGAGTATTTATCGAGTGCTCCTGTTTGCAAGGCAGTGAGGAAACAACCATGACCAAAGTGGGCAAAGATTACTGCCCTTAGGAAGTTTACATCCTGGGTGGGGAGACAGGAAATAAACGCAGCAACAAGTAAAATATGTAGCATGCCTAACAGGGAGGCACTGTGGTATGGAGAGCAGTAAAGCCAAGCTGGGGAATTGGCAATTCTAGAGCTGGGGAATCAAGGAAGGCCTCCCTCATGAGGTGATGTGGGGGGAGGGGCACTGGGCCAAAGGAAGGGAAAGTGTTGTAGACAGTGAGACCTGCAAACGCTCTCACCTGGAGGCTCAGTGGGATCAGGAGCAGCGTGAGCAAGGGCAGGAGTTGGGGAGGTAAGGGCAGAGTCACAGGGTCAGATCGGAGGGGTCCCTGGACTGTCCTAAGGACTTTAACTTTGAGAGAGGCGGTAGAGCAGAGTGGTGAGACATGGTCTGCAGTGCCAGACTGCCAGAGTTAGCATCCCAGTTCTGCCTCTTTCTAGCTGTGGGGCCTTAAATGTGTTACTTAACAGCCTTTAGTTTCTTTTTCTGTATAGTGCAGATAATAATAAGATTATGTTTAAAATTATGATTAGGGCGCTTGGGTGGCTCAGTCAGTTAAGCCTGATTTCAGCTCAGGTCATGATCTGGGGGTCCTGGAATTAAGTCTCACGTCAGGTCTCCCCATTCGTGCTCCTCCCTCTCCCTCTCCTTCTGCCCCTCGCCCCACTCGTGCTCTCTCTCAAATAAATGAAATCTTGAAAAAAAATTGTTATGATTAAAGGACATATATGTGTGTAAGCTAGTTGATGGACACAACCCCTGAGTCATATGGGGTGAGGGGGCATTAGAGAGCTGAGTATTCCCACTGTGATTGGATGTAGGTGTTCAAGGCTCTCTGGCTGCCCTACAAAGGATGGAGCAAGGGTGGAAGCAGAGACCAGTCTAGAGGCTATGGTACTAAACCAGGCAAAGATGGTGGTGACTTGGACAAGGATGGGTGCCGAACAGAGGAGGTGGTGAAAAGTGATTAGATTCTGGATGCAGTTTACGGATACCGTTGATGGGATTTGCTAATAGATTAGATGTGTGTTTGTAAGAAATAGGAGAATGTGGGAAGATCAGGTTGGTGAGTTGGAGGCAGCCGGGTGTTTACTTTTCGACATGCTACGTTTAAGATGCCCATGAGGTCCAAGTGGAGACACTGTGTCGGCAGTAAGGTATACAAGTCTGGAATCCAGAGAAGGAAGTGCAGGCTAGGGAGAAGTTGGGGATTTGTCAGCATATATATCTTTGGCTTTTTTGAGCATGACTTAGTACGGGAAAATGTTACTTTGTATGTTTTACGTATTTGTTAGCGTGTATATACTGTTGGTTGTCATTATTCATGACCGTTAAGGTCTATAAAGTTGTCTGGAACATTGTTATTACTGGTTACTGTAATACAGGATTCTTCCAGCCTCTGATCCCATTTTTGTCAGGCGATCAGTATATAACTTTGTTTTATGTATGGTTTTGCTTAGAGACACCTTATTTAGTATATACTATTGACTCATTAACATTGATCTGATGGCCAACAACACTGTAGTGCATGCCTGAATGAAGCTTATCTAACACACATTTTCTCCCTGTGGGCCATCATCCCTTCTTAGCACTTAGCACTTAGTATAGCACTTCAGCACTATGCTTGGGGCTCAGCAAAAAGCACCACAATACAAAAAAAGTGGCACTAGGTAGATCCTGAGAAAGACACTTGTTTAGTGTGAGAGTTGATACGAGAAGGTAGAGTGCCCCACCTTGTTCAACCTCAGCTGGGAACGTGCACATCAAGTGACTCAGTTTTTGCCACTCTGCACATGTCCACAAGTAATGAAAGTACCTCACGTATTGATTTTGGGGTTACAAATGTTAACAAGTAGGCAAATTCACAAATATGGAATCTCTGAATAAAGAGGGTTGACTATTTATATTGAGTGTATGTGTGTGTATGTATATTTATTTAAACTGAACCAATCTTTACTTGATGTACTATGTCATTTTCTGTTTTCTATTTCATTCATTCATTCATTCATTCCGTAAATTCTACATCCAGTGTGGAGCTTGAACTCATGACCTGAGATTAAGAGTTGCATGCTCTACCGACTGATCTAGCCAGGCGTCCACATTTCCTTTATTTTTTAAAAAGTTGGTTGCAATCTGTAATGGGTTACAACATGGCAGTTTGAAAAGCATGGTCCAGGTTAAAACCCTTAGACTAGGTGACTTAGATTACTGCTGGAGGGAGGGAACCATCACACTTCCATAAGGCTAGGAAGCCCAAGTGTGGATTGAAGAGACTGGCTTCCGGGCCTCTGTGAATTTCATGCTCTTGTGTGTCCTCCCAGGTGACCATCTTGGTACTACAGGGCCGGCTGGACGAGGCTCGGCAGATGCTCTCCAAGGAAGCCGACGCCAGCCCCTCCTCTGCAGGCATGTGCCGAATCCTAGGGGACCTGATGAGGACAATGCCCGTTCTCAGTGTATGTGGGAGCAGCCCTGCTCTGCTGGGTCACAAGAGAGGGGTTCGTTCATTAAGCACAAGGGGTTTCTATGGCGATGGCATCTCACTGTGTCTCTCCCCTTAGCCTGGTAACACCCAGACGCTGACAGAGCTGGAGCTGAAGTGGCAGCACTGGCATGAGGAATGTGAGCGTCACCTCCAGGACAGCACGTTTGCTGCCAGTCCTCACCTGGAGTCTCTCTGCAAGGTCTGTGGAAAGGAAGTCTAGGTTGGGGTCCAAGTTGGGGCTGTGACATCCAGCACAGCAACGGCAGGGACATGATCCTCTTTGGACAAGGCTATCCATCAGCTCTGCCAGGAAGGAAGAGCTTTCAGATCAGATGCTCTAGTTGAGATCAGGAGAGATTTTTTTGTTTTATTGTTTAGATTTTATTTATTTATTTGAGAGCACGCACAAGAGAGCATGAGTTGGGGGTGGGGGTTGGAGAGAGAGGGAGAAGCAGGCTTCTCGCGGAGCAGAGAGCCTGATGCAGGGCTCGATCCTAGGACCTCAGGATCATGACCTGAGCCAAAGGCAGGCGCTTCACCGACTGAGCCTCCCAGGCGCCCTGAGATCAGGAGAGTTAACAGAGAAGTTGGCTCTGGAACTGAGGTAAAAAATCTCTTTCCTTAGATCATGCTGGGAGATGAAGCTGCCTTGTTGGAGCAGAAGGAGCTTCTGAATAACTGGTATCATTTCCTAGTGACCCGGCTCCTGTACTCTCATCCCACAGTAAAACCCATTGACCTGCACCTCTATGCCCAGGTGAGCCTGAACTCCCAAGGGATGGTGGTGGGGAGTAGGAATCCTGTGGGCTAGGTCATTTTCAGTGTGCGGCCTCTTTGAGTTGAACCTCCCTGGAGAACAGGAAGGGTCTTCCCTTTGCCCCTCCCTCCTTCTTTTAAGTTTATTTTTTTTAGTAATCTCTACCCCAAACATGGGGCTCAAACTCAAGACTCTAGAGATCAAGAGTCGCACGTTTTTCCAGCGAGCCAGCCAGGTGCCCTTCCTTTGGCCCTTTTTGAAGGACCCCATCACCCTTCTCCAGGGTTCCCTACACAGCAGCCCTGCCTGCCCCCTTGAGTCTCTGCTTCCGTCTGGGAATTGAGTGGGTCACCACCTTTCCACAGTCCAGCCTTGACCTGTTTTTGGGAGGTGAGAGCAGCCCAGAACCCCTGGACAACATCTTGTTGGCAGCCTTTGAGTTTGACATCCACCAAGTGATCAAGGAATGCAGGTAGGAATTGCTGCGCCACCACCTTTTCTGTCTTTACGTGTGCAGTTCAGTGACACAAAGTATAGTCAGAGTGTTTTGCACCCGTCACCACCATCCTTTCTTAGAATGTCTTCTTCCTTCTTACTGGTGTCTTAACTTTCTTCCCACACACATGCTCCCCTCCTGAGCCACATGGAGGTAGATAATGGCTTCTCTCTGGACAAGCTTGGGGACCTTCCTGAGGCTTGAGGGCTACTGTATTTATAACAGTTTTCATTTCAGGGGTGTTTACTTGAACAACGTTGCAGTAAATTACTTTGATACTTATTTATTTATTTATTTATTTTTTAAAGATTTTATTTATTTGAGAGAGAGAATGAGAGAGAGAGCACAAGAGGGGGGAGCGGGAGAGGGAGAAGCAGACTCCCCGCTGAGCAGGGAGCCCGATGTGGGACTCGATCCCCAGACTCCAGGATCATGACCTGAGCCGAAGGCAGTCACTTAACCAACTGAGCCACCCAGGCGCCCTACTTTGATATTTAAAATCCAGAAAAAGCCAGCAAGCCTATTTCTTGGAACTTGATGGCTATGCAGACTGCCTTAAGGGAGAGCACTTCTCAGTAGTCTCACTCTCTAGTGAGCCACGGCCTGCTACCCCAGCAGGCTCCGGGCTGAGTCTGTTTAGAGCAGGGATTCTACACCACCCCTCTCCTCAAAAGGGTGTCTTGTCAGTGCATTGAACCTTCAGCAAGGCGGGAAAGGGAGCGTCAGACATAATGAATCAAAGGTACAGCTTGTCAGGAATTTCCGTATATAGTAAGTCAGACACAGTTTGGCGTCCCTTGTGCAGCCCGGACAAGTGGGTATTGCATTGAAGACTCCTGGAAGGGAGACTGTTGGGAACTACAGCAGACGGCCTTGCTCAGTATCGAATTCACTGACCTCTACTGGATCTTTTTCAGTAGATCTAGGCAATGGGAAGGGATCCCCTCCTGCTATGCTCCTCCTGTTTGAGCCAGAACAAAACCGGAGCTTGAAGAAAATGGTGCTAGATTTGGAGAAAGAAAACCAGGTTTTGTGTCCATATTTTCACAGATGTGTAGCTGGAGCTGGAAGATGACTTACGGAATCCAGCTGGTGGGGGGTGGGGCACCTACACAGAGTGGTTAGAGTAACTTACAAAGGTGCACACATACATGTTGTTATTTGGCTTTGTCATTATCTCTGCCTATAATTCGAAGTAATGGGCATTCCTAAATACACTGTCTGTTATAGCAGTGGGTTATTTCCACCAGGGCTTCCTTCATAAGCCACATCTGAATTTTTGGAAACAAATCAGATTTGAGCAAAACCAGGAGGAGGGATAACGAAAGGGGAAAGCACACTGTTCTCTGCAGTGACAGTAGAAAAAAGAGAGGGGTGCCAGTGAAGAAGAGTGACTTTCATGAATGCCACAGAAAATGGCATCACCCTCCTGCCAGTCACACATAAGGAAGGATCAGGCTCTCAGTCCCTTAGTCTGGGCATCTCTTTGTCCTGGCAAGCAGGAAGGGGTGTAAAGTATTTCCGTTTCCTGTAAATTTTGGAGCTTGGGTTTTCTTTCTTCCTTCCTTCCTTCTTTCCTTCCTTCCTTCTTTCTTCCTTTCTTCCTTTCCTTTCCCTTTCCCTTTCCCTTTCCTTTTCTTTCTTTCTTTCTTTCCTTTCTTGATTTTATTTATTTATTTGACAGAGAGAGAGAGAGAGAGAGCGAGAGCAGGAACACAAGCAGGGGGAGTGGGAGAGGGAGAAGCAGGCTTCCCGCCGAGCAGGGAGCCCGATGGGCTTGATCCCAGGACCCTGGGATCATGACCTGAGCCGAAGGCAGACGCCTAATGACTGAGCCACCCAGGTGCCCCAGAGCTTGGGTTTTCTGATCAGGAAGCTACTTCCTACTCTATTTTGAAAGTGGTACCGTAATGCAAGTCCTGGGACCTTATCTCAGGTATTGGAGGAAAGGCTGAAGTATTTTCAGAGAGAGTAGCAGAGTTTTAGAAATGTGCCCTCCTGGGTGGGGAAGGATTGGATTTGAGGTCTTGTGAGCACTTGGTTTCTCCTGAGTTATACCACTCAGACCCAAGCTGGGTTCCTGGGAAAGTGGTGAACATCTGGAATTGGGCCAGTGGGCTGGTGGTGTAGGGAAGTCTTGCTGCTTTCTTTGGGTATGATGTCAGTTGGGTTCATGACTACCTTGTAAAGGGGAACGAGGGGAATACTTTTTAAAGGTGCTACAAGGGAGGTTTTTTTTTTTTTTTTTTAAGATTTTGTGTATTTGATAGCACAAGTGGGGCAGTGGCAGGTGGGGTGAGAAGCAGGCTCCCCACTGAACAAGGAGCCCAGTGTGGGACTCGATCCCAGGACCACGGGATCATGACCTGAGCCAAAGGCAGAAGCCCAACCCACTGAGCCACCCAGGCGCCCTAGAAGGGAGATTTCTAAATGGGCACCTGGTGATCCCCATGTTAAGTCAGCCAGACCGTTTGGGGCAGAAGGGGCAGTGAAGCGTTCTGAAGTAGAGCATAGGCCATAGTTCATCAGCCCCTGCTGAAGGGCCACATGTTTGCCTGTTATCTCCACAGCTCAAAGGAGAAGTCGGGAATCCAAGTGTTCATCTTACCTGCCCCGCCGCCATCCCCGCAGCTTACAGCTTCCCCTAAAAGCCAGTTCTGTGCTATCTGGCAGAAGGAAACAGGGAGCTGGCACACAGGCACCGAGAGCTGAGCAACATGGCAGTTTTCTGGTGCCCTTGAGGTCCTCCCAAAATAATGAACTAGAAGGAAACAGGCTTCCTTCAAAAACTAAGAAGAGGTCCAGTTTAATGTTTTCCTGAATCTAGAATTTTCTTGCTGGAACTTTGGCCTGGCCCATAACTTTGGCTGCCGCGGGGCGCAGACAGACCTTCACACGCCATCTGCAGAAGGTCCACGGGCGCCCGAGCTCAGCTAGGCAGTGGTTGCTGTAGAGCCACCGAAGCGAGAGAGGAGTTGGGGTGAGGGGGCAGCGGTGGCTCCAGTGCAGGGCAGACAGTCCGTTGGAGAGCTACAGTCCTCCGGGTAGGACCTTCACCTGGCTGGTGTCCCTAGCTCCAGAGTTCTCTCTTTTCTAGCAGAGGCCATCCCAGAGCTGTTAGTTGAGCCTTCCTCAAACATCTTTGAATGATGGGGCTGTTTGCCTGGCCTACATAGAGCTTGCTTTTGGGGTTCTCCATCATAGTGTGAAGCTCCAAAATTTGTTGAGATTTATCTAGCTCTTCAGGGAGGGCGAATAGGCCTTGTTCAGCATAAGCTTGTCTTGGTCACTCGAGCTGTGTCATTAGCTCTCTGCCTTCGGTGGTCGCTGCCCTGCAGCCTTAGAGGCTGCCGTATCCCCTCAGGGAGGTGCTCGAGGGCTGCCAGACTGGGGCGTGCTGTCACTGGCTGGCTGTCTGGCCGTCACCGTCAGCATCAGTCTGAGTAACAGCAGCTGTGTAGGCCAGATGTTGTGGAACCCCTTAAGAGAGGACCTTACATCAGATTGGAAGGTGAGGGAAAAATTCTTGGAGGAGGCTCCATTCAAGTTGAGTCCTGAAAAGTTCAGCAAAGAAAGTTCAGCAAAGAACATCAGAAAAGATCATTTTAGGCAGAGAGAAAAGCATGGGGAAAGGCACAGGCAGGAAAGAAAGAAGGCCTGTTACCTGCTGAAGGAACTGCCAACGTCTCTTAGAACCGAAAGACTAAGGGAGGGCTTGAGGTGACAGAGATCAGAAAGGAGTCAGATTAACAAGGACCAGAAGCCCGTGTGACTCAAACTATATATCTTACATCTTCTTTATCCACTCATCAGTCGATGGACATTTGGGCTCTTTCCATAGTTTAGCTATTGTAGATAAGGCTGCAATAAACATTGGGGTGCATGTACCCCTTTGAATTAGTATTTTTGTATCCCTTGGGTAAATACTTAGTAGTGCAATTGCTGGGTCATAGGGTAGTTGTATTTTTTTTTTTTTTTAAGATTTTATTTATTTATTTGACAGCGAGAGAGGGAACACAAGCATGGGGAGTGGGAGAGGGAGAAGCAGGCTTCCTGCCGAGCAGAGAGCCCGATGTGGGGTTCGATCCCAGGATCCTGGGATCATGACCTGAGCCGAAGGCAGCCAATTAACAACTGAGCCACCCAAGTGCCCTGGGTAGTTGTATTTTTAACCTTTTTTTTTTGTAAGTAAGCTCTGTACCTGGTGGTGGGCTTGAACTTGAGACCCCGAGATCAAGAGTTGCGCACACTACTAACTAAGTCAGGCGCCCCTTCTATTTTTAACTTTCTGAGAAACATCCATACTGTTTTCCACAGTGGCTGCACCAGTTTGCATCCCCACCAACAGTGCACAAGGGTTCCCCTTTCCCCACATCTTTGCCAACATCTGTTGTTTGTGTTGTTGAGTTTAGCTGTTGTGACAGGTGTGAGCTGATAGTTCACTGTGGTTTTGATTTGCCAGTGTTTTCAGTGTTAAACCATATTTTCCTGCTTTCTGTCCCAGCAGCTTCCCCTCACGAGGCCCTAAGTGAGCTGGCCTATGCTTACCTCGAAGTTTGAGTCACACGGGCTTCATTCTGAAGTAGGAACAAGACAGAGTTTCTACTGCAGGGCCTTTACACTGGCTGTTGCCCCTATTTTGGGAGGGCTCCTTTTCCTTGTCTTCCTTTGTCCTCCCCTCCTCCTCCAGCCCTCTGTTCAAATAACTACTCTCTCTTGATTCATTTTCTATATGGAGCTTATTCTAGGAGGGTGGACTATCCATGTAGTGTATGTGGGAAGGCAACTTGTTTTTATGTCTTGTAGGTTTATTTTATTTTTTTCTTTTTTTAAAGCTTTTTATTTATTTGAGAGAGAGCAGAGTGAGCGAGAACACAAGTGGAGGGGAGAGGCAGAAGGAGAAACAGGCTCCCTGCTGAGCAGGGAGCCTTATGCGGGGCTCGATCCCAGGACCCTGGGATCATGACCTGAGCCGAAGACAGACGCTTAATTGACTGAGCCATCCAGGCGCCCTATATCTTGAAGGCTTATATTTGCTCACCTCATTTAATATTTTTCCCTAGGACCAGCCATTTTTTTTTAAAGCTTTTCTTTATTAGTTTAAAATGCACGTGCCTGAGAGCGGGGGGTGGGGGGGCAGAGGGAGAAGGAGAGAGAATCTCAAGCAGACTCCTTGCTGAATGTGGAGCCTGATGGGGGGATCAATCCCATGACCCTGAGATCATGACCTGAGCCCAAATCAAGAGTTGGATGCTTAACCAACTGAGCCACCCAGGCACCCCATGGGACTGGCCACTTTTGATTTTATCTGTTACTTTTTTTTTTTTTAAGATTTTATTTATCTATTGAAGAGAGAGCGCACAAGCAGGCGGAGCAGCAGGCAGAGAGAGAGGGAGAAGCAGGCTCTCCACCGAGCAGAGAGCCCCATGTGGGGCTCCATCCCGGGATCCTGGGATCACCACCAGAGCTGAAGGCAGACACTCAACCGACTGAGCCACCCAGGCGCCACTTATCTGTTGTTTTTGAATTTTTCATAACTTCAGTTTCTAAAGATGGCTTCAGAGTCTCAAAACACGGTACTGGCCATTTTAATTCCTCCACTTTGGCAATGAAGCTAAAGTTAAAACGGTGACTGACCAGTCACTGAGTAGCAGAACTGGATTTGAACCACTTTGCAGTGCTGCTAAAGCAGGTCCATGGTGCTCAGTAAGCAGTTTAGTAGGGGATTAGTTATATGTTAACCTCAATCTCAGATTTACTGATTTTTATATTTATAGAGTGCTATTCAAAGGAATCTTTTTTTGAAGATTTTATTTATCTGAGAGCGTAAGGGAGGGCACAAGTGGTGGGAGCACAAGTTGGGAGGGGCAGTGGAAGAGGGAGAAGCAGACTTCCCTCTTTGTAGGGAGCCCGATGTGGGGCTTGATTCCAGGACCCCGGGATCATGACCTGAGCCGAAGGTAGACGCTTAACCGACTGAGCCACCCAGGTGCCCCTAAAGGAATCTTTTTAAAGCAAATTTTATATCCATTTTCTCATTTTCTTTTTAAAATAGTGCAGCAGCTCCTGGGTGGCTCAGCGCCTGGGATCGAGCCCCATGTTGGGCTCTGTCTGCTCAGCAGGGAGCCTGGTTCTTTCTCTCCCTCTGCGTGCCGCTCTGCCTGCTTGTGTGCTCTCTTTGTCAAATGGATGAATAAAATCTTAATAAATAAATAAATAATAAATAAAACAGTCCAGGTAGGCAAAAGTTAAAATTACTTACATTTTTTAGATGAAAGGGATAGAGAGGTAGGGACTGACTGAAACTGTGGTCTCAAGGACCATTTGTGGTACCTTTTTTGTTAAACCACTGTCTAGTTGGTCATGATCCCAGGACCCTGGGATCGAGTCCCACATCAGGCTCCCTGCTCAGTGGGGAGTCTGCTTCTCCCTCTCCCTCTCCCTCTCCCCCCTGCTTGTGCTCACTCTCTCAAATAAAATCCTTTTTTTTTTTTTTTAAGATTTTTATTTATTTGAGAGACAGTGATAGCAAGAGAGAGCACACGAGTGGGGAGGAGAGGGAGAAGCAGGTTCCCCAGTGAGCAGGGAGCCCGATGTGGGACTTGATCCCAGGGCCCCGGAATTATGACCTGAGCTGAAGGCAGACGCTTAACCGATGGAGCCACCCAGGCGCCCCTCAAAAAGAATCTTTAAAACAAAACACTGTCTAGGTAACCAAATGACAATATTCCATTGAATTACTGATACACAAAGACCTGTGATGAAATTAGAATAATTAAGAGCAACAACAGTATCCAGTGAGTTGGGGTTTGTTTAGGGGCCTGCCATAAAGAGATATCCTATTTATAGGGACTAAGGTCAGAAAGTAACACAGCAGAATTGCAAAATTAGGAAAGCCATAGCTAAAGGAAAACCTGGACCAACGAAGTATCTTTAAAAACCTGAGGGGCGCCTGGGTGGCTCAGTTGTTGGGGGTCTGCCTTCGGCTCGGGTTGTGATCCCAGGGTCCTGGGATCAAGCCCCACGTCGGGCTCCCTGCTCTTCGGGAGGCCTGCTTCTCCCTCTCCCACTCCCCCTGCTTGTGTTCCTGCTCTCACTGTCTCTCTCTCTCTCTCTCTCTGTCAAATAAATAAATAAATCTTAAAAACTTGAGCATGATCGACTTTGTGTAGCACATAGTGAATTTACAGAACTCTTAGTATTCGAGGATGTGGAAATACAGGTGTTTTTGAAAATCGGCAGAGATTATTTTTTTATTTTTAAAGATTATTTATTTGAGAGAGTGAGCGAGAGAGAGAACACAAGCAGGGGGAGTGGCAGACTCCCCACTGAGCAGGGAGCCCGACTCTGAGCTCGATCCCAGGACCCTAAGATCATGACCTGAGCTGAAATCAAGAGTCAGACACCTAACCGACTGAGCCACCCAGGTGCCCCAGTTTTCTTTTAAGTAATCTCTGTGCCTAATACAGGGCTTGAACTCATGGCTCTGAGATAAAGAGTCACATGCTCTACCAATTGAGCCAGACAGGCGCCCCAGCATATGTAATTTTTTGAATGTCATAGATACACACAGTTATTAATAAAGTTTGAAAAAGGGGTGCCTGGGTGGCTCAGTCGTTGGGCATCTGCCTTCGGCTCAGATCATGATCCCAGGGTCCTTGGATCGAGCCCCGCCTCGGGCTCCCTGCTCAGCAGGAAGCCTGCTTCTCCCTCTACCCCTGCTTGTGTTCCCTCTGTTGCTGTGTCTCTCTCTGTCAAATAAATAAAATCTTTTTTTTTTTTTTTTTTAAAGATTTTATTTATTTATTTGAGAGAGAGAGAGTGAGAGAGAGAGCCCAAGAGGGGGTAGGGTCAGAGGGAGAAGCAGACTCCCTGCTGAGCAGGGAGCCCGATGCGGGACTCGATCCTGGGACTCCAGGATCATGACCTGAGCCGAAGGCAGTCGCTTAACCAACTGAGCCACCCAGGTGCCCCAGTCAAATAAATAAAATCTTAAAAAAAAAAAAAAAGTTTGAAAAAGCTAATCTTGAAAGTGAATGTTAGAGAAGGCCAACAAGGACATTCCGTAATGGTGGAATCCTGGAACAGATGGAGTATCTGAGGATCCATAGCCCTAAGAACAAGGCAGAAGTTTTATTAAATTTTTTTTTAAGATTTTATTTATTTATTTGACAGAGAGAGACACAGTGAGAGAGGGAACACAAGCAGAGGGAGTGGGAGACGAGAAGCAGGCTTCCTACTGAGCAGGGAGCCCGATGCCGGGCTCGATCCCAGGACCCTGGATCATGACCTGAGCCAAAGGCAGACGCCTAAAGACTGAGCCACCCAGGCTCCCCAAGGCAGATGTTTTAAACATTTGTCCAGTAATTCAGTGTAATCCAATCCCTATTCTTTTTATATCATGAAAGCAGAATTTCTTACCTTAATGCACAACTATACCTCAAAACTACCTGCCTTGACAGTCTGCTTCTACTTTACTTGTGCTTGATTTTGTTACAGAAAGCAATCATTAAAATTTCCCTTACCCGAGATTTAAAAAAATAGTCAAATATTGGGGCACCTGGGTGGCACAGTCGGTTAGGTGTCTGACTCTTGGTTTCAGCTCAGGCTGTGATTTCGGGGATGTGAGATCAAGCCCCACATCGGGTTCTGTGCTCGGCAGGAGTCTGCTTGAGATTTTCTCCCTCTTACCCTGCCCCCCTCACTCTGTATTCTCATGCTCTCGTTCTCTCTCTAAAATAAATCTTTAAAAAAATAGTCAAGCATTATATACAAACAGGTCTATGCCAAGTAACAAATGGATAATCGGAAATGATGTATGCACACTGACAAGAAGTGCATTGGCATACTTTGTACAAAATGATGCTGGGAGCTTACATACAACTGATGATGTAAAATAGTGATTTCCAAGGAATTAGACACTAAGGGCCCTAGAAACTGTACTTCATTTTTTTTTTTAACAAGGGTCCCAGAAGATTTTTTTTGTATTTTAAGATTTTATTTATTTGACAGAGAGTACAGGCAGGGGAGCAGCAGAGGGAGAGGGAGCCCGATGCGTGGCCCAATCCCAGAATCATGACTTGAGCCAAAGGCAGTTATTAACCAACTGAGCCACCCAGGCGCCGCATGTTTTGTTTTGTTTTTAAGATTTTATTCATCCATTTGACACAGAAAGAGCACAAGCAGGGGGAAGGGCAGGCAGAGGGAGAAGGAGAAGCTGACTCCCTACAGAGCAGGGAGCCCTACATGGGGCTTGATCCCAGGGCCCTGAGATCATGACCTGAGCCGAAGGTAGATGCTTAACGGACTGTGCCACCCAGGTGCTCCAGATTCTAGGTGTTTTTTGTTTTGTTTTTTTTTTCAGATTCTAGGTTTTGGTTAAAAATATGGTTTGGGGGAGGACTTAATCTTCATTGTGGTCAGATTGTATATACAATAATATTATAAATCTTGTAATTTTTTTTTTTAAAGATTTATTTACTTGACACAGAGAGACACAGCGAGAGAGGGAACACAAGCAGGGGGAGTGGGAGAGGGAGAAAGCACGCTTCCTGCGGAGCAGGGAGCCCGATGTGGGGCTTGATCCCAGGATCCTGGGATCATGACCTGAGCCTAAGGCAGACGCTTAACGACTGAGCCACCCAGGCGCCCCTAAATCTTGTAATTTAACAAAGGTTTCTTTATACAAAGCACTCATAGAAACCTAAACAAAAGATGGTTTTTAAGTGTTCTATGTTTATAGTCATATTCGTAAAGTAAGTATACTAATCAAAAGCTGTACAACAGAGAAACATTAATAGTGAAGCCGGATGCAAATAAAGATATTCCTCTGAATTCCATTTTTTTTTTTTTAATTTTATTTATTTGAGAGAGAGAGACAGAGATAGTGAGAGAGGGAGCCCGATGTGGGTCTTGATCCCAGGATCCCGGGATTGTGACCTGAGCCAAAGGCAGACGCTTAACTGAGCCACCCAGGCGCCCCTGAATTCCATGTTTCATCAAGCATCAGAAATCACCTATCTTTTAGTCTTTTTCTTTTTTTAATTGCTGTATAGTTGATGTGTTAGTTTCAGGTTTCCAACATTTGATAATTATGTACATTACAAAATGCTCACCACCAGCAGTGCAGTTACCGTGTGTTCCACATAAAATTATATTATTGACTATATTCCCTATGCTATACTTTTCATCCCCATGATCTACTCATTTTATAACTGGAAGTTTGTACCTCTTCACTTAGTTCTCTCATCCCATCCCCCCACCTCCCTCCCCTTTGGCAACTACCAGTTTGTTCTTTGTGTTTATAAGTCTGTTTCTTTTTATTCTTTTTCTTATATATTATTCTGTATCCACATTTTTTGCATCGGATTGGATCCCTGAATTTTATTTTCACTGTGACATTCTCCAGAGATCTAGATCGTTGGCTGCCACTTTGAGGGTTGACCATCCTGGGTATCCACTGTCAGTCCCCACATAGCACAGAGAAACTTCTCACTATGTGCTTCCAGACAGATTTGCACTTGTCACTGTCCCTCCCATCCTTTTATGCAAAGGATATGCAGGGTCCCTGTTCACATGGACCACAGTGTCACCCTGACTCTCCTCCTTGCCCTGGCATTTGAACCCACAGCATTGCTCTAAGCAACTGGTGGTTTGTGGCCCATCTGACAGACCTGCTGGATCACTGCAAGCTCCTCCAGTCGCACAACCTCTAGTAAGTGTGTGGCAGCCATGCCAGCCGTCAGGGGTGGGGCTGCGGGAGGGCCCCGAATGCAGCAGGCCAGGGGTTTTGGTCTCCTGTTATGTTTTATTCCAGCTTCGGATCTAACATGAGAGAGTTCCTCCTGTTGGAATATGCCTCGGGACTGTTTGCTCATCACAGGTAGGAAGGCCCCAAGGGTGTGAGGCGGCAGCACGGTGTTTTTCAGCATGGAAGTACCCCTGGATCTTGGATTATGTTCTTGCTTGTCTGGTTCCCTGAAGGCTACAGGGGTCTAGGGGAGGATTCATCTTGGTACCAGGCCCCAAGCTGCAGGGCAGCACATGGGCTCACCAGACTCTCCTGTCTGTCCTTGGACGGTTGCAGCCTGTGGCAGCTGGGAGTGGATTACTTTGACTACTGCCCTGAGCTGGGCCGAGTTTCCTTGGAGCTGCACATTGAGCGGATCCCCCTGAGCACTGAGCAGAAAGCCCTTAAGGTGCTGCGGATTTGTGAGCAGCGGCAGATGACTGAGCAAGGTGAGCCCGCCCTCCCCCTGGCATACTTCCTGCTCATGCTGCGTCAGCCGGACTGGAGAGAGGCCGGGCAGTGGGTCCCAAGAGATAAGCCAAAACAGGAAAATTATTGAGGAAGGACAAACAGCTAGGGATCCATCAGGACTTAGAAGCAATGGAGCGCACTGCCTTTTAAAAAGATCCTGACCCACGTCCTCTCTTCTACTTACTCTAGGAAGGTCAGGACTGGGGTCAGCTTGGAATTTACTTCTCGCAGGTGCATTGCTGTTGCCAGCTAAGGCTGGCTCAGTGGGGAAGCAGGACCAGAGGCAGCTCAGGAAGAGCACAGAAAGAAAGCAGTGATATTTGCCCTTTCTCCCTTCACTGTTGAGTGATAAAAACCTAAGTTGTTCTTTCCAGAGGCAGTTGCTTGCTTATGACCATCTCTGAAAGCATAGGGCAATTCAAGACCCAAAGGATGTTTTTTGGCACCTGGACAGATAATGAAGAAGCCGATCTGTGGGGAGCAATAAAATCTTTTTGCCATCCCTGAAATCAAACCCAGTCACAAAGCCAATCCTGTCAGGGTGGGTCCTGGTGTAATAGAGCCAGGAGACAATCTGTAAACCCTCAAGTCCCCGGTGTTGCCAACCAAGTTGTATTTGGAGCCTGTGGAGAGGCTGCACAAAGCTCAGAGGAGGTGGGAAGCCTGCTCCTCTCTGGCAGAGTTCAGAAATGGCCTGATTGGAAGAGTGAAGAGTTCGCCTTTTCTCTTTTTCCCTGCCAAGTTCGCAGCATTTGTAAGATCTTAGCCATGAAAGCTGTCCGCAACAATCGCCTGGGCTCTGCGCTGTCTTGGAGCATCCGAGCCAAAGATGCTGCCTTTGCCACGCTGGTGTCAGACAGGTGGGTTCAACCGCTCCTGGCTTTCTGGGGACTGGCTAGGAAGTTGGGAGGCTGAGGAAGGGGTCCTGGGACCCCTGCTCAGACCTCTGGGCCTGGCCTTGCAGGTTCCTCAAGGATTACTGTGAGCGAGGCTCCTTTTCTGATCTGGATCTCATTGACAACCTAGGGCCAGCTATGATGCTCAGTGATCGACTGACCTTCTTGGGTGAGTCTCTGGGCTCTCAGCCCCGGACCTTTGGCATAGTGGTGGGTTGTGCAGATGGGACGGACTGATCTAGGCTTCTCCAGTGTTCCCTCCTGTTGAGCCCAAACTCCTAGAACCATGTGTGCCAGACTCTGCAAAGCATATTTTCTAACATTTCCCAGTAATTTCAAACTTAAGAGAAAGGTGCAAAAGCAGTATAAGGACTAAGGAACTCCCATGTACACTTTCTCCAAATTTACCATTTTTATTTTGCCTCGTTTATTATTCTGTCAGGTTTTTGGGGAAAAATCTGAAAGTAAGTTGGAGACTTTGTTCCCCTTTCTTCATAAATACTTGAGCATGTGTTTCCTAAGAACAAGAAGATCATCTTAGAGACCCAGCCTCCGAATGTACCACTCTCATCAGATCTGCAGTCCATGTTCTGGTTACATCAGCTGTCCCAGTGGTGTCTTTTATCGTGTCCACACTCACAGATTCAGTTTTCCTGTCTCTTTCGTGACTCTGTCTCTCTCGGTGCTTGTGCACCTTGACTTTTTTTTTTTTTAAGATTTTATTTGACAGCGCTCACAAGCAGGGGGAGCGGGAGAGGGAGAAGTAGGCTCCCCGCTGAGCAGAGAGCCCAATGTGGGGCTCGATCCCAGGACCCTGAGATCATGACCTGAGCCGAAGGCAGATGTGTAACTGACCGAGCCACCCAGGCGCCCCTCATCTTGACATTTTTTGAGTCTCTTTTGCTCTCTTATAGAATGTCGTCAGTTTGGGTTTATCTCCTATTTCCTCATGATCAGATTGAGACTTATGGGTTCTTCAATCTGTTACAGTCCAGATCTCTTGTTTGGTTTGATGGTTACATTCTCCCAGGTTTGGCTCTTTGGAGCCCCTTCAAAATGTGTTTTTTTCAATCCTGTTGGTCTCATTGGTCCCTGAGTTTGGAGACAGTTCTGGAACAATCTCCCTGCTTTGGAGTGGCTGGTCTGGGGTGTCTCTTGTCTTGTTTCGGGCCAGAGGTGACCTAGTGCTCTGTTTCTCAATAGGAAAATACCGCGAGTTCCACCGATTTTACGGGGAGAAGCGTCTTACTGATGCAGCTTCTCTTCTCCTGTCACTGATGACTTCCCAGATTGCCCCGCGGTCTTTCTGGGTAATACTACTAATAGACGCCCTGCCCCTTTTGGAAGAGAAAGAGGTACAGTTTGAATTCAGAATGATTTTCTTCTCTGTGTTTTGTAGTCCCTGACTGTGCTTCATTCCATAGCTGTTGTAGATGCACATCCGTAAGTCATCTCCCAAGTAGGGCCCTGCACGTATGTGTGGATTCCCCCATAATGCCCACTCTGGAAATTCAGTATCTACACAAGAAAAGCTACTTAATTTGAAAGGAGGCAGCTGTCTGTTGACAGTATTCAGCCTAGGCCCCTGACGAGACGGGCTGGGAATGAGCATTGGGGCTCTCTGTCCTCCCAGGGTTGCACATACAGAGCCCACTCCTTCAGAGGGCACATACGGAAGGCCATCTCTGAACCTGGGCGCATGTCCGAACCAGTGCAGCCCTTGGCTGGGGAGCAGCTAAGCAAAGCAGCCTCTCTTCTCTCTCCTAGGTGGTTTTTTCAGCAGAGCAAACATATGAGCTGATGAGATGTCTAGAGGACTTCGCCTCAAGAAGGCCAGTGTGGAGAGAGCCTGGTGTTCAGCGACTCCAGGTTATTTTAGCTTTCAGATTGTTGATTCCATAATGGCGATGAGAAAAGGCTCCTTCTATCTTGGACTCCCCTGCTTCCCTCCAGAAACGCTGGCCCCTTACAAACTTGTGCTTCTTGAGTTACTTCTTAACCTGTAATTGACACACCCAACTTCTTTTAGGACGAAGCTGGGCGGTTCTAGGTGTTCTGATCTCTACTTTTCTGGCACTTGGTCGCAGTGGGCCTTTGCATGCGGTTCTCGTATCAACTTGCTGGAAGCTACTACTAAATGTTAAATGCCTTCGGTCTGCGTTTGGGTCAGAGCGAGCCTTGCAGAGCTTTAAAGAAGGAACACTTCCTGCTGTACCTCATGCTGGCTCTTTGCTTTTAGGAGGATGTTGAGAACACCAAGTTGGAAATGCTGAGACTTGCTCTTGCACGAAATCTTGGCCGGGCCATTATAAAAGAAGGCTCATTGGAAGGCTCCTGAGACCAGCCGAGAGCTGCTTCAACGTGGCACCTTTGTATGGCAATGTTTATATATTTCTGAAAGAATAAATTTTTCCCCCCCAAATAGAAGGCAAGTTCTTAGAGTCCAGCTAGAGAGTTTTCCCTGCCTCTCCTGTGAACTTGAGGTGGTAGAAATTGAGAAAGTGCTTGTTATGTTTTCCTTGGATGGGACTGATTTCCCTGTCTGTCTCCCAAGAGAAAAAGCCACTCCTAGAAGTTAGGATGGTGAGTGCAGTGCCCTCCTTTCCATTAGAAATGCAAACAAGAGCGGTCAGTGGTTTACGTATGCTTCTGAAATCTAGCCTTTAGAATCAACTGGAACATTTATCCGTTTTTTCCTTTAGAAAAGGAAAAGGTCCAGGAACCTGTACTTTCATCAACAAAAACCTCAGGTGATGCCAGGATATCTGTCTACATTTGGAATTTGTTAAGTGGCACTTTGCCCACAGTGGGGTGGATGGTGTCTGTATTAGGATTCCAAGTAGGGCAGAAATGATTTTATTTAACATGCAGCAAAACAAGGGCAGCAGAGTTGGTATACTGTATACAGCCATTTGTCACAAAGCAGTGACCTCAGTAGTAACACTCAGATATTTTTAATGTCTAAAGCTTATTATAAAGGTGTATTTCCATATAGTAATCCCACAAACCTTCCCAGGGCTGCAAGCAGCCGGTCTCTGGAAAGCTCTTGGATTTTTTTCCCTAAGTAGTGAAACTGATTCACTTTTGACCTGTCCTAATGAAGCAGTGAAACCTGCTTGCTCGAGATGGAGGGGGAAGGGCTAGAGTAAGGAAACCTGGCGAAGTGCAGGGAGGGATTAGGGAGTGTGGCCTATGCCACCTTTCCCCAGAGATGGCTCGGTGCCATCCAGCTGAGGTGAGCTGTGTGCCCTTTCCTCAGCTGGTGATTCTCACTCGCCTGGTGCCCTGTGAGGCCTAGAGTCCCTGGCCCAGTTGTACCTGGTGGATGGAGCAACTGGGACAAGCTTTTTGGAGCTGAGCATTGTCGAAGCAATAGGGTCTGGTGACTCGATTCAGGCATGACCCCTAATCTCACCACCTCCAGACCCCGTATCTCACTGGCTGTGCCCCTCAGCAGCTGGGGATAGTCAAGGTTCCTGGGCAGCAGGTAAGGATAGAAGTCTAGTGCAATCTGCCTGACGCTGGGGCCTCCAGTTCCCGAACATATGCCACACCACAGGCCATCTTGTGGGAAGAGGGGGAGGCCCAAGCAGGAGGACGCAAAGGGTGATGGGAGTTGTTCTCCCCTTCAGAGACTCGAAGGGCAGAAGAGCAGTTTATTTCATGCCAAGCAAGAGGTAGTGAGTAGGATGGCCTGTTCCCAAGGCAGGAGGCACACTTTCCTCAGAAAGCTATGAGTACCTGCTTCCAGAGAAGGGGAAATAATGGTTCTCTTCCATTTTCTTTCATATCCCTAGTTTTGACTGCCACAAGGCCAAGTTCTGTTTCTAACAGGCTAGTTCCCCATCCTGCTGAGATGTCCATAGGACACAGCCTGCCACCACCAGAGACAAGCACACAACTCATCACCCAGCAGCCGTTCCAGGATGCTGCTGCCCACGGAAGGCAGAGTTGGAGATTCAGCAGTACACAAACTTACTTACTCAATGCCCAGGGCTGTTCAGGAGCACTGGGCTTTGCCTACCTCCCTGGAGGTGGGAGCAGGAGCCTGCCAGCAGGGGAAGCAGAGAGTAGTGATGGGGGGCTGAGGCCTCCAGGGGTGTGAGGATATGGTCCCTGAAGGAGTCCCAAGTCTCTTTAGAGACCTCCCCCCCCTCTTACGGCATGAGAATGCCAACATGAGGGGAAAAGCCTGCTCCCGCCTTGGGTCCATGTTCCCATAGTGCAGAGTCTGGGGCCACTCCCCACCCCTGACAGTACATGGCCAGTTCAAGTCACACAGGTAGACAAAAATCAGGTCCTTTTAGGGGGCCAAAGGAGAGCGCATCACAGCAGAGCTCGGCTCCCAGCAGCGATGCCCACAGCCCCTGTTCCATATCCAAGCTCCAAGCACTGCAGTCAGGACGTGGAGGATGACTGGACCAGGGAGCCCTCCTGTCTTGTGGCAGCCTGCCTGGGCTTCAGTGTGGTGACACGGAGTCCTCTGGGGTCATAGGTTACCCCACTGCTCCACGGGAGGGAACTGGTCCACCTCGCCCACCTCTGTGCTCAGCTGCTCTCCCAGGGCAAAGGTCAGCCTATACCGAAGCCTTGCCTTCTCCTGTGACGGAGGGGGCAGCGTGTTAAGGTGTGGCCCTGGGGCCCTTTCTGTGCCACTACCACCACCCCGTCCGCATTCAGCCGCTCAACCCCAGCAGGGAAGGGACACTGCAAGTGCTGCAGGACTATGGCACCTCCGGCGGGGAAGCCAAGTTCGGAGCCCGGAGCTAGCTCACCTTCAGCGGGTTGGCCAGCAGCATGACCTGGGTGATGGCTGCGGGCGGCTGGACGGGGCTGAATGGAGACAGCTCTGTCCCAGAGGGTGGCTGTAACTTCACCTTCATCGACTGAAGAGAAAGAGAAGCTCCTTTGAAGAGAGATGGCAGGTGCCCCTGAGCGGAAGCCCACTAGAATCACGACGGACACATGCTGCTGCCTGCTGGCCTCGGGGTCCCTCAACACAGTGGGGTTCAAGAGCAGGTGACCTCTGCCTGCAGAGGCCTCAGGAAGCCGGGGGTACCTTTGGCACTGCGGCCTGCAGCACGATGCTCTTGATGGGCAAGGGAGCCGTATTCAGCATGGATACCACCACCACCAGCACGTCAGGCCGTCCAGGCGGACACTCCTTGGCAAAGTGGAAGAGGATGCGGAAGCCGTTTTTATCATAGGCTGTCACAGGAAGGGCGCTGCCTGCAGGAAGAGGCCAGGTGGGTGTGGAGGGAGAAACCCCAGAGCCCGGAGGGGAGGGCGGGGCGACCCTGGGGCCAGCAGGCTCCCTGGAAGAGTGTGGGGATGAATCTGTCGGAACCACCCGTGACTGCACAGTGGCAACTAGCGGAGGCCGAGACAGCAGGAGAGCCGGTCACATTTGGCTCTAGGGACCCGGGCAAGGACAGCCTGGGCCCACCCCTCACTACCCATATCACTGCAAGTTGTGGGCCCCGCCTCGCCCTCCCACCCCAAGCTTCCCACACCTACTAGGCTTGATAGATTCCAGAGGGACGTGGACACTGGCCAGGGAGAGTTCTGGCCCCTTCACGGGGCTGCCCTGGGACTGGAAGGCCGGCGGCTGGAAGAGAGGGCTCCCAGGCCCTGGGGAGAAGGGGAGGAGAGGCCTAGCAGTGGTGCTGGTGGGGATCAGAGGGGAGGTGGTGGCCCCAGGGAAGAAGATGGAAGAGACGGGTTTCACCAGGCCTGAGGTCCTGAGAGGCAGGAAGGAGGACAAGGTAAGTCAGAGATCAGGGATGCTGCTGGGCCAACCCACACGTCCTCCATGGCACGGCTGGTTCTTACTACCACCCCCACCCCAGTTTCCAGATTCTAACATCAGTAGACCAAAAAGGAACGCCCCAGGCCCTCCGGAGCTGCCTCCGGTTCTGCCAAGCCCAGGCCCAACCCTCCGCACCCTCACATTTCCCACTCATTACACTCTGGTCTCTTCAAGAAGATGATCAAGGGCATCCAGCTGGTGTAGGGTGCTGTCGCCCAAAGCCGAGCCATGGTACCCGAGGGCTGTGGACTCAGCCTTTGGGGCCGGGGCCGGGGCCAGTCCAGTCGGGAACAAGAAGGAGCCTGCTCTGGGTGCAGGCACGCTGGCTGGAAGCACGGGAGCTGGGAAGGGAGAAGGCGGCGGGGCCTGGGAGCTGCCTGCCGAGGGTGCTGAGGGGCCAAGAGGCCCGTCTGAGGGGCTGCAGGCAGCACTCCCGGGCTTGGGGCTGCAGAAGTCCAGGTCCGACTGCTCGTTCTGTTAGGAGGGGAAAGTGCGAGTGAGCAAAGGGCAGGAAGGAGCTGTTGCAGTCGGTGGGTTTCAGGTCTCCAGCTCTGGCCCCCTTGGCTGGGGGGCCTACTAGAACCCCACTGGACTAGCAGCTCTCTGCCCCGGGCCTGCCGTTGGGTGGGATCCGTGTTCTCGAGCGCACCTGGGGCAGTGCCGGGGCGAGTAAGGACCGCCAAGACCACAGCCAACCGCAGTAGGGAACGAGCTGGGGAAGAGGAAGCCCGTGAAACTGGTCGAGCATTTCAGCGATGCCCCTACCTGGAACACGGGCCACTGGCTGTTCGCAGCTGACTCTGTGGGAGGAGCAGTGGGGGCTGGGTCAGTGAGGCCTGGAGAGAGAGAAGACGATGGTGACCAGAAGGGACTCTGGCCTTGGGCAGCCCCACTGACTCTAGCAGGGTCACATGACGAAAGTCGCTGACGAAAGAGTGACAGGTGGGGACAAGGTATTTTTTCAGGCAGCCTCCAAAGGGAGAGGGGGCAGAACAAGACGCTCAGTCCACCATGTCTGTTCCGGAGCTTATGTGCACACTGCCCTGGGGGCCTGAGGGCACAGAACTTGACTCTCTTTATACCTGAAGTCCCCTTTCCCACCCCTGCTAAGTACGTGGGGCACCCCAGGGCCCTCTTCCCCATTCCACACGCCCTTCTGCTTTGCTGGCCCTACCAGGAGAAGCCCTTCACAGCCTCGCTCCAGGACGCACCCAAGCAGAGCAGCTCCTCGTCCAGCAAGCAGAGGGCGTTGCTTGTGCTGCTGGGTCCCGGGGGGGCCTCAGCCTGGCTGGATGAGTGGCTGCGCCCAGGTCCTGAGGTCTGGGGGGGTGGGGGGAGAATAGGGATGCCAGAGGACGGTGGGGCAGGGGCTGGGGCCAACACTGAGGATGAGCTGCTTGGTGTGTCCAACTCAGCAAGGTCGATGAGAGTGCCTTGGTTCCTAGAGCGGTTTCCTGGATGGGCGAATGGAAGGCGACACGAATGATTAGGGGCCACTCTAGTGGCTGCACAGCAGGAAGCAGAACCCTGAGTACATCGTCCAGCCTAACACTGAAGAAAAGCAAGCAAAGAAAACGCTACCCATAGCTCCTGGTCCCTGGGAAGCTGGAGGAGCACCTGGAAGGGCTTAGAATCCCCTCGGGCCCCGTGGGATGACATGCAGGTCAAGCACTCGGGGCTGGGTGGTGGGGCCTGGGGCTGGTCTAGAAGGGTCCAAAATGGGGAACTAGAACATTTTACCTTCAGCGTCTGGCATGGCTGATGTGGCTACTTCACCATTGATAACTTGTCCTTCAACAATTGTTTTGTAAGAGTTGATGACCCGGGAGAGGTTGTCACTGGCCTGGAGGATGTCCCCTACAGCAGAAAGAGGTACTTCTGACTCCTGGCCATGACACTCCCCCCACCCCCCGGCCAAATCCAAATTCCTGGGTCATCCTTGTCAACTACTCTTTGACTCACCCAAACTATTGTCGTTGTCCTCTGTCTCACTGGCTAGTTTGAATAATGTCCGCCTCTTATTCTCACACCGATCAAACAGCTCCTGAAAGAGTCCCAGACCTAAAACTGAGAGCTACAAGTCCCCTGCAATGATCTAATTCAGTGTCCACGTCCAGAAAGTCAGGGGCTCCCCCAGTGCCATGGCCACCGGCGGAACGGGGCTCCGAGCACGCCTCTGCCTGCTGCCGCTCCCACCGTGCTGCTGCAGCACCTAGGACGTCAGCTCGGGACGAGGGGAGTAGGTCTCTTCCTGTCCCCGAGGCCAGCACATGCCTCAGAACTCAGAGTATCTGCGTGATCAAGGACTGAGGTGCAGCATCAGGGGCACATGGTGGGTCTCTGCCCAAACGTTCCTGAGGCAGAAGGTGGGGCAGAGAGAAGTGAGCCCCGAGGCTCGGTCTGCAGAGTCCCCCCGACTCGGGCGTACACACAGCTCTGCCTTCCGGGGTGGGTAAGCCATAGCATGTGTAAAATGGGGGTCCCACCCCAGACCTGGTCGCTATGCTGACTAATACGGAGCAGCAGGTGTGTGGCGAGTTGGCTCTCAGGACAGGTACTGAGCAAAGGCTGCCTCCCTTTCCTGGAGCCCAGCTCTCCTGGGGACGCGCCTACCTTCATGAGCTCTTTATCTGCCTCCGAAGAATCCTCTTTGCTGTAATGAAGCAGCATCTCATTGAGCAGCTTTACGTTGTTATTAACCTCCTCTAAAGTGTGCAGACGCTTGGTCACCTTCTGGATCCGCGCCTCATCCTACATCAATGACGATCAAGGAGAAAAAGCTTAACTAGACTCATCCACTGCCCCCGAACGCCCCACAGCAAGGATCGCACCAGAGAACAGGGGCAGACACTAGTCCCGGTGGAAGCTCCTTTTAATGAGCGGTTCTTGGGAGCCGTAAGGCCTGAATCCCAATCTAGTTTTTCTTTTAAAATAATGGCCTGCCCCCACGCCTCCACTGGCCCCATCCATGCTTGCTCCTCTGATCCATTCTCCCCCGGAAGCTCCAGTGCGCCTCCCGCTCTCTGGCCTCACGACAGGGGAAGGGACTCTGGCTCTGTGGTCACGGGTTCCTCCGCCCCAAGGCCCTGGGCCCACTTACTTCCTTCACCATGGACTTGATGAGCTTGTTGGCCTCTTGTAGGTCATCCGGGTTTTTGCTTTTCAACAACTTGGCTAAAAGCTGGAAGAGGAGGTACCAAAGGGAAAGGGAAAGGTAGCACCCCACCTGGGGAGACCACGGAGGGCCCGAAGCTCCTGCAGCTCTGAGCAAGCCACCACCTCACCCGAGGACGCCACTGGCTGGGTGTGCTTTACCTTAGATTTCTCCTCATCATCAAAAACAGGATTCTTGGGACGAGGTGGTGGAGAGGGGATCAGTGTCCTGTCCACAGGGATCAGTGGGTCAGACTGCACGATGCCTGACAGGGAACACAAGGGGGCAGAGCGTTGGCTCACGCTGGGGTCACCTCGATGCCCTTCCTCACACAGCAAGGTGGGGCCCAGCTCTGGGATGAGGGCCTGCAAGGGGTCAGCCCGTCAAACCGCAGCTGAGCCCTTCTCGTCCTCAGGAGGAAGGAAGGGACGGCACATACCCCCTCATTCTTCCCGGCCTTAGCCAGCCTTTGGGGCTGATGTGAGGAGGAGGGAAGGGAAGCACATACCCTGTCTCTTCAACATGTGGTAGGCATCCTTGATCTTGGTTTCTTCTGGCAGGGCCAACGTCCAGCTGTAAAGCAGCTCGATAACCTTGGTCTTCACTTTCTCAGACACCCTGTCCCCCAGGTACTAAGAGGCAAAAGGAAATGAGAAAACCTCATAACTGCCGTCCGGAGGCAGAGACCGTGGGAACGCTCTCTTCACAGCAATGGGAAGTTGCTAGTTAGCTCCAGTCTTCAGGCCTACCCCAAACCAGCAGGTGTTAGGTGTGTGGGACACGGCACAGGGAGGGGAGGAAACCACCCGTGGCAAAGCTCTCTCCGGGGTACAGTCCATGGTCAGGCAGGGAGCTGGGAGCCTGCCACTGCGTTTCCACGCGCCATCTCCCAGAAACAATGGCATTTTATCTCAAAGGAATGAATGAGAATGTCTTAGATATGAAAAATGGCTCCCTGTGCTTTACGTGGCACCCAGAGCTTAAAAGCCACACCAGCGTGCCACAGAAGCTGAGCAGCTGAGCCTAACTCCTTAGATCCACGTAAGATAGACCCAAGTGACCGCTGTCCGCAGGAGCCTCCCCCGCCCCCGCCCACCTGCTGCCGCATCACCTCTCACATTCAGGCCCGGAGATCGTCAGAGGGCTGCCCGTCCCTGTGGCCTCTGGCCCCCCTGCGGCCCTCAGGGCCTAGTCCCTAAGGACAGGACACAGACAGCTGTCTAAAGACAGTTCTGTGGAGCTGGCGGGTGCACCGTGAAGCCACTGAGACGGGAGAGGGGGAGGAACACAGAGCAGTTCCTAGAATGCGGAGACTGCCCGACTGACCTTCGGAGAGACGACTTTGATTAATTCATTCAAAAACCGGAACTTTCCCACTTCATTATGAAATCTCCTCCCACAGTTCTTCATGCACGCCTCCAGCACCTGCAGCCACATGAAGGGGGGCGCTCAGTGCGGGTGGTCTGGGTCGGAGCCTGCACACAGGTCACGGTGACGATTCACCCGAGGAAGGACCTGCGCAGGAAGCGGTGTGCACGGCCCCCGGGAACGTCGGGGCAACAGGATTACTGACACCTCCTGTCCCTCGAATTGCAAAGCTCTCCCGGGGAAGCTGAACAGGAACTAAAATAAGAAATACTGAGACCCAGATACCAAGACAGTGCGTGTCTGTCCTAGAAGGTGCCTGCCTGCCACCCTCTGCCCTCAGAGGTACAAAGTTTCTCTGACTCGGGTCTGGGGCTCTTTCCACCAGCTGATCCACACTGTGGGGAGACGGGAGATGATGTTTCAACGGTTTTCATTTTTGATGACATGATCTTTTCCCTCCTCCTGCTCCCACTGATTTTCCTTCTGGGGCACACAAAACTGCCTTAAGTTTTCTGTGCTGCCCGTGGCCCTGGTGCCGGGGGTTTACACCGAGAAGCGCTCCACCCCCGTGTTCCCTCCCTTGGCTTCTGACTCTGTCAAGCTGGGTTTTTCAACCGCGCCCCTACTGACATCCCGGGCCACTCCTTCCTTGTTGTGGAAGCCTGTCCTGTGCATGAGAAGATGTCTACAACATCCCTGGCCTCTACCCGCTAGATGCCAGGAGCACCCCACGACGTGACACACGAAAGTGTCTCCAGACCCTGCCAAGTGTCCCCTGGGGAGCAAAAGCACCCCCCCGGCTGAGAACCACTGTTTTAAGGCCTTCGCTCTGCAGTGACCACGACAGAGGCGTGCACGTGGGCCACCTGAGCGCCCTTCCCATGACCCGGACGAAGTCAGGGGAGACCCCGGGGAGGCCTCCGGACGCGTCTGCGCTCTGAATCCTCGCAGTCTGAATAAACGCTAAGATCCACCGGTCGGTGTGATGCCTTGAAGAGGAACTAGCATTACTTTTAGCTACAGAACAAATTATACTCGCCACACTTTTCTTTACTTGGCCAACTCTTAACCGGCAAGACAGCCCTGTCAGCATCTCTTCAAGAAGCCGCCTCAGGGCTCCAGCCCGGGCTCAGGGCCCCGGCCTCCGGCTCCCTCGCTCAGCCACTCGGCCTCTCCCATCGGACCGGCGGGGACTGCACTCCGGGCCTCTCTGCAGCCTCGGGGCCTTGCACAAGGGCACACACACTTGTGGGGCAGTTCACGGAACACGTTCCGGACATTTCTGGTATCAAAGGACTTTTAGCTGCCATAGGACGTGGGCCCTGCAAACCTCAGAGAACCCAGTGGGCACATGAGGACAGGCCCGGGCTCATTAAAATTCGCCGGTCAGAGTGAAACAACCTACCGTCAGGGCCTGGACCGCCTCCCATTCCTGCGGAGACTGGATCTTATGGGCCAGCAATCGGACAGCGATCTGCGGCCTGGGGGACAAGCAGACCACGCTTTCAGGCACTGACCCTGGGGCTACGTGGCTGGCCCTCCTTGGCCAGTTTGGACTTCTCTGCTTAGCTCTCTCCCGCTTGCCCCCCAGCGGCTTTGAGACTCACCCTTCAAGCTCTTTGTTGATCTGATCACAGAAGCCAATTATGTATTCCCAGTCCTCCTGGCGGTTGGAAGGATTGGTGGCCTTATCTTGGGACAGAGCAAAGTGGAGGACAATTGTTATAAAGAGAAAGGAGGACATAATGGAAGGTTTTCCAATAATTTTTTAGGCACTGACGTGAAGCTAAGTTTGTTTCCAAATTTCTTCTCTGATAAACCCTCAACAGATCAGTCTAGTGTTTTGAAAGTCACAAATAAAAGAAAAACAAATTCTCAGCCTTGTGAAGCTTAGAGTAGACCACAATCAATAGGACAAATAATTATAAACACAAACAATAAAAATCTTCAAAGATACCTGTAAAAATGTTTAATATAACCAATAAGTATAAATAACTCTAGTTATATAAAAATAAGCTATTAAGCAAATAGGGATGAGCAAGAAGCGTCTCCTAGACAAACTGAAGCCAGGTGATACTTGATAAAAAAACATATATACTTAAAAAACTTATTTCCTACATACCCTTCAAAAACTTTTTCAAGACGTAACTTTTCTTAATGCTTTAAATGTTATTTTCTTAGCAAGAGTGAGAAGGGGGGGAGGGAGGGAGGAAGGGGCAGGAGGGGGAGAGGGAGTGAGAGAATCCCAGGCAGGCGTCACGCCCAGTGTGGAACCCAATGCAGGGCTCAATTCCAAAACCCCGAGACCATGACCTGAGCCATGAACAAGAGTAGGTCGCTTAACTGACTGAGCCACCTAGGCACCTTCTGCTTTCCATGTTTTTTAAATTGCACATTGTAAGTTAAGCTGATATTTACTGTGCCCCTACTAAGCACCAATCATTGTGCTATCTGTCCACGGGACTGCAGAAACAGACTCTGAATTAAGCATTCGGCACCCTCAAGTTTAAATGGTCTCCTATGATTAAGGACAAAGGCAAGTGTTGGAGAGTTCTCAGAGGATCACTGAGGGATTAAAATCCAGGTGCTAAATGTCAAGGCTCCTAACATTTTGGTATGGGTCCTCTTTCCCCTGTTATCCCAGAGCCTGTGCTAAAGAGGACGGCCCCCACTGAGGGTGGTTAAACGTGTTCCCATATCTGATTCACATCTTGGGAATCTGCCTCTTCCAGAAAGCACTCTCAAGCTGTTTGCTAAATTTAGGGCTTCAGGTTCAGAAGACAAATGGTAGGCTGAAGGCGTATATCCTTTTTAAATACCCATGCTCCTGCAGATTTCCCCCAGCGCCAAAAGCAGAGCAACAGAAGCTTGAAAAAGCCCCTCCACATAAGGGGTGTTGTAGAAGTTCCTGAATTCTGATTTCTCGTGACTGTGTTTTCTTAACTTCCTTTTTCCTAACATTAAAAATCACTAGCTCCATGAACAAATCCTAACAAGGGCTCCCAGCATCCTCCCTACCCCCACGGGGCTCTGAGGCACAAGAAGTCAGCAGACGCCACCCTGAGGCAGAGGGAAGGCCTGCAGTGTTTCCGCGCCGGGTGCAAGAAGATTCTGACGGTTTAGGTTCATATTTGGAGGAAAAGGAAAAATGTCTGTCCCCAGTCTTGAAAAAAGAATTAGCAGGCCCTTTAAAATGTCAAGCTAGAGGGAAGCAAGATTAATTCTATCAAGAGTGGCTATTTATTGCCACAGTGACCTACAAGCTGTCACCTTCCAGAAGCCCCGTGTTTCTCCCATCAGTTGTCTGGTATCTTCTCAGGTGTTAGCGCAGCTTTGTTACTAATCCCTATCATCTGAGATGCTTAAAGTTCTCACATGACATCAAGAGGCTGAAGGATACAAAAAACAGGGTGGTCTGAGGGGCCACACCCCTCCCACTGCTGCTATTACTATTTTGAGAAGAGTCACACACCTCGTGGCATAGGAGTAACACGCTCGCCTGTACTGCACGCAACCGGAAAAGGAGGAAAAGGAGGTTCGGGGGACAGCACGGAGGCGCCCGCCCCCCACACGCACACAAGCAATGGGCGCTCACCGGAAGTGCTCTCCCCAGGCCTCCCCTAATTCCGATAGCACTTCTGCTCCCAGGAATATGCCCACTTCCTTCTCACTTGTGTTCAACTTCTCTAGAGTCCCATCTTGATAGACCTTCCTACTGCAAATCTGCAGGGAGCTCTCTGCCTACACATGGGCACAAAAAGCCTGGTTTCAGCAATGCCCAGTCCCTGTTTTGAGCATCTACTCCAGCTCTCCAGTCCACAAGCACCCTCAGGAACAGGAGGAAAGTTCTGCGGATAATTCCAGGTAACTCCATCTCTCCACCTGCCCATTGCCTCCCTCCTGCAGAGGCACACAACCTTCTACCCACTGCACATGCTCCATCACCTGGCACAGAGGGGATACCGCCTCCCCTGTAAGCCCCACCTTCTAGAGCTGGCTCTGGGCTCTACTCTGACTCAAGGTTTCTATTTTCAGGTCTCTCCTGAAAGCCTCATCCTCTTATGTGTCTGTGCCTCTAGATTCCCTCCTCTCATTTTCAGCTTAGTTCCATCATTAGCCTTGACTGTGGTGGGGCCTCAAAAGGTCAAGTAGGGATGCCTCCAGTAGGGGCAGCCCTGGCTACCCAATCCCGACACAGCTCAGACATTTCACAGATGACAGATTCTATGTATCACATGACTTAGAGATGAGCAGAGGCAAGAACACAGGATGGAAAAGAAATCAAGAGTCAGCCTTCGGGGGGCGCCTGGGTGGTTCAGTCGTTAAGCGTCTGCCTTCGGCTCGGGTCATGATCCCGGGATCCTGGGATCGAGCCCCGCGTCGGGCTCCCTGCTCTGCGGGAAGCCTGCTTCTCCCTCTCCCACTCCCCCTGCTTGTGTTCCCTCTCTCACTGTGTCTGTCTCTGCCAAATGAATAAAAAAAAAAAAAAAAATCTTAAAAAAAAAAAAAAAAAAAGAGTCAGCCTTCGGGGCGCCTGGGTGGCTCAGTCGTTAAGCGTCTGCCTTCGGCTCAGGTCATGATCCCAGGGTCCTGGAATCGAGCCCCGCGTCGGGCTCCCTGCTCTGCGGGGAGCCTGCTTCTCCCTCTCCCACTCCCCCGGCTTGTGTTCCCTCTCTCGCTGTGTCTCTCTCTGTCAAATAAATGAATAAATAAATAAACTTAAAAAAAAAAAAAAAAGAGTCAGCCTTTGGTGCTAGGGTCTTGAATTAAGAGAGACTTTATCACCAAGTCTTTGTTAAGCACCCACAGAAAATTAAGTACACAGGTGAACTATACTGTACGATACCATTCAATCAATAATATAACTAAAAGAAAACGAAGTACACAGCATGCTAGGCCATGGCGGGACTACATAAAGAGTCCAAGACTCAGAGTCTACCCTTGGGGAGCTTATGTTCTTCTGATGCAACCTGTGCGAAATAACCAGAGCAAAAACTTGAGTGTAATTATATAATTTGATACAGAAATGAGTTTAAAAACAAACTCATCACTTCTCTTTCCTGACTTCCCCATTTCTATAAATGGTGCCATCATTCAAAAGCTCGCTGTGCCCCCACACCCAGGCATCTGGATTTGAACCCCCATTGCTGACTCCTTCCTTCTCACCCACTTCCAGCAACCCAAGGTCCCTTCCTTCTCAACGTCTTTTTAAATCTCTCCCTTTCTTACCCCTGCCCCCACCCCACCTCCTTACTTCTTCACCTGCTTCCAGAACTTCTGCTTCTTGCCATCCTATATAAAAAAAACCCTATACTAATCCTCCTAAAACACTGACTTCACCAGCTACGGTAAGAACGGGGACCTGATAACTGTTGAAATTTGAACTTCTTGGGCTGTAATTCAAGCTTTTCCAGAATTTAGTTCTAACTTCCCAGCTTTCTCTCCAACCACACTCCTACAGGAGCTCCCTGCCTGAACCAGACAAACATCTGTTCCTGAATGCCCCAAACATGGTTTGCTCTATTTACATCACTGTCCAGTGTTTTCTTTTTTTAAGATTTTATTTATTTATTTGACAGAGACACAGCAAGAGCGGGAACACAAGCAGGGGGAGTGGGAGAGGGAGAAGCAGGCTTCCTGCTGAGCAGGGAGCCCAAGGCGGGGCTCGATTCCAGGACCCTGGGATCACGACCCGAGCCGAAGGCAGACGCATAAACGACTGAGCCACCCGAGTGCCCCTGTCTAGTGTTTTCTTAGCCAATTGTCCCCAGTCTTCTGGGTATTCAAGGCCTGGCTTGACTGCCACCTCCTCACTGAGAGAATCATCTTTCCATTCCACTTACCCCCATTTCCTAAAGAAATTACAGCTTACAGCTTACAGCTCTCGCCCCGTACCTGTATCTTTTTAAGAATGCTTTATCCACCCCAGCATCATCTTCATCAAACTGAAGGCAAAGACAGCTGGAACTTAATTTTCATAATACCTCATAGAGTAGGTATTTGTTATGGACTGATTGAGATGAGAGGACTTCAGAGAAGGCTGAAGTCATCAAGAGACAGTCTGTGGGCGAGGAGAATCTGGGATGGGTCTTAAAGCATTTAGTTGAGCAAAGGGAAGGAGATTAGTGTGTGCCGGGGGGACGAGAACACCTGACCTGGCACAGCAAGGAGACTCCTGGGAAGCCACAGAGAGGTGGCAGTAGGTGCACAGCAATGGAATGACCTGATGACACAGAAGAGGATGGAGGGGAGGTGGGGAGACACTTGAGGCACCGGGCCCAGCAAAGGCTTCTATAATAATTCTGGCAAACCATGGAGTGACAAGGACCTAGACTAAGACAATGCTAAACCCCAAACACTGGTTCATTTGATTGATAAGGTCACACCAATAAGTCATAAGAACTGTGAAGGTGAACAAGGCAGAAGAATGGAATCTTTAAAAAAAAAAAAAAAAAAGAATGGAAAGAATCTTAACACCGCCCCTAGTGTCACTCTAACCAATGGGAAAGATCAAAGGCCAGTCTTAGCTCTATTATCTACAGACACCATCCCATTGCCCCACTCACCGTTTCCACTCTCCCTCAAAAACAGGTCTGTCCCTCTCCTATTTCAAAATATAACTCTAAACCTAGCCAGTTAAACTCAGCTTAGGTCAACTCCAATGTCCCCATTAGTATCTATGAATCAAATCGATTCCAGCGTAGTTATATCTGGTTGGATGGCTCTGGGTAAGTGGTGTGATTAGTCAGTGTGTCCTCTTTTTGTGAAATTGTGACAGTAGTACCTGCTTCGCTAGGATACTTGATAAAGGAATTAAATGAATGTCTTTGGGGTACTCTGAGCTCCCTGGAGAACAATTCCCTGCACACAGAGGACTTTGCGACCTGCCTGCAACTGCAGATTTTGCAAAGGTAACCTAGGTTCAACCACCTGAAGGGGGTTTCTTATTAAGAAAGGTCAGGCCAGGGGCACCTGGGTGGCTCAGATGGTTAAGCATCTGCCTTCGGCTCGGGTCATGATCCCAGGGTCCTGGGATCGAGCCCCATGTCTGGCTCCTGGCTCAGCGGGGAGCCTGCTTCTCCCTCTGCCTCTCCCCCTGCTCGTGCTCTATCTCTGTGCCTCCAATGAATAAACAAAATCTTAAAAGAAAAGAAAAGAAAGGTCAGGCCATTGGAGGAAACAGCCATTACCTCCAACAGCCTGGAGGCTCTAGTAAATAAGAGATCTTGCACAAGGCAGCCTCTAGGCATCCTGTCTTATCACTCTGTCCAATTTCTGCCTTCACTTAGAGGCCTCCAGGGGCCTCTTCTAAGCCCACAGGAAAGTTAACTTATTAACCTTTCAGCAGAATACTATGTGCTAACAAGGTTAACCCGTATTTCCTTAATAGCAATATAAATTAGCAATTAGAGCAATAGGCCGCTATAACTACAGCACTAGGCTGTGCTCCTCTGCTTTGCTTAGAGTATGTTACCTACGAATGACTCGTTAAGATGTTCAAGTGTGTGTATCTCCAACACGGACATCACCGAGGTTTGGGCACTGCAGGAAAAGGGTAGAGCTGCTCTTTATCCCTTTTTGGATTCTTCTCACTTCAAACATTCTGCCTGCGTGAGGCGGCCACTTCTCAAATACATGGTCGCAATTCTGAAGCTGTGTGTGTATGCTCAGCGGCACCCACCGCTCCCGGAGTTTCAGCCCAAATCCGCAGCTTTTCCCTTCGACTAAGACTGAGGCCAGGGGTCCCGGAGTCACGGCGGCGCGCGGCCCCACCACAATCTCCCCAAATCGCCGATGCCATGCCAGGCGGCAGCACCTGGCTGCCGCTTCCCCGGAGCCCGGGCCGGACCCGAGCTCACGCCGCCGCGCGCAGAAGTGGGAGGAGGCGCCGGTCGGGGGCCCGGGCGCCCTGCTGGGGAAGGGGCGTGATCGCGGAATGCTCGCGGCCAGGGCGAGTCCAGGCGCGGCTGCCAGGCGACGCCGCCGCGGGCCCCTGGCAGCGGAGGAGGGCGGGGTGGGGCGGAGAGGGGCGGAGGGGGGCTCTAGGGCAGACAGAAGCGGCCGCGGCTACTCACTCAGCCAGGACTCCAGGCTCTCCCCTTCCGCCTCCGCCATATTGCAGCCGCCCGGGCCGGCCCAGCGGCCTCAAACCTCGCGAGAACCTGTGAGAGACGGGGCGGGGCGGGGCCTGCATGGGGGCCTGAGAAGAGAGAGCGCCGCCGAGGGTGGCGTCAGACTGCGGCGGAAAATGAGACGCCGAATGTTTCCTTTTGACTCTTGCCTTTGGACCTCGGAGTGAGAGACTCTTAACGCCCGGATTGATGGAGTGACGCACAGATTTAGGACCCTGCGGAGCTTTCCCCCCCCGTCTCCTGTCACTCGCTCAGGCACGCCGAGGGCAGCCTTCGTGGGGTCCTTGTGGCCAGCCAACATGGCTGCCTCCGCGGTGAAGGCTGCGCGAGGGTGGTCGGTCCTGGCGCTGGGCCTGCGGAGGGCTGTCCCGCGGCTTCCAGGGTGAGAGGGCGGCAGGAAGCTGGGGTGCCGCTTGGGACTTCACGGAGAGACCTGCAGGGAAGGAAAGGGCTATAGGCAGAACGCGCAGGAACCTGGAGAGAACCTGGGGGCCAGGATACCTCGGTCCAAGCCTCTGAATTGGCTGCGTGACTTCGAGCCAGTGTGAAGGCTTAGCGATTGTCCCCAGCCCAATGGGGTTCTGAGTCGAAGCTGAAAGCGCGGTCTTAACCGAAGAGCTCAGAGCTGGGATTTTCGGGGGGCGGGGGGCGAGATGCTTAGGCGGGGCGCCTATCCTGAGGTTCAGGAACCTCGCCTTACCGTTGGCACTTGACGAGGAGGAGACTTTCCTGGCCTGTTTGCGGGGAGGCCCACCCACCTCTTAGGACAAGAGCCAGAATTATTGCGTTCAGGTTTGCCTAGCGGTCTCCGTGCCGCTCTCACTCGTCGGCGGGTTGGCAAACAGGCCCATTGTTAAGTCAAACCTTTTCACTTGTGGAGTCAGCTTTTGCCGGCCTCTTCCTCTTCCCTCCTCTCAGGCTAACCCAGGTGAGGTGGAGCCGCTATGGTCCTGAATACAGGGATCCACAGATTGACAAGGAGTATTACCGCAAGGCCTTGGCCGAGCTGACTGAGGAGGAGAAGTATGAACAGGAACTCAGGAAGACTCAGCTTATCAAAGCTGCCCCAGCAGCGAAAACAAGCTCTGTGTTTGAAGACCCCGTGATCAGGTTAGATGGAAGCAAACACTTTTGTTCCACGGACTGGGACTGTACCAGGGAGGGTCTACAGTAAGGATTGTGATAGAGCCTGGGAAATCTAAACAGTTTGTTTTTCTCCTTGAAGTAAATTCACCAACATGATGATGAAAGGAGGAAACAGAGTACTGGCCAGATCCCTCATGACGCAGGTAACACATCTCTCCTGTCTCCTTGCTTACGTCTTTGTACGTGGCTCTTTCAGTTTAGCTTAAAAAAAGAACAGCTTCGGGGCGCCTGGGTGGCTCAGTTGGTTAAGCGACTGCCTTCGGCTCAGGTCATGATCCTGGAGTCCCTGGATCGAGTCCCGCATCGGGCTCCCTGCTCAGCAAGGAGCCTGCTTCTCCCTCTGACCCTCCCCCCTCTCATGTGCTCTCTCTCTCTCATTCTCTCTGTCTCAAATAAATAAATAAAAAATCTTTAAAAAAAAAAAAAAAAAAAAAAAAAAGAACAGCTTCGTATACCTGCCATTAGAATTACCTTCCCTGTATGGGGTGCCTGGGTGGTTAAGCGTCCAACTCTTGATCTCACCCCAGGTCTTGGTCTCAGGGTCATGAATTCGAGCGCCATGTCGGGCTCCACGCTGGGCATGGAGCCTACTTAAAACAAAAAAAAATTACCTTCCCTGGGCGCCTGGGTGGCTCAGTCAGTCAAGTGTCTGCTTCCGGCTCAGGTCATGATCCCAGGGTCCTGGGATTGAGCCCCGCACTGGGCTCCCTGCTCAGCGGGGAGTCTGCTTCTCCCTCTGCCTCTGTCCCTCCACTCATGCTCACTCGCACTGTCTCAAATAAAATTTTTTGGAAGAAAAAAAAAATGACCCCGTGTATATGGGTGGAGGTGGCGGCTGTAATGAAGTCCTACAGGAGTCAGCAACCACCATGCACTCCCCCAATCACAAATCTCCGTCTACTGCCCTAGTCCTCCTCCAGGAAAGAGGAGGCATTTAAGAACTTTGCCTTAGAGGTGCCGAGAGAGGGGCCACACTGTTGTAGAAGAACAGGATGACAGAGGAGGAGAGGGCAAGGTATTAGCTCAGCTGGGGATAAACCCTTTAGGGAGCCTGGGGCAGCATCTTCCAGTGTATCCCTTTGCAGACTCTGGAAGCTGTGAAAAGGAAGCAGTTTGAGAAGTACCATGCTGCTTCTGCCGAGGAACAAGCAACCATCGAGCGCAACCCCTACACCATCTTCCACCAAGCACTGAAAAACTGTGAGCCTGTGATAGGGCTGGTGCCCATTCTCAGAGGCGGCCATTTCTACCAGGTGAGCCCGGAAAGTGGGGCTCCCCACCCATGGAACAAGCTGGTGGTGGTGGGTTGGGGAGCACTTAGGAGTGGGAAGGCCCAGAGTTGGGCCAAGATTGATAGTTTTATCGGGAGCAGGTTCTGTCCACGATGTTGTGTCGTAAGTTGTCAGCTTCTCGTGGTGAGGGACTGTGTATCACTCATCTTTGTACACCAGCGTCTAGAGTAGCACTTGACCCATAACTGGTGTTTCGTTGCCATTTCTTGAACTGAACGAGGTTCTGTCCTAGCATTTAATTCTGTGTTATTGCCATAAGCCAGTGTTCTCGGCTTCTGATTTTTAATGTAAACTTCATAAGGGTGGAGACTTGTTAATGTCTGTATGCCTAGGGTCTGGCGTGTCCCTAGGTACCTGGCATATAGTGGCGGTCTAGCAAATGATTGTGGACAAGAGGGTCTTGTTTTTAGGCACCCCTGATCTGAGTTGGCTAAGTCACCCCAGCTTGATGGGGCTTTTCCCAGTTGATGCTCATATCAACCTGGCTGAGCTTCCATTTAGAAGTGAGAGAGGTCTCTGCCTAATGAGCTTTTGCTCAATGAATGCCTCTATGTCTGCTACACTGAGGGCACCCAGGGGTGAGGGGGCCTCAAAGAGGAGAAGCCAGGCCCCTCAGGAGTGTTGTCACAGCTGGCCCACAGGGAACCTGTGGCTACTCCTTAGAGCTCAGGGCAGGAGGAGGCTGCCGCCCCGACAAGGTCTTGGACTAACTTGCCCGGGGTCTTGTCCCGTCCAGGTCCCTGTGCCACTTCCCGACCGGCGTCGTCGCTTCTTGGCCATGAAGTGGATGATTACTGAGTGCCGGGAGAAGAAGCACCGGCGGATGCTGATGCCGGAGAAGTTATCACATGAGCTGCTGGAGGCTTTTCACAACCAAGGCCCTGTGATCAAGAAGAAGCATGACATGCACAAGACGGCGGAGGCCAACCGTGCCCTGGCTCACTACCGCTGGTGGTAGAGGGAGGCTGGCGGCTCTCTGCTGCCGGATCGTGGGAGCCACTGTCACAGCGAAAAACCCTTGTGGGTTAGTAGTTCCTTTTTAAGGGGGGGAGCAACGTATTTATTGCTTGTTAGTCCTTTCTTTGGGGGCTAGAACTTGCTTTTCCTGTCCCATCTCCTTTAAAGAGGAAACGTATCAATTTGGCTTTCCCCCAGGAACTTAGGGTCCATCCAGCCTCTCTTCCTCAATTTGGGGTAGAACTTTGGGGGAGGATATGAAAGGAAGCAGTTTTAATATTGGAAAAGGTTTATTAGAAAATTCTCGCCCTGAACTGGTGTCGCATGTGAGGTGGTACTGCCATTTACTAAAACCGACTGGAAATATGTTTGTTTCCGAAGTGGTCTTTGTATAAAATGTATAAAAAGCAGTTTCTGGTGTGCCCTGTGCTGTGCCCCTCAAGATCCCAAAGTACCCCACCAGTAGCTATGGGGACGGGGGAGCCGAGGCCCCAGGATGGCTGTCGCCCCAGCGGTTACACAGTGCACTGGGTGTTAGAGGCTGCCTTTCTCTGCCTGGCCCAGGCTGGAGGTGCTGGGGGCGAGGTCGATGGGATGGTGTGGGCAGCTCTGTTTGGTGTCTTCCCCGGTCCCTGAGGTCCCTGAATCCGGGAGGGAAGGTGCTCAGGGCAGGACCACTGCGTAAGTGGGAAACCTCTCAGGAGCTGGTGAGGGTCTGGAAGGGATGGTCTTTGGGAGGGGCAGGGAGTTGGGCAGGTGACAGGCCGGTGCTGCTGGTGACGCCGCGTGAGCCGGAGGCCTAGTCGGAGACCTCGCTGTAGTAATACTTGTGGGCAGCCGGGGTCGTCTTCCAGCCGGCTGCCCGAAATTCGATGATCTCCAGCAGCAGCAGCTGGGCCAGGGAGCTGAGGCCACTTGGGAGCAGGAAGCCGTCCCGGATCAGGACAAAGAGCTCATCCATGCGCTGTCGGTTCATCTTCTCCAGCTGCTCCCCCACGCGGTGCAGCTGCAGCACCAGGCAGTCCACCTGCAGGGGGCAGTTGGAGGTGACCCCGGGGCACACAGAGCAGCCATTCAGGGAGCTCGAGCGGCAAGCTCGCTCGGCCCCACACACTTGTTTCCTCTTGACCCGCTCACAGCACCTGGTGGGTGTTCACCACATCTTAGGTGAAAGGAGACAAGTTCAGGACTTGCCATAGGTCTTGCCGGCCAGGCTGGATGCAGGGCCTGTCTCCAAGCTGCCGCGTAACCCCACCTTCCTCCCCCTCCCGCACCCGGCCTGACCCTGTTTCTGGGCCATGTGTAGCCACAGCTGGGTTCCTATCACAGGTTGGCTTTCCTACTGGGAAGAAAGCCTCTGAGCCTGTAGGTCTTGGCTGCTCTCTGTTCTGAATAAATTCCAAGCCTGGCAGCTTGTCCTGCTCACCAGGCTCCTGCCCTGCGAAGTGATGCTCTCGGATGCTCTTCATGGACAGTGTGCTGGTGTTCTGAGCTGAGCCAGGGACCACCCACCTCCACAGTTGTCTGAACCGGGGTCACCCACCTCCTCCTCCTTGCTCAGACTGTCAGGCTGGGCCAGCCGGAAGAGGCAGTCGTAGACGGGGTTCACGAGGGCCATCATGGGCATGTTGTTCACCTGTGGGGGGACAGCGGGGGCCAGAGCACTGAGTGGCTGAAGGAGACAGGCTGTCTCTGCCGCCCAGGGTGGCTACCGGGGCCTCACCCTCAGGTAGTCAAAGATGTTGCAGATAAAGGTGACATAGCAGACCCAGCCCTGCAGGGACCGGGCTCGCAGCTGCTCCCGAGCCTGGTACTCCTGCTGCAGCCGGTTGAGGAGTCCCCGTCGGAAGACACTCTGGCCTGCTTGTTTGCTCTCAGCCTGTGAGCCAGGGAAAGGATGGTGAGCCGGGGGCGGTGCCATGGCGACCCCCACTCAAGCTTTGGTGGCTGAGGACCCTCCTGTCTGACTCTCCACCTCTGCCCTGCTGGCCAGGCCTCCTGCCCTTTGCCACGGCCTTTCCCAAAGTGTCTCCCCGCTTCTCTACCAGTCCCAGCCCACCTGAATGATGGCATAGCACATGCGTCCTGCTTCTTTGCTGAACACACAGTCCTGCAGAGAATGGTCCACAATCACATTGGCCACCTTTTCCAAGTCCACGGCACCTGGATCTAGGGTAGAGATTGGGGAGTCTAGAGCTGCTGAGTTAGCACATTTGTTTCCATTTGCTTCTAAGGATTTGAGATGTTTCTACAAAAGAGCACTCCCGTGATACACTTATGTTTTAAAAGACCAGAAAATAACCAGGAGAAGTAGCCCTACATCAGAGCAGCTCCACTGGGCGACTGATGGCCAGGACAGGTGGCCGTTAGAGACTAGTCAAAGAATGCTAGTTTTTTAGGGCACATGTTTCTTGGCACTAGGTTGCAGAAGGAGCACTGAATAACGATGTATTTGACAGCAATTTCACAGAAGAAAGTGTTCTTACAATACACACACATGAACACCTGACAAGGCGGGCCAGGCAGGGCCTCCCCAACAGGCTTAGCTTGGCATGTGATGGGCATTACTAATTGTTAGCTGAGTCGAACTTCTGAGTGCTGCGGAAGGCACTGATCCAGGACAATGACTGCATCTTCTCTGCCAAGCAGAATGCTCCATCCTCTGTCCCAAGTCAGCCCTCTCTGCACATGCAAGACCACCTGCTGTGGCAGTACAGAAGCCAGGGCCAATGCAAGGGCTCTGGAGACGATTCTCTGTGCTCCACCCCGCTCTCATGGGTACTTTAAAAAATGGCTTTACTGCCCGAGAGGTGACTCTATGATTCATACTTTCAATTATTGGCCTAAATGTAACTTGTCCTCCAGTCCAAGAGCGATGTTGCTTTTATTCTCAGAAAGCAAAGGGACAGGGTTGGGCATTCCCTGGCTAAGGCTCAGGCCTCCAGGCCTGTCCCCTAGGCCCCTTCTCTGCAGCTCAGGAGGGCTCCCATGCTCACCTTTGAGTGCTGTCTTCAGCAGCTGCTGAGTCTCCGCATCAAAAGACTGAATTTTATACTCCTCTCTACCAGGATCCCCCATGACCATTCAGCCCCGGCAGCTCTTTACTGAGGTGGGACTAATGACAGCACCTGGGGAGGAGGAGAGGCGAAGAGAGAGGCCTCAGGTGTGCAGCGTGGGGTCAGGGTTTCTAGTCCTGCAGGCCCCGGCCAGGGCTGGCCAGCGCTCGGACAGGTGCTCCCAGCCAGTCCATTGCCTTGGGTGGTTGGCTGAGGGCCCAGCAAGCTTGGCTTCTGGTGGAGACTGGGCACCAGCCAGGCACCTGCTGCTCAGTTTAGGAACCCTTGTAGCTTCTGGGATTACACGGGAGTAGAGACGTAAAGGTGAACGTGCCGACCGTCCAGTCTCCATAGTAGGCAGGGATATTCTCCATTGATACTAAGGTTGGGGTGCGATGAGCTGCACTGGGGGTGTAGACAGGGGCATATCAGACACTTGCCGGCAACTGCCTATGTAAACCGGCCTGGAAGCTGCTGGCCCAGCACGACTTCGGGCGAGTGACAGGGCTGGGGGCTCCGGAGAAGTCTGTCCCAGCAGGGTTCCAATCCCCTGGCCCCGATCCCTCCCTCGGCTTTAGTCAGAGTCCTTCTAAGTCCCAAAACCCGCCCCCCCCCAACCTCTGGCCTGGCCTGTGTGGGCGGGTGCGGGGCCCGAACTGCTCCTGTCCAGGCCAACTTCTCCCCGGGACGGACTGGTTAAACTGGCCTCCCGAGCGGCAGAAACCCGGCCTTGCCCACTCAGACTCCTCTAATTCCTGAGCTCCATTCTGGAGCCTTTCCCTTAAAGAAGAGGGGAGCCGGATGACACGTCTCCCAGAGGCAGCCCCTGCTGGAGTCCCCTCTCCGGACGCCGAGCCCCCCCCCGGTCAAAGGACGACCTCGGGGAATCTCCAGAACCGGGCAGCTTCCCCAAGCCCGGAATGCCCTTCCGGGCGGGGCAGGGGAGCCGTCCCGGGTCCCGCGGGCTGGAGAGGCGGTGCGGTGCCCTGCGAGCGCCGGGACCCACCTGCCGGGCCGGCACCGCGCCCGCGTGCCTGGAGGCCGCTCGGCGGGCATGGTGCTCGCGGCCCCCGTCCGCCGCGCTGCAGAGCTGGAGCGACCCGCCGGGCCTCGCCGCCGCTTAGGTCATTTCCGAGCGCGGCGCCGGGGCGGGGCCAGCGTGGAGGGGCGGGGCCGTCTCGCCGGCGCCACCTGCCGGAGTCCCGGCGACGCTCTCCTCGCCGCGCGGGCTCCCGAGGTCCGTGGCGGTCGCGCCGGACCTTCCTCGGCCCGAAGCCCTCGGTCGCCAGCGGTGGCGGCCCCGTCCCGCTCTCACGCCCGGGGCTCGGGTTAAAACGGGATCCAAAGAGGAGACTGGGTGGGGCCGCGCGGCGTGGCTGGAGGGACGGGAACGCATAGGTGGCGGCCGCCTGCCCCCCACTCCTACCCCCCGCCACGCGAGAGAAGGCCGGGGGGCCTGTAAGGGCTGGATCAACCCCCTCTACCCCCTCTCCTACTCCAAGTACAAACGGTACTGGTAAAATAAGTTGAAAATCAATGGGCCAGCTCAAGAATAAGGACCCCCCGCCCCCCGCCAGCCTGCCACCGCGAGATGCCGGGAGTGACAAGTTGGGCAAGCCCCTGACTTGGTCGTGGCTGCGGCTGGGGAAGAGGCGCGGGCCCAGCAGCTGAGGGCCTTTCCTGACGCCGGCCCTGGGCTGCAGGAGGGCAGCCAGAAGGGGCTGGAAAGGCGCCTCTTCCGGTCGCACAGTCAAATGTCCATGGCGGTTTCCTGTTGCCAGAGTAGTTCTTCTGTCAAAAGGGCTGGCCAAAGTGGTCACCAGCAAATGGATGAGAAAGAGCAGCTGCAGCAAAATAATGAGTAGGAGAGATGAAGAGAACAAAGTTTACTTTATTCCACTAAAGTGGAGTTTCTTAAAAAATACATTCAGGCAGCTTTCCTGCAGCCCCAAGCCCAGTGCCCCAAACTCTGTGGGTGTTGGAGCACCCCCCTACCCACAGCCTGGATGTTCATAACCCGCAGCCGGGAGTAGGGAAGCTTCAGGATTCAGGGTCCCAGACACGTCACAAAGCCCCAGGCCAGAGCCAAAACCACTCTGATGACGGAAGGGGTCCAAGGGCCGTGACACCCACACAGGCCTGCTCCCCGCCCCTGCTCTCCCTCCTCCTCAGTGGGTGCAGAGGCTGGAGCCAGAGCCCAGACTGAGGGCTGGGTGAAGTCCTGCAAGGGGCTCTGCGGCTCCTCCATTCTGGCTCCCCTGAAGGGTCGGGGGCAGAACTGGGTGGAAAGGGTGGTGATTGTGTTCTGTCGATTTCCTGGTCTCACCCCCTTACTGCAGGTTCTCCTCTGTGCCCAGACGAGTAGCTGTTGTGAGTTCTTGTGCTGACAAGCCCGACACCACTGCCCTCAGCAGGCTGGCTGCCCGACCCTTTCCTTCTCCCACCCCCTTCATGAGGCTGCTTCAGAGCTGTGGCCCTCCTGGGGTGACAGAGGATACACGCAGCACCACGCTGATCATGGAGGGGGACGCTGAGCGGGCAGCTGATGCCAACAGGCCCAGCTGTAAGGCTCCCGCCCCCACCCCCCGGAAGAGGAGTGACCCCAGGCAGACTGGGGGAAAAGGCCGCCACCTTTACCCACAGCTCCTCCCCATCAGCACAGCCCCCACTTCTTGTGGGCCGCCGGGATCTGTTTTCCCCAGAGGCCCTCTAGCCACACTCTGTCCCACCCAGGGGAGAGAACAGCCTGAGCAGAACTTCACAGACAGGGGGACCTGGGCATGGGGGGCGGGGGCTATAAAGTGACTAATTCTTCCCCTCAGAACCAGAAGCAAAGCTGCATGAGGGATGCAAGTATTGAGAAAAATGGAATCTGAGGAAGCCAAGGGTTCCCTCCCTCATACCCTATGAGGAGGGACGTGATGTGGAAGGGAAGATGGAGTGAAATAAGGAATGTGCTTGTAGCTTCGGTGTGCGTTAAATTAGCTGGTGGGAGTAAGAGCGCACACGAGAGGACCAGGCCCCCGCGAAGGGCCCAATCCCAGCCCTCAGGCTCCAGCCGTGGCCCCCCACCCCCAGAGCCCGGACAGTTCTGGGCAGAAGGTGCTGAGAAGCGCAGGGGGGTCGCTGCCGCCCTTCCTGCGAGCCAGGACCACACAGAGAAAGCACCTCAAGCTCCTTCTGACCGACATGGCTGCGTCCCCACAGGCCAAGCCCTGCATCCCCCCGAGAAGGCCCCTACCCTTCTAGTGATGCCAGAGCCGCCCGGCAGGCAGGGAGCGGGCAGCAGCTCTCGGTGCAGCAGGAGATGGTAGGGGAGTCTGCCTTCCTTCCGGAGGCCGCCCTTCCTGCCCTGAGGGCTAGCTGTCCGCCTTCTTCATGGGGTGGAAGAAGCTACAGAAGAGCTCATACCAGAAGAACACGAAGCCGGTGGAGAGGGCAGCCTTCAGCAGGCTCGGGGACAGGCCCTTGAAGAGGCCCGTGGGGCCTTCATCCTGCAGCACCTGCTGGGCACAATCGAGGAGGCCCCTGTAGCTGCGAACCTGGGCAGAGGAAGAGATTAACACTCGGATGCTGGCTCTTTCTTCCGTCAGCCCAGCACCTGGCACATCACAGCTCCCAGTCAACACTGGCTGGACGAGCAACAAAGGCAAAAAGGACAGAGCAGTTAACCTTTTCTTTCTCTTCCAAGTGGACTAATAATTCAGACTGAACAGAGGCCGTGCCTGGAAATCAGCACTGGACAGAGCGCCTACCGACTGGGCCTCTTAAGGGCCCTTTCCCCAGCCCGCCTGGCCCGCCTGGGGCAGCGGATCTGAATCTGGCCCTTATTCGCTTGGGCCTCTAGTCCGGCCTTCGCAGTTTGCCACACGCCGCCGCCAGACTCGCGTCCCCAAGACCCAACTCCCCTCAGCCCCGCTCTCTCCACATCTCCACTAACTCCCCGTTGTGATGACAATGACATTATAAAGAGTCAAGGGGCGCCTGGCTGGCTCGGCTGGTGGAGTGTGGGACTCTTGATCTCGGGGTTGTGAGTTCAAGTCCCACATTGGGCGTAGAGCTTACTTTAAAAAAAAAAAAAAAAAAAAAGGAAAAGGAAAAAGAAAAAGAGAAAAAAAAAGATCAAATCCAAGCTCCACAGCCTGGTGTTCTTCCCTCCCTGATCTGCCCTCACCCTCCACTGGTCCTCCCAGCAAACTGGCCACAAAATCTGTTAGGAACAAGGCTCTCTCCTCTGTCCTGGGCTCTCAGCAACTCTCCCTGTGCAAATTCAAACCATTCCTTCAGGACAAGTTCGTAAGTGGAAAAAGGAGGTTATAAAATCTTGTATTCCACCCTGTGTTAAAACATACACGTATATGTTTATGCAAAGAAACAAAACTACAACCAATGGTTCTGCCTGATTATCTCTGCGGGGGGTGGTGTTGGGAGTTACATGTCAGTTTTATCTTTTTGTCTCCAGGACTTCTCTGAATTCCCTACAAAGATGGATTACAACTAACTCAATACTTTCCCCTCCCCCAAGTAAGGAGTGCTCCCTCCCTTCTGTCTCCAGTTGCAGGCCACTCTTTTCTGACATCTGTCGGGCATGTTTCTTCCTGCGCTGACGTCCCAGGTTCCCAGATTCCAGAGGGGAAAGTGCTGGAGTTACTCCCCCCTTGCTCCACCCCTAGCCCACCACTGGATGGTGCCCCCAAAGCAGCAGGTGAAAATCCAGTTTGCAAAATCCAAGCCGACTAGGAATGACTATTAACATTACAAAATCACCTACAATGGGGGCTTCTGTGAATGACAAAGCTTCTAGTGCCTTTAAAATATAATTTAGGGACCCCTGGGTGGCTCAGTTGGTTAAGCGGCTGCCTTCGGCTCGGGTCATGATCCCAGGATCCTGCTCAGCGGGGAACCTGCTTCTCCCTCTGCCTGCTGCTCCCCCTGCTTGTACTCTCACTCTCTCTCTAGCAAATAAATAAATAAAATCTTTAAAAAATTAAAAAAAAAAAAATATATATATATAATTTAGTTGATCAGATTTCATTCACCCCTCTCCAGGAACCCCTACAGAATAAAGCAAACAACCGCATGCACCAGTGGGAGTCTCCTCGGGGTTCTTTAGTATTTTGGGGACCTATCTCTTCTTAAGACTTATTTGAGAAAGAGAGAGCATGCACTGAAGCTCGAGAGCAGGGGAGGAGCACAGGGAGAGGGACAAGCAGCCTCTACACCAAGCACAAAGCCCAATGTAGGGCTTGACCCACGACCCCGATTTCACGACCTGAGCCCAAACCAGGAGTCAGACGCTCAACCAACTGCACCAAGCAGGCGCCCTGGGGACCTTTCTTATATGATTATATTCTTTGTCCCAAACTGAACTGAACACTTTTCTTTTTTTTTACTTGAAGTAGGCTCCACACCCAGCATGGACCCAACACAGGGCTGGAACTCACGACCCCGAGATCAAGACCTGAGCTGAGATCAAGAGTCAGACGCTTAACCTACTGAGCCCCCCAGGCGCCCTGAACTGAACACTTTTTAAGCGCAAACACTGAACCCTCCTTCGCCTGGATCATCCCACAGTGTCCAACATGCACAGGGCTGTGTGTGGCTTTCCTATGTGTTTGGGGATCCCCAGGGACGGGCTGTGGGGGCTAATGCTGACCAATGGGAGGGTGAGGGGCAAGGCTCGGAGCTCTCTGCAGGGGGACAGCTCACCTGGCCAAAGGTGACTCGGGCCCGCTCAAACCCTCCGACCTGCAGCCGTTTCTTGAAGAGGTCCAGGGGGTATGTGAGGGTCTTGCTGAGGACTCCAGCTCCGCTGCCACAGAGCAGGTTTCTGAGGTTCTCTGAACCAAGTGGGATTGAGGGGGGAAATGAGGAAAGTGCAATCGGGGGAAGACAAGCCTCCACCGTAAAACTAAGACCCACCAGCACCCTGAATCTCCGAGGAGAACCACACACGCCACTCTGGGTCGAATGGCAGTAAGGAGGGAATGGAAGGAGGAGCTTGCAGGCTCTGCGGTGTGACTCGGTTCAAGGCCTGGGAGGAGAATCAATGTTGACAGTGCCACTGCTGGGGTGGCAAGGGCTGAAAGGGTCTGCCAGCTGCTGGCTTGGTCGGTTGGTTCGCAGTGCGACAGAGCAGGGTTCAGAGAACGGGGATGTCCTAGCCTCTGACAGAAGGCCTTAGCTCCTACAAGGATTAGAAAGAGATGCTCTGGCTTGGGGGAGGGGGACAGTGGAAACCCGGATTCTCTTCGTGTAAGGGCTTCTCACCGTTCTTCCTTCCCTCGGCGGGCAGGACCCACTTGTGCATGTGCTTCAAGGCGCTGTAAAAGGAGAACTGGAAGCCAGCGTAGGGGAAGATGGCGATCAAGGTGGGGTTCAAGCCTTTGTAGAAAACCAAGGGGCCTTCAGTCCGGTACATGGTCACCACGGCGTCTCGCAGGGTTTTATACACCTGGACGGCACACGGGAAGCTCAAGTGAGTGCGCGGGGCGGTCTGGCCCTGGATCGCAGCCCATCACGTGCACCTCCCCTCGGCCAAAATCCCAGCTGCCAGGAGCATGACTTCTCCTGCCAAGGGCACAAAGAAAATGCTGGACAAAAATCCTACGGCGGGGTTTTGCAGCAACTCCCCTTCTAGCTATTTACAAGACCAGTATGTCTGCACAAGTGCACGAGAGTACATGTCCGAGGACAGTTGCCACCGTGTCCTGCGGGACAGCAAAGACGCAGCGTCCACCCTTGGGTGACTGGTTACATACATGATGACACACCCGTTCCGGACACAGAGCAGCTGTGGAAAGAGCATCGCGCCATCTACACAACGGATCGGGACTAATCCCCCAAACACAGAGCTGAATGAGCACAGTGAGAGGCTGAAGAGCGGGTTTAGTGCTTGTGGAGGAACAAACCATGAAGGGATTTACTACCCCCCCCCCCCCCCCCCCGTCCCCAGGGATACATGAGAAATGAGGAAGGGCGAGCGTGACCTCCATGGAGGGAAAGCCGGGGCAGGGGAAGAGGGAGATTTACTCTTACCATTTTACGCTATTTGGATTTTTTGCCAGGTGCATATATTTAACCTTTTGTAACCTATCATCAGGCGATCTCCATGCAGGCAGACCACCGGGCATTGGTTTTTCTTAGTACCCTTCCCTTCGACGCATTCTTTGCAGTGGGCGCGGCGAGGTACCGCAATGACAGGGCGGCTGGGGGAGGCACCCTGCACCGAGAAGAGAGGACGCTGGCTACCTCCTCGCCTCTTGGCTCCCGGACGCTGGCAGCCACACTGAAGGATTTCACCCTGGGGACCTCCAAGAAAGGGCTAGGACTCGGAGAAAGGCCACTGGGCCACAAGCCCCCCACGCACCCACAGTCCCACTCTGCTTCCCTGTGCCCCCTTTAACACCAGGCTGGCAGCCGAGGGTCACCAGACATCTGAGGAAAGCCTTCATAAAAAATGGAGACCAGGGGTGCCTGGGTGGCTCAGTCGTTGAGCGTCTGCCTTCGGCTCGGGTCGTGGTCCCAGGGTCCTGGGATCGAGCCCCGCATCGGGCATTCCCTGCTCCGCGGGAAGCCTGCTTCTCCCTCTCCCACTCCCCCTGCTTGTGTTCCTGCTCTTGCTATCTCTCTCTCTCTGTCAAATAAATAAATAAAATCTTTAAAAAAATAAAATAAATAAAATAAAATAAAAAAGAGGTAAGATTCAGAGAACAAGACAAACTCTTGTTTTGAGGGAAAAAATCTTTGTGAGTTTGGGTTAGGCAGATTTCCTTTTTTTTTTTTTTTCAAGATTGTATTTATTTATCTGAGAGACAGAGAGAGAGAGTAAGAGTGGGAGGGAGAGAGAATCTGAAGCAGACTCCACGCTGAGCACAGAGCCCCGTGCGGGGCTCAATCCCATGACTGCGAGATCATGACCTGATGCAATACCAACAGTTGGACACTTAACCCACTGAGCCACCCAGGCGCCCTTAAGCAAAGATTTCTTGGATAAAATACCAAAAGCAAAATGCATAAAAGAACAAATTGATAAATTAGGACTTTTTTGGGGCACCTGGGTGGCTCAGTCGGTGAAGCATCTGCCTCCGGCTCAGGTCATGAACCCAGATTCCTGGAATCGAGCCCCGCGTCGGGCTCCCTGCTCAGCGGGGAGCCTGCTTCTCCCTCTGCCTCTGCTGCTCCCCCTGCTTGTGCTCTCTCTCTGACAAATAAATAAAATCTTAAAAAAAGAAAATTAAAAACATCTGTTCTTCAAAAAACAGACTATAAGGACGTGAAGACAGCCACAGCCATGGACTCAGAAAAAATGTGTAAAACAAAAACAACAAACCACCAAAATGGGAAAACAATTTGAACAGATTGCTTCAGCAAAGAAGGTACACAGAGGGCAAATAAGCACATGAAAATACATTCAACATCTCTGTGGTAAAATCACGATGAGATACCACTATTCACATCTAGTAGAGTGGCTAAAATTTAAAAGAATAAAATAAAAATAGGGGCGCCTGGGTGGCTGAGTCAGTTAAGCGCCCAACTCTTGGTTTCGGCTCAGGTCATGACTTCAGGGTCATGAGACTGAGCCTTCCATCAGGCTCCATGCTCAGCGGGGAGTCTGCTTGGGATTCTTTCCCTCTGCCCCTCCTCCTGCTCACAGGCACACTCGTTCTCTCTCTCTCTCAAATAAATAAATAAACCTTTAGAAAAGAATAAAATTGTTGGTGGAACTAGAGGGTATTATACTAAGCGAAATAAGTCAGTCAGAGAAAGACAATTATCATATGATTTCACTCATATGTGGAATTTGAGAAACAAGGCAGAGGACCATAGGGGAAGAGGGGAAAAAAAAATGAAGACGAAACCAGAGAGGGAGGCAAACCATAAGAGACTCTTAATCATAGGAAACAAACTGAGGGTTGCTGGAGGGGAGAGGGGTGGAGGGATGGGGTAACTGGGTGATGGACGTTGGGGAGGGTATGTGCTGTAATGAGCACTGGGTATTATATAAGACTGATGAACCACAGACCTGTTTGCCTGAGACAAATAATACATTATATGTTAATTAATTGAATTTAAATTAAAATAAAAATTGAAATAAAAAAAATTTTAAAAAGAATCAAATAAAACCAAAAACCAGATAATACGAAGTATTGTGAGGATAAGGAACAACTGGAAATGCTGGTGGGAATGCAAAACGGCACAGCCATGTAGGAAGCAGGTTGGCTTTTCCTCAAAATTAAACATTTTCACCGTACAACTCAGCAACCCCATGCCTAGGTATTCACCCAAGAGAAACAAAACGTTCACACAATAATCTGTATGTGAATGTTTGTAGTGGTTTTAGTCATAATCACCAAAAAACTGGAGAACAACCGTGACATCTCCCAACTAACAAATCATGGTAGGGCCACACGACAGAATACTATGCAGCAAGAAAAAGGAACCAACCACTCACACATGCGGCATGGATGAATCTCAAATGCAGACTCCAAGTGAAGGGTGCCTACTTAAACAACTACGTAAGACCTAATTCCCTGTATCTGACATTCTGAAAAAGGCAGAAGACAGACCAGTGGTTAACAGAGGCTGGCAATGGAGAGGGACTGACTATAAAGGGGCAGGAGGACATTTGGGGGTGATGGAACTTTTGTTTTATATCTTGATTATAGTAGTGGTTATGTGCATTCATCAAAACTCAGAGGGGTGGGGCGCCTGGGTGGCTCAGTCGTTAAGCGTCTGCCTTCGGCTCAGGTCGTGATCGCAGGGTCCTGCGATCGAGCCCCGCATCAGGCTCCCTGCTCAGCGGGAAGCCTGCTTCTCCCTCTGCCACTCCCCCTGCTTGTGTTCCCTCTCTCGCTGTGTCTCTCTCTTCAAATAAATAAATAAAATCTTAAAAAAAAAAAACAAAAAACTCAGAGGGGTGCCTGGGTGGCTCAGTTGGTTAAGCAACTGCCTTCAGCCCAGGTCATGATCCTGGAGTCCCAGGATCGAGTCCCGCATCGGGCTCCCTGCTCAGCGGGGAGTCTGCTTTTCCCTCTGACTCCCTACCCCGTGTTATCTCATTCTCGTTCTCTCAAATAAATTAAAAAAAAAAAAAAAAGTGTCTGACTTGGGCTTGGGTCATGATCTCGGGGCCCCGGGATGGAGCTCCATGTCGGGCTCCATGCTTAGCAGGGCCCGCTTGTCCCTCTGTCCCTTCCCCCACCCCCTCGACCCCACTCGTGTTCTCTCTCAAATAAATAAATTAAATTAAATCTTAAAAAAAAGTCAGAGGGGCACCTGCATGGCTCAGTCGTTGAGCGTCTGCCTTTGGCTCGAGTCATGATCCCAGGGTCCTGGGATCGAGCCCCACATCGGGCTCCCTGATCAGCGGGAAGCCTGCTTCTCCCTCTCCCACTCGCCCTGCTTGTGTTCCCTCTCTCACTGTGTCTCTGTCAAATAAATGAATAAAATCTTTAAGGAAAAAAATTAGTTCCAGAAGTTTAAAAAAAAAAAAAGTCAGAGAGGTGTATACTAAAGAGTGAATTTTAATGTGTATGTAAGTGATGTTTCATTAAATTAGACTAAAGCAAACCAAAAAAGTGCTCTTCGGAATTAACATACATTAGCAAGCATTTTTAAAATTCAATAGAGGGCCCCAAATGATAAAAGCAAGGAAACCTCCCAGAAAGTAGGACAGAAAGAGAGAGAGCTAAACAATAGTAGAGAAAAGATAAGTCAACCAGAGGATAGACCCAGGATGTCTAATACCCAACTGACATGAATTACAGAAAGAAAAGAAAAAAATGGAAAATAGCAATTGTGAATAAATCATTCATGACCATTTTCTAGGCATGAGGAACAGGAGTATTCAGACTAAAGGGTCCAGGCAGAAGTGCCCATCACAATGAATGAAAGAGACACAGACCAGTGCACATCACTGGTAAATCTCTAGAATGCCAGGAATCAAGAAGGAATCCTGAAAGTTCCCAAGGCAGGAGGGGGTCATAGTTTCATATAAAGGATCATTAATTGGAGTGGTTCTGGACTTCTCTACAGCAACACTGAGAGCTACCTAGAATTCTATACCCAAATCATGAGTCAAGTGTAAGTAGGCATTTTCTATCAAGGCTTCTCTAAAGAAGCTGTTATCTCTGGAAATCTCCACCAAAATGAGGGATTAATCAAGAAAAAGAAGACACAGGACCCAACAAGAGAATTCCTAACAGAACAGCTGGTAACAGTCCTAGAGCAAAGAGTCCATAATGATGCCAGAGGGTGAAGGCTGCTAGAGCTGGGGGCTCCAGGAGAGGCTCCCTAATAACATGGGACTGATGACCACAGGCTGACCCTATCAAGACTGTTTGAGGGTAACTTTTTTTTTTTTAAAGATTTATTTGAGAGAGAGAGAAAGGGAGAGAGAACGAGTATGAGGATGGGCAGAGGGAGAGAGAGAGAGAGAAGGAGGCTCCCCACAGAGCAGGGAGCCCGATGTGGGGCTAGATCCTAAAACCCAGAGATCATGACCTGAGCCAAAGGCAGACGCTTAACGGTCTGAGCCACCCAGGCGCCCCGAGGGTAACTTTGTGATAAGCATGCGAAAAGCTGTTAAATAAAATACAAGGCAATCACTAATTTCAGGTAAGACAAAGATAGAAAATGTAATCATAATGTATTTCAAGGCTCAGCAGTAACATTTACATAATCATAACAGCATAGACACCCAGTATTGATTTAGCCAAAATCTATAAACCAGTCATACTGAAATCAGAGGAAGTGCAAGCACACGTGAGAGTTATGGTAGAAGAGGTAAACTCTCATCTTCCACAGTAGCTATTGATAGCTAATGTCTACAATTTAAAAATTAGAAAGAAAAAGAAAGAGAGAGAACTAGTAGTATAAGCATGTTACTAAGAATTAGGAAGTAAATAATAGAAGAAAGAGCCACCAGTATTAAAAGTGCCTGGGTGGCTCAGTTGGTTAAGCAGCTGCCTTCGGCTCAGGTCATGATCTCAGGGTCCTGGGGTCAAGCCCCACATCGGGCTCCCTGCTCAGCGGGGTTTGCACTCCCCCTCTGTGCACGTTCTCTCTCTCTCTCTCAAATAAATAAAATCTTAAAAAAAAAAAAAATCTTAAAAAAAAAAGTGGTTGCCTCTGGGGACTGGAATCGGGGTGGGTGTTAAGTGTTTCTTTGTTATAATTCATGCAGAACCACATGTCTTTTTAACTTTTATACACCTTATAGATCACTCATTAAAAATCACTTTAAAGATTTTATTTATTTATTTAGAGACATAGAGAGAGCGCACACAAGCAGGGGGAGGGACAGAGGGAAAGGGAGAAAGAATCTCAAGCAGCCTCCATTCTGAGGAACCCCGATGCAGGGCTTGATGTCACGACCCTGAGATCATGACCTGAGCCTAAACCAAGAGTTGGATGCTCAACCAACTGAGCCACCAGGCACCCCTAATTAAGAAACATTTTAAAGATTTTTATTTATTTATTTGAGACAGAGACAGCAACAGAGATAGTGAGAGAGAGAGCACAAGTGGGGAGGAGAGAGGGAAGCATGCTCCTGCAAAGCAGGGAGCCCCGATGCGGGGCTTGATCCCAGGACGCCGGGATCATGACCTAAGCTGAAGGCAGACGCTTAACCGACTGAGCCACAGAGGCGCCCCTAAGAAACATTTTAAAGGTGAGGACTGACACCATGGTTGCTACTGATCTACGAAAGGTGGAGGGTCTACAGCTTTTAAACAGATCTCTTTCACTCACTTTTACACACAGACGATTTCCTGATTATTCCAGAATCTAAAATCCCTATCTCAGTCGTCTAAGCCAGAGAGATAATACGTTATTCTCTTTTCTCTTATACCTTTCCTTCTCACAGACCTCTTTTTAAAATTTATTATTGAAGTAGAATTGACATACAGTATTATATTAGTTTCAAATATACCTTCTCATAGATTTTTTTTTTTTCACTAAGGGCTGGGAAGTCATAGAAGAGGACTCCAGCAGCCCAGAGCAGAGAAGCTGATGGAGCACCACCACTCATTTTTTTTTTCATCCCAGCAGCCACCATGTTGCTGAAAGCTGTCTGTCTTCTCCAACTACAAACACCCTTCCCCCCCATCTCTCTGCTCAGTGCCCAGGGCCCCTCATCTCATTTCACCACCAGGAGAAAACTCTATTTCCCATTGAAGTGCCATACAGAAGGATCTAGCTCTCATGCCCCATTCGTTTGCTTGCAGACTGTTCCCAGGACACTCTGCCCTTTCTAAACCAAAAAAGCCATCAGGATGTCTCCTAAACAAAAGGGCTCCACCAGCCCAGGATCTCCACCCCAGGCAACTGAACTGAACTGAAACCACAGTTATTCTAAAGCACATCAAATTCTTAAGCAGTGTCATTCCCCACAAAAATACCCTAAAGCAGAAGGGAGACAGAAAAATTACTCTTTCTTGGTTGAGCGCGCACACACACACACACACACACACACACACACACACACACACACAGCTATTCTTATGTATGTCCAGGAAACAAAGATTATGGTGCAGAGGTCTATTTCAGGATTTAATCCCTCCCTTTCACTCAGTAAGTTCTTCCTGGAATCTGACTCAACTATCCCATTTCCTCTATCCATTCTTTGTGGAAACCAAAAACACTCTCACAACAACCCAGAAATATGATCTCCAGTCTCACTCTCCCGGATGCCTTTACTGTCCACCTACTGTCCATTACTTGTTCTGTTTCCCACCCGTAGGTTCCGCCTCCCTCGTGAGGCTGCGAGCACCTGGCATGGTGCTCAGCACAGTCACGGGTCTTACAGATGGACCGACGGAGGGGATGCAGACCGCAGCACGCCTGGGGGTTTTGTTCCCTCTAAAGAAAAGAGCCCCAACTCGTGGAACACCTTCTGTTACGCGGGCACCCCTTCTCTGGCCCGGCCACTCACCTTGGGCTCACCCTGAGCGGCAAAGCGAGTGCGCAGCACGTCCACGGGGTGCACGGCCAGGGTGGCAGCGCTGGCGGACAGGCCTCCACACACAAAGTGCACTGAGAAGTCGCGGGCATCGTACGTGGTGGCTTTGTGCACCAGCTCGGTCAGCAGTTCAAACGACAGAAACTACAAGAGCACGTGACAAAGTAATTGACAAACACCCCCCCAAATACACCACCACGACCCAGGTGGGGCCCGGTTCTATGGACGAGGGAATACTCTCCCTGAGCAGTCACAGAATATAATGAACATATAACTTTGTGCAAAGAGCAGACGGCATTTTATACTCTATTTGAGTAGAGCCAAATACCCAGAGGGTTAAGAAAATAGAGGGGAGGGGCGCCTGAGTGGCTCAGTCTGTTAAGCATCTGCCTTCAGCTCAGGTCATGATCCCGGGGTCCTGGGATCGAGCCCCACGTCGGGCTCCCTGCTCAGTGGAGAGTCTGCTTCTCCTTCTCCCTCTGCCTGCCTCTCTGCCTACTTGTGTTCTCTATCTGTCAAATAAATAAATAAAATCTTAAAAAATAATAATAATAAAATAAAATAGAGGGGAAAATTCTTATATCAGAAAGCTGTACTCAGGGGCGCCTGGGCGGCTCAGGCAGTTAAGCACCTGCCTTTGGCTCAGGTCATGATCCCAGGGTGCTGGGATCGAGTCCCGCATTGGGCTCCCTGCTCGGCGGGAAGCCTGCTTCTCCCTCACCCTGCTGCTCCCCCTGCTTGTGCTGTCTGTCAACCGAATAAATAAAATCTAAGAGGGAAGGGAGGGACGGAGGGAGGGAGAGAGAGAGACAGAGAGAGAGAGAGAGAGAAAGAAAAGAAAAGAAAAGAAAAGTTAAGTTCTACTCATTAGCTGCGCGTCCCCGGAGCCGGGAGGGGAGAGCCGCTGTGGTTCGGTGCGGGCCCCCCTCCAGGACAGCGGTGACAGCAGTGTTTCACAGACACTCTCTCGGGACAATTCCACGTGTTCCGTACTGTACGGTACAAAGCCCCCGACGCGGAGCTCTTCTGCGGGCAGCTCGAGACAGCTGGGCGTCCTGCGAGCACGCGGTGGCCGCGGAGGGCTGGCCGCACAGGCAGGTCAACCCATGAGCGCCTGACCCGAGCCATCGCCGGGCTGTCACAGGACAGGCAGGCAGGGGCTACTCCGGCTCCAGCCGTCCGGGTGGGAATCCTGACCCTGCCGGCTTTCGAGCTGGTGCCTTTGGCTGGCTCATTACCTAGGCTCTCTGCCTCGTCTTGTCGGTAACACGGGAGCGACAACAGAGCCTCCGCCGGGGGACCGCGGTGAGGGAACACACGCCAGGTGCCTGATGCGGGGCCCGGCTCACCACGAGCACCGCACCCCGGCCGGCAAGTGCCGCGGCGCCGGCGTCCACACCACCCACCAGGAAACCAAGTGGTGCCGGGGCGCCGGGGGGCTCAGTCGGTTCTGCGTCCGACTCTTGGTTGGAGCTCAGGTCATGATCTTGGGATCGTGGCATCGAACCCTGAGTCGGGCTCCGTGCTCAGCGGGGAGTCTGCTTGTCCCTCTCCCTTTGCTCTTCCCCCTGCTTTCGCACAGGCTCTCTCGCTCGCTCTCAAATAAATAAATAAATAAAATCTTCAAAAAAAAAAAAAAAGGAGAAATCAACTGGCGCTGAGCGGCATGAACATGCGAACCAAAGTTAAGGAGCCTGCATTCTCATCCTGGTCCCACCTCCTCCAGGCTGTGTGGCCTTTGGCAGCTCATTTCCCCTTCTCTGTGACCCACGAAACACCTGTTCTACCTTCCTCACAACATTGCTGGGAGTTCAGAGGAAGTACAGATGTGAAAATGCTATTCTGAAAAATGAAAGCATTTGTATCACCGTTTGCCAAGCCCACTGGGGGCATGACGTCAGGACAGTCTCCTCGGGACAACATCTAATTAATATTCAGTTGGGGCTAAGTCCCCGCGGTGGGGGGACGCGTGGAAGGGAATGCCCATATGGTACAGCGTGGTCTAACTCTGTCTTCATTTTCAGACTTCGAACTTCATGTAGTTCCCCAGTTAAGACGAGTAGAAGTGTGGTGACCATCTCCCACGGGCCCCACCTTCCCTGTGTTCCCCCGTTGAGCAACACAAACCCAGAGCCCTGGCCCATTCCCCTGCCATCTACCTGGACAGCTCCATAGCCTATAGAGAGAAGCTGCGCTGGGACGTGTCCTTTCCAGAATGCTGTGGGGCCTTCTTCCTGCAAAATCTGTCTCCCAGCCTGTAGGATCCCATGGTATTTTGCAGCGGGGTCGCTGCGAGACAAGCGCTCAATCTGAAGCTAGGAATCAAAATCGAAAAGGTCAGGACAACAGGGACAGGTGTGGGGTGAGAAGAAAAAATTTTGGAAAATGTAACAAGGGCAGCAAAGCGCTTCTCCTTGACAAAACTCCAAGATCTGGAAACTACTTTAACAAGAAAGAGAGAACTTGTCCTCCAGCCCATTACATGGGGAAAAAAGGGGGAAAGGGCACCTGGAAACGGATCTTGATGACATCCAAGGGGCTGATCATCACCCGAGTGACAAGTCCAGACACAGACCCAGCCACAGCCACCTCAAAACTGGAGATATTCCTGCCATCAGCTTTGGGATCATAGCCAACCATCCCTGCCTCTGGCCCATACAACGTCCATTAGTTTCAATCTAAAAGGAAGAGACATGGAGTTAACACCAGAGCAAGTTCTTAGGGTCTCTGCTCACAACCACCTCCTCAGAGCAGCCCTCCCTGACCACCCCATCTAAAACAGCACCCACATCCCCTTTTATCCCCTTGCCCTGCTTTATTCTTCTGCATAGCATTAATATACTGGACATTTACTCTGGACATCTGTTTCTTGCCACTTTCCCCCACTAGAATGCGAACTTGTGAAAACACGGCCTTGCTCTCATTTGCCCATCCCTTTATTTCCAGTGCCTGGAACAGAGCCCAGCGTGGTGAGTGCTCACATTTGTTGACTGAATGAACCAACAGCCTTGGTAGGAAATCGTTCACTTCCAGAGATCAGCTTGCTTTCCAAGACACCTGGTTTTATGGCAAACTCCTGCCTGAGGTAAAGTCCCAGTGTGGGAGCAGAGCCCACTGCAGCTGAGCACCGAGGGCGACGTCCGACATGCAGGCTCCAGGAGCACTCCATGGGATTCCCCAACAAGCCCACATGATCCAAAGGAAGAACCCAGCAACTCCTGGGCCCTCCTGCATCCCCTCCCCACTGTTTGCACACCTCAGGCCCAGCTGCAGCCATGGAGCTGTGCTATGCTTTGAAACGATGTTCCCTGGCCCACCTGATCCCCACCGACCTCTTCAACCACTTCAACTACGGTGGGCTCTGCTCCTGACCAGTTCCTAGAAAACACTGCTTGAGGTCCTATCTGCCAACCTTAATTCTGCACCTACTATTCCCCATGTCTGAAATGCAGGGGCTCTCCCTCCCCCCCAACTCACCACCCCCCCACCCCATATATCCCACTCACTCTTCCCCAGGCTAGCCCCTCCCATGCACCAGGGCTCAGCTAAAGAGCACCTCCCCTCCAGGGGTCATCCTTATGTCCTCTCTAGCATTCACAGCACTTGCTCCTGGTTGGGAACCACTGTTCTAGAGAAACACTACCATGGATGTGTAAAATGTCATGGATTATGTCACTGTTTGTAAAACTGGATTATCACACAAATGCTTATCAATAGAGGGATGGATAAATACACTAAGTCACATCCAAGCAATGGAATCCTATGCAGCCATTAAAAAGAACAAGCCAGAGCGATACACACACTTGAAAAGATGTCCACAATACACTGAAACGTGGGAAAAATGTTTCAGGAACAGTATGTCTAGTATAACCCCATTTTTGCACAAGAAAAACAGCAATATCTATATACACTCCATACGGTAGTAGAAAGCATAGGGGAAAAGTCTGTTATCAGCACACACACCGACAAGTTGGTAAAATTACCTCTGGGGAAAGGGTTGGCAACTAAAGCACCCCAAAACAACTAAAACTAAATATAAAATGATTTTAGAAGGGGCTGCAGAGTTAACCTAGTTCTTGGATACCAATAGTAACAGGAAAGTCATTGCCCACACAGGGCCAAGTTCCACCCCACCACCGATTCTTTTTTCCTCTGGAATTCTGTCTGCACCACTCCCTCCGCCCCAAACTCACTTTCTGAGAGTACAAAAGTAGTGCTCCAAGCCATCCTTAAAATTAACAAGGCACTTCTACATGGCTATACCAGCAAAGTATTCTAAAATCACAGCGCCTGGGTGGCTGAGCAGCAGACTCTCCGACTCCCGCTCAGGTCATGATCTCAGGGTCGTAAGATCGAGCCCCACAACGGGCTCTGTGCTCGTGGAGGAGTCTGCTTGAGATTCTCTCTCTCCCTCTGCCCCTCCCCCTCCTGCTCGCATGCGAACTCTCTCTCTCCCTCTTAATAAATAAACAAGATCTTAAAAAAAAAAAAAGTCTCATGGTATGAAACCTCCCCACCCCTGCCAGGAATGTGCCCATTTCTCGGCAGCTTCCTCCTCCACACTCTCAAAGGAGGACACCCAGCCTTTTCCGTCGACTTCTCTGTGACATTAAGTCAAGCTGCTTCTCTCCAGGCACTTGTGAGAAGCAGCTTAACCATGGGGCAGGTGATTGAGAGGCAAAGCCTCTCCAGAAGCCACCCAGGAACAGCTGAGGTCACACTGAGCAGGGTGGGTGCCCTGCCATCAGGGAGGGAATGAGGCGTTTCTATAAATAAGCAGATCTGCCTAGCTGGACATATCAATAGGCCTGAGTTCAAGTTCTGCCTCTCCCTAATACCCTGGGAGGCTTATTTAACCTGGGTTCCTCTCTCTCTTCTGGAAAATGGGAATGATGTCTGCCTTACCTGGCCCAGACTGCTGGGATGATCATGCAAGACACCATACGTGGCAAGCTTTGTAAAAAAGGTAAAAGTCTAATATACATGAAAGGGCTGGTTAAATATAGTTCCATAGTTACCTTACTTCTTCCACTTGTTCTAATTTCCTTCTTGTACCAGTAAGCCTTGTAGTAACCTAAAGAGACAAAATAAAAATGAAGTATGACTGTATATGCATGATATACAGAACATCTAGAGATGGGGACCCTGGAGTGAGTAGCAGGGTGGGCGGGGTGTGGGAGGGAGTTTGCCTACGCCATCCCCCTTCTCTTACTGCGGAAACCCTTGGCGTTGGGCTACGAGCGGTGAGCTCGCGTGCCCGTGTGCCCATGTGTTCAGCTGGGGGTCCCCGCAGACGTCCCACACACGTGTCCAGCTGTGCCTCGGGGCGTTTTCCCCCCAAGTCCGAGAAGACGCCCGCGAAGCAGGCACCCACGTGTATGGGTGTCCCGAATGTGTGCGAGCTTTTGCGCCCTGCGTCCCTGAAGATGCTTCTCAGGTCAGGCGTGACACGTGCGCGTACAGACCCTGCCCCCACGTGAGTACCGGCGCATGTGTGCGACCCCAGTCCCCGAGCGCACGGCGAGGAAGAAGGTAGAGGTCACTCACCCGGCACGAAGGGCGCGGCCCGACTCCGCGCGGGCTTCTCTTCCTACCTCCTCATGCACCAGCAAAACTAATTGCGCCCGGCAGTAACTGACGGGCTCCCGGACCAATCACCCTGCAGCTTCCGACAGGGGCTGGACCAATAGTTGTATAGTCATAGATGGGCAACACCTCTTGCAAGGCGTCACTGGGTAATGTAGTCCACCGCTACTAAGGCTGTCCCCGTGGTAGGCGCAGAGCCTTCTGGGAGATGTAGTCTCACTGCGGGCGCGTGCGCGAATGTTATTCACGCGTCGGAGGGTGGCGCGTACCGAAGTAGGGCTGTGGCCCTTGGGAGGTCGCAGCGCTAAGTGGCGTGTGGCTTCTGTCCTCCTTCGAGCGGAGGGAAGGTTGGGTGCGGTGAATTTGATCTGCTTTCCTCAAAACCCTCGTAGTCCCAGAACCCGGATAATCTAAACTTGGGAAAGATGGCGGGACGTTTAGCTAAAGCCTGGAGGACTTGGGAGAGAGAGTAGATGGGTTTTTGGGAAACCAGGAAGAGGACGGCAAAAATGTAGTTTTGTTTCCCCCTAGGGTTTATTATGCATAATTTCTCATAAAAATAATACAAAAATACATTACAGACGCTACAGAAAATGTAGAAACGAAGGGGGAAATGACTCATCCTATCGCTCTCACGCCAAGTAGCATCAGTGTTTTGCAGGACAGTATTTCTTCCTGATTTTTTAATTGCATTTTTCTCATTAGTGCAATCACTTTGACACACAATTTTATTATTTTTTTTATGATTTTATTTTTTTATTTGACAGAGAAAGACAGCGAGAGAGGGAACACAAGCAGGGGGAGTGGGAGAGGGAGAAGCAGGCTTCCTGCTGAGCGGGGAGCCAGATGCGGGGCTTGATTCCAGGACCCTGAGGTCATGACCCGAGCCGAAGGCAGACGCTTAACGACTGAGCCACCTAGGTGCCCCTGACACACAATTTTAAAACATCATTCCCCCCAACATGATTTTGAAGTAAATACCAGACATCATATGATTTCACCAGTTAACATTTCAGAATGTATCCTTAAAAGACAAGCATTACCCTTTTAAAGCATATGCCCCAAACTATCATCCCGCCCCCCAAAAATTAACAATGATTTTCCTAATACCATCAAATATTGAATTAGTGCTTACATTTCCCTGGTTGGCCTATAAACGTCATTTTTTAAAGTTTGTCTAATTGAGATCCAGACTATATATTGCAACTGGTTAATATATCTCAAGTCTTTTCAAATCTATGGTTTCCCTCTTCTTTTTTTTTGCTTGCAATTTCTTTCATGTTCTTCTCATTTCTTTTCCTTTCTTTCTCTCTTTATTTATTTGTTTTTTAAGAAAGTAGGTGGTTTGTCCTGTTGAGTTTTCCCCAGGCTGGATCTTGCTGGTGGCATCTGCATGGAATTGTTTTAACATCTTCCTCTGCCTCCTGTGTTCTCTGCATATTGGTAGTTAGATCTAAGGGGTCTCATCAGATCAGGTTTGATTTTTTTTTTTAAGATTTTATTTATTTGACAGATAGAGACATAGCGAGAGAGGGAACACAAGCAGGAGGAGTAGGAGAGGGAGAAGCAGGCTTCCTGCCGAGCAGGGAGCCCGATGCGGGGCTCGATCCCAGGACCCCGGGACCACGACCCGAGCTGAAGGCAGATGCTTAACCGACTGAGCCACCCAGGCGCCCCTGATTTTTTTTTTTAAACAAGATTACTTATGTGGAATTGTGTACCTCCATAAGGAGAATCACAATGAGTGCTCATGTCTCATTTTGTGGTGTTTGCAGCCATTAATATTATTGCATTGATTAGGGGCTATAAATGGTGACATCACTTCACCATTTATGCTGGAATACCTGTAAGAGGAACATCCCTTCATTGATTAATTGATTACATGAGGTACATGTCATAGAAGAAAGGCAGGATAAACTCGTGACTCTATTTTTAGCAGTTTTCAAAATAATTAATTGGTTCCCTAGTATATTCCAAAGGTTATTGATCAATGAGATTTTTTATTGTTATTATCATTATGACCACAAAATATTTTACTTATTTTGTTTTAATTTTATTTATTTATTTTTAATTTTTTTAAAATAAGTTCTACGCCGAACATGAGGCTTGAACTCACAATCCTGAGATCAGGAGTTGCATGCTCTGTGGACTGAGCCAGCCAGGTGCCAACATAAAACATATTTTATATCTATCATTATGAACACATGGATTTAAAGTATTTGTTCTCAGGGCATGTGGCTGGCTCGGTTGATAGAACATGCGTCTCTTGATCTCGGGGTTGTGAGTTCAAGCCCCATGTTGGGTGTAGAGTTCACTTAAAAAAATAAAATTGGGGTGCCTGGGTGGCTCAGTAAGTTAAGCATCTGCCTTTGGCTCAGGCCATGATCCTGGGATTCTGGGATTGAGCCCCGTGTTGGGCTCCTTGCTCAGTGGGGAGTCTGCTTCTCCTTCTCCCTCTGCCCCTCCCACTGCTCATGCTCTCTATCTCTCTCATATAAATAAATAAGATCTGGGGTGCCTGGGTGGCTCAGTCGTTAGGCGTCTGCCTTTGGCTCAGGTCATGATCTCAGGGTCCTGGGATTGAGCCCTGCATCGGGCTCCCTGTTCAGTGGGAAGCCTGCTTCTCCCTTTCCCACTCCCCCTGCTTGTGTTCCCTCTCTCTCTGTTAAATAAATAAATAGAATCTTGAAAATTTTTTTTAAAAAATAAGTAAGATCTTGTAAAAAATAAAATAAAGGGGCGCCTGGGTGGCTCAGTCGGTTAAGTGTCTGTCTTTGGCTCAGGTCATGATCCCAGGGTCCTGGGATTGAGTCCCTGCTCAGCGGGGAGCCTGCTTCTCCCTCTTCCTCTGCCTGCCACTCCCCCTGCTTGTGCTCTCTCTCTCTCTGTCAAATAAATAAATAAAATTTTTAAGAAAATAAAAGAAAATAATTAAACCTATTTGTTCTCTTTCAATCCATTCTAGTTAGTATCCTAAATGACACTTACATTTCCCATTTTTGGCTAGTGGTGCCTGTTCAAGTTGGCACCTGAATCCTTTTGACAAAATGACTAGCCTTCTCACTTTCTGGTGTAACAAGATATTCTAGGCTCATCACAATTTTAAAACAGCTTTATTGAGGTATAATTGACACAAAACTGACAACGTGTATTCAAAGTGAACAATTTTATGTTTTTTTTAAAGATTTTATTTATTTATTTGACACAGAGAGACACAGCAAGAGAGGGAACATGAGCAGGGGGAGTGGGAGACGGAGAAGCAGGCTTCCCACGGAGCAGGGAGCCCGACGTGGGGCTCGATCCCAGGACACTGGGATCGTGACCTCAGCCGAAGGCAGACGCTTAACGACTGAGCCACCCAGGCGCCCCAACAATTTTATGCTTTGATGTGTGGTGCACATTGCCACACAATAGTGAACATATGCCCGTGGCTCCAAAAGATTCCTCATCCTCCTTTACCATCCCACCTTCTTCTTCCCTCTTTCCCAGGCAATCAGTGATCTGCTTTCTGTCATTGTAGGTTACTTTGCATTTTATAGAATTTTATATACATGGAATTATACATGATGTTCTTTTTGTCTGGCTCCTTTCCCTCAGCATAATTATCTTGAGATTCATCCATGTAGTGTGTATCATGAGTTGATTCCTTTTTCTTGCTAAGTAGTATTCCACTGAATGGATAGACAACAATTTGTTTATCCATTCACCTGTGGATGAATATTTGGGTTGCTTCCAGTTCAGGGCTATTACAAATAAAGCTGCTGCAAATATTCATTCATAAGTCTTTGTATGGACATCTGCATTAATTTCTCTTGGGTATAGACCTTGGAGTGGAATGACTGGATCATAGGGTCAGTGTATGTTTAACTCTTTAAGATACTGCCAAACCTTTCCAAAGTGATTGTACTGTTTCACCTCCCTGCCTGCAGAATGACATTTCTAGTTCCTCCACATCCTTGGTGAGGTCATTCTTTATTAAGCTATCCATTTTAACAGATATGTAGTAATATCTCATTGTGGTTTTAATTTGCATTTCCCTAGTGACTAAGGTTGAGTATCTTTTTGTGTGCTTACTTGCTATCCTTATATCTTCTTGGTGAAGAATTTGCTCAAATCTTTTGCCCATTTTTAATTGGATTGCTTTGTTTCTTATTGTTGAAATTTGGGAGTTTTCTGTTTTCTGGATCTAAGCCCCTTATCATTATATATGTAGCTTATCTTGTGGCTTGTGTTTTCACTGATGTCTTTCAAAGAGCAGAAGTTCTTAATTTTATCTATTTCTTTTTTTTTTTAAGATTTTATTTATTTATTTGACAGAGAGAGAGAGAGACAGTGAGAGAGGGAACACAAGCAGAGGGGAGTGGGAGAGGGAGAAGCAGGCTTCCCGCTGAGCAGGGAGCCCTGTGCAGGGCTCGATCCCAGGACCCTGGGATCACGACCCCAGCCGAAGGCAGATGCCCATCGACTGAGCCACTCAGGTGCCCCAGAAGTTCTTAATTTTAATGAAGTCCAGTTTATTGATTTTTTTTCTTTATAGATCATGCTTTTGATACCATACCTAAGAGTTCCTTGCCTAGCCAAAGGCCATAAAGATTTTTCTCCTATGTTTTCTAATACAAATTTTATAGTTTTAGGTTTTACATCTAGGTCTCTGATCCATTTTGGGGTTTTTTGTTGTTGTTGTTGTTTTTAAGGTAAGCTCTAGGCCCAACATGGGGCTTGAACTCATGACCCCAGGATCAAGAGTCACAAGCAAGATGTCTGGGTGACTCAATTGGAAGAATGTGTGACTCCTGATCTCAGGGTCATGGGTTTGTTTGTTTTTTTAAGATTTTATTTATTTATCAGAGAGAGAGAGACAGAGGCAGGCAGAGGGAGAAGCAGGCTCCTTGCTCAGCAAGAAGCTGGATGTGGGACTCGATCCCAGGACCCTGGAATCATAACCTGAGCCGGAGGCAGACGCTTAACTGACTGAGCCACCCAGGCGTCCCGGGGTCATGGGTTTGAGCCCCACATTGGGTGTAGAGATTACTAAAAAAATAAATAAACTTAAAAAAAAAAAAAGTTGCATGCTGTACCAACTGAGCCAGCCAGGCATCCCTGGGTTCATTTTTGTGTATGTGTGAGATATGCACTGAAGTTTTTCTTCCTTTTTTTTTTTTTTGCATTTGGATATTTCATTTTTTCAGCACCTAGAAGTCACTATTTTTTTTTAGTATTTTATTTATTTATTTATTTGAGAGAGAGAATGAGAGAGAGAGCACGAGAAGGGGGAGGGTCAGAGGGAGAAGCAGACTCCCTGCTGAGCAGGGAGCCCAATGCCGGACTCGATCCCAGGACTCCAGGATCATGACCTGAGCTGAAGGCAGTCGCCTAACCAACTGAGCCACCCAGGCACCCCTAGAAGTCACTATTTTTGTTGAAAAGTCTATTCTTTTTCCCCTGAATTGCCTTTTGCACTTTTGTTGAAAATCAGTTATTGATCTGTGCACAACATTTTGACTTCTGCTTCTCTTCATTCAGCATAAGTGCTGATAAGCATTTTCCACATGAGCAAAGGATAGTTAAAAATGTTAAGGTGGGGCACCTGGGTGGCTCAGCTGGTTAAGCGTGTGACTCTTGACTTCGTCCGACTCTTGATTTCGGCTCAGGTCTTGATCTCACGTTCGTGAGTTCAAGCCCCGCGTTGAGCCTGCTTAGGGAAAAAAATGTTAAGGTGGCCCACAGTGGACAGAACCAGGTACAGAAATTTGACTTTCTGTCCTTCTTGAAAATGTCCCCCACTTTGTCCTCACTCATCTCCTCTGTCTCTTTGCTTGGGCATTGCCTTATTTCCCCAAGAAACTCAGCCTCTGTGTTGTATCTCTATTTTCATCAGTTTTGTGGACTGACTGCTACCTCTCCCACACAATCTCCTCAGCTTGAGAGATCTTTGGTTCTATTTTGTTCTGGACTAGAACAAGCCCACATTTTATTTTTATTTATTTATTTATTTTTAAAGATTTTATTTATTTGACAGAGAGACACAGCGAGAGAGGGAACACAAGCAGGGGGAGTGGGAGAGGGAGAAGCAGGCTTCCCGCGGAGCAGGGATCCCGATGCAGGGCTCGATCCCAGGACTCTGGGATCAAGACCTGAGCTGAAGGCAAACGCTTAACCGACTGAGCCACCCAGGCACCCCACATTTTAGAAGAGACCTCCCGATGGTCACTCCACAGCTAAGCCAGCAGGACTTTGGCTACTGGCTATTCGTGGAGTAAGTGAGACTCAGGGAACGACAGATCATGAGAACTGGAAAGACTCATGGATATCACTTAGTCCTGCCACGGCCCAGAGGGGCTAGGCCATGTGCCCAATGTCCTTCGAGGTCAGATGGCAAATTCCTGGCCCAGCTGAAATGAGATCCATGGCAGGTGCCAGTTTTCCTGGGCTTCCACCTTGGCTCCAGTTTTTGCATATTTAAAATCTGGTCATTTCATTTACAGTTAAATATACTAAGTAAGTCCTATCATGTGAAAAGAGAAACCAGAGAAAAACGTTTCCCGTCAGCTTGGGGAAGTGAATCCTTCTGTAACCTCATCAAAAATTTACCCTAAAGAGACCTATTAAAAGCTTCTTTGGACTTCCCCTGCCTCCTCAGAGGAAGTAAATACTTCATTGGCCTTGACCAAATAGAGTTGGTATTTATCAGCTGCCTCACCGATAATCTTTTCAATCACAGGTGAAAGAGTCTCTTACTGGCCGAGGGGGCTGGTCAGCCATGCCGTCTGGAAGAGCCTGAGAGCCAGGAGGTGACTTGCTCTGGTTCTGTGGCAAAGCACTCCTTTCTCTGGGATGCAGGTTCTCCACCTATGAAGATGGAGGCTTTGGACTAAGGGTGTCCAAGCTTTGCTACCTCTATCCCTCCAAAGGCCTAAAATATCTGCAGTTTTAGTGGGCATCCAAGGGTTCTCAACTTCAGCTAATCGTCTGGGATGCTTATTTAAAAATGCAGATACCCCTCCATAGGGACACTCATCCCGATCAAGCAGGTCTAGCATGTGGGCCCAGGAATAAGCATTTTGGTTGGTGGCCCATATTTGGATGGACATTGAATTAGGGGTACACATCTTAGCTGATCATCCTAGGCTCCCCTTGTTTCTTTCCTCTTTCTTATGACTCAGGATGAGATGAAGCACCTCTATGTCCCATCATTTTTTTCCATCAAATATTTATTGAGGGTCTGCATGGCTAGACACTGTTTTAGATGCTAGGGATATAGCAATGAACAAATCCGAATTTCTTCCCTTTTGGAGATGACTTTCTTTCACTTAGAAATATGTATCTAAAGTAAAAAAAAAAAAAAAAGAAATATGTATCTAAGGTCCCTTCATATCTCTCTGTGGCGTGATAGCTCACTTCTTTTTAGCACTTAAGTAATTGTCCACAGTCTGGATGTATCACACATTCACCTACTGGGAAGGACATCTTGGTTGCTTCCACATTTCAGTGATTATGAATAAAGCTTCTGGAAATATCTGCATGTGGGTTTTTGAGTGCATGTAAGTTGCCATCATTTTTACATGCTTATTTTTTAAGCTTTGGGGCTGTTAAGTTTGAGAAAATCATGAAAAAGCAACAACTGTTAAGAGGGTTCTGGAGGAAGCTCTGACAGCGTACATGGGACCAAAGATAGAGACATGTCTGATCCAGTTCCCTTTTCTGTCCTTTCAGATTTACTCAGCAAATGACTCAAACACCAGTAAACTAACCAAAGGGTGAGGAAAAAAAAAAAAAAAACAAGAAAGAAAGAGGATTCACTGTCCAGTAACTTCCAAGAGCTGATTTCTTATGCATTTCAACTTTCTTCTGCTGCTCTTCTCAGCAGAGCCAAATGTCAAGAGGCTATCAGGAATGTCAATGTCAGCCCAAAGAGAAAGCTTTCCAAGTTTGCTGGAGGGGTCTCTGGGCTTCCGGTTTTCTGGTTTTCAGCATTTGGTTCTCTCTGACAAGATCATCCACCTTCGTGGGTGACAACACCTCACCTGTTACCCATTTCTGAGCTCCCCTGAGAAGGTGTTTCCTGGGGATCCGTGGGAAGCTAGTCTTCACCCACCAGCCGGTGCTCAGAGGGAGAGTGCGTGCAGCTCTATCACGAAGGACGGGCTGGCGTGCCCCAGGTCAACTGCAGACCACCTCTTCTTCCCCCATGACTTCCGATCTCACCAGACTCAAGGATGACTGCTTCTGGGAACGTCAAACTTGGATGTAAAGTTGACAATAAAAAGATGAACAACCCGATAAGCAAATTAGGCATGAGAGTTGAACAGACATTTCATAAAGAAAGATACAAATGGGTAATAAGCAAGCAAATAAGCACTCAACATCATAAGCCAAAAGGAAGTGCAAATTAAAACTGTAATGAAATACCACCACACATCCACCAGAATGGCTGAAATTTAAAAGACCGATGACACCAAACGTTAGCAAAGCTGTGGAGCTCCCACACAGTGCTGGCATGATTATGAAATGGTACAAACACATGAGAAGAGGTCAGGCAGTTTCTTATTAAGTTAAACATCTATACACCTGTGACCAACAATCCCACTTCTAGGTTTATCCAAGAGAAATGAAAACATGTTTACAAAAAGATTGTGTAAGAATGTTCAGTGCAGCCCAGACTGGAAAGCTCTGAGATGTCCATCAACAGAATGCATAGGATGTAATCCATCCACACCATGGACTGCTATTTGGTGATAAAGGGGAAAGAATGATACACACCACAAGACACATGTCTCAAAAACACCCATGTCGGGAAGCCTGGATGGCTCAGTCGGTTAAGCCTCTGCCTTCAGCTCAGGTCACGATCCCGGGGTCCTGGGATCGAGTCCCACGTTGGGCTCCCTGCTCAGAGGGGAGCCTGCTGCTCCCCCTGCTTGTGCTCTCTCTCTCTCTGACAAATAAATAAATAAATTCTTTAAAAAAAAAAACAAAAAAAGCACCCATGTCTTTTGTTACATTCTGCTCTATTCATCCAAACCTTCTGAGAGCAGAATTAGGTTATCCAGAGCTTGGAGTGGAAGAAGATAAAGTGGTAAGATAGAAACCATCGTGGAAACCCGAACAGTCCTGATCCTATAAGAGAAAATCATGTAATCCTGCCCCTAAGCCTCCAGCCTCGGCAGTAACCATTCCTCTGCAATGCCCTGCCCTTGATCTGGTGGGCATGTTTGCTCCTTCTAGAATTCAACATCCTTTGTTTATATGTGTGTGTGTGTAATTTGCCATTTCAACCATTTTTTTAAAGATTTTATTTTTAAGTAATCTCTACACACAACATGGGGCTTGAATTCACAACCCTAAGATCAAGACTCACATGCTCTACCGACTAAGCCAGACAGGCTCCCCATTTTCAACTTTTTTTTTTTTTTTTAAAGATTTTATTTATTTATTTGACAGAGAGAGACACAGTGAGAGCAGGATCACAAGCAGGGGGAGAGGGAGAAGGAGAAACAGGCTTCCCGCGGAGCAGGGAGCCCGATGCGGGGCTTGATCCCAGGACCCTGGGATCACGACCTGAGCCGAAGGCAGACGCTTAACGACTGAGCCACGCAGGCGCCCCTCAACTTTTTTTTTTTTTTAAAGATTTTATTTATTTATTTGACAGAGAGAGACAGGAATCGCAGAAACACAGGGGGAGTGGGAGAGGGAGAAGCAGGCTTCCCTTGAAAACATTCTGCTAAGTGAAAGAAACCAGACACAAAAGGACAAATATTGTATGGTTCTACTTACATGAAGTATCTAGAATAGGTAAATCCATAGATATGGAAAGTAGATTAGGGGTTCCCAAGGGCCAGCAGGAAGAGGGAATTATTGTGTAATGGATACAGAGTTTCTGTTTGGAGTGATGACAAACATTTTAGAAATAGTGATGGCTGGGGCGCCTGGGTGGCTCAGTCGTTAAGCGTCTGCCTTCGGCTCAGGTCATGATCCCGGGGTCCTGGGATCGAGCCCCACATCGGGCTCCTGCTCAGCAGGGAGCCTGCTTCTCACTCTCCCACTCCCCCTGTTTGTATTCCCTCTATTGCTGTCTCTCTCTGTCTGTCAAATAAATAAATAAATAAATAAATCTCTAAAAAAAAAAGAAAAGAGGGGCGCTTGGGTGGCTCAGTCGTTAAGCATCTGCCTTCGGCTCAGGTCATGATCCCAGGGTCCTGGGATCGAGCCCCGCCATTGGGCTCCCTGCTCGGCGGGACTCCCCCTGCTTGTGTTCCCTCTCTCGCTGTGTCTCTCTCTGTCAAATAAATAAATAAAATCTTAAAAAAGAAAACAAAACAAAATGCTCAGTAGTTGATACTGTGGAATGCAGGGATGGAAGAAACAGTACCCTGCTCTGGCTCAGAATGAAATGATTTCCCTCTTCCACAGCCTTCAGAAAGTATTTATAGATAGGGGAATGTGGGTGTGGAGGGGAATTATACATGCAGGAGAGTTGAATGGGGAGAGACTGTGGGGCATCTTTGGATGACTTTTTTTTTGCTCACCTTTGGTGTGTCCCGGCCACGCCGCACCCCCCCACCCCCGGCCCCCCCACCTCGCCCTTGAACTCTGGAGAAAAAGGAGATGCCAGGGAATGTGGGGAATGAGCCCTTGGTAGGCATGCATGAATGGCAAGGTATGAGGATTAGATTCAGCCACAAGCAAAGTGACAGAACCCTACAGTAACAGTGGTTAAATTCATCAAAGTCCAGGGTAGGCTGTCCAGGGCTGGTTTGGCAGCTGTCTTCACAAACTTCCCAGGGGCACAGACTCCTAGTTCACCACGCCAACATCCTAGGTGTGGCCCTCCCTGTCTGACCCAGGCTGCAGCTGGAATTCCAGCAAGAGGATGGAGGAAGGACTGAAGAAGGGGATTCTGGGAGGTTACCTGGAGTTGCCACATGAGACTTTCACTTGAATCCTATTGGCAAGAACTTAGTCACAGGGCCACACCTAAAAGCTAGAGTGGCTGAGCCAAATGGTCTTTATTCTGGCTAGTCATGTACAAGATACAAATTGAGCATCCTGTTACTATTGAGGAAGAGAAGAGGATAAAACGGCGGCTAGCCAGCCTCCACCGCAGATGGACAGAGAAAAAGAGGTATTGAGCAAATACCATATTTCCAGCATCATGCTTGACGTTGTATATATTACTCACTTCTCCCAAAAACCTAGGAGGCAGACACCATCTTCCAACATATTGATGAGGAAACAAGGTCAGAGGCGTTGGGTAATTCACCCAAGGTTACACAACTGTCCAAAGCTAGGACTACAAACTTTGCCATCGACTGAATGTGGGTGCCCCCGCAACCCTGCCAAATCCAGATGTTGAAGCCCTAACCCCCGGAGCGATGGTATGAGGAGACTCTCTCCCTTTGGGAGAGAATTAGATCTAGGTGAGATTATGGGACCAGGGCCCTCATGAGGGATTAGTGCCTTTATAACCAGATCTCTCTTTCCACCTTGTGAGGAGGGAGCAGGGTGGCAGCGTCTCAAGCCAGGAAGAGAGCCTTTACCAAGAACTGAATCTGCCAGCATTGTGATCTTGGACTCCCCAGTCTCTGGTATTTTGGTATAGCAGCCCCGGGCTGAGACAGACTTCAAACTCTTCCCACCACATCTAGCTACCTTGGGAGTCATAGAGGGTGGAAGGTTGGGAGAGAAGTTCAGCCATTTTTTGCCGGAGTTCAGGCCAGCTTGCCAGGCCAGGAAAGGCAGCAAGGGTTTGGGGGAAACACAGTAATATTTTTTAAATGCATTTGCCCCTTGTTTTCACCTCTTAGAGTAAGGGGTAGAGCTGGAGAGTAGGAAGACAGTGTTGTCACTGGTCTGGTCCTCACGGCACTGAAAACAGGACGACTGTACAAGGAAGAAGTAAGGCTCTGAGCGCTTGAACAAGTCCCTCAGTACTGCCTCTGGGCATCCAATCCCTCACCCATCCTATCTAAGGAGGAGGGTGGGCTAGAGCAGGGCTCATCCTGCAATAGAGGATGGGTGCTGCAAAGAAATTTTTTTCTTACATGTGTATTTCCTACTTTCCCTTTTCTGTGAGGTTCCAGAACCAGCTATTATAGCCAACAATGTTTATTTCTTTTTTTTCCCTTTTTTTTTTTAAATTAAGTAAGCTCCACTCCCAATATGGGGCTTGAACTCACGACCCTGAGATCAAGAGTCACGTGCCTTACTGACTGAACCAGCCAGGCACCCCTGTTCATTTCTTTTTTTATTTTATTATGGTAAGAACATTTAGCATGAGATCTACCCTCTTAAATTTTCATGTGTACAGTATGTTGTATTGTTGACTGTAGGTCCCATGTTGCACAGCAGATCTCTAGAACTTCTTCATCTTGCTTAACTGAAACCCAATGCCTGCTGATTAACCACCATTTTAGTGTTTGATTCTGTGAACTTCACTACTTCAGACTCACGTGAGTAGAGTCAGGCAGTATTTGTCCTGTAACTGGCTCGTTTCACTGAGCATAATGTCCTCGGTGTTCACTCATGTTATCCCTGTATTGCAGAATTTCTTTTTTTAAGGATGAATAGTATTCCAGTGTGTGTGTGTGTGTGACATCCTTTATCCATTCATCTCTCTCTTTTTATTTTTATTTTTTAAAGATTTTATTTATTTATTTGACAGAGACAGACACAGCGAGAGCAGGAACACAAGCAGGGGTAGTAGGAGAGGGAGAAGCAGGCTTCCCGAGGAGCAGGGAGCCCGATGCGGGGCTTGATCCCAGGACCCCAGGATCACGACCTGAGCCGAAGGCAGATGCTTAACAACTGAGCTACCCAGGCGCCCCAAGAGTCGGACTCTTAACCAATTGAGCCACCCAGGTGCCCCACAATTTGTATCCCCACCAACAGTACATGAGGGTTCTGATTTCTTCACATCCTCGCAATACTTGTTGTTTTTGCGTTTTTTTTTTTTTTTTCTTGATAACAGCCATCCTGACAGATCTGACACTCTGTTCTGGAAAAGGAAACCTCTCCTCACAGGTTACTTTTCTCAGGCTACAGAAGTGTTTGTAATTTTATGGTCAAAAAGCATTTGTAAAAGAACTTGTATCCCTTACTCAGAACAAAATGTTTTGAACTAAAAAAAAAAATGTTTAGAATTTTGTGCAAATCAGATTTTGGCACGGAGATAGCCAGATTTCATGACCGGAGTCATCAAGCATCTCATTTCGCCCTGCATCTCGTAGACACAGTCACTTGCTTATTAAATTAATTCCGTGGGGGGGGGGCGCCTGGGTGGCTCAGTCAGTTAAGTGTCTGACTCCTGCTTTCGGCTCTGGTCATGATCTCAGGGTCATGAGACGGAGCCCCGCGTTGGGTTCCATGCTGAGCATGGAGCCTGCTTAAGATTCTCTCTCTCGGGGCACCTGGGTGGCTCAGTCGTTAAGCATCTGCCTTCGGCTCAGGTCATGATCCCAGGGTCCTGGGATCGAGCCCCGCATCGGGCTCCCTGCTCAGCGGGGATCCTGCTTCTCTGTCTCGCTCTGCCTCTCCCATACACTTGTTCTCTCTCTCAATAAAATCTTTAAAAAAAAAAATTCTCTCTCTCCCTCTGCCCTTAATTCCCCACCCCCAACCCGCTGCTTATACTCCCTCTCTAACATAAATAAAATAAAATAAAATAAAATAAAATAACATAATGCTGTGGGGCCAGTCCCAGTGCAAGGAGATCTAGAAGCAGTGGAAGACCCTTCTCAGAGCTGGCCTAGTTGTGGGGTTTAAACTTGAGTTTAAACACAATTTTGTCCCTATGAGACCAACTGCCAAACCACTTCAAACAGTCGGGGAATTCAGTAGGAAAGTGAGATCAAAACCTGTCTCAAGAAATCGATACCTTCCCATATACAAACACCCAGCACTGAGATGGCCTGACGGAAGAGGTCTGATTTCCAATGTCAACAAAACAGATAAAGTATCTGGGAATAAACATTACAGGAAACGTGCAAATCCTCCCTGAGGAAAACTCTGAAACATTCCCAAAGGACATGAAACTGAAAAGAATGTGCTGTGTTCTTGGAAAGGAAAACCGAACATCATAAAGATGTCAATTCTTCCAAAGGTAGTTTATAAATTGAGCATGATCCAAATAAAAACATCCAAAGCCTTTTTTTTTTTTCTAGCATTAGAGAATCTGAAGTTTATATTGAAAGCATGAAGAACAGAAGAGCCAGGAAAACTCTCGAAGGGAGAGAGGTCGGAGAGGAGTGGCCCATCGGACACCCAAACCTGCTGGGAAGCCTCAGGAATGAGCGTGGTGGGCGTGCCCAGAAAGAGGACCTCACCATAATGGAAACTCAGTGTGTTAAATGCATCCTCTCAAATCTGAGAGCTGACAATGGACCTTTTTTTTTTTTAAAGATTTATTTGTTAGAGAGAGAGTGAGCGAGCGAGCGCGGGGGGCTGGTTACTGATGCAGGGCGCTGCACTTGGTGGAGTGGGAGGGCGGGGCCGCAGGTGGATCAAGGAGGGGTCCTGCCTTCAGGGAGTAGCTCCTCAGTTGGACAAAGAGCCCAGCGACACCTCAGCTGGAGCAAGGGCAGGCATTTGGGGTTTTGAGGCCGCGGCGGACCAGGAGCTCGCTAGCAACTGGTCAGGAAAGGCTTCTCAGAGGGTGTGAGGTCTGTGGAGTCAGTTCTCCGTCAGGCTGAGGGTAAGTAGACGGCAGAGAGGGAGAGAGCCCTTGGCCTCGGATCAGAGAGAGAAGTGGATGCTGGCTTAAGCCGGAGACACTCAGAAGGGACGAAGGGGGCCAAAGAATTGGAGAACTGGCCCAGAGAACCAGGCTCAGACTATAAAAGGCCTTGAATGCCAAGATCGTAATCAGTATTGGTCCCTGGGCACCTAATAGTTTGAAAACACCTACACACAATCACGTTGGATCCTCAGGCCAACCTGGTGACAGTGGCTTTTTTTTTTATTAAGATTTTATTTGAAAGAGAGGGAGAGATAGCAAGAGAGCACAAGCAGGGTGAGCGGCAGGCAGAGGGAGAAGCAGGCTCCCGCCGAGCAGGGAGCCTGATGCGGGGCTCGATCCCAGGACCCCGGGATCATGACCTGAGCCGAAGGCAGACGCTTCACTGACTGAGCCAACCAGGCGCCCCGCAGCTTTTTTTTTTTTTTTTTTTTTTAAAGATTTTATTTATTTATTTGACAGAGAGAGACACAGCGAAAGAGAGAACACAAGCAGAGGGAGTGGGAGAGGGAGAAGCAGGCTTCCCGCGGAGCGGGGAGCCCGATGCGGGACTCGATCCCAGGACCCTGGGATCATGACCTGAGCTGAAGGCAGACACTTAACCATCTGAGCCACCCAGGTGCCCCAGCTTTTTTTTTTTAAAAGAGCTGGACAAAGGGATTGGAGTTTAAGGCCCTGCCCAAGGTCACACAGCCTGGATTAGAGCCCTGGGCCTCCGACTCTGTCTCGCGCTTTCCCCTACATCACACGGTTCCTGAGGGTCAGGAGTCTGCCCTGCGTCCTGGAAGTTGGGGAAGGTTTCTCAGCAGGTCAGCCACAGTCGGGTTGGGGTGGAGGCTGAGGGGCCAGCAGAGGATGGCCTCATGTCTTTGCGCCTGCGGCTGCCTCCTACCTCTTCCCCCCTTCCTCTGCTGCTTCCTGCTCTCCCCTTGTCCAGCCCTCAGGGCCCGGCCTTCCGCGGGCTCCGCCGCATCCTGCCCTGTTCCCTCACCAAGAGTGGTGAGTGTGGGGTCTCAGCTAGGGCCGTGGCTTCGGGGCCACCTCCATGCCCACAACCCCTCATGCCGGGTCCCCTGCTCAGATTTGTGTCCCTGAGCCACAGGTGAAGACGTCCTGCTGCCCCAGGACATCTGTCCGCCGGCACCTCCAATTCCCCACCCCACCTCTGCTCCCCCTACTCCAGGGCTCCCTGTCTCAACCCACAGCAGCCGCCAGCCCCCAGTGCTCAAGCAAGGATCTTTAAGGTCATTGCCACCCCTCTGAAGTGTGAGCTCCAACAGGTTCCCACTCTTGTTTCATTTTTGTTTTTTGAAAGAGAGTGCGAGCAAGCGGGGAGGGGCAGAGGGAGAGGGAGAGAGAATTATCCGCAGGCTCTAGGCCTAGCACGAAGCCCGATTCGGGGCTCCATTAACCCATGGAGGCACCGGGGCGCTCCTCTCTTATAATGCAAGTGACTGGTTTGAGCTTTGATTGCTGATCCACTTTAGAGGGTTCTCTGGAATAAGCACATTGACAGCCCCATGACCGGATAGAAGGAGGTAAAGAGCCTGCTGCCCCCCCAGCACGGAGGCTCCTTTGTTTGAACGATCTTGGTTGATTTCCATGACTGATTCCAGTCACTTGTTTTTTTCTCTTCCTGGGCTTTAAATTCCCACTCCTTGAGATCCTAGGCCTCCACCCTTGACCCCAATTAAAGCAAAACCCCAGGCCCCTGCCCCCTTCTCTCTCTTCCCGCGCCCTCACTATGTGGCCCCAGGTGTGCTGTGGGATTTCCGGGTCCTGTAAGTGGCAAATCTTTATTTTTTCCAAGTTTCCTGATGGTTATTGCTGAAGGGTGCCTTGTAATAAACCACGAGGGCCTGTCCAGCCACAACACTGGTTACTGATGGGCTGAGACCTGCACACAACACCCTCCTTCCCTTCCCCCACCCCAAGTCTTGCCAACCTGTCCTCCTAAATACGGCTAAAATCAACCAGCTTCTCTTTGCTCTTCCTGCCAACCCCCTCTTGTCACCAGGATAACTGCAAGTGTCTCTTACGTGGTCCCCTTTCTCCACTGTCCAAGCCAAGCAGGACCATGGCTACTCCTCTGCTTAAAATCCCTCAGGGTATGTCCTCATAGGACCTTGCACACGGATGTTCACAGAAGCATTGTTCGCTGGAGTGGAGACAACCCCAAGGTCCACGGGTACGCATGGATAAACAAGATGTGTGTCCATGCCACGGAATGGTATCCGGCTGTCACAAGGAATGAAAAACTGACACGTGCCCCCACACGGATGAACCCTGAAATCACAATGCTGGGCAACAGCCACCAGGCACACAAGGCCGCATATGGACTGACCCCGTTTGCTCGAAATGTCCAGAACAGGCCAATCCATGGAGACAGAAAGTAAGTCCACTTACTGGTGGTCGCCAGGGGCTCAGAGGGGTTGGGTGAAGTGGCAGGTGCCTGAGAAGGGGTACACGGTTTCTTCTTGGGGTGATGAAAATGTTCTAAAATTGATTGCCTAATTCCGTGAATAACGCTAAACACCATTGAAGGGGATACTTCCAATGGGTGAGAAATGAGTTGTATCTCAATAAAGCTGTCCTTGGAAAGCCCCCCAAACCTCAAGCCGCTCGGGCTCCCCGCTCTCCGCTCCTGCCTGTGGCTTCCACGGCCCTGCTTTACCTGACCTCTGCCCCTGCACCAGCTTCCCCCTTGGGCCCCAGTCTCCCTCCCTCCCCACACTCAGCTCTTTCTGGAACTTGACTTGTCCAAGGCTTCCTCCCTGGAATACATCCCTTCCCCTCTCCACAGAGCAGTCATCCCATCCAGCTTTTGTCTGCCTGTCTGGTCTTCCCCGAGCTCTAGACAGGTGGGAGCCGCTGCTGAATGTCCCCGCCCAACTCCTACACTCCCCTTAATCAGGCCACTCCTCCCACTGAGTCACTATTTGGCTGCCTCCCCCCCCCCCCCCCCCCGCCCCGCCGCAGACGGGAAGGTGGGGAATGCTGGTGTCACTGGCCTTGTTCAGGAGCAGCATCTCGGACGCAGTATTTTATAATCAGATCATGAATACCATGGACACTCGGGATGTGTTAGACACTCTTCTAAGTGTGAGGGGGGCAACGGTGCCTGAGCTCCGGCCCCCCCGAGCGTATAGTCTGGTGGGGGAGATGGGCAGAAAGACAGTCTGCACTCTGTAAGAAGCCCGGGAGGTAGCCAGAAGGGCTGTAAAGATGGAGGGTCAGACTAGGAAGAGAGAAACGGGCAGGCGGCGCCCTCCTGAGCTGCGCCCCCGCCCAGGGAGAGGAGCGTGGCCCCAGGGTACTGGCAGAGTCCTCTGGAGGACGGTCCCAGGCTGGTCTCGGGGCAGTGTCACCGTGGCTGTCATTGCTGCTTACATTTAGGTCCTGATGAGCAATCCCGCTTCCTCCTCCAAACTTAACATTTCAGCCCTCTCAAGTTTCTCCCTTGCTCACTACTCCCAAGCGTGGCTCCTGGAAAGTCAGGCTAGGGCAACAGCTCTAACAAAGAGCCCCTGACGTCAGCAGTGCGGCATGGTCAAGTGCAGCAGGTGCATCCAGCCAGCGGCGGGAAGAGAGAACAAGGGGGGCCACGTGGGCCAGCCAAGCCTCGAAGTGGCCCGTGTCACATTCCAGGACGTCGCACGGCCACATGGAACTGCAAGGAGGCTGGGACAGGGTCCAGCTGACTGACTAGAAGGCACGAGAACCAGGCTGGGCTCTGCTGTCACTCTACGCCCTTGAACTACCACGGCCTCATCTGCTTCATCCAGGCGGTCCTGATTTGTTCTGGGCACCTTGTCAGGTCTTCCTCAAACTCATGCTTCCTCATGCCACTCATCTACAAGACCAGTGGAACCCTTCGTGTCCACAGCGAGATGGGCGTTGCTCGGTCTGTGTTGGAAGCCCAGTGAAGCCCAGTGAACCCACCTGGAGCCCTTCCTCCTTGCAGGAGGCTGCTCGGGTTCCTTTATTTTTTGGAAGATTTTATTTATTTATTTGACACAGAGAGAGAGAAGCACAAGCAGGGGGAGCGGGAGAGGGAGAGGGAGAAGCAGGCTCCCCGCTGAGCAGGGAGCCCAACTCAGGGCTTGATCCCAGGACCCTGGGATCATGACCTGAGCTGAAGGCAGACACTTAACCGACTGAACCACCCAGGCGTCCCTGCTCAGGTTCCTTTATACCAGCATCCAGACACCACGCTTGACTGGTTTCCAGCCCACACCTCTCCTAACACCGCACCTCCTGTGTGTGGGCGCAGCCTACGTGTCCCACCCAAGGCAGCCTCCCCCAGGACCTGGCTCAAGTCCCATCTGCCCCATTCTCCACACCCCACACCAACTTCCGAAATTCTCTCTTGCATTGGCTTGCATACCAATAGGGGAGTCTCTACGGAGACAGCATTGGTATCATGGCATAGAAGCCTGAAGTGGGCTAATTTCCAGTTTCAGGCTGACTGAGAGCGGTAGTGGAAAGGAAATGGGCTCCCCTCAGTCTCTAGCTAGAGCGGCAGGTGCATGCCACTAGCTCGAGTCAGAAAACACCACACGCCCCAGGAACCAAGCCGACCATGGAAATGGCTCCCAGGAGTGCTCAACAGGCCCGAAAGGGGGTAAATAGCAAACGGGGCACCCAGTGCCTTTGACTCCTTAGCACAGGATGGGACCAGGGGAGGAGTGAGAGCAGGACCCCGGCCTGGACCCTTCATGTTTCAGGGCGCTTACACAAGCCCAGAGCAAACACACCAGTTGTCATGTTGGAGGCCTATCAGACTCAGGATAGCTGTATCGACCCTGCTTTCTAAACCGGAGTTCTGGATACATCTGACAGGGGCAGGCAATATTTAAAAATAAGACTGTCCTTGGAGACCTAAGACCAGCGTTGCTTATCGGATGGGTCAGAATCAAGTCTTGAAAGGCTGTCTTAGTAATACCTTATTTTTAAGTTTTTTTTTTTTAAAAGGTTTTATTTATTTATTTGACAGAAAGAGACACAGCGAGAGAGGGAACACAAGCAGGGGGAGTGGGAGAGGGAGAAGCAGGCTTCCCGCGGAGCAGGGAGCCCGATGTGGGGCTCGATCCCAGGACCCTGGGACCATGACCTGAGCCGAAGGCAGACGCTTAACTGACTGAGCCACCCAGGCGCCCCTTATTTTTAAGTTTTTAATTCCAGTTAACATACAGGTTATACTAGTTTCAAGTAATATCTTTCAGATGGGATATAGTATGCCTTTTAAACGAATGATGTTAGGGTACCTGGGTGGCTCAGTCAGTTGGGCATCTGACTCTTGATTTGGGCTCAGGTCATGTTCTCAGGGTTGTGGGATCGAGCCCTGCCTTGGGCTCCAAGCCCCGCATCCGGCTCTGTGCTCAGTGCAGAGTCTGCTTGGGATTTTCTCTTTCCCTCTCCCTCTGCTCCTCCCTACCCCCACTCATGCGCTCTCTAAATAAATAAAATCTTAAAAAAAGTAAACTAACGATGTCAATAGTAACAGAAAACAGTATTGTGCAATGATGGAAAAAAAATAAACTGAAGAGCTACAATGTAGCAAAAAGTAACATATGGCAGAATCTGGCCACAGACAGTATTTTGTTCTAATCAGTAATGTCGTCTAATTTTAATAAAAGTCCCCACATGTCTGGGGACACCTGGCTGGCTCAGTTGGGAAAGCACATGACTCTTGATCTTGGGGTTGTGAGTTCAAGCCCCACATTGGGTGTAGAGATTACTTAAAAATAAAATCTTTAGAGGTGGAGCACCTGGGTGGCTCAGTTGGTTAAGTGCTCGACTCTTGATTTCAGCTCAGGTCATGATCTCAGGGTCCTGGGATGGAGCCCCTGGACTGGACTCCATGCTGAGCAAGGAGTCTGCTTCAGATTCTCTCTCCTTCCTCCTCTACTCCTCCGCTCTCTCTAAAATAAATAAAATCTTAAAAAAAAAAAATCTTTAGGGGCACCTGGGTGGCTCAGTCAGTTAAGTGACTGACTTGATTTCAGCTCAGGTCACGATCTCAGGGGGTGGGACTGAGCCCCACACTGGGCTCTGTGCTGGGCGTGGAGCCTGCTTAAGATTCTCTCTCCCTCTGCCTCTGCCCCCCAACCACCCCCCACGCACACACTCCCACTCTCTCTCTCTAAAGAAAAAAGAACTTGGGCGCCTGGGTGGCTCAGTTGGTTAAGCGACTGTGTTCAGCTCAGGTCATGATCCTGGAGTCCCAGGATCGAGTCCTGCATCAGACTCCCTGCTCGGCGGGGAAGTCTGATTCTCCCTCTCACCCCCCCCCCCATGCTCTCCTTCTTTCATTCTCTCTCTCTCAAACAAATAAAAATCTTTAAAAAAAAAAACAACTTAAAATTCCGTCTCATTTTATATATATATATATATATATATATATATATATATATAAAACCCCACCTCATGACATCGGTTTTAAATGTTTTAAAAGTAGTGTTTGGAAGGCTCTGAGTAGCAAGTGGGTTAATCAACAGCACTACCATCTAGTACTTACGTATCTGTGCTGTTGGCACACAGAACTGTTCTTCCTGCCTTAACAGTGATGAACAGCCTAAGATACAACGGTAATTCAGGATTTTGATGCCAGCCATCTTGGGAGTAAGCACAGGACTCATTCGCCTCAGGGCCCTGGCTGGAGGGCGGGGCCTATGGCCCCCGGGGCCAAGTTTTAAGAATCCCCCAATGAACACACCCTCCAAGAACATATACAGTATCTCCTTGTGCTTTGATGTAAAATAGAGCTCAGACCTGGAGAATTTGCATTTCATGGAAATACAGTGTCTTAGGAATGAAAGAATTTCCAAGGTGCCCAGATACCGTTCCACTTTCATTTCCCCCAGTTATCAACAGGTACTTTGGTAAAGCAGAGTTCAGCGTGAAGACCCCCTACTGTCAGCAGGTCAAGACCACTTGTGCCCCTTGCCTTAACCTCTTTCCAACATGCCACGCCTGTTTGTGCCCTCAACCACCATCCTGGAGTACCTGAAGGTGGGGTCTGCGGCTGCAGACTGCCCTGAAGCACTTGGTAGGAGCGGTCACCACCATCTCCTTGGCAATCATGTTTGAAGATGAGTCTGTTACAAACTCTCAGGTCCGTGAGCCGGGGGTGCCCGAGCTCCAGCTGATTCGGGGCTAGAGGTGAGCCCAGGAAGCGGGGGCCTCAAGGCCACTTGCCCACCTACAACTCTTAGTCATCCATCGCAGATGAGCTTTCCACGGTGGAGTCTTCCCCAAGGTGCTCCCACCCAGATGCCTTCCCAGGAATTACAGATCCATGGTGGGAGGGGATATAATCACCAAGAAGCCTGTGACCAAACTGTCCAAAAGCATCAACCTTCCCATCGATTATGATGTTATTCTGAGGCCATGAGTCAAATAGAGCAAAAAGTCTCAACGAGGTGGATGGTCACTGCCTGAAGTTTTCACTTAAATGGCTCCACTTTAGAAGCATCTGCGCAGCCTCAGAGCAGCTCATAGGTGGTCTGAGACCGGCAGCATCCAGCAGGATGGTGCCGGCTCAAGTTCCTTCTCACCGAGGTCATCGTGGAAAAGCGAAGTGGAAACTACATAGCACCCAAGCAGGGCAGCCGCAAACGAGGTGGTGTGCTGGACTCTGTTTACGAACTGGACCAAGACTATAAGTGGAAATTCCTTGGGTTTAGTTTCTGTTCACGCTCTTGTCTGGTCTACAACGGCCAGTGTGGTGTGGTCAGGCCTGGTCTCACCCCGCAGCAGCCAGCTGAGCAGGCAAGTATGCTTCAGCTCCTTGTCACATGGACACTGCTTCAACACAGACCATTCTGGGCTTCTGTCCTTTAAGGGGGGGAGGGGGGAGGGAGGGAGGGGATGAGAACCAAGCAAGCCATGCTCTAGGTCTGGACCAGAGTTTCCAAAGTGCGGCCTATGGCTTCTGTCAGAAGCACCAGGCCTGCCTGTCTGTCCTTAACCACCATCTCGCAGCACCTGAGGGCGGGGGCATCCACACTGTGAACAAGCCCCCCAGGGATCCTGACGAGCTGCTGCGTGTGCGCAATCACGACTCCTGGGGCCCAGCAAGACCCACATGCACCCCCAAGGAGCTAGGCGAGTCGGAAAATAGGACACAGGAGTCCTAACACCTGACATGGCTTTTAGGTTTTTATTTTAAGTAAGGCGAGGGGGGGGGGGAGAAAAGAGAAAAGATACAGAGTGAAGAATTCATTGTATGTTTATTATTCACAGTTAATCACTACCTACCAAATGCTATCCGCAGAGTTAAAGGATTAAGTACATAGGTCTTTTTATTTAAACACTGATTTTTTTTTTTAAATATATACACACAAAACTTAGTTTAGCAAGGCTTCATGATATACACCAATTCCAAAATAAAACAATCAAATGGTCCAGGTGTAGAATGCCGGAGATTCCTTTTATCATCACCGAGGAAAGAAGCTACCAGAAAGGGAGCGAGGGGTTGGGTGCTCTGTCCAGAAGAGCAGCTGCCTCCGGGGCCTCTGAGTACTCCAGGCTGAGTCCGGCTCCATAACCAGAGTCCAGGGGAGACTCCAACCGACCACTTCAGAACCCAAAGGCCATCACCGACTCCCGGGCAGCCCCGTGTTTGTTGCGGGCAGGGGATCGGGTGGAGAAAGTTCACAGGCACATCACTACGAGGGACAAGCAGCTGACAAGGCGGACAGAGAGAGCTCTGCAATGCCCTGGGCCTTCCTACATTTCCCACTCATCCTTCCCCAACTGTCCCTGCTTCACTGAGACATTTCCTTGGGGGGAAGGGCGGAGCGGCTATAGACATGGCCCACTGGGAACAGAGACACAAAAACCCAGCTGCTTCTCGAACGCTGCCCTAGTGCTCACCTGGGCAGGTCAGGCAGGGGACACAGCAGATGAAAGCCATGAACAGATACCTCTGATTTTCAGAGCAAGAAAAACGAAAGCTCCCATTTTCCACCCCGGTGTGGGAACACAGTATACAACCCGATACAGCCACAGAGCGACAGCTGAAGTTCCTCGGGCTTTCCTGTGTTTGAAACTTGCTGGCTCCAGGGTGTTTTCTCTGGGGGGCTCTGGAGCTGAGGAGGGGCAGACAACAGCCAGGATCGCAAGGTCAAGGACTCTGACCCCCCACCCCCAGCCAGATCCAGTCCGAGGTGGGAAGAGCTGGACCGTCTCGTCCTTCCCCAGCAGCTGGCAGCACTGCTCCCCTGGGGCAGCCACAGCGGACTCCAGAGGGCTGACAAATATTAAAGCTGAACCTTAAAGACTCGTGGCTGAGAACAGGCAGAATGGCCACCCCCTCCACCTGAGCTTTCTCTGCGGCTCTACCCCGCTCTCCCCTCCCCCCAGGGGAGGACTATTTACACAGAGTAGGAGACAAATTGGCTAAAAAAGCTCTGGACTGTCTTTAACTTATTTTAAAACAAATAAAAAAACACCACTCATAAGCAACTCTTGAAATAAGGAAAAAGGCACTATGAAAAATCAACATGCTCAATAATACCATTTGGAAGGGAAAACAATGTAGAAAAGAGACAAAGGTTTTTAGCTTGACTTTTCTCAGGAAGCCATGAGGGGTAACAGTCCTTCCTTTTGTCCCCGCTCCATTTTCAACTTTGTCACAAGACGCTGGCGGCCGGGGGCTGCCCCCATTTGGCAGAAGCTGACCAGCAAGGGCTGCCGGCCGCCTGCCCTCTCCTCTGTGTGTGCATGAGGAACACGGCCACGGCTGTCCTTCCTGCAGTCACTCCGACTACAACAGACATTTTGCATAGAGAAAATACCAGCCCGCTTGGTTTCTTTTCTTTTATTATTGGCATCAGCTAGGACTATATGTAGTATTAGACGTCATGCACTGATGGACAGAAGAGGAAAAGGATGAAAAAGAGGACAAAGGAGAAACAGGAGCAGCGGTGAAAATTTGTAATAAAAACTCTTTTCTTAATTTATAGGTAAGTTTTGGCATTTTTATATCCAACGCCCCCTCCCCCCCCCAAAGTTCCAACCAAAGTGAGAGGGTCACCAGGTGACCCAGCCAGGTGTTCTGAGCTCCCTCACGGGCTGCTGTTAAGGCAGCTCGTGGGTTTAATTCTTTTGTATGTGTTTTAAATTTTTCACTTTCTTTAAATAATCTCTTCTTAATTCTTAGACGTTCCGGTTCACAGGGGTGACGTAATTGCGGGGAAACATGCCGGTCTGCCCGTGGCAGGCCCCTTTCCACCAGTTGGGGTCTGAGTTATCCATGACGTGGATAAAGTCTCCCCGACGGAATCCCAGCTCTCCATCCTCCTGGGGATCAAAGTCAAAGAGGGCCTGGACGTACGTCGGTTGCTGCAGAAGAGGGGCAGGGAGAGAACACCCGCTGGGTCTCTGCTCATGGCCAGCCCCCTGCCGGGCAGCACTAGTCACAAGGGCACGACAGACGTGTGCCGACTCCTACATGTTTCCCGAGACAACCTTCCATTTCTGCCCCCCACTCATTTATCCTTCCAGGTTCTAGGTCTACTCTATGTGGGAGCAGGGTACGTTCACCAGGGCTCACAACAGGCTAGAACGTGCGAGGGCACATCCCGCCATGGCGGCCGGGGTGCCACACCACGGAACCAAGTGCTGCTTGTCAGGAAAGGAACTCAGGAAACAGCAGTCAGGCTCCGGTTTACAACCCTAAGCTTTGAAAAGGCTTCAGTTCCCATCGGTTTATTGCTTATAAAGTCCTTAAGGTTTTACAGAGTCAAAAGGTCAAGAGCTTGACTAAAATAAGGTGGAGCTCCCCCTAACACAGGCCTGGGGCTTTAGGCACAGGAAGACAGGAATGAGTGTGGACTCCACTCCCTCACAAGCAAGGTTTTCCTCCTTACTTGCTTCCAGGAATACAGTATCGGAGAGTGTTAAAGACCATTTTCCTTCAGAGACATAGGTGGTAACTGGCAACACACCGCCTCAGAAAGGCAGCCTCTGGGAAAGGCAAAACCATTTTGTTTCAAACTACACGTAATATTTTGAATAATGAGCACAGAAGCCCCAGAAGGAATCCTTTGAAAAGGTACTTGTCTGCCTGAGAAGCTATTCTTAATTGCTAAAAATGATCCCAATCTCTCTTATGAGGCTTACCTGTGGCACCTGTTCTATGTCCCGGAGGAATATCTGCTGGTTTCTGGAGACAGATGTAGATCTGTGATAATCTACCAGCTCATTCAGAGAATTGAATTTCACCACCCAGAGGAAATACTTTCCAGCTCCATCTCGGAGCACCTTGAAGTGCTGCACATCATTTCCGAACCTGGGGAGGGCAGAGAACACACACGAGAACAGGTCAGGGGGCTCTGTCCCGGCTACCTGGGGGCCACGTGCCCACCAAATCAAGGAGGCGTCTTATGAGAACTAGTATTCTGGCAACACTTCTCACAGCCTGAGGGGCCCCGGACTGCAGCACAACACGACTCCCTGGCTGGAGTTAGGACACTGAGTGCCCCTGAGATCCCTCCAGTGGACTGATGATTACCAGTGACAACAGGAAGAACCCTTGTCAGAGAGGGAAACCCCGTCCATCAGGTTAATTCTGAAGATGTTTGTAAAATAATGTCCTAACCTATGGCGTGTCTCCACGTGCCCTGCATTGTACCAAATCAAACAGAGCCTTATTCAGGGAAGAATGTGACTTCATTAACTTTCCAAGCAAAACCCAAAAATTCCAAACAAACAAAAACCCCCGTTAAAGCCTTACATGATATTTAAAGACTACAAGAGGTGGGAGAGGAAGGTGAGAGAGGAGGGACTAGAACATACTTTTAACAACTCCCCTGTAACTGGGAGTATAGATCATGTTTTCCATTCAGGGATTTTAGTTCTACTCATGGGCGAAAAGGTCTCAGAACGGAACATCGTGGGCCAATAAATACAAGAGGCCAAGGTACCCAGTGCCCAGAGGTTTCTTGATCACCGGGTAACATGCCTCTCCGTACACTGGCCCGCAGAAGCAGGAGTTCAACTGGGAGCTGACCACCCCCGACCACAGTGCTATGTGGCTGTGTCACCAGCCCAGCAAGGCTCTGCCTGTCCTGCTCACTGCTGGGTCCTGAGCACGGACACCAGAGGCCAGCCCTCCAACGGCATTCTATGAAGATCTGTAAATGAAGGACACGGTCTCTCCTCTCCAGTCTTAAAGGGGGAAGGAAATGACAAACTTCTTAAAAACAACCCAGTAGGTGGCAGCACTGGGCTTCCAGTAGGAGATCCCAAGTATTCAGAACCGGTGTTGCTTTTTCATGAGAATCCGTGTGTGCAGTGAGGAAGGAGGGCACATTCAAGCCACGCTTCTGGCTGCACAGAAGCCCACTCCCACGGGCGCGATGCGGATGGTTTCCATAAGGTGTACAGGGTCCCAGACAGTGACCTGTTAACTGCCACGGTGTTTTCCATTACTGACTCACATCTCCAAACTAGAGAAACCTTTTAGAGACTGTGGATTCTTGAACCTCCTTTGAGAAGGTGTTTGTGTTGTTAACGGCGGTGATGACATCTCTTTCAAATTTTGTTTCTGAAACAATAAATGCTTTAAACTCTTTAAAGTTTAAACTCTTTAAAGTTTTTATTTGATAAAACGGAATGGTCTGGGAGCTTGCCAGCAGCTACCACATGAGCATGCGCAGTGATTGGTAGTAATCAAGGCCTCCCCACTGCACGCCACCCGCCGCGGTGGCTTTGGCCATCGCTCAATTAACCTGTGAGTAACTGCTTGTACTCCTCGTTCTAGACTGTTTTCTACTCAGGTCAGTATAAAATGTAAGGAAAACAGATGATGAGACACAAGTTATCAAAGAAGCATGAAGAATTGCATCTCAAGATGCTCCTCAGACCCTCACTCACATGTGTTTAACCGAGTGCATCAGAAAGCCGCTGTTGGGGGGTGGGGGTGGGGAGGTAACCTCTGTAACCTGCCACGCAGTTTTGCTGTGAGCCTACAACTGCTATAAAAAATGAAGTCTATTAAAAAAAAAAAGTCCTTGTTAGAAGATAATAATTAGATCCAGTTTGACTTTTTCATCCTGGGACTAAAAAACTCACTCATACCGGACACATATCTGCAGCGTTGTGAATATGGCCTGAAACCACCTCCCATACCTTCACTGAGAAAAAGAACACAAAAATTAAGCTTAAATCTACATTTCAAAAAACCTATACTGGTCCTACAATGAAACAAGATATTCAATTAATTTTGAAAACTGAAAAATCTTTACATTGTGTGTAAATGGCAAATAAACTATTTTATGGTCTTCATTTAACAATAATCAATGTAATCTATAATAACACTGATCTGAGTTCCCCCCCTTCAACTTTTTATTTAAATTCTAGTTAGTTAATATATAGCATAATATTAGTTTCAGGAGCAGAATTTCGTGATTCATCACTTACATATAACACCTAGTGATCTGAGTTTTTAACCTAATCATGCTGTCATATAAATGATGGAGTGCTTTCTAAGATTCCCAGGGGAGGGGTTCCTGTGGTAATATATTAACTAGAAGGACTGAGTCAAAACACATATGGAAATGACAATTTGATTAAAAATCCTTATTTCACAGATGAGAAATGATTTGCTTGAAATCCTCAAAGTTCCAACTTATGTTCTCCACAATTCCGAGGGTGGTCAAACTCCCTGCCTTCCCCATTCCCTGCTTACCAGCTCTTCTTCACATTTTCTCACTGGGGAAAGCAAAGCACCCCCAAACCCTTGTGGTAACCATTTAAAGTTAAATTAAGAGGCCTAGGATGGTGTTGGGAGGATTTAAGCTAGACATCTGGTAAAGGTGCACAAAGTGGCTGACAGGGTGACCAGTCACGTCCACAGGGCGCGCGAAAGGGATCCCACCAAGGGCAAACAAGGAAAGAGCTGTGTGCACGCAGGGCACTGAGGAGGGGTGGGGAATAGGGAAACCAGGCCGCTACTCACCAGCTGAAGACTGTCACCATGTGGGAATCTAAACTCAGTACTGGTAGAACTGATTTTGAAGAGGAGCCAGAAATGACTATTTTAATGTAAAATATTCTGCTTTGGTAAAATACTGTTTAGGCTAAACCTCTACCAGTTGGCAACCTTTGGTGTGTGCAGCCAGACAGCCGGCCTGTGGCTTCACAATTCCGACCAGCAGGGAGAGGCCCCAGGGACCAGGGCGGGAAGTACTTACTTGACGGACAGGGAGAAGTCCCCCGGGGCACTCTCACTCTCTCGGATAAGAAACGCCCCGTCATGCCGCTGTTTGCTAAGCATTTCTTCTGCCTTGGCTCTGGGGATTTTGCCAAAAAACCACCTAAGGAAGGAAGACAAGCCAGTCAACATCTGCTTCCCCACACAGAGACGGGATATCCAGCCTCCGAAATGTGAGTAACAGAACACTCCTTGCCAAAGGAAGGGGCCTCCCTCTTTACCCTCCAGTGTCAACATGCCTCACAGAGCCGTTCAGTCAGCTTCTCCCTTGAGACTCGGACCATCTCCCTTCAAGTGACTTTCCCCTACCCTACTCTCCAGAAAGTGACTCATAAGGCACGATCATGGGCCACTCTTCCTAAAGAGGAAGACACTTAAAGGTGGGCCTCCTGGGCCAAAGCCCACCGGGCTCCCTACTGACTCAGGGCCCTGGGGAAAGCCCAGGTCTATCAATATGAAGCACCGGCAGAACCACGTAAGGGGACAGGCCTCGTCTCCCAGCCATTGACAAGGTTGAAGCTTGGCTACAGGGGGATTAAGGGCAATGGAGGTAGGAAACTGGAAGGCCCAGAAACTGGAGCCAGGGCTACTGCTTGTAAAAGCCCAGGGTGAAGAGGTGCAGGCTCTGCGAGAGCAGCTGCTACCACCACAAAGGCAGTCACTCCTCTCAGAGGCCTCTCCTGCCATCACTGCTCAGAGTCCGCTTCCAGGAGCCGGCAGGAACATCCTCATTTATCCTATGCAGAGGCAGCTAGTTGCAAGATTCAGTTTTTCATTTGGGATATGTTATGGAGTCCTCTGCTCCCAATGCTAATTCACCTTGGCCACAAGAAAAAGTGGGTGAATTCACACAAAACTATGGGTGCAAGTGGCCTGTGGAGGAGGAAGGGGAGGGGGAGGAGGTGGGGGAGAGGAAGAGCAGGAGCAGTGAAAAAAGCTTCAAGTCATAGCTGCCTATTTCACATGAAAACCATTACTCATTAGGATGGGTCAATTGTGAAAACAATATTCTCTTTTCAAATCTGTCTTTAAGTGTTGTTATTTTTAAAAAGCAATAATATTACTTATAGCTAATAAGACCTATCTGGGGCGCCTGGGTGGCTCGCTTAAGTGTCTGCCTTCGGCTCAGGTCAAGATCCCAGGGTCCTGAGATCAAGCCCTACATCAGGCTCCCTGCTCAGAAGAAGAGTCTGCTTTTCCCTTTCCCTACACCCCCCTCTCGTGCTCTCTCTCTCTCATGAGCTCTGTCTCAAATAAAATCTTTTTTTTTTTTAAAGATTTTATTTATTTGACAGAGAGAGACACAGCGAGAGAGGGAACACAAGCAGGGGGAGTGGGAGAGGGAGAAGCAGGCTTCCCGCGGAGCAGGGAGCCTGATGCGGGGCTTGATCCCAGGACCCTGGGACCATGACCTGAGCCGAAGGCAGACGCTTAACGACTGAGCCACCCAGGTGCCCCATAAATAAAATCTTAAAAAAAAAAAAAAAACCTATGTGCTTCATCAGACTCTTTACATGGTAACTAACATTCATTATATATGCAAACTATAATAACAAAGGTACCAAACAGTCCATTAAAGTAATAAATCTAACTTACATATCTATCTTACAAGCAACTACATTGCAAGGAATCTCTAAAATAATAGACTTTACTAAAATTCAAACATGGGGCGCCTGGGTGGCTCAGTCAGTTAAGTGTCCACCTCTTGGTTTCAGCTCAGGTTGTGATCATGATCTCAGGGTCATGAGATTGAGCCCTAGAGTCCCTGCATCTGGCTCTGTGCTCAGCAGGGAGTCTGCCCGCCCCCACCCTGCACATTCTCTTTCTGAATCAACTCAATAAATCTTAAAAAAAAAAAAAACAAACAAACCCCAAAACCCTCATACAGAAAGATGTGAGCTGCTAGGAAGATCCAATCAGAAGCTGCCATTAATTAATCATTAAACGTTCTTAAATCTAGCTTGTTGTGTCTTTCTCACTTTGAGTACTACAATGCCAGGCTGCTGAATAGCTGCTAGGATCCAGCTTCTAGAAATAACCCAAGTGTAAGCCCTCCAGTGCCTGGAAGTCAGGCCACACAAGAGAAATTACATATTAATACAACAGAATCATCTCCAACAATGAAAGGACAGCTGACTATACTAAGACCACTGAAATATTTTCTATTTTAATCTCTAGTGCTTTCAAGTTTGTGATGCACTTGCAGGCAATAAGCATCGGTCTGGGGTGGGGTAAAGTCACCCAACAGCCACTCTCTTTTCCTCCCAAGTCCCCAAGATCTTCCCACCAAGCAGGTATTTTCCTTTCTTTTCCCCTGTTTTAAAATAATGAATATGAATTAAAGAAATAGCCTAGATGTTCGTGAAGTAAAAATAAAGACTTCCCCTCAAGCTCCCCAGAGGTAGCCAAGTGCTAGCAGCTCTGCTCGGATTTCAGGCCTTCGCATCTGATGCGCACATACAGGTACGGCTGCATGTTTTCTGGCCCCCAGCTTGAGATGGACTCAATTTAATTCTCAGTGAAAAATGATAAACTGCAGTGAAATAAAGTACTCTAAATTGGAATTTTTACAAAGTAAACATACCCATTATAAGCACCCAGATTGAAAAATAGACAGCTGGAGACCATTTTATTAAATAAAGACTTCTTTTATATCTGTTTCCATTTTTACTAAATTCTGTCCCTCTTTTTCTCGAGGATGTCCCACAACATAAGGGATATTGCACCATATGAAGAATAGCTATCACTCTCTGTTAAGACATTTAAACAGTGATATTTAGGTGTAACTACATGGCTACAGTCAAAATTTTTAACATCTTTAGCAAAGGACAAAGCTAACCAGAGGAGGTGGCTCATTTTCCAATTTAATTCTTCACTACATCTCATAGGCTTCCATCTATACGCACTCAGTGTGAAAAGCACATATATGGACCCACTTCCAGTACGCACAATCATCTGTGTTGCAACACTAGCCGATAATCGCTTCCTAGTCTGTGTTTAACTTGTTACCTCAAAAGCCGTATTAGGTCGTACTCCACTGGAGACTTTCCTCTTCCTAACAAAAACTGAAGGTGGGGGGAGAGGAAGGAGAGAGGGGAGAGGGAAGGGGGGCTTCGTGCTCTGTGCTCTCCCACCGCTATGGGAGGGACACAGACCCTGTACTTATGGATGTCCAGGCATAGAGCAGTCCCGGAACACGACGTGTGCCCGCAAGGCCAACCACTCCGCAGGCCCACGGCCATGGTCTCTTCAGCAATATGGTTTCCTGTTTCAGAGCGTGCAGCGGGGGAGCACTCCCTGCCTTTCAGCTAGACTCTGCAAAAACCACCACCATGGAGGCTCTCCTGGATGCTTCCCAATCAATTATTATTCCAGAGTTCTTTAGAGTGGACCTTTAAAGAGGATGAGGCAGGACAAGGAGTCTTCCTCGAGGGCTAACCCAGCAATCGGGCAACTGGGGCAATAACCTGTGCTTTCTGAGGAAGGAGGCCTTTCCTGTCTTTTCTCAACAGTCAGATTCAAAAGGCCTATGTCATTTCAAACAATCCGAAGGAAAACAAGGATATAGAGCCATAGGCATTTTATTTAATATAAAAATTACAGTGTGATGTTCTGCTGAATCCCCTTTTAGCCTGGAAATACGAAAATGAAAAGGAATTGAAGTTGATTTCCATTATCACTGGATCGAGTGCAGAAACCAGCAAACTATGGCCCTCAGCCCAAATATGCCCAGTTTTTGTACGGGCCACAATCTAAGATATTTACAAATTTTTAAAGGGTTACTTTATTTATTTTTTAAAAAAGATTTATTTATTTGAGAAATAGTGAGCAAGACAGAGAACGCGAGCGGGGAGAAGAGCAGAGGGAGAGGGAGAAGCAGACTCCCTGCTGAGCAGGGAGCCCAACATGGGGCTTGATCCCGGGACTCCAGGGTCATGACCCAAGCCGAAGGCAGCCACTTAATAGACTGAGCCACCCAGGCGCCCCTTAAAGGGTTATTTTAAAAAATTCAAAAGAATATGTGAAATGACAGAAATTGCATATGGTCCTCAAAGTCTAAAATATTTATTATCTGGTCCTTTACATATAGTTTAGCCAACGCTTCATCTATTTTGAGGATAGATTGAAGGAATAGATGTATACAGAATATCTGGCTTATATGGACAGAGGGAGGACCCACTGTATGATCCAAAGAGCAGCTCCCACTCCCAGTAACCACTACCCAACTGCTTCTCCCCGTGCAGTGCATTCCGTGATGCTGTCCATGAAAAGCCTACACAGTCCCCAAAGCAAACATGGACACTAAATGGCTACAAGAATGCAAAGCTGTGATTAGTATATACTTCCCAGGACATCTGTACTAGTCTTGTGTTCATCTTTTGGAGTTTCTTGGTTATTACCATGTGTGCCTACATTTTAGTAACCTGGGCATGGCTGTGTGTGAACCCCTAATCTAATGTTACAGGGACTTCAAATGAAGGGCATTATCAATTCACTGACGGGGGTCCAGGAGTCCCTGCCACATACACCTTTGAAGATTTTTTTTATGCCTACTTAAAAAAAAAAAGATAGCATTTGGCTTACATTTAATTGCCAGTGGTGGTTACCTCCAAAAGGGGTATGTATGTGGGGAGAAACTCCTATATTGCTCTGTGGTTTTCTACACTTTTTTTTTTTTTTTAAAGATTTTATTTATTTATTTGACAGAGAGAGACACAGCCAGAGAGGGAACACAAGCAGGGGGAGTGGGAGAGGGAGAAGCAGGCCTCCCGTGGAGCAGGGAGCCCGATGCAGGGCTCAATCCCAGGACCCTGGGATCATGACCTGAGCCGAGGCAGACGCTTAACGACTGAGCCACCCAGGGGTCCCTCTACACTGTCTTTTATAATGAGAACCAAATTCATAAATTATTGGCATTGAAATAAAAATACCAGAAACTTTCCTAATTTTTAAGATAAAGAGGAATGAACTAGATGATCGAAGGCCCCTTTGAACTCTGTGTATAAGATGTGGTTAAGATCTCTGTTCTGGTGGCTCGGGGGGGAAAAGAAATGACAGGCACACATTAGAGGAGTGACAATGAAGGAGAGGGACAAATGGGCTGCCACTTGAGGTGGGTCAAGTCATCTAAAGGTCTTACTTATCATTTGTGTTAAATTAAGTAGACAGAAACTGCTGCTCCTCTGTGTCTCAATGACATTCCAGCCTGAGCACTGAGCCTCAGTTCCCCCTGATGTACACAGGATGGAAGGGACTGCTTCTGAAGGAGGAGCAGGGCCAGCGAAGGAGGTCATGGGTGAGGGTGGGAGGAGAGTGGTCCCACCATGTCTGTCGCATATCAATATAAACTGGGTGGGGGAGGGGATGTTCCGAGGGAGGGGAAAAAAAAAAGAGAAAAGTTCACTGCTCTCAACAGCCTGGGGTAGGAGATTATTTTGAATTCTCTGAAGTGGGAACACTAAGTGGTAGGCAAGGATAGTAATTATAACAAGCATTTATTGAGAACCTATTATATTGCCAAGCACTGTGCTCTGGGGATACAAAGATTAATAAGATAACAGTCTTATAGGGCAATCAAACATATCAACAAAACTATGTGGTAAGTACACTTTCTAAGACTCAAAAAATGGAGAATTATGAAACAGATCTGGCCTCAGGGGTTTTATGAAAAAGAATCAGGGAACGACATTTCTAGAGTTTTATTATTTGAAGATCACGGACAGGTATTATCAATCCAAAACATGTACTATTATTATGTAATAGTATATAAACTATTGTTTTAAGTGAAACAACTGCTTCATTAAATATCAACAGCAACCATTATCAATCTAAAACATGTACTACTGGGGCACCTGTGTGGCTCAGTTGGTTAAGCGTCTGACTCTTGATTTCGGCTCAGGTCATGATCACAGGGTCCTGAGACTGAGCCCCGCAGCGGGCTCTGTGCTGGGCGTGCACTATTATTATATCCTACTATTAACATGCAAAATCAACATGCTTTGTTAATTCTCTGGGAAGACAGAGTAAAAGGTATGACAACTATCCCAAGGATCTCAATTTTAAAAACATAAAATAAAATAAAAACATTATTTGAAATAAGCAGATGGGTCTGACTCCTGGAAGACCAGTAGAGTCCAACTTACGGATGTGGTTTCATTTCTATGTAATTCTTGGGAATGAAGCCATCTTTCCCATTGAGTTCTGCCTTGTACCAGTTCTGATCACATTCTTCATTCAAAACCTAAAAAGAATTAAGACAAGGGGGGAAAAATCAAATCATTTCCTTTTCACACTCTTAAAAAGGTAGCCACTAAGACAATTATGTTGCCATTTTCGTTTGTAAAAGGCATTATCTGAAGTATGATCAGTTACATGGATGCAAGACTTCACGTGACTTCAAACAACCAGCACATCAACTCTTACAGTTAAAATTAAAAAGTAAAAGAAATGGTCTCGGAAAACCAGGGTCTGACCCCTGAACATCTAGCACTAATCCATCAGTAGGAAAGCAGACAGGAGCATGGCAGGTGAAATGAACAGTGTGGGAGAGGAGATTTGGGAAAACAGCAAGCACTGATGCTGGAGAATGAAGGGACTAAATAAGCCTGCTCTCCGGAAGAGAGCTACTAGACTTCTCCAGAGCTTCTCTGGCCCATCTTCAGGATCACAGGGATCCAGTCCCGGGTCAGCCACCGAACAGGTGTGTCAGGCTGCTGCTTGCATGCACCATCTGTCCACGTGTCCTCATACACAAAACATATTTTAATGAAAAAGCATGGCAAGTCCTACTCTACTTACCCTCAAGGCCACAATGTGTTTGAGTTAGGGAATGCTGGAAGCACAACCACTAGCCCAATTCAGGGGGAAGATACAGAGACCATAAAACTGTAACACTGCATTCTCCAGACTGAAAACATTCTCTACAAACGTGACACGACTACCCAAGGTTATGAGCTAGTGGATCACACACAGATTTACAGATCCCAGACTGCTCCTCGTTACAAGAATGGGCTAGGCCAGGATGCCGCAGAGCAGTACAAGGAGCAAAACAGGTTTGGTAGAAAAGCCACCTCTGAATTCTAGATTTCTAACAGAAGGCAAAGGACAGAAGGCATTTTATTATTTTTATTTTTTATTATTTCGGGAGGGGAGGGGCAGAGGGAGAAGGAAAGATAGAGAATTTTAAGCAGGCTCCAGGTCCAGTGCAGAGCCCAACGAGGGGCTCGATCTCACAACCCTGAGATCATGACCTGAGCTGAAATCAAGAGTCGGGACGCTCAACCAACTGAGCCACCCAGGTGCCCCGGGCAGAGGCATTTTAAAAATTGGTGACTTAAGAGAGGAAATAGAAATATGAGCCCAGGGGTGCCTGGGTGGCTCAGTTGTTAAGCGTCCACCTTCGGCTCAGGTTATGGTCCCAGGGTCCTGGGATCGAGCCCCGCATCGGGCTCCCTGCTCTGCGGAAAGCCTGCTTCTCCCTCTCCCACTCCCCCTGCTTGTGTTCCCTCTCTCGCTGGGTCTCTGTCAAATAAATAAATAAAATCTTAAAAAAAAAGAAAAAGAAAAAGAAATATGGGCCCAACTCCAAAATGCTGAACACAAGAAAGTGGAGACGGACCAGTACAGTTGGCAGTTAATCTATACTATGCAACAAAGTTCTGCAAGAAAGCTGGTAAAATTCCTTTTTTTTTTTTTTAAAGTTTATTTTTTTTTTAGTAATCTCTACACCCAACATGGGGCTTGAACTCATGACCGAAAGATCAAGAATCACATGTTCTTCTCACTTAGCCAGCCAGGCGCCCCCAGGAAAGTTGGTAAAATTCTTTACAAAATGATTTATTCAAGATGCCGAATAAGGCTGGACTCATTACCAGATCAGAACCTGGACTGTTTCATCAGAGTGCGTGTCGTGTAGGTACAGACGGCCCTGACTTGCAATGGTTCAACTTATGATTCTTTGACTTTATGATGGTATAAAAGTGATAGGCATTCAGTAGAAACTGTACTTCAAATTTTGAATTTTGATAGTTCCCTGGGCTAGCAATACACTGTCCTATTCTCTCTCATGATGTCGGGCAGCTGAAGCTCCCAGTCAGCCACGTAATTGTGTGGGTCCATAACTAATGCACTGACTGCCATCCTGCCCCCACACAGCCACTCTGGTTTTCACTTAAAGTACAGTATGCAGTAAATTATGTGAGACAGTCTATACTTTATTTATGAAATAGGCTTTGTGTAAAGATGATTTTGCCTAAGTGGAGGTTACTTTAAGTGTCCTGAGAACATTTAAGGTAGACTAGGTTAAGCTATGGTGTTTCATAGGTTGGTTAGGGGTATATTAAAGGCATTTTCTTTATTTTTTTTTTAAGATTTTATTTATTTACTTATTTGGGGGGTAAGGGAGAGGCAGAGAATCCCAAGCAGACTCCATGCTCCAATGTGGGGGCCTGATCCCACAATTCCGAGATCATAGCCCAAGCTGAAACCAAGAGTTGGACACTCAGCCGACTGAGCCACCCAGGCACTCTTAAATGCATTTTCGGATTGTGATGGTCTTAAGTTGAAAATGGTTCACATTGGCTAAAGTGGCAAATCCCGCAAGAGCTAATAAATGTGAATAGAGAGCTCTGGGGGGGAAAAAAAAGCTACAGGTAAATCCCAGCAGCCTCAGCAATGAAAACTTTTCATTAGTTTTTCCCTTTTAAAAAAAATCATTATATTTTATTAACTCCTGCAATGATACAACCAATATATGTATCACCCGAGATGCTCTGACCTCAGAAGGGAGCCCGTTGCTGTGCAGGTGTCACAGAAGACTCAACAGCATGAGAGCAAAGGAGAGATTTTAGAAGTTGCTTAAGGACAGTATTCTCTTATCTACCAAAAAGAAGGGCTTAGGGGTGGCTCAGTCGTTAAGCGTCTGCCTTCGGCTCAGGTCATGATCCCAGGGTCCTGGGATTGAGCCCCGCGCCTGGCTCCCTGCTCAGGGGGGAGCCTGCTTCTCCCTCTCCCACTCCCCCTGCTTGTGCTCCCTCTCTTGCTGTGTCTCTCTTTGTCAAATAAATAAATCTTAAAAAATAAAAATAAAAAAGAAGGGCTTAAAGAAAAATGTGGCCTAGTAATCACCTAAAGCATTATCTTATCATAACAACAATAATGAACCTGTAGGCCTACGAAGAGTTTTTCAAAATGTCTTTAAAATTCCTGAAATGGTGCGTTGTATATCTTACTCTAAAGATTTCTTGGAAGACAGAGTAGAGTCAGTCTCAGGCCCATCTGGGCACCCAGAGTTAAGGTAACCACTTGGAAAAGACCAATTTTAATTTGTGACCTATAACCTTGCAGAAAAGAACTGTTATTGCATGCTAGTTCATACAGCTGCACATTCTTATCACCTTTACTTAGAAGCAAACCCCCTAAAAATGCTCCCCCTAGTAATTTATGGGGCAACTTGCAGATTTGGCACCAATTCAGAACTATGGTTTTCTGCAGAACAAAAGTGTTACTTGGTGATTACTATGCTTTTCTCCCCAGGAAGACAGGAAAATATGGAATTAACGCACTTAGTTTATTTTTAATGTATGTGAATAATTAAAATGTTGGTTCTCTGGAATATTCTAGTATCTAGAATATCACTTTACCAGAAAGTCAAAATTTGCTGTGCATGCCTCTAAACTTCTTTACTCTAGAACTTAAGAACACTGGTTCTGGGGCACCTGGGTGGCTCAGTTGGTTGGGCGACTGCCTTCGGCTCGGGTCATGATCCCGGAGTCCCGGGATCGAGTCCCACATCGGGCTCCCTGCTCAGCGGGGAGTCTGCTTCTCCCTCTAACCCTCCCCCCTCTCATGCTCTCTCACTCTCATTCTCTCTCTCAAATAAATAAATAAAATCTTAAAAAAAAAAAAAAAAAAAAAAGAACACTGGTTCTGCCGGAGGCAAAGCACAGGAGAGTGCGTCCCTGCCAGCCTGGGCCACCCTGGGAGTCAGGGACCAGGTCTTCCGACCCAGTGGCTCCACTCACATCGGCATGACACGCAAGCCCTGCAGCTGGGACGACTTAACAGATATTTACAAATTAAGTTTTATTCAAACGTCTAAATGCTTAGAACAGCAAAGGACACAAATTAACCTAAGTGAGTCCAAAGTGGAGCAGAGAAGGGGACCAGAACCATGTGTGGATGAGTCTGCACCTACAGAGACTGTGTTCAACTTCCTACGGACTGACGTGAATACTCATGTCCATCACACATAATTTAAAAAGCCTCGTCAGAGTTCTGAGAATGAGGAAGCGCCCCCATCTCCATTCCCCAAGATGGAAAGCACGCTCACTCACTCATTTCATTCCCCCCGGAACGAATAGGTGGTGGCGTTCAACAACCAAATTTTCATTGAGTCCTGAAAATCTCAGGAAATGTTTTTAGGTTTTACCCCACAGCTGCAGGTTCTATCCGAACCTTCATATTCCCTCAAATTAGGACTTTGTAGCCACACAAAACACTCTAGTTTAACAGAAGCAAACTGATCAAGAGATGAGATTATGAAAGGAGGAAGTGACAAGTTTCAATGACTTTTTTTCTTCTTGCAAAAAGACTGAAAATAATGTCAGAACTCAAATCAGGAAGAGACCTACAAATGAGGAATGATGTGAAGTTTATACAGGACATTTAAAACTGTTCCAGTCAATGGAGGGGGACAATGCGGCCTTTCAGGGTGTCACTAATGTTGTATTTCTTGACTGCATGCTGGCTACCTGGGTATGTTCAGTTTATGAGAATTCACTGAACTGGGTACTCAGGATCTGTGAACTTTTCTGTATGTATATCATACTTCAACTAAGGGGCGCCTGGCTGGCTCAATCGGTGGAGCATGCAACTCTTGATCTCAGGTTGTGTGTTCCAGTCCCATGTTGGGTGTAGCGATTACTTAAAAATAAAATCTTAAAAAAAGTTAGAAATGGGGTGCCTGGGTGGCTCAGTCGTTGGGTGTCTGCCTTCGGCTCAGGTCATGATCCCAGGGTCCTGGGATAGAGCCCCGCATCGGCTCCCTGCTCCGCGGGAGGCCTGCTTCTCCCTCTGCCACTCCCCCTGCTGTGTTCCCTCTCTGGTTGTGTGTCTCTGTCAAATAAATAAGTAAAATCTTAAAAAAATAAAAAATAAAAAAATAAAATCTTAAAAAAAGTTAGAAATATTTCAGTCAAGAGAACATAGTAATATTCTGGTCCAGTTCGCACATAAGAAAATCAACCAGGGCCCCTTCATACATCTTGGGTACAAACTTCACACCCCAAAAAATACATAGGAAAGCAGAAAACAACACAGTAAGACTCCAGAAACCCCCCAGAATGATAGCTTACCATAACTATTCTATGGAAAAAAAATTTCCAGAAATAAATCTTTCTTTAACCTTGTGATTCTACTGTTCTTATGTGATTTTGATAACAGTATTCACTGCTGCCCTCACCCCCAGTCTGAGACTATTCTTAAAGCAATGTAAATTTCCATTTATACCAATACGAAGTCAAAGCTTTCCAGTTAAGGAAAAAAAAAAAAAAAAAAGGTCAAAGATTTAGGTCTCAGGCCCCTTAGATCTGGATTCAAGGGGCTGAACACATGAGTTCAAATTCCAATCTTACCAGTGAACTATGTGACCTTGGACAAATGACTGTTGTCTAAATTCTGGTTTCCCCACCTAGAAAGTGGTGGTAACACCTACACCTCCCAGGGTTACTGAGGTGATTGAGTAAGAAAACGTGATAAGCAGTGTAGCAATCAGTACAGAGCTACATTCCAGCTGTCTTAGTGGACAAATTTACTTCACAACATTTACTCTGCCTTACACATGTGCAGTATTAGATCTAACAAAAAGTGGCAATCCTGGGAGGACTAAATATTACCTTCACTAAATCTGGTATCTTTAACGTAATGCTGTTCATGGGCACCAACGGCATACATACTAAGAGGACTGGGATCCTTGTTTTATTCTGAAAACACACCAGTAGGAGACTCTGGCTTACTTCAAGAAAGATTTTTTTTTTTAAAGATTTTATTTATTTATTTGACAGAGACACAGCGAGACAGGGAACACAAGCAGGGGGAGTGGCAGAGGGAGAAGCAGGCTTCCCGCAGAGCAGGGAGCCCGATGTGGGGCTTGATCCCAGGACCCTGGGATCATGACCTGAGCCGAAGGCAGATGCTAAACGACTGAGCCACCCAGGCGCCCCTCAAGAAAGATTTTAAATGCACAGTTCGAGGATCACAATAGCTAATTCCTTTCCCTGTCTCTTCTACACAGATACTGGGAGATAAGAACTGTACTTGATTTTCTACACAAATTATGGAAAAAGGTATCTTTTTTTTTTTTTAAGATTTTATTTATTTGTCAGAGAGAGAGAGAGAGAGACAGCACAAGCAGAGGGAGAAGCAGGCTCCCTGCTGAGGGACCCAGGCGTCCCCAAAAAGGTTATCTTTTAGGAAAATGGCAGGTAAGTATTTTGTTTATAAATTGCTAGTTTGTTTAGATTGTAATGTGAATTATGGGGCTATTCTCTTGTAATGAACATATTCAGTTATCTGTAAATAAACAAACAAAAGAAATCATGATTTTTTTTTTTTTAAGAGCAGGGGTGGGGGGGAGGAACAGAGGGAGAGGGAGGGCGAGAATCCCAAGCGGGCTCCGTGCCCAGTGCAGAGCCTGACACAGGGCTTGATCTCACAACCCCGAGATCATGACATGAACCAAAATCAAGAGTGGTCGTCGTTTAACCCACTGAGCCACCCAGGCGCCCCAGAAATCATGATTTTTAAAAAATAAGTATGGGGGTGCTGGGTGCCTCAGTTGGTTAAGCATCTACTTCAGCGCAGGTCATGATCTTGGGGTCCTGGGATCCAATGCTCAGCAGGGAGTCTGTTTCTCCCTCTCTCCCTCTCCCTCCTTGTGCTCTCTCTCTCTCAAATAAAAACAAAACAAAACAAAACAAAACAAAACAAAAACAAAACAAGAGGGGCAGTGGGTGGCTCAGTCAGTTAAGTGGCTCCCTGTTCAGCAGGGAGTCTGCTTGTCCCTCTCCCTTTGCTCCTCCCCCCTTGGCTCATGCTCTTTCTCACTCACTCACTCTCTCAAATAAATAAATAAAATCTTAAAAAGATAAAATAAGAAATGTCAACTGGGATGTTGGTAAAAAAATAAATAAAAATAAAAATAAGTATGCAGTACAGTTATGGAGCAGTGCGCCAATCCAAAATTTTATCAATTTGTAAAGCGCTTGTGTAAGGGCACTCACACGTAAAAGACAGGAACAATGACGTATTTAGGCTCCTACACAAACCACCCCCCCTCAAATGCCACTTATATGAGGTCCCTGCATTAAAGAAATTCAACATAAGCCAGTGAGCTTCTCCTGCTCTTCAAGGTCAATCAATCCCACAGTAACGATAATGAAATACTGCCATGACCTGTAGACAGATTAAGAATCTGGTGATCCTACCATATTAATTGCAAGTTCTTAAAAAAAAAAAAAAAAAAGGGAGAACGCACACACACTTTTTAAAGTCTTAAACCCCTAAAAAAAAAACGTGACAGGGCGCTGGCTAGGGTAACTGCACCGGGACAGCCGTTTAAAAATCCACTGTCTTCAGCTGCCTGTTACATATTTTATTGGAAACTATGAGAATGCTCCTCCACTTTAGACTCCCTGAGCATGGATTACTGACTCGGTCTCAGACTGCACTGATTCACTGCTGACACTTTAGATAAGTGCTTTACAATCACCACCTCCGTCTGTCACAGGTTTTGCTCCAAGTGAGAAACATCTTGGTTGTGCGGCTTGCTCTACTGTGTGCCAAATCATGAAAAACACCCACACTGTAGACAAGCTATTCTGATTTTAACGATGAGATGCCCAACTTAAAGGCAGTTTAATAATTGAGGTTCCTGGTCCCACAGAAACCTTCAATTGTTTACCCAAGCACACAGCACAATTCTCAAAGTTCACGCCGCCTGGCTAAGTCTCCAGGCTGAAGGACTACAGCTCAGTCAAGACACTTGACAGGCAGTCGGCCCTTAGACACCAGAACACTGAGAAGAAATGAAATGCATTTATGAGGTTTTAAAACTCTCCCAATTTTAGCAGATTTATGAATTTGTGTGTGAACATCAAATTATACTGTTTCATTAAATGGTTTAAAGAGGGACACCTGGCTGGCTCAGTCAGTAGCGCATGCGACTCTTGATCTCGGGGTGGTGAGTTCAAGCCCCACGTTGGGTGTACAGCTTACTTAAAATAGTAAGTGGTTTAAAGAAAGTCTTCATTAAAAAAAGTATTCACGTAACAACATCAAAACAAGGGGGTACTTTACCTTATGGTGATGACCTCTCTCAGTGAAAGTATAACATTTGTGCCATGAAATGCTTTTTTAGCTCCCCTTTGAAAGGAGTCTTTCCAGAAGATTCATTTCTTTGGGGATCGAAGAGTCTGAAATCCTTGACTTATGTTATTTTCAGAGAGGATTTCATTTATCAAAGTAAAGAAATCCAACAGGCACTGTTAGTTAAGTCTACCTTCTGACCACTAGTGAAACATGGTGAAAGGGCTAGGTTTTGCCCTTTAAACAAGTAGGCTCCACACCCAGTGTGGGGCTCGAACTCAAGACCCCAAGATCAAGAGTCATTTGCTGCACCAACTGAGCCAGCAAGGTACTCACCCCCCGCCCCTTTAAACAATTTTAAAAGGAAAAGAAAGAAAAAGAGAGAACAAGGGAAGGAGGGGGAAAAAAAAAAAAACCTCTCAAACTCCCAAATTTTTCACTGGTAAAAATCACTTATTACTTTTATACTGCCATCTGAATATGAACCATCTGTACCCCAGAAACAGTATTTTCTTCCCTGTTGCTCAAGCTACGCTTCTGTTCTCTTCCTGAGCAGCTGCTATCAACGGGGATCAGTCTGAAAGGGAACAGCAGCAAGTCAGCAGGCCGAGGGGCACCAAATGCCCAAGCATTAAGGCTGAACTGGTTTTACCTTAATCTACTTAATGCCCCAAATCAGTTCAAACAGCACTGGTTTTCTCTTTAGAAAGTACTGAATAGCCTCTTACAGACCCAAACTGTCCTTAGTCTGGAGTTCCAGTTTTTATAGTTCGGCCAACACCTACTTATCTACCTTCTCACCAGCTAGTTCTCTAAATGAACCCTTCAGTTCAGTCAAGCAAGTCAACTCACCAACTTCTAAACACACTAGACTTCCAAGTTTTCCCTCTGGTTGGATTGTCCTTTTCCTTATCTATTTGGTAAGCTCTCAAGATTCAGTTCAGGGCTTACAAACCATCTTGGTCAACTTTTCTGTTTCACTTTTATAATATTTAATGGAGGATCATGGTCGAGAGTAACAATCCCTTATGACATCTTGTCTACCACTATACTTTGTACTGTGTACTACTGGTGTGCTATGGTCCTCTCCTAAATTAAACTGCAAACACCGTGAGGCTGGCTCCATCCCCAATTCTCATCTGTGGTCCCCACAGTTCTTAGAATGGTATCTAGCATATTTTGAGGAACTGACTTGTATATGGGGGCCGTGTTCAAAGTAATGCACACTGTATCCCAGAGCTAGCTGGGTCCAAGAACAATGGCAGGAGCAGCACAGATTACACACCACCATCAGACTCCTTGATGAAAAACAGTAGCCTCTTAAACAGACCTTAGTGAAAGAAGACGGACCGTCGTCAAAAGTTTGTTTCCCCAAGGAAGGAGAGGCAAAGTAAAGTAACAGAATTAGGCAGTCAGTCTTGCTATAACATGAGCACCACTGCCCAAAGACTTCCATGTGGAGGATCTCAAAACGGGGTGTGCTAAATCCTTTCCACAAGACTACCTGCTTTTACTTTCCCCAAGATAAAAAGATACAAGGTGGGGAAAAGGGGATGGATAGGTAGGTAAGGGAAATTTCAGTATGAAATGGATAAAAGCAGGTGATGACTTGGGTGGATGAGGGAGAGAGGAGGGATAGCTCCTACCCTATCCATACTAATGGGCAGCAGGGGAGCACATCCTGGAAAGTGGAGATGCTTGGTTCAGTCTGCAAGTTTGACTTCTGACTGATTTTTGCAGGGTATTATTTTATAGCTAAAAATTTTCCAGCAAAATTTTTACAAAAGACAGCCTGGAAGGGGCTCCTGACTTTGGCTCAGGTCATGATCTTGGGGTCCTGGGATTGAGCCCTTGCATCAAGCTCCACGCTCAGCAGGGAGTCTGTTTCTCCCTCTCCCATTGCCCTTCCCCCCAGCTTCTCTCTCTCTCAGGTAAATAAATAAAATCTAAAAGACAGCTTGGAAGACCTTGGACTTTTCTTATTCTTTTAAATGATTTTTTAAAAAGATTTTATTTATTTGAGAGAGAGAACATGAGTGGTGGTGGTGCGGGAGGAGCAGAGGGGGAGAGAGAGGGACAAGCAGACTCTGCACTGAGCGCAGAGACCATGCAGAGGCCGATGAGGGGCTCAATCTTGAGACCATGACCTGGGCTGAAACCAGGAGTGGGACGTTCAACCAACTGGCCCCTAGATCTTGGGACTTTTCTATTCTTCCACTGAATGGCAGCTAGGTTGATGTAGACAGAAAAATGATTAGACACACACACACACTGATTATATTAAAAGCTGACGACCACTAGTGCATTTGTTTTTAAATGTAAGACTTCCTTTATAATATTTATACGTGTAAAAAGATGAACAATCAAGAAGGCCAATCAAATTACAGATATTTCTCTTTCTCTGAGAAACAGTTAAGTAACTCAAAAACCAAATCAGATACTTTCATCAACCTCTAAAGGTTCAGCTGTCATTAAGAAAAGCTGCTCATGACATTTTAACAAAACAGGAAGGTAGTTCACACTTACGTGATATTACTCCACCCAGATAAATCTGGAGGCAGTGAAACCTAAATGCACAGGCAATACCCCAAAATAAACTCTTTCTACCAAAGGGGTACCAAGAGTTTCCATTCAAAATAACTGTCTTTTGTGTTTTGTGACTCATGGAAGACATTACATTGGTGTAGCTGATTGCTCAAACAGAAGCGTAAAATGCTCTCAGAATGTCAGAATTATTACTGCAGGGGGTTGGGAGAGATGAGGGAGGGGGAGAGACAGAGATATCAGGGAGTTTCAAGAGAGAAAATTCTGTGCGTTTGCAAAATTCAGCAATCATACGATGGCCTGTACCAGGCAAGTACTGTCACAGAGTGCCAAGCCCTGAGCTATGGGTCTGAGGGTACAGTGGCTGCACCTCCCGAGGAGCTTAGAGTTTAGTAAATTGCTAGGTGCAACACAGGCAGATGGATGCCGGGAGAGGAGATAATAATGGGTACTATGATAAGTATCAACTCAACAGAACATATCTGGGTTCCAAACACTGGAGAGAAAAAGACCTGAGTCCAGGACACAGGGGGGACACAGGAACACTTCCTGGATGAAATGTGAACTAGGTTACACTCTTTGTCTGCATCTCTAGCTCTGCTCAGCCCATGCAGAGCTGTGAGGGGAAGGAACATGGCACACTTCCCGACTTGCTATCAAACAAATGCTGGATGGGTTATTCTCTTGGCCACACTTGGCTGCCATTAACTACATGACTGGTTAAGCTTCTTTAAGTTGAAAAGTAAAACTTTACTAACAGTATCAGAATTTCCCAAATGGAAGTGACCAAAATAATCTCTCACTTTAACAATATATATTTATAAAAGACACTGTCTTTGCCATATTGTTTACTGACAACAGAAGGCTTTCAATCTTGGGTCAATTTCTACAACCCTCTCCTCCAAGAACCAAACAAAATAAAGAACAAGGAGAGGCCAGAGCGCAGGAGTTACTATTTTCTAAGGATGGGAAACCCTGCTCCCATTCATCAATTCCACCCTCTGAGACCTATTTACTTCCTGCTGCTTCACCATAATAAATACAACAGGAGACAGGAACTCCCAACAACCCCCCCCCCCGCCGTCCAAAAAATTCATGACAGTAGAGTTTATTAAATTTCACTTAAGGTCTTATTGATTCAAGATGGGAACCTGAGTCTATTGATTTATAGTCGTTCTGTGACCCGAGAGCCACCTAAGAAAACCTAACTGAAAGAAAAAAACAAAAACAAAAAAACCCACCACACCAGAAAACCAACGTCAGTCAGTGAGCTAATCACTGACAGCTGCATAAGGATCTAGGCCTCTGAAAAACTCAAGCCCAGAGGTCCTTACACCTAGGATGTTAACATTGAGAACTAAAAAAGCTAGTTACAATGTGTTTCCACTTCCCATGCAGTGAATCTAGCTCCAAATTAGGACAGTCTGCGATCACAAGAGAGAGGTACTGGATAGAGTGGTAAGTCCCCACTTCCTATTCCCACAGTGGAGGCGAGTGCAGGCAGTCAGGCAGGTAATTACAATACTAAGGTGAAAGTGTGGATTATCGTTAAGTATAGCGTGAGGGAACACAAAACACGAGACCTAACCTAGTCTAGGGTTAGGGGAGGCAGTCAGAGAGTGACCTTTGAGGGGAGATCCAGAGGGTCTCCTGTGGATGCTGTGGGCAGAAGGTTATCGTGTACAAATGGGGGAATGAAAAGTGGAGGCTAAGGATGACAATCAGAAGGCACGGAAGAGTGACACCCAGGTGTACATTTTTCACGCGTTCTGCTGGCTGCACTGCGCAAGTGCAGGGAACACACACTATAGCTGTGGGCACCGATGCCAGGGTTTGCACGGGGAGGGGCAGTGCAGGAGAGGGAAGGATTCACATTCAAGACCTTTTTGGATGTGGAATCCAAACTGCTTGGTAATGAGATGTGGCTCAGTGGTGTCTCTCCTCGCCACTGATTTTTTTCTGAAAAGCATTAAAAAAACCCTATGCCCTACTGGGCAACTTTCTCTCTTTTAAGGCCACCATGAATAAAAAGAATAATTTTAAAAGGCAGATGGTACCCCTGTGTTGGTATCTTCCATCTGCCTCTCCAGATCTGGCTCACCCTACTCTGTCCTGTGTGGACCCCATCAACAGGCTCCTTTACAGGATCTCTTGCTCTGGATGGTCTCCAGTTCGGGGGTTTCTGTGGACAATCCTGGATCTTCAACTGTTGGTCTCAGCCCTCCTGACACAGTCCTTTTCTCCCCCAGGTTCTGGTAACTCCCCCTACTTCCTTTGCCTCGCTCTTCTTCAGGCCTCAAGATGGAAACCTGGTTCCTAGGTCTGGGCACTGCACCATCCCCTGTGGTTTTTCAGAGAAGCCCTGCCTACACCTTGTAAAGAGTCTCATTACTAAAGTCTCCTCAAATTAGCTGATTTAAGTGTGTCATGTATTTCCTACCAGGACCCTGACTGAAATGACTCTCAAAATCAGTTGTATCTATCCTTTGGAACTCATCAAGACATTTCATGATATAAAGTGACATTTCTTATGGGGCAAGGAGAATGCAAGAAGTATCTGAATTCTACCAACTACTTGGGAGAAGAAAATTCTAAAAGGGCCTTGCTTTATGAGGTCCACCTTTTTTTTTTTTGTTTTAAGATTTTATTTATTTATTTGACAGAGAGAGACACAGCAAGAGAGGGAACACAAGCAGGGGGAATGGGAAAAGGAGAAGCAGACTTCCTGCAGAGCAGGGAGCCTGATGCGGGGCTCGATCCCAGGACCCTGGGATCATGACTCAAGGCGAAGGCAGATGCTTAACGACTGAGCCACCCAGGCACCCCGAGGTCCACCATTCTTAAGCAGCCATACAATTCTGTCTTGTTTATTATTCAAACAGTTCCAGGGAGCTGAGAAAGGGAGTGAAGGTATGAAAATCTAGAGCCCGTCATCTGGTCATTACTAGATGGTCATAATAATTGATAGTAGCTCTCCTCTTTGCCTTGCACTTTAGTGTTAACATGTCCGTTACACTGAAAATGTGATGCTAGGAAGCTACATTGGGAATAAGAAAGAAAAAAGACATGGTCCTTGCCCTCAGGAGCACTTATGAGCTAAGGGAGCTGTCTACATAAATCATGAGGGAATAAGTAAAACGTGGAATAAGGGAAATTGCTGATTGTGAGCTGAATATGGAAGCCACAGCTATTGGTTTCCAAATCAGCTGCATAGCTGATGTAGACAATTCAGTTCCTGTCTGGGAACTATAAAAGGGGCAACTTCAAAGAGTCCAGGAATAGAGCAAGAACCTAAAGGTGGAGCAACTCAGTATATCAGAGGATATAGTGAGCAAATGAAGCTTCCCTTTTATGTTTTAACTGGGGGTCAATAAAAGAGGGAGCCGCTGCTGTTTTATCACACTTCACCTGCGACCCTCTGCCAGGCTACAAGATGCCCTCCTGGGACGAAGCTGTCATGTGTTTAACCAGACACTGGACAGCTGGCTGCGGCTCCGTCAAGCAGAGTCACCTCTTACAGGCAACCACTCCGGCGATGCCACCGCACTGCAGGGAAATACTGCCTAACAGATAAAGCGGCTACTCTCTCCGCTGCCTCCTCCACTCGGCGGAAGTGCCGCCAGAAGCCGAACAGTCCTAAAGCCGAGCAAGCTTCAGGGACAGGACTTCATGTGGGCATTCTGGAATAACCAGATCAAGTGGCCCATTCCAAGTCTTCTGTTTCCATCACTCAGATACTTGACAGCCTGCCCTTCATCTCCCCTCCTTTTGGATGATCATGTTGGCAAAGATGAAAACAAGTTAATACTCAGTGATGGTGGTGGGATGGTACTGGTGGGACTCGAAAAAGGTACATGGTTTTATGACAAGGAATTTGTCCATACATACTCAAGATGTGAATTTTCATACCTATTAACCCAGTAATGCCATTCTTAGGGCTATCCTAACAAAATAATCAAAGATGTATATGAAGGTTCGGGGAGAAGACAGGAATGCAGCGGGTGCCCATTTTGAGTTTGACACTGGCCAAGGATACAATAAAGATCCTTACTTGCAAGGAGCTGACAGTGGGGGAGGCAAGGGAATTAGAACTTCAGGTAGGATAAATTATATGATGAAAAGTTCAGGGTGCATATCTTAGAGGGACCTAATCTAACCCTGTGCAGAGATGGGTGTCAAGGAAAGCGCACCTGGGCAGTAACACTTGAACCGAAACCTAAGTATGAAGACACGAGTAAGAGTGAGGACAGAGATTCTAAGCAGAGGGAAGAGCATGAGCAGAGGTTCCTGGTGAACCTCTGAATCCCAGGGAGGATGTCCAAAGCGGAGGTGCTGGAGGCCAAGGAGAGAGAACTGGGCAGGCCTTCGGAGAGTAGAACGAGGATTCTGGGAGAACAGGCACTGAATCTGCTCTCTGAGATGATGACTCTGGCTTTCGTGGGGACCAAGCGGCAGCAGGAAGACCAGTTGGTTAAGAAGCTACTGTAGCAAGTCAGGCAGGAGGAGATGGAAATTTAGACTAGGGTAGGGGGATTTTGGTGGTTCTGAAAAGCTCTAAAATAAACATTTAAACACCCATACACATTAAGAATCTAAATTTACTCCTCCACCTTGCAAAATCCCCCAACAGGGAACAAAGTACAGTAGAGGGTGAGACAGAAAACTTTGTGCCATATCATGGGCTTCTCACGGCGACATAATTTATTTTATTTTTAAAAAATATTTTATGTATTTATTTGTCAGAGAGAGAAAGTGGCAGGCGGAGGGAGAAGCAGGTTCCCCACCGAGCAGGGAGCCCGATGTGGGACTCGATCCCAGGACCCTGGGATCATGACCTGAGCTGAAGGCTTAACCAACTAAGCCACCCAGGCGTCCCTCACGGTAACATAATTTAAAAGCTGGATAAAGGGGCGCCTGGGTGGCTCAGTTGGTTAAGCAACTGCCTTCGGCTCAGGTCATGATCCTGGAGTCCCAGGATCGAGTCCCGCATCGGGCTCCCTGCTCAGCAGGGGGTCTGCTTCTCCCTCTGCCCTCTTCCCTCTCGTGCTGTCTCTCATTCTTTCTCTCTCAAATAAATAAATAAAATCTTTAAAAAAATAAAAAATAAAAAATAAAAGCTGGATAAAGTTTAAGTATTTTCCACCATAAAAAAAAAATCTATAAAAGGGGAAAGGGGATAATCTCTCAATTCTTTGAGAACACAGGTGATATTTTAATTGCTATACAATTAAAAATAGCTAGACGAAACTGACATTACTTCCTCAGACAACAATTCAAACTGATAATGTGCAAACTTAGAATCCATGAAAATATTCAATTTTTTTTTTTAAAGATTTTATTTATTTGACAGAGACAGAGCAGGAGAGCACAGGCAGGGGGAGCAGGAGAGGGAGAGGGAGAAGCAGGCTCCTCTCTGAGCAAAGAGCTGGATGTGGGACTCGATCCCAGGACCTTGGGATCATGACCCGAGCCGAAGGCAGACACCCAACCAACTGAGCCATCCAGGCGCCCCAAAATATTCAATTTTAACTAGTATACCCTGACACATGTTTATTCACTTATTAAACTTTCTCTACTTCCAAAAGTGACGTGAGGAAAATGGACACAAGAGCCCAGGACAGGACAACTTGTTCTCAGCACCTCTAGCAGAACTGAAGAGAAATACTGCCGCCGCTAACAGGCAGGCTAAACTGACTACCCCTCCCTTTACCGGGGGAGAGCAGGCCTCCCTCTCCAGTGATTACCCAGCTCTGGGGCCTCCTCAGGCAGCTGCACAGCCACAAAGAGCAGGTTCAAGGGAGGGCTGGGGGTGGGGCTGCCAGGGAACAGCCACACGGCTGCTCGGGACCTACTGGGGACCGTCAGAGATGACAAGCCCAGCCTTGCTCGCCTGTTCCTTTTCTCTCTCTGTAAGCACCTACACACTGTTCCATGTGGAAAATCAGCACTTTCATCCCACGGAAATGTCACAACCTGCAGAGCAGAGGGACTCAGAAGACTAAATAACAGGATATATTAATGCGAATGATAGGTTTGTGTCAGACCCTCAATTCCAGACTACAAGAACAACTAACTTCCTGGTTGCAGGTGGCATTTAAAGTGGGAAACTTGGGTGCCACCCCAACCTCACCCCCGATTCTGGGGTAGCCACAGAACCAAGTGAGTACAGAACTAATCCATGCTGCCTGGAAATGCAAGAGGGAAGCAGGCATACAGGATTCCTTCCCTCCCTCGCCTGCAATATCGAGTAGTTTCCCCAAAAGATCAGACATACTGCGATCAGCTAAGGTATGACTACTCTTTGCAGCTACTATTTGCAGCTATTGTTAGGCCTTTATAACCCCCTCCGTGCAGTAAAAGGGTTTTAATGTCATGAATGGCTGAGCACAATAGACCTATAATGACGAAGCTATCAAATCTGAACCGACTAGAACCAAAATGTTTTCTACAGTTGTATCTTCATGGTCAAGATCACAGTTTGCACCTCTGGGATAAAAGTTAAGCTAGTTTAAAAAATTACAGTTCCTTTATTGGATGGCCTTCTGCGTTTTCCTTGAGTTCTAATGGCCTTAAAACAAATTTTTTTTCTGGCTTCTTCATTTCACTTTTAAGTTATTACAAGTTTTCAAGGATGATATAAAATATCTGGACTACCCATTCCCCTCTTCAATAGGTCTATCATTCTGGGGTTTTCCTCCAATACCTTCCTCAGTCGCATGTCCTGATTCCTAGATTTCATGCCTTCCTCATTCTTGGTTTTTACTGTGGTGCACCCTTAAGTAATCTCACAAGAAAAGGTGCTTAGAAAGCAAACGTTTTGAGTCCTGGCAGGTCTGAAAATGCCTTGATTCTATGCTTATACCTGAATGCTAGTCTGACTAGGTACAGAACTCCACAGAATTCTAGGCTGAACAGCATTTCCCCTCAGAATGTGGATGACATTGTTTTCTGGTATTTGGAGCTGTTCATGCAAAGTTTATTGGCAGTCTGATTATCAGTTCTTTATAGAGACTTCTTTTTTCTAGATGCTTTTAGAACCCTTTTTTTTTAAAAGATTTTATTTATTTATTTGACAGAGAGAGACACAGCGAGAGAGGGAACACAAGTGGGGGGGGTGGGAGAGGGAGAAGCGGGCTCCCTGCTGATGTGGGACTCGATCCCAGGACCCTGGGATCATGACCTGAGCCGAAGGCAGACGCTTAAAGACTGAGTCACCCAGGCGCCCCAGAACCTTTTCTTTTTTATTGCCATTTTGAAATTTCACAATAACATATCTAAGCATGGATCTGTTTTTACTCATTATGCTGGGGACCTGGTGGGTGGGCCCTTCCAACCTGAAAATGCACATCCATCAGCTACGAGAAGTTCTTTCTTTTTTAAAAATGTGATCGTCTTTCCTTCCATTTACACCGTTCTCTTTCTGAAACTTTAAATGTTTGTCAGTTATTAGCCCTAATGAAAGCCCACAAGTGGGCTGGTTCTCACCACATTCATTCTCCCAGCTGACTCTTCACACCTCTTCCCATCTCCTTAAGTCTCAACAGCTCCTCCGCTACCCTTCCCAGATGAGCTTGCTTCCTCCCTCACTGACAAAACAGAAGCAAACAGAAGACATCTTAAACAACTCCTGCCACATCTATACAACTTCTTGTACCCATATCCTTACCTTCTGCGTCCTATTCCTCTTGCCCATGTTGGCATCAAGGAAAAATCTACTACTGTGCTACATCTCTTCTTGCCCGCTCCAGGACATTCATCCAGTAATATTCCTTTCTTTCTCCTGCACCACCAATTTTTTCTGTCTCAACTGAATCTTTGCTATCAATAATTAAAAATGCTGTTATTTCTCCCATCTTTGGGACTGGGGCAGAAGCAGAGTTCTTTTGATTCCACTGCCTCCTATCTTTCCTTCCCTTTATATCATGACTCCTCAGAATAGTTGTCTATATTCCCAATTTCTTTTCTCCTGTTCCCTCTCTCACCCCCAACATTAGATTATGAAAGTTTTCAAATGTTGGAGAAAGTTAAAAAAAAATTTACAGCAAACACCCATTTATCCACCACCTAAATGATTAACAATATGTGCTTCATCAGGGGTGCCCGGGTGGCTCAGTCTGTTAAGTATCTGCCTTCTGCTCAGGTCATGATCCCAGGGTCCTGGGATCGAGCCCCGCCATTAGGCTCCCTGCTTAGCGGGAAGCCTGCTTCTCCCTCTCCCACTCCCACTGCTTGTGTTCCCTCTCTTGGTGTCTCTCTGTCAAATAAATAAATAAATGAATAAATCTTAAAAAAAAAATACGTGCTTCATCACATATGGATCCATCAAATACATCCTTCCATGATTTTGTTTTCTGATGCATCTCAAAGCTGAAAACATCAGTGCACTTTCTCCTGAATACCTTGGCATACAATTACTAACTGCATTTAAGTATGGTTTGCAGTGCTTTCTTTTGGTGTAAAATTTATAGAACCACTTCCACCCCCCAGCAAGTTTTCTCATGCTCCTTTCCCTGGGCCCACCCTTCTCTCGGAACCCACTCCCAAGCATGCGTTTGCTCTTGCCACTGCACTAGAACTACCCGGAGAGGTCACTCATGATCTCCTATTGCTGAATCAAAAGGTCAGTTCCCTGTCCCCTTCTCTGACTTGGCTTATGATAAGCAGCACATCACAGAGGTGATCATTTCCTTCACCTCAAGACACTTCCTTGGCTGCCAGGACACAACGCTTCCTAGGTTTTCTTCCTATCTAACTGGTTCAATCTCTTTTGTCAGTTTTTTTTCCCCCCGTTAACTTTTTTTTTTTTTTTAAGATTTTATTTATTTATTTGACACAGAGCGAGAGTGAGAGAGGGAACATAAGCAGGGGGAGTGGGAAAGGGAGAAGCAGGCCCCCACTAAGCAGGACCCAGGACCCCCGAGATCATGAGCTGAGCCGAAGGCAGTCGCATAACTGCGCCACCCAGGCACCCCTCCTCATTAACTTTTAAATGTTAAAGTGCCCTTGGGGCACCTGGGTGGCTCAGTTGGCTAAGTGTCCGACTCTTGATTTTGGCTCAGGTCATGATCTCAGGGTCGTGAGATCAAGCCCCATGTTGGGCTTTGGGCTCTGCGCTCAGTGTAGAGTCTGCTTGGGATTCTCTCAAATAAATAAATGTTAAAGTGCCCCAAGGGCTCCATTCCCTGAACCTACTTTCTTCTCCATCTGCATTCACACTGCCTTAATTTTCTCATCCTGTCTCATGGCTTTTATATATCCCAAATCACAACATTCAGTCCACTTCTACTGCTGACACTCTATAGTCCAAGCTGCCATTATGTCTGCTTGGTTATTAAAGTGACTTCCTAACCGGTCCCATGCCTTTCATTTTGCCCCCTTTCAGAATGTTCTCAATTCTGCAATCCAGAATAACATCATTAAAATGTAAACCAGCTCAGTCACAGTGGAGGTATCCAAGCAAACAAGACAACTAAAGGTAATGTGGTATCCTGGAAGGGACCCAGGAAAAGAAAAAGGACATTAGGGAAAAACTAAGGAAATCTGAATAAAATATGGACTCTAGTTAAGAATAATGTATCAATAATGGTTCACTAATTGTAAAAAACAAAAAAAACCCAAAAACCCCAACATACTAACATCAGATATTAATTATAGAGGAAACTTGGTGTAAGGTATGCTCAAACTTTTTGTACAACGTTTCTGTAAATCTAAAGCTGTTCTGAAAATACCCTTAAAAAGAAAAAAAAAGCTAGACTGCCATTCTACTTAAAATCCTTCAATGGTTTCCCATTCCTCTAATGTATGGTACTCCTTGGTTGTGTGTTCACATTTTAAACTGAGGCAATACAAAAGCCTTAACCGGAAGCAGGTGAGGCCTGGCAAACAAAAGCACTCTGCTTTAGAGTGAGTGAGCAGGGGCTGAGCTGCAGGTGTCTTCAGGAAGAGGAACTGAATACCATTTCCAATGCCACAAGATTTTTTGAGACAACTTAGAAAAAGTGATATTGTCTCTTATTCTCCATGACAATTCTAGCTGTTGATAAATCCTCTCATCATATTGTGACCTCCCTTTAAATTAAGGATCCTGTTTACTGTTATTTGTATGTTGTACTGAACACTCAACAAACATTGAAAGGGCATGGGGAATGAGTGTGCCCATAGATGAACAAATTGGGATTAAAAAATAAAAACAAACCACCCACAATGTAGGAGACACTTGGTCAAGTATGTTAGAGCTTTAAAATTCTAATCAAAATGTTACATTCAAGGACTTCTTTCATAATAATGTAGGTAAAATATAATTTGGAATCATTCATCTTAATAGGCCTTATGACCAAATTTTTATTTTTATTATTATTTTTAAAGATTTTCTTTATTTGAGACAGAGGAAAAGCACAGGAGTGGGGGGAGGGGCAGAGGGAGAAGCAGACTCCCCGCTGAGCAGGGAGCCAAATGAAGGATTCAGGACTTGCTCCCTGGACCCCGAGATCATGACCTGAACGGAAGGCAGATGTTAACCGGCTGAGCCACCCAGGTGCCCCCTCTTTTTTATGGCCAAATTTTTAGTTTAAATATTTACTTACTTATAAAAGCTATTTTTTCCCTCTAAACTTATCTGTGTGGGCAGTGAATCTAATAAGTAACTCCAGTGAAAGGCTGGAGAAGATCAGTTCCAGAGAGCTCACATGGAACTAGTACAGCAAACACTGCCAGTCACTGGGTGCGGGAGCCCAGACTCCCAGACTGGGGTGCAGTGACACAGCTCCTCTGCATCAGGCCCCCACCGGACTCTCCAGCCTTCGTGGCTGTCACTTCCTGCCCTGAGCTCCACGTTCCAACAATACTAAAGCTACTGCAAGTGGCTTCCCAACTGCCAAGATGTTTTAGGATTTTCAGACTTGGTATATGTTGTTTCCTCTACTTAAAAATGGCAAATTCAAGACTCAAGCATCACTTCCTCTTTGCTACCACTGGCCTTTGAATTATCTCATCATACTTGTCTCAATAGATTTTAATGATCTGTCTTCTCTACAAGATTGAGCTACTTGTGGGCAGGAGCCTCATCTATTAATCTTGGTATCCTCAACGGCATTTGGTAAGGGTTTGACAGTTTGATTTGTCTTGCAAAGAGAAACAGTGTACTACAGGAATATTCTAGTTCTTTCTCTCTTAAAAGAAATGATAAACTATCTCCCAAGTATAAATGAGGAAATGTGATTATTACATAATGAATTTTTATGGCTGGTTTTCTTTTTACTCATAATAAGCAAATGCTTCAATAGCTTAAGTCTCAAAAATATGGTTTCAACAGATTGCAGCCATTTAGAGTATGTCTCTCTCTCTCTCTCTCACCCCCTCTCCACCCACCCACCCACTTCTTAAAAGATAATTCTGGACAGCAGGGACTGGTTTTGTATGTGTTTGGAATAATTCCTGGTAATTGTAAGCCCTTCACACACAAAAATCAAAGGACCAGATGGGCTTTTAGGAGATTTTCCAATCCATTTTCCTATTATAAAGCCTAGTAAATGAAGTCACAAATATGGACAAAGTAATTATCCTATTTTAGAAGGCTTCCTCAGAACTATCCTTGGGAATCCACGCAAGTGTAATCACTACCAATGCAATCTAGGTCTCACTCAGCATTAGCACGCACACAACCACCACCAGTACCATGTGCGTCTGCACCGTAAGGAATGATGGGACACTGAAGAAAGGTGTAGAGGAGCGAAAAGAACAGACCTAGTGGCATCCATGCTGTCCCTCCCTCTGAATCTTGCTCCAGTCCCCCGGCTTGTCTGGGCCTCACACGAATCCCTCATACAGGAAGAGTCCTGGGCTGGAGCTCTATAATACTAGCTGTAGCTGCTTTTGTTTTTGTTTTTTTTTTTTACTTTTTTACAGTACATTGTGTGTCTGTTATATAACCTTTATATGTATATTAAAAATGACCCTTCCCAGAGAGGGTATTTTTATTTTGCAGATGAACTAAGTAGGGCTCAAAGACTTTCATTAAACGCCTTGGCCACAAACACAGTTAATACAAAATGAAACCACAGTCTCTCTTGTTCTGAAAGACATTTGCTAGTCTGCCCCCTGGAAAGGGGGGAAGAAACCCCCAAAACTACAGAGTGGCAAAGATACAAGTAAGTGTTTTTCCTTCAGGCAGTGTAAGGACAGAAAAATAGGTCAAGATGGTCTACTATGCCATGAAAAAGGATAGGGAAATCCTAAGAAAAATGGGCCCAAACACTTGGCTCTTTTAAAATGTCATTATAAATTCTATCATTTCTTTATCAATCACCTAATATATCAGGAAATACCATCGTACTAATCTCATTAATTTATTTGCAAAATACCAGGTATCTTGAATGAAGATATGAGGCTAATACTCCCAACAGTGTGAGGAGCCACCCTCAGTATCGTGGTTGGGAGGAGGGCAGGGTGGGCATGCAGGACAATGAACGCCCCACGAAATTAGGACAAAAAAAATTCCCAATTTAGTAGTTTTTAACATCCCTGAAAACAACATGATTTCAAGAGCAAAATACATTATACTCATTAAATGTCTGTTGTTAACTGAGCCAATTTCACTCCTATAGATCATTAATATCGTAAGTTATAATGTTGTAAATATTTTAGGATTCATGTCTTCCCACCCCTGGTATTTTTTTTTTCAGCTTATTTTCTCATGTTTAAACCAACCTCAAAGTTCCCTGATGTAGGGGGAACTATATATTTTTTGAATCATTACATATACAGTGTTAGAATCACATAAATCCTAAAAGTACCCATGAACATTCTGAAAACACTTCAGATTATTGAAGTGTTATTACTTTATCACCCTTAGACCAGTTTTAGAGATGAGAAAAATGAAGAAGGTGCATTGGGGGTGCTTGGGTGGCTCAGCTGGTTAAACATCTGACTTGATTTCAGCTCAGGTCATGATCTCAGGGTCGTGGGATCAAGGCCCTGCTGCGCTCAGTGTTGAGTCTGCTTGAGGGTTCTCTCCCTCTCCCCCACCGCCCCGCCTCTCCTCCCACGAGCTTTCTCAAATAAAGGTGCATGAACACCCTCAGACAGACACAAGACTCAGAACATGACAGGCACTTGAATGAGGTAGCCCAGCATTCTTCAGCCTTAAAAAAAAAAAAAATCACCTCTCCCAATGAAATTTTGATACCACAGATATACTCTATACCTATTTATGCACTATATGCATAAAAAGAGTAAGGTTTCTTTTCACCCTCCAACCAAATTTCACCCCCCACGGGGGAGAAATCATCCTTGTTGAAAATGCAAGATCCAGCTCATTTCCTCCATAAATTACTCAGAACGCACACGTGTCAGCAAGTATCAGCAATCTGGGGGCCAGCAGGTATTTTTTAATGTGTTGATTTTTTTTTTAACCAATAAGCAATACATACAGGTATTGAATACTTTTTACTGTATCTCTCTTCTTAGTATTTTAAGTTGCTGGATGTAGAATAAGAAAAACAAATAAAACTTCTATCTATTGTAAAGTTTATCCTCTGGCCCCATTAGGGGCATGGGCTTTGCCTTGCCTTTAAAAATTCTACATACTCCCACCCCCAGTATCATGCTTTTGCATTCAAAATCCAGCCAGCCTGTCTCTGCTCCTGTGTGGGTACATAAGTACAATGGTGTGTGGGCCAAACTTCAGAAGGGCAGAACGGCCCCCCACCTCCAACCAAGATCACCCAATTACTAATGTTGACAGATACAGACAGCTAAATAAAGTACTACACTTGAAAGCTAAAGGCTTTCTCATCTTGGGAGTACAGGAAGGAAGAATAATGAGTCTAGAGGATAGACAGAAAAACAGATTTAAAATTGTTTGTTCCAGTTAGGTAACTGAAGGAAGAAACAAATGAAAATAAAGGTGTCCAGCTGAGGGTCTGTTCTGGACACCACACTTCATAATCGATGCCTGTCACAAAGTATGTGTGTCTTATTTGTTTGGGGGGGAAAGAGTCTTTTCCATCAACCACATAGATTTCAAGAATCAAGACATACTCTTTTTTTCTTTTTTTTTTTTAAAGATTTTATTTATTTATTTGACAGAGAGAGAGACAGCGAGAGAGGGAACACAAGCAGGGGGAGTGGAGGAGGGAGAAGCAGGCTTCCTGCCGAGCAGGGAGCCCAATGCGGGCCTCAATCCCAGGACCCTGGGATCATGACCTGAGCCGAAGGCAGACGCTTAGCGACTGAGCCACCCAGGCGCCCCAAGACATACTCTCTTAAAGGTTTTGAACACCTAAATTTTCTTCTTTGGTCAACCTACATCCCACTACACACCTACTGATAAGTAACTGCTAGGTCTTGCACTTCTCGACCTCCAAAATCAGCTCCAGGGAGTCGACTACTATCATTTCCCCTCAGAGTAGCTAGCACCTTCTGCTTCTAAGCTTTCTCTTTGGAACATCTCTTCTACTTTGGAAAACCGTGTGGGTTGGGTAGAAGACAGTGACAGGTATTTTGTTTGATCATTTATCTCAGGAATCCAAAAGTACAAAATGCAAAGAATGCTAGATCTTCAAAATGCTTTACACTGAGTCTCATTCTTAAGAAATCACAGCTCTGAATTTTTGTTAAGCTTGTCCTAGGAGCAAATCAGCTAAAGGACAGAAGACACAACTGACCTGGTGCGTGTACCAGAAAGTCAACACTATGACCGAAGACACTGCCGCTACGGTTTTACAACGGCCTCTTTCGGGTTCAGGCTTCCCTGGCCCCACTCCTGCCAGCTCCTCTTCAGATGTCTGACGTTCCTTGGTTCTCTTTGTGGTACTGTTCTAACCTTCCAGTTTCATTCTAGAAAAACCTCACCTCTGCACAAACTCCCACGGGGTGCTGCCATTCTACTTGGATATGAGCAAATCTCTCTAGTCTAAACCAACCTATTTAACTAATAAATCTCTTTTCTTGCATGTCTCACCAGCATCTCAAGCTTAATCAACCACATGGAGCTCAGGATGTTCCAAAAAATTGTTCCAAAAAAATATTCTATCTCCCATATTACCTGTCCTGGTGAATAGCACCCAGTCACCAACTGCCTTTAATCAGACTTCTTTCTGACCTCCCCCCAAGTCCAGCTCTCCTGTCATTTCAGTAGTTGTCCTCTTCAATCAAAACGGCCACAATCTCTACAGGGTGCAATGTCCTGAGTTCCTTCTTCACCACTCTACTACAACAATTTCTTTCTTTTTTAAGATTTATTTTATTTATTGTGGAGAGAGAGAGAGCACACACACGAGGTGGGGGGGTGGGGGAGGGACGGAGAGAGAATACCAGACTCTGCGCAGCCCGACACAGGGCTCAATCTCACAACCCTGAGACCATGACCTGAGCCGAAACCAAGAGTTGGAACAAACCAACTGCAACACCCAGGCATCCCAACAATTTCTTTCTTAAAATGCAACTCTGAGGTTATTTCCATGCTTAACATCCTCCAATTACTTCCTACTCTTGGAAGAATCAAGTTCAACATGAACTCCCAAATTAAACAGTTTCTGCCTACCTCTCCAACTACCTCTGCCATTTCCCCACAAAGACCCTGCACTGTGACTGCGGCAGAATCCCCTGCGGTTCCCCCACCTTCCGTGTGATTTCATCTCTGCTCTCTGCCTGCAATGCCCTCACCTCCATATTTATTCTCCTCGTCTAATCTCACTCTTCAAATGTAGCTGAATGGCCCATCATCTGGGAAGTCCATCATCACCACTCTCCTCTCTAGGTCTGTACCCTGTACACATCTCCACTAATGAAACGAAACTAACTGCACCATAAAGCATATATTCCTACATCCTGCAGAGGCCAGTCTTTGGTTTCATCACACACCTATAGACAGGAGACACCCGTCTGAGGAATGAATTAATCCCTCCTTTAATGAATAACACAGCTTACCTTTATTAAGCATTTATCATGTGCCAGGATTCATGACCTACTGGGCCATTTCTTCCTCATGACAACTCCGTAAGGCGAGTAGGTATTATTCTATTTTACAAACGAGGAATCTAAGATCCAAAGAGGCCAGATAACTTGCCCAAGGAGACATAGCTTGTATACAGAAAAGGGAGGACTGGAAATCAGGTCTGACCGATTCCACGGTTCATGCATGTAATCATTATGTATACTTCCTGCCATGTGCTGTTTTACACTTCTGTTACCAGACCTCCCAGAGTGTTGTCCATGGCATTTCTGACCAATACTTCACAAAATTATCTAGCTGTGTCTCTATTAGGACTTTATACTTTCTGCAGCTGAGGAAATAGAGTTATTTCAGACTAAGAATGCCATGGACAATGAGCTCAGAATAACAGCATTACTGTAAACTGCCTTGCATAAAAGTATCTGGTACCCAACCTAATCTTTCCATTTAAACCAAAGAGAAAAATCCAGCCAACCAGAAAAGGTAGCTCTTTGAGGTCCACATAGGAAAAAAAAAAAAAATCTACCAACTACTTATTTATCTAGGTCAATCTTCAAAAGGAGTAACTAACTCCTCACAATTTCTGGAAGGCAGGGCAGTCTGAAAATATAAAAGTTCTTTTTTATTTGGTGGTTTTGAGCCTAATAACCAAACTTTTGATGGCAGACCATAAAGACAAAGTAAGATCAAACTAATCTTGTAAGCCTCTCCTCTGCTCCTGGCCATCTTTATTTTTAGGACATTCTCTGGCAGTTCTAGTATCAAATGATTGCTGTACTGAGCATATGTAAGCTGGCAGGTGTCTGATACCAAAATCCTACAGCAGCTCCATCTGCTGCTCGCCCAGATGCTTACATTTAAACTGGGAAAAAGTCCATGAAGGGAGTAGACGCTAACGGCTCATCTTATACCAGATCTCCTACTTTTGTCTCAGAACAAAACAAAATCAAAAACTCTCTAAATTAGAATCATTTAAATCTTTCCAGATAGAACCTTGTATCAAAGAAATTCTCAATCCTTCTTTAATGAATTCTATTTTGTTGTAAATGGTACAGAAAATTAAGCTGCCCCTTTACTCAGAATAAATCAATTATGCATTTTTTAAAAAGATTTTATTTATTAATTTGAGACACAGAGATACAGAGCGAGAGAGAGCATGAGCAGGGGGAGAGGGAGAAGCAGGCTCCCCGCTGAGCCAGGGGCCCGATGTGGGGCTCGATCCCAGGACCATGACCTGAGCCGAAGGCAGATGCTTAACCATCTGAGCCAGGTGCCCCCACTTATGCATTTTTAATAGAAGTGAAACAGTAAAACTAAAGGAGACAGCAGGGACAGGCTTTAAGGCCAGAAGTTGCCTTTACAACTGTGGTAGTAATGGCTGACTGGTCTGACTTGAAAAGGAACATCTGGTACCATCTCTAGCAAGGTGAAAGGTGAAAATCAAAGTATAACGGGACTGTGGGGGACAAAGAAAATAATGAGTAAGAGAAAAAAAGCACCATCAGTAGTATAATGACTGTCATTACAAGTTTGAATAGGTGAAAGTAGCTGGAAACAATTAATAACCATTGCCCAGGAACACCAAAAAAGATGACTAGAACCGTCACAGGAATGGATCTCACTCAACATGCGGAAATCAAAACCAATCGTCCCCCAAGCCTCCCTACTATCCATCCATAACTCTATGGTCATACCACTTTCACAATGACTTCTTTTCCCTTTCATATTCACATCTACTCAGGTATCCAGTCTTATTTTTCCTTTAAAACACCTCTAAATTGGGGTACCTGGGTGGCTCAGTCATTAAGCGTCTGACTTTGGCTCAGGTCATGATCCCAGGACCCTGGGATGGAGCCCCACATCGGGCTCCCTGCTCGGCAGGAAGCCTGCTTCTCCCTCTCCCACTCCCCCTGCTTGTGTTCCTTCTCTCACTGTCTCTCTCTCTGTCAAATAATAAATAAATAAAAATCTTTAAAAAAAAAAAACCTCTAAATATAGTAAGGATGTTCACCTAAGCATTATTTAACATAGTGGAGTGGGAAGGGGAAACATTCTAAAATGTCCAACTGTAGTGAAATGGTTAAAAATTATGGTTCCTTCATATAATGAGATAGTCTGCAGCTGTTACAATGTTACTTCTAAGAGTTTATAATAGCATGGGTGGAGCTGACACTGGGTGATCTCCTCAACCTCCAGTCTACCTCTATGTAGCACCCATGAGGCTTAGGTGGGGTTGGACCCCCAATCAACTCTCCCCTAACCCCCAATGACTGGCTTAGTCTTTGGTTACTTGAACCAACAAACCCAAATTTCAGGATTTTTGCTGGAAGTGGGAAGGGCACACTTCTCTCCCCTGCTAATGTTTTTTTTTTTTTTTTTTTTTTTTTTTAAAGATTTTATTTATTTATTTGAAGGAGAGAATGAGATAGAGAGAGCACATGAGAGGAGGGAGGGTCAGAGGGAGAAGCAGACTCCCCGCTGAGCGGGAAGCCCGATGTGGGACTCGATCCCGGGACTCCAGGATCATGACCTGAGCCGAAGGCAGTCGCTTAACCAACTGAGCCACCCAGGCGCCCTCCCCTGCTAATGTTAATAAGGTGTCTTCTAGTCGAGGGTATCGGTGATAGGCACACTAGTCACAAAGGAAGCCAGCCTTAGAACAAAGCTAAACATGTCATGGGTACCAAAAAGTCATGGAGACATGGAGCGGGAGGCCTGATCAAACCATATCTGATCTTTACCCTACCTTTCATCTTTCTGATAACATAAGCCTACATTTATATCAGTAGTAGCAGCATATTCTGTTATTTGCAAACAATAGCCGCTTAATGCAATAGAAAAATATTAATTTTTTTAAAAAAGTCAATTCTACATATGGTGTGATCTCCACTTTAAAAATGTCTAGAGGGGCGCCTGAGTGGCTCAGTCGGTTAAGCGTCTGCCTTCGGCTCAGGTCATGATCCCAGGGTCCTGGGATCGAGCCCCACATCGGGCTCCCCGCTCAGCGGGAAGCCTGCTTCTCCCTCTCCCATTCCCCCTGCTTGTGTTCCTGCTCTGTGTCTCTCTCTGTCAAATAAATAAACAAAATCTTAAAAAAAAAAAAAATAAATAAATAAATAAAAATAAAAATGTCTAGAAAAATGATTACTAGGAAAGAAAATAAAATATAAACTGATTATTTCTGGGCAGAAGATGCGGCTAGATTTGGGCAGTGATCAGGAACAATCACATATTTTTTAATTATAAAAAAAGAGACTGCCATACTGATCACTTTGAAATTCACATTCCATGTACACACCAAGCCTCTGTGAATACTACCACCTTTCTGTACCTACCCAAATCTTAGCCACTTAGGATCAGTGCTTCTTTTCCTTCCTACCTTGAATCCCCAACAGCTACTTTCTCTGAATGCTTGATGCCTTCAACAGTTAAACAGCAGCAACTGTTATAATACCCACCTCATTTATTGAACACCTGCTATAACACCAGCTACATCCTGGACACTTTATGCTATTACATTTAAACATAACTGTTTCTGAATTAGTCATTTTCAAGATTTTATTTATTTATTGGCACGAGTGGGGGTGGGGAGGCAGAGAGAGAGGGAGAGAGAGAATCTCCAGCAGACTCCCCACTGAGCAGGGAGCCCAACATGGGGTTCAATCCCACGACCCTGAGATCATGACCTGAGCGGAAACCAAGAGTCTTGATGTTTAACTGACTGCACCACCCAGGTGCCCCAGGAAATAGTTTTTAATAGAGTTTCAAAGGTGTGACCTCCAAAACAGGTTAAGTACCGCAACAGAGATTCAACAAACAGTTCTTCAATCAGTAACTAAACAGACCACCAGGAAGCCAAAGACTCCCAGGGAAAATGGCCTGTGATACACTTCCACCAGCACAAGTAGAGGTACTGATCTCTAGTCCCATTCTGAGTATAAGGCTTTAAGGCTATAAGGTTTTAAATCACAAAGATTTCTAATGACATGGAGGCAAATACAACTCCCCCCCCCCCCCCCCAAAGCTGACAGCACTGTTAACCGTCCCTCTCCACTGGAATTATGGAGAAGTACCTGTGTTCTCAACCTTCTGTCCATATGAATTAGCTCTGTTTAACCTGAAATCATTCTAGCTGAGCCAGGAAGCTTTTCCCGGGCCTACCATAATAAGCACAGTAGCATAATGGGGCTGATGAGGAATATAAAACTAACACAAAACTTCAGTACTGAGGGTCTTATCACTGAGATGTCGGAATTCTCACTAGAATCGTTCATTTATAGGGCTATGCTATTCTTTTTTTTAAGATTTTATTTATTTTTAAAAAAGATTTTGTTTATTTATTTGACAGAGAAAGACACAGCGAGAGAGGGAACACAAGCAGGGGGAGTGGGAGAAGGAGAAGCAGGCTTTCCCGCTGAGCAGGGAGCCTGATGCGGGGCTCGATCCCAGGACCCCGGGATCATGACCTGAGCCAAAGGCAGATGCCTAACGACTGAGCCACCCAGGTGCCCCAGGGCTATGCTATGCTTACTATTAGCTATAAATAAAAATAAAAATCACATTCCAGGGGCGCCTGGGTGGCTTAGTTGGTGGAGCATCCAACTCTTGGTTTCGGCTCAGGTCATGATGTCATGGGTCATGGGATTGAGCCCTGAGCTGGACTCTGCACAGACTCAGCTTGGGATTCTCTCTCCCCTCTCCCTCCCATGGTTGTGTGCGCATGCACACATGCTCTCTCAAATAAATAAATCTTTTTTAAGATTTTATTTATTTGACAGAGAGAGAGGGAACACAAGCAGGGAGAGTTGGAGAGGGAGAAGCAAGCTTCCTGCTGAGCAGGGAGCCTAATGCAGGGCTCGATCCCAAGCCCCTGGGATCATGACCTGAGCCGAAGGCAGACGCTTAACTGACTGAGCCACCTAGGCACCCCTAAATAAATCTTTTTTAAAAATTACATTCAGGGTGCCTGGGTAGCTCAGTCAGTTAAGCGTCTGCCTTCGGCTCAGGTCATGATCCCGGGGTCCTGGGATAGAGCCCTGCATTGAGCTCCCTGCTCAACAGAAGAGTCTGCTTTTCTCTCTCCCCTCTCCTTGTGCTCTCTCTCAAATGAATAAATAAAATCTTTAAAAAAAATTACATTCCACCGTAACCAATTTAGAAAAATGATTCCAGTGGATTCTAGCATTAGCCGCAAAGGGTCACGATCCCATCCATCTCACTATTTTGAGACAGATAGTGAAACAGGAATTGCCTAGAGCAGTAAGTCACAGGGGTGACTCATGCTCCTCCAGGTTAAGGCTGCTTCTTGCCATGGATACAGAAGGAAGTTACCTGGGGAGCAAGGAAGTGGGCTCCTGTTACTGTTTACTTTATTCATCTCTGGGGAGATTCTCAACAATCCACAATATTTTTAGTCAAACCTCTTCCTACAGTTCAGCATTCAACCTCTATTTTCCCCAATTAGCTAATTCCTACCTTTCCCACCTTGGCCAGCGGTAGCAGGGTGTCCCAGCCTCAAAGCCTTTCAGTCCTCCCACTTGCCTGCATTTCTTGCCCAACCCTGGTGTTTCTCCCCTTGTCACACCCTCTCAATTGGGATTCTTCTCGCTTCCCGACAACTTATTCCATCAACAGCCTGCAACAAAACTACCTCCTATTTGATAATAACGAACTCCACAGTTGTTTTAAATACTTACATATTTGAACTCATTTAATCCTCACAAAAATCGGGTAAGTACTATTATTACCAACCCCATTTTTACAGTGAGGAAATTTGGCACAAAGGAGTTAAAAACTTGCCCAACATCATACTCATGGCAAACAGCACAGCTGAAGTCTAAACCCGGACTGCCTGGCTCCAGCCCTGACTCTTCACCCCTATGCTGTATCTTGTCTCTAACCTTTCCCTACTTCTATCTGTACTAGTCAAAGTCATCTTTCCAAAACACAGCTTTGGTGAACTCGCTGTTCCAAGACCTATTAGAAAATGCTGCTGTCTGTTACACCAACACAAATGCCTGCCTTCTAATCAGCGCAGAGTTCAAAATCGGAACCCAATCAAGTTATGCTCAAATGTCTACCCTCCCACTCATTAGCTGTGCAATTTCACGCAAGTTACTCAACCTCTATGAGTGTCTGTTAAGGCATTTGAAGATGCTCTCACTGAGCTGCTGAGAGGATTAAGGAGCAGACAAGTACCTGGTACAAAGCCTGCCTGGCTCCCAAGACTAATTTTCCTGCCCCATGAAAGCTTTACTTCAGTAAGGCATCTCCGTATTCCCGTCCATCTCTGTACTCCTGTTTCCTCCCACCCAGAAGTCTCTGGTTACTCAGATGGTAGCTACCATCTCATGCAATACTTCTTAGTATCTTGAGTCCAAAATTTAGTTATAGTCCACAATCACTACATCTATCTTACTATAAATCCTCTAAATCAATGTTTTTTGTTTTGGGTTTTTTTTTTTTTTTTTTTAAAGATTTTATTTACTTATTTGACAGGGAGAGACACAGCAAGAGAGGGAACACAAGCAGGGGGAGTGGGAGAGGGAGAAGCAGGCTTCCTGAGGAGCAGCGAGCCCGATGCGGGGCTCGAACCCAGGACCCTGGCATCATGACCTGAGCCAAAGGCAGACGCTTAACGACTGAGCCAAAGGCAGACGCTTAACGACTGAGCCACCCAGGTACCCCCAAATCAGTGTTTAATCAGAAGATGCATTTCAAAGAATGGTCTCCTTTACACACTGGTTCACAGGGATGCAGAGCCTCACCAGCCCAACTCAATGACCCAAGTACACTGAAACAGTCTCCTTGGCACACATGCAAAACCTTGCTGACTGACCTGAACAGAGTATGTGAAAAGAGAATCTTAGAAATGAATTATGATTTTCTTCATTTTACATCAACTTACTGCTAGATATTACTGAGTTCAAAAGGGGATATATCAGAACTATTTAACTCATTTCAATGATTTTATGCTAGGACAAGGAGTAGCAGCTTAAAGTGGTAGCAAAACTACAATGCCATGACCCAAAGACAAAAAATTTAAGAAGGCAAAGACAAACCGTATGCTGCTTTACTCAAGTTTAAAAGACTCTGATCAACCTTCTACTAAGAAAAACTCCAATTTATTCCTTTGCTTCTTCTGAACTCAGCTGCTTAGTCACTTTACAAGGCTCCTGAGACGAGGACTGTGGGCTGATAGGGGCTGGGCTGGTCAAAGATGGACTTTCCAACTCTAGCCAACCAGCCTGCTGCAGAATGGCACCAGTCATGAGAGAGACGGTGTTTAAGAACTTTTCTTTCTTTTTTTTTTTTAAAGATGATTTATTTATTTGAGAGACAGAGCAAGCAAGAGAGAGCGCACACTCGAGCAGGGGCAGAGGGAGAGGGAGAAACAGGCTCCCTTGCTGAGCAGGGAGCCTGACGTGGGGCTCGATCCCAGGCCCCTGGGATCATGACCTGAGCCGAAGGCAGACACTTAACCGACTGAGCCACTCAGGTGCCCCAAACTTTTCTGACTCTTTAATGCACCTACCACTACTAGAAAAACAATTCAAAATGTACGTAGTCCTTTGCTTTAAGGATAGCATTAATTACTCAAAACATAAACCATCAAATGACTAATGAAGAGGCACAGACACTTAAAACTTTTTTAAAACTTTTTGTTGTTGTTTAAGTTATGCTCCACGCCCAACATGGGGCTTGAACTCACTACCCTGGGGATCAAGAGTCACATGCTCTATCCACTGAACCAGCAGGCGCCCCGTTAAAATTAATGAATGCTTAAAGCTTAAGCTTAGATCAACTCGTGGATTCAATGGTTCCGCCTGCTTGTAATCTGTCAAATAAAATCTTAAAAAAAAAAAAAAAGATTTTAGGGGCACCTGGGTGGCTGATTCGGTTAAGCGTCTGCCTTCGGCTCACATCATGACCCCAGGGTCCTGGGATCGAGCCCCACATCGGGCTCCCTGCTCAGCGGGAAGCCTGCTTCTCCCTCTCCGACTCCCTCTGCTTGTGTTCCCTCTCTCGCTGTGTCTCTCTCTGTCAAATAAATAAATCTTTAAAAAAAGAAAAAGATTTTATTTGAGAGAGACAGAGACAGAGAGAGCACAAGCAGGGGGGAGAGGCAGAGAGAGAGGAAGAAGCAGAATCCCCGCTGACGCAGGGAGCCTGACACAGGGCGTGATCCCAGGACCCTGAGATCATGACCTGAGCCGAAGGCAGATGTTTTTTAACTGACTGAGCCACCCAGGCACCCTTCTATGGGTAAATTTAAAAGGAGGTACTCTGGCCTTGTTGACTGAAACCACTACTCAGGGCCTAGAAAAACTGAAATGTCAGTCTATGACAAATCTTCAGAAGCTTGTCAGATCTGCCTGCACTGCTCTCCCACGAAGACTTTCCAGACTCTAAGAGAGTATTTGCACCACTTGTTCGTTCTGACTTCAGTACCTTGTTTGGTTTGGACCTGTTCCAGGTTGGCTACAGCCATGCCCGGCATCACAAAGCATGCCTCCACTCCTAGCTGTGTTGCTAATAAGAGGTCAGAAAGCATCCCTGGAAGTACAGGGACACAAGGAAGACTTCAAACAATTGTTTGTAAGCAAAGTGTTCTGGCAAAGCTTGAAAAACAAGAACTTCTTCCCCCTTCCCTTCAACCCACCTCACTTTTTAGCAGTAAACTCAGGAGAACATCTGATAAGAAAAAACTCCTCTTCCCGCAATCCAGTGCTCTGCAAAGCTGTTTGCTGGTACTTTCTCCAAGGCTGTGAGTTGCGTAAACTATGTAAATTAGAACAAATCATCAGGATTACTTCAAACTATTCCTTGGAAAATTTTTTTCCTGTTTTTCTTATACACTTAAAGAATAAAGAACAGACTCAGGAAAGAAAGCCTAAGTGTTTAGAATCTCCTATAGCGGTATTTTTTATACACATATGGACTATCTGCTCGAATAAATGTCCAAAACCAAAAACTGATGGAAACTGGAATGTCTTTTGAACAGTAGCTTAAAAATAAAACTAAGAGTATTCTTTAGATTACATGCACAGAAAAGTGTAATTATACTTTACAAAGACTCAATGGGAAAGTAGCTAAGAAACCTAACTAAGGTGGTGGCAAAAAATAAGGGAATAGAAAACACAATAGAAATTCGAGAACTCCTATTTCTGGTTTATGTCACCTAAATTAATGCAAAAACAGCTGACAAGAACCAAGCCTGACCTCTGACAGTGCATTGCTGGTAACAAAGACAGTGTCAACTATGGACTTGATTTATAGTGAGGAGGACAAACTTGGTGTGGGTTTCAAAGCTTCCTCCCTTCCACCCACTAAACTACCATGTTGCTAGGCACCGTGCAAGACACTGAGACAAAGGACCCTACTGAGATATGGGGAAACAAATACGCTGTGGCCAGATATATACGCAACAGAGCTAAGGGGCAGTGGAGAGGCACCTAGGGGAGAAAAAAGGCTCAGGAAAGACTTCTGGAGCTTGGGGGTTGCTCTAGGTAATGAGGGAAGAATGGGAGATGGCCAAGATTACACCAGATGAAAAGAACAACATGACCGAAGACCAGAAGATGTGAAATAGCAAAGTGTTCAGGGAAACTATGCGAGTAACTGAAAATTAACCAAATTTTGTTTAAAGACAGCCACGGGAGAGCCTGGGTGGCTCAGCTGGTTAAGTGTCTGACATCGGCTCAACTCAAGATCTCAGGGTCTTGGGATGGAGCCCTGGCATTGAGCCTCATGCTCAGCTCAGCGGGGAGTCTGCTTCTCCCTCTCCCTCTGCCCCTCTCCCTGCTTGTGCTCTCTCTCATATAAATAAATTAAATTAAAAAAAAAAAAACAAAACAAAAAAGCCACAAAGATTAACTGGCCCATTATTTGACATTACCAGCAAAAATGTTCAACAAAACACTTAGAGTTTTTTGGGTGAGGATATTAAATTCTGCAAAATTTTAGTGCAAGTTAACACAAAGAATCAAAATGACTCTACAATAAGACTAAGACTTTCTCTAAGATTATTTACGTAAAACAGTTCTGAAAAGAAAACACAATAATTATGGTTTTTCTGAATTCAAAGAAATGCTGCCTCTGCTCTCTGGATGAGCCTCAGATGCTGCTGTCTGCACATTTAGCTCAAGACCACATTACACATCCAGTGACACAAGGAACCCAAATTAGAAGAGGCACCACTAGACTGGGGAACCTCAAAGGTCACACCAGCAAAGCTAGTCTATGAGCACTCTTCTTCTGGTCCTTCAATTTTCACTAGAAAAGACACAGTATCAGGTAGGCAACAGGTTCCCAGCATCTGCCTCTGCACAGGCTGGAAGTGGGGAGGGTGTAGCACCGTGAAGAAGGGGGTTTGGGAAATCAAAGGTTCACAAGGAAAGGGAGGAGTACAGACAGGGAAGAACTCCTGAGAAAGACAAAGCCCACCCCAGTTCAACCCCCAGTCTACAGCAGCATTCTGCCCACGGGCCTCGCTCCTCACTTCTAAGGAATAGAGTAACCACAGATGCTTTGCAAAGAGAGGAGAAGACAGGATTCCTGGCATTTCAAGGTGAAACCCAAACTACTTTAACACTAACAATGTTGTTTGGGTAGTGACAATCTACAGCAGAACTGTCCAAACACACTTTCTGCAATGATGTAAATGTCCCATATCTGCACCATCCAATATAGTAGCCACTAGCCCCATGTAGTTGCTGAGATCTTGAAATACGGCCAATGCAAGTGAAGAACTGATTTTTTTAAAAAGATTTATTTGAGAGACAGAGAGAAAGGGAGGGACTGTAGGAGCAGGGGGAGGAGGGGCAGAGGGAGAAGCAGACTCCCCTCCTGAGCAGGGAGTCCCAATGAGGGGCTCAATCCCAGGACCCTGAGATCATGACCTGAACCAAAATCAAGAGCTGGATGCCCAACTGACTGCACCACCCAGGCGCCCCTATTTATTTTTTTAAGTAGGCTCCACACTGGGCTTGAACTCATGACCCTGAGATCAAGACCTGAGCTGGGGGGGAAAAAAAAAAAAAGACCTGAGCTGAAATCAAGAGTCAGACAGTTAACTGACTGAACCACTCAGGTGCCCCTAATTTAAAAATGTTCTAAAATAAAGTTACTTTTTGAAAACTGATGTAAAAACAACAACAACTATGTTCAGTAAAGATGCTCTAACAATTTTACTTTTAAAGGAGAGGATCCTATTGAGAGCACAAGTGGCACGGATACCTTGTTCTACCCTCCCTGTACACAGAACACTGAATTTTGGGGTTTCCAAGCTTATTTTTAATAGACAATATTAATTGGGGGGTACCTGGCTGGCTCAGTTGGTAGAGCATGTGACTCCTGGAGTTCTGAGTTCAAGCCCCACATTGGGTATACAGCTTAAAGTTTTTTAAAATTTAAAAAGAAAAAATAAAAATGAGTTTTTTTTTTTTTTAAAGATTTATTTGAGAGAGAGCCCAAGAGAGTGGGGAGGGTCAGAGGGAGAAGCAGACTCCCCACTGAGCAGGGAGCCCGAACTGGGATTCGATCCTGGGGCTCCAGGATCATGACCTGAGCCAAAGGCAGTTGCTTAACCAACTGAGCCACACAGGCACCCCCAAAATGAGCAGTTAAAAAAAAAAAAACAGTATTAATTGGGTAAATGTTTTCAGGGCTATGAAGGGGGATCTTGAGGTTCTTTATTTACTTGAGCAATTTTCTTTACAAAGGCTTCATGAAAAGGTATTCCATTTTCCCCTTCTTTGACCACTAACTTTTTAAACTTTAGAAACTAACATGCAGATATCAGGTTTCAGGTATACACGAACTGTGGACTACACACACACTTGTTAAATATAATTCATATTCTAGTGATGGAGGAAATAAAAGGCTTAATTCTTTCCAATTCTTTTTTTTTTTTAAGATTTTATTTATTTATTTAATTGACAGAGAGAGAGAGAGAGACAGCAAGAGAGGGAACAAGCAGGAGGAGTGGGAGAGTGAGAAGCAGGCCTCCCACTGAGCAGGGAGCCCGGTGCGGGGCACAATCCCAGGACCCCGGGATCATGACCTGAGCCGAAGGCAGACGCTTAACGACTGAGCCACCCAGGCGCCCCAATCCTTTCCAATTCTTAAGTTACTAAAACACCGGTGTTAAGTTCATGCTATTTTCAATACATGGAAAGTTCTAGTTAAAAGTAGTCCCACTTAGGCGCCTGGCTGGCTCAGTACTCAGTGGAGTGTGCAACTCTTGATCTCAGGTTGTGAGTTCGAGCCCCACGTTGGGTACAGAGATTACTTAAAAATAAAATCTTAAAAAAATAAACCCACTTAGGGGCGCCTGGGTGGCTCAGTCGTTAAGCGTCTGCCTTCGGCTCAGGTCATGATCCCAGGATTCTGGGATCGAGCCCCACATCAGTCTCCCTGCTCTGCGGGAAGCCTGCTTTTCCCTCTCCCACTCCCCCTGCTTGTGTTCTCTCTCTCGCTATGTCTCTCTCTGTCAAATAAATAAATAAAATCTTTAAAAAAAAATAAATAAATAAAAATAAACCCACTTAAAAATGTTATTCAATATTTTCTACATACAAACATATAGTAGAAACCTGTTTCCATAAACATTTCCTTCAAGGGGGTGGTAGTGTCAGAGACACAAAATAAAGTCTTAACAAAATGTGAGAGAAGGGTCATAATTACTTTGAAACTCTTGCATGTGCCATGCTGTTATCAACAAGGCCCTCACGTCTACTCTTGTAACTGTCAAATACAATGAAAGGCCATTAACCTTCCTAGGTAAAGTGTTCTAGGATAGCTCCAACAACTCTTCAGAGCTGACAGTAAGCTTTGCTAATGTTAGAAACAGTCCTCAGTCAGTCAGGCATATCTGGAATGACAAAGTGGTCCTGAGCGTTTCTAAATTATCTCAAAAAAAATTTTTTTTTAATTCATGTCTTACTAAGTCTGTTTCATTCAGAACATCCAGTGCATACCTCTGGCACAGTTCTTAAAATAGTGTATTACTAAATATTAGGTATATCCTGCACCCTTTGCACTAAGCATAGTACCCTATGATTTACCAAGATACTGGATAAGCAGTCATAAGAATTCACCAAAATTCTACGACTATTGGGGCACCTGGGTGGCTCAGTCGTTAAGCGTCTGCCTTCGGCTCAGGTCATGATCCCAGTGTCCTGGGATCGAGCCCCGCATCGGACTCCCTGCTCAGCGGGAAGCCTGCTTCTCTCTCTCCCTCTCGACTCCCCCTGCTTGTGTTCCCTCTCTCGCTGTGTCTCTCTGTCAAAAAAATAAAATCTTAAAAAAAACACAAAAAACAAAAAACTCCACAAAATTCTACAACTACTCAAGGGAAAAATAATTAACTAGACCTAAAAGACATCTCTAGTTAGTAAGTAATCTCTATGCCCAACACGGGGCTTGGGGTTTGAACTCACAACCCTGAGATCCAGAGTCACGTGCTCTACCGACTGCCAGCCAGGCGCCCCACCTAACAGACATCTAAAGAACTCCACCCAACAACAGCAGAATAAACATTAATCTCAAGTGCACAGTGAAACATTCTTCAAGATCATTTGTGAAGCAACAGAACAAACATCAATAAACTTTTTTTTTTTTTTAAGATTTTATTTATTTATTCGACAGAGTGAGAGCAGGAACACAAGCAGGGGAAGTGGGAGAGGGAGAAGCAGGCTTCCCGCTGAGCAGGGAGCCCGACGCAGGGCTCAATCCCAGGACCCTGGAATCATGACCTGAGCCAAAGGCAGATGCTTAACAACTGAGCCACCCAGGTGCCCCGCATCAATAAACTTAAAAGGACTGAAATAATTCAAATTATGTTCTACATGCACAATGAAATTAAAAAAGAATTCAACACCAGAAGAAATTCTGGGAAATTCACAAATATGTGGAAATTAAACAACACACTCTTAGATAATCAATGGGTCAAAGAATAACAAGGAAAATTAGAAACTACTTTGAGATGAATGAAAACAAAAACAACTGCACACCCAAATTTATGGGATGCAGCTAAAGCAGAATTTAGAGGGAAATTTATAGCTGTAAATACTTATTTTTTTTTTTTTAAAGATTTTTTATTTATTTATTTGAGAGAGAGAGAATGAGAGAGAGCAAGCACATGAGAGGGGGGAGGGTCAGAGGGAGAAGCAGACTCCCCGCCAAGCAGGGAGCCCGATGCGGGACTCGATCCAGGGACTCCAGGATCATGACCTGAGCCGAAGGCAGTCGCCTAACCAACTGAGCCACCCAGGCGCCCTGTAAATACTTATATTGAAAGATGGGCTATAGTTCATTCCAAATTGACATTGCTACTATTTTATATATAAAACCCAAACCCAAAAGCAGGTAATTTTTCATCAGGTTACTTAAGAATACATAGATGAAAAGCATGCTCTTTTTGCCAGGCCTTTACTACCTATTTGGAAAGGAGGAGAATGATAGAAAGGAAAGCAGAAATGTCACACTTTAATACACAATACCAACAAACACCTAAATTTGAATATTCTACAGCCTTTAAAGACAACAGCTGTTCAGGTGGGTGTAGTTATACTAAGTGCTCCAAGAAGGCAGATAAAAGGCTTCTGAACATATAGAGTATGACTTTCCAAGTTAATGAAAACAAAGTATTTGTTCTTTCTACTGCACCAGTAAGCTAAATTTGGAAGGCCAATAATGTAATCAATCTCAAGAAAAGACCTGTAGGGCTACTAGTTTCCACTTCTAGCGCTATGTGGCCACTAGTCACAAATTCACCTGGATATCTCATATGGACAATATCAGCACAGTTTTAGAAAACTGACACCAATTTCAGGTTCAAGATCTACTGATTCAGCTTTGACATGTGACTTTGAGAAAGTCTTAATCATTATGATCTTCTCTTACAGCCTGGCATACAAATCCTCCGAGCTACTGCTGTTTTCTAAAGAGGTACAGTACACTTAAACAGAAACCGCATCCTCCCTTCAGTAAGCTGAAGTACCTGCTTACTTTCATTATTAAAATTTTTGAATACGGTTTCACTGTGTTTCTCACTGTATCTGGAAAGCATTAAAAAAGTAACTGTGGCTATGTTAATTTTTTTTCCTGAAAAAAAAAACAAAAAACAAAAAACTGAACAATGATTTTCTCTGAGAACAGTTTCCTTTTTTACTTTTTCTGACAATAAATGCAGCATTTAATTTCAAAAAAGTTATCTGGGTAACAGGAGGGAGTATGGCCTTTCTTTAACACTTTTTTTAAACAATTTCATTTATTTGAGAGAGAGAGGGAAAGTGAGCACGAGACAGAGAGAACCAGGAGGACAGAGAACCAGGAGAAGCAGACTCCCCGCTGAGCAAAGAGTCAGATGTGGGACTCGATCCCAGGACCCTGGGATCATGACTTAAGCTGAAGGCAGATGCTTAACTGATGGAGCCACTCAGGCTCCCTTATACTTTTCTATTAAATAATTCTTTTTTTTTTAAAGATTTATTTATTTATTTGACAGAGAGAAATACAGCGAAAGAGGGAACACAAGCAGGAGGAGTGGGAGAGGGAGAAGCAGGCTTCCCGCTGAGCAGGGAGCCCGATGTGGGGCTCGATCCCAGGACCCTGGGATCATGACCTGAGCCGAAGGCAGACGCTTAACCAACTGAGCCATCCAGGCACCCCTCTATTAAATAATTCTAACATGTTTAAAAGGAATAAAATGAAGACACCTGATCTTTTTAGTGCACAATAGGTAACTAGAAACCACTGATACCTTCAAATCTTTTTATCTCTTAATTTTATTTTTCTAAGTTAAACATTTTAGTGAAGTTGATAAATAATAAAATGTCATCTTGACCACAGCTAAATAGGGACAAAAGGAAGGACAAATGAATAATTAAACCTCTGAAAAACTGCAATTTGGCTGCATTAGTAATTTTAATCCAGGTGGAAGACTGACCTAAGTCAACATTTAAATATATAAGAAAGCACATAACATTACTTTCATATCAGGTACAGGGAAAAGATAAGCAAGAAATAGCTAGATCTGGGCAGCAAGACCATTTTTCGGGCCAATCTGGAAAGGGGCTGAGCATGCTTCTAATTTCCCATCATGCATTCTAAACAAAGTCTGTGTAGCAGCCCTCAATGATGTGGAGGACTTGTGCTTCCTGAACCAAGAAAAGTCTTAATATCCAACAAATTTGCTCCATGAGGGTGTACCCAGTGATTTTTTTTTTCCCTTGTAAGAAAGCAAGACGGGGGCGCCTGGGTGGCTCAGTCGTTAGGCGCCTGCCTTCGGCTCAGGTCATGATCCCAGGGTCCTGGGATCGAGCCCTGCATCGGGCTCCCTGCTCGGCAGGAAGCCTGCTTCTCCCTCCCCCACTCCCCCTGCTTGTGTTCCCTCTCTGTGTCTCTGTCAAATAAATCAATAAAAAATCTTAAAAAAAAAAAAAAAAGCAAGACAGGTCAGGGCACCTGGGTGGCTCAGTTGGTTAACTGCCTTTGGCTTGGGTCAAGATCCTGGAGTCCCAGGATCGAGACCCGCATGGGGCTCCCTGCTCAGCAGGGAGTCTGCTTCTCCCTCTGACCCTCCCCCCCTCATGCTCTATCTCATTCTCTCTCTCAAATAAATAAATAAAATCTTAAAAAAAAAAAAAAAAAAGCAAGACAGGTCTTAAAATGTCGATTTGTAAACTGACATCTGGAGAAAAATTTTTAATTTTTTAATTTTTGTAAAGATTTTATTATTTATTTGACAGAGAGAGACATAGCGAGAGAGGGAACACAAGCAGGGGGAGTGGGAGAGGGAGAAGCAGGCTTCCTGCAGAGCAGGGAGCCCGATGTGGGGCTCGATCCCAGGACTCTGGGATCCTGACCTGAGCCGAAGGCAGACGCTTAACGACTGAGCCACCCAGGCGCCCCTGGAAAAAAAATTTTTTAAGATTTTATCTATTTATTTGGGAGAGAGAGTGAGCAAGAGCGAGCGAGAGCGAGACTGAGAGAAAGAGTGAGGGAGGGGCAGAGGAAGAAGCAGACTCCCTGCAGAGCAGGGAGGCCCGATGCAGGACTCAATTCCAGGACCCTGGGATCACCACCAGAGCCAAAGGCAGATGCTTAACCGATGGAGCCACCCAGGTGCCCAATCTGGAAAATTATTGTAGTGCTTTTGTTTTTTACTGCTTTTCTGATTATGAAACTAATATATGCTTATAAAAACATCCATGATAGAAATGCATGCTACAGAGAGTGAAAATTCACCAGAATCTCAAGATCCAGAGAAGACCAACTGCTACCAACAGAATGGTTCTTTTTCTTTATATTGCAGTACACGTGAAGAGGCCTCAGTAAGACACTCTACCTTGTTGTCAAAGCTCTCGGCAGAGGATCCTGGCTCTAAAGCTCAACATTTGCAGCATCAACTAACAAAACCTGGTTTGTTTTTCTAAACATAAGTTAGCATGGATGATTACCCTCTAGAAGGATTTCATTTAGCCAAAGAAACTAAAACGGAATTAAAACTACACCTATGAGGGGCGCCTGGGTGGCTCAGTCGTTAAGCGTCTGCCTTCGGCTCAGGTCATGATCCCAGGGTCCTGGGATGGAGCCCCACATCGAGCTCCCTGCTCCACGGGAGGCCTGCTTCTCCCTCTCCCACTCCCCCTGCTTGTGTTCCCTCTCTCGCTGTCTCTCTGTCAAATAAATAAAATCTCAAAAAAATAAAAGTCCACTGTTAAAGAATAAATTAGTTAAAAATTAACATAAAAAAACAAGTGACATCAAAGAAGTATTAAAACTTAAAAAAAAAAAAAGCCGTTTGTTCGAGTGAGGAAATACTTCCAATATTTTACTGCAAACCATTAGCACCTGTTTGGATAAAAATATCAGGATAGAAAACATAGGAATTACTGCTAGAAACGGGACACCCAAGTAGGCTCTAAGCTTCCCTACAAGGTAAAGAAAAAAAACATATTAAAGCAGTATGTAGGGGAAAATCTGCCTATTCTTGGCATTCAGACCAGAGAAAATGTTCTCTCACTGAGGACACTTAGAGACCGTGAGGGACTCCTTAACACCCCTGCAGTAAATAAAATACCGAGCTCTCCCAAGGCTGCTGCTTCTCACATGTCTCAGTATTAGCCAACAGCACACCCCAAAGCTCCGGCCAGCCACGCAAGTCTACAGGAGGCCCCAGCAGGATGCTGTGCAGGTGCCCATCTCCTTGCTTTTGGGTTTAATCCTGACAGAAACCAGACTTTAAGGATGGAGAAACAACTTGTCTTTCACACAACCCTCCACCAATGCCATGGTGAGCTCTGAGACAAGGTTTAAACAGTTCTGAGTTTGAGGTAGGATCAGGACAAGTACCTGGTTGGGTTTACGGGTAGAGTCACGTGACTTAACAGTTACCTGAGCCAGGGGCTGGGCTGACATCTTCTTATCAAAGCTGTGCACCTGAATAACTTTAATGAAACGAATGGCAGGGGAGCCTGGCTGGCTCAGTCAGTGAAGTGTGCAACTCTTGATCTTAGGGTCATAGAGTTCGAGCTCCACGTTGGGTGTAGAGATTACTTAAATAAATAAATCTTTAAAAGAAATAAAAAAAACAAAACTAATGGCAGCTGGCATTGTCTACTTTAGGCCAGTCACTGCTTTAAGCACATGAATATATTAGGCTTTTTCTTTTTTTAAAAAAGATTTTATTTATTTGACAGAGAGAGACACAGCAAGAGAGGGAACACAAGCAGGGGGGGTGGGAGAGGGAGAAGCAGGCTTCCCACAGAGCAGGGATGTGGGGCTCGATCCCAGGACCCTGGAACCATGACCTAAGCCGAAGGCAGACGCTTAACAACTGAGCCACCCAGGCAACCCATCTTTTTTTTTTTTTTTTTAAGATTTTATTTGAGAGAGAGAGAGAGCATGAGGGGAGGGGAAGGGGGGGGAGAAGCAGACTCCCCGCTGAGCAGGGAGCCCGATGACGACTCAGGACTCCCAGGACACAGGGATCATGACCTGAGCCGAAGGCAGATGCTTAAACGACTGAGCCACCCAGGAGCCCCTATATTAGGCTTTTCTAATCCGCATTGTGACTCTAGGAAGATAGGTGCTCTTGGTCCCATTTTACACATGGGAGAATCAAAGCACAAAGTAAATCACCCAAGACCACAATGTCAGATCTGCCAGTTGTAGAGCTGGGATTCAAAGCAGGTGGGTCTAGCCTGGACTGTTGGAGCACCTGTTCTTTACCACAATACTACAGATGTCTCTCATTCCACATCCACACGGTGCAACTGAGGGAGTATCTGCTAAAAGGACCATGATTTTCCTTAAAGTCATTCTGAATCACTTTTTAAAGGATCTCTAAGTTTTAGGACACTGAGTCACGGTGGATTTCAGCCTAAAGATTTAAAAGCAGGTTAAACCTCAGCCATTAGAAAACCAACCAACCAACCTCTGACCAGAGCCCTTTAACTTCCTGGAATATCCGTCAGATAAAACAGATGCAAAATGTTAACTACTACTTGAATATAACTTTGTTTTTTTTTGTAGATTTTATTTATTTATTTGACAGAGAGACACAGCGAGAGAGGAAACACAAGCAGGGGGCGTGGGAGAGGGAGAAGCAGGCTTCCCGCAGAGTAGGGAGCCCGATGCGGGGCTCGATCCCAGGACCCTGGGATCATGACCGGAGCCGAAGGCAGACGCCTAACGACTGAGCCACCCAGGCGCCCCATAACTTTGTTTTAGTAAGACTATAGATTAAAGAGAAATGAGGACAAAAAATGAGTAAAAATCACCTAAAATCAAGCTCCTTGGAGGCATCTGTTACCTTTTAGAGGACCATTTAGAAGTCCATGTATTTAATAAGCAAACAGAAATAACCCTAAATGCGATCCGCCTCTCCATTGACCTCATTTGGGTATGAAAAGGCCCTGCAGGGTGGCGGTTAATAATACAGAATCTGGACTCAAACCGGCCTGGATTCAAATGCTAACTTGTAAACTTGGGCCAGTTACTTAACCTAAGCCTCACGTTCCTGATCAGTAAAATGGGGATAACAGCATCTTTGTTAGGATTCTTGCGGGGATTAAAAGGGAATGGAAATAAAATATTTAGCTTAGTGCAAGGACATCCTGAACATTCAACGTGTTACATTACTTTTTAAAAGAGGATCCATTTAAACACTTCTCTGTGCCAACTGTAGACGTTATTCTGTGTTGACATAGATTTACACCAACGTTAACAACTTAACGGCATTCCATTTGACAAGCACCATAACCTGCTTATGTAGCCCCCTACTTACGGGCTACTTAGGTTTTTGGTGGGGTTTTGGTAATATGGTAATTCCATCAATTCAAAGATGCCTCTTTTTACACATTTTAACATCTCTGAAATGCATCTTACAAATGATATTTCAGAATTTAACAGCAGAAATTTCTTTTCTAGGTGGTACACATATTAACTGAAGTAAATACCTTATGCCTACATTTTTTAAAAACTTGTTTGAGAATTTTCTTAGAATAAATTTTTAGGGGCACCTGGGTGGCTCAGTCGGTTAAATGGCTGCCTTCAGCTCCGGTCATGATCCCAGGCTCCTGGGATCAAGCCCCGTGTCGGGCTCCCTGTTTGGCGGGGAGCCTGCTTCTCCTCCCCAACTTGTGCTCTCTAGCTCTGTCTCTCAAATAAAATCTTAAAAAAAAGAATAAATTTTTAAAAGTAGAATTGCTGGGCTGTTTTATGTTCTGATACATGTCACCAAGCCACCATGCTGAAAGACCGTGTTACTGGTACAACCCCCACTGGCAGAAAGTGACAAGAGTCCATTTCTCCACATCCTGGCCAACACAGGGTGGGGTCAATTGTTATCATTCTTGCTAATCTGACAGGCAAAATGATCTCATCTTACCCATTTCTTTCACTGTTGAACTCAATTTACTTTAGATACGATGTCCAGTAAGTCACTCAGTAGAAGGAGTACCACAAATGAGCTGCCCATGCCTGGCAGGTGAGCAAAGCAGGATCGCTGATACCTCACATTTCCGGTTTCCTCACACCTGACAGTTAAGAGGAGCAGTAATGTACCGTAGAGGGAGCATGGGAGCCAGACCTAAGATCAAGGCCCAGCTTCGCCGCTTACTACATGTGTCAACCTGAGCAAATTTCTTAACTTGTGTGTCTGTTTCTGCAGTCACAGGATGAGGCTAAGGAGGGCCAACCTTTCACGAAGCAAATTAGAAATAATGTCAAACTCTGTGGCATAGTAAATGCTCCATAAATGATAGCTATTCAAGGATGACTTCAACTATAATGGCTTACAGAGGTGAAAATTGAAAGATCCCCAAAGGAACACTGCATTTCCTTACTCATTTCTTTCTCTAACAGGGATGACTGGTCTTTAGCCAGGCCCTCCAAAGGAGTCTTGTATAGGAACTGAAAGCTCATTCTTAGCACCTATTTGGAAACTGTCCATTCAGATGACAGGGGTAAAAATGAATATAGTGAAAGGTAAATTATCTGTTCTAAGAGAATTCAAACAACATCCTCATTCATAAAGATTAAATGCAAAATTCTGGATTTAGTCAAGATCGGTAAGAATTTTTTTTTTTGAAGATTTATGAGAGAGCATGAGCGGGGGTGGGGGTGGGGGTGGGGTAAGCAGGGTCCCTGGCTTGATCCCAGGACCCCGGGATCACAACCTGAGCCAAAGGCATATGCTTAACCAACTAAGCCACCCAGGCGCTCCAAGAATTCTTATCAACAGGCAGAGAAATGCTCCTACCAAGTACAATGAATGTGAAATCATGAAAAAAACAAAACAAAACAACCCACACCAACCCCATAAAGGTTTAATCATTCAAACACCTGAAAGGAGACTCCGGTACTCAAATTCAGGACTTCCGGCTGCTATGAAAACTATTACCAATCAAACCCCAGTTCCGATTCCTGGCTCTCAGGAACATACTCAGTGGGTATTCGTTTCTCAGTTACACAGATTTATTCCAATGTCCCCAGCTGACAGGCAGAAATCCCCTTATTTGTCCATTCAGCATCTCTCAACACCCTCCACCCCCGTCCTTCATTCCTAGTCTCCAGCACCTATGCAGGCTGGGGCTCCAGGCTTCCCTCCTATCCCAGAACACTTCCATCATCAGCTAAAAGCCTGCAAAGGCTTCTTAAGGACAAGATCAAATTCTTACTGGTTTTTCTTATCTCACTCCAACTCTACCTTCTTTTCCATGATGGCACAGTCAATGACCCCATTCTAGCGTTCCTATCTCAAACACAACTAGCACCCCCCGCCGCCCCCTCCCATCCCTCTGGCGAGGGCCAGTTCAAGTCACACCCCACACAGCACTCTCAGACGTCAGCTCTTACCAGTCGCTGCCCTTCCTACGTTACTCTGACAGTTACAGCGTGTGACACAACTCAGCATCCCGTGCAATACCACTTTCTTACTAAGTACTAATAGTTGTGATCTTGGATGGATCATTTAACCTCTACAGGCCATTTCCTCATCTAAAAAATAATAAAAATCGAAATTAAGAGATTTTAAAAGGTCTTCTCCTGTTCTAAAAATCCTCTAATTTTGTATACTGCTATATCCTCCTTCACATATTAATTTCACTTCTCTTATTTGATTTTAGAGTTCCTCAAGGGAGAAAGTATTTCTTCCCCAACTCTCAAAGCAACTTATCCCAGGATGTGGCTCAAGGAGATGCTCAGTAAATGTGACATTAAAACAGGTCATCAGCACCAAGATAGAAAGCTTCAAAGAGCCGAGTGTGAACCCAAGACCTATTTCTCCTCTTTTCTAAGATTTTTAAGTAATCTCTACACCCAACATGGGGCCCGAACTCACAACCCCGAGATCAAGAGTTGAACAAACGCTCCACCGAATGATCCAGCCAGGCACCCCCCAAGACCTATTTCTAAATCAGTACTGAAAATTGATAAAGGTAGTTAGTGCCAGACAAGTAGAAGACACTGAGATGATCCACTGTTGGTTCTTTTCTAGAATTAAAGGTCTGCCTTGATAGAAAACAAGCTGCCGGCTCTTGAATGCAATGAATATAGGTTTGAGAGCTCAAAATGGTCACTTAATTTGTACACAGCACTGTCTGAAGTATGGGTACGTAAGCCCCTAAACAGATTTGACTTTAAGGTAAGTTCAGATGTATTCCGTGCTCTAGGGTAGAGAATTCAGAGGCCTGGTTTGGTGGAGAACCCCTGGAACTATCTGAAGCCTACAGTACAACAGCAGGAAAATTTAGGTTCATTTTGGCCATGCAAGGTTGAAACCTCTGACAGAAGAGCAATTCCTTCCATTTCTCTGCCCCAATGCCCTTCTCTTCCTCCCCTCCAAAAAACACACGCTTTTATAAGAGGAACAGTAACAAAAGCAGATATACTGAAGCATTCAGTTCTATTTTAGGCTTCCAGTAAAATGTTTTTATTTTTCTCTCTTTTTTTTTCAGGGCAGCACAAGTCAATGTGTAGATGGAAAGTAAGCAAGTGGCCTGCTGGAAGATGGGGTACACATTAACCAAATTTAACCAGGAGCTCCAAGACAGTGAGAAGAGTAAATCCCTCTCAACTCTAGTCAGAGGTAGAGCACCAAGCCCCTTGCTACTGCATTATCTTCAAATAAAATGCATTCAGTACCCACGTGTACATGCCCCCCCTTATCGAGAGAGAGCAAATATAGGCCTATTTCATTCAAGTCAAACTGGTCAATGCTATGCCAGCCACTTCTAAACATGTTTTGGCTCACAGCCTACATCCTAAAGAGCTATCAAATCAAATCAAAGCCACTCAAATGAAACCAGTTACTCCTTGAACAATCAAATGAAGGAAACACTGCTTTTTAAAATAACAGCTCTTAAGACAAAGCAATGTCCCTCCTTTTCACTCAGCTGTTTCACAGAATTTTGAGACAAAGGGCAACTACTGTATCGTCACTTTTTTTTTTTGGAGTAAAGCCACAAGATTACTAATAAATAGCTAACGGTCAGTCACCATTCAAAAGTAATAATGACATTATGACTTCATATGCCAGTTATCTACCAAATTGGAAAGAACCAAATATATGCACTTTTCTCTCCCCAAAGAAAATCTGGAAGTAAATGTGAACACTCTGACTCACTTTCTCTCCCATCAGAACAATTTCTGGGGGAATGTTAAACAGTATCATCTTCTCTAATTATAGGATGGGAGAGAAGGGTTTCACACTTGTTCAAGAATTTGCCAATTTAAGTTGGAGAACTTATGAGATGCTCATGGTCTAGGTCTAGGATAAACTTCAGTGGTAACAGGGAAGGTTCTGGCCTAAAAATTATTAAAAATAGAGCTCAAATCCTTAGTTTCGTTTTGTTGCTTTAGTGCTAAATACATAATGGGATAAACAGAGAAAAATATGAACTACCAGGCTTCCAGATTCAAGTTTCTTGGGTGAGCTTAATGGAGAAACCCAAGTTTGCACTGGGGGGGAGGGGATTGTTCCCACAAGATTTTTGTAGAGGCTACAGACGTGAGTACCTGAGCAGCCAATCTTTTTTTAAATTTCATTATAGTTAACATAGTGTTATATTAGTTTCAGGTGTACAATATTTGAGTAGCCAATCTTATGATGATACCACGACTGTTTATCTGCTGAAAACAGTAATCACCTATGGAAACATCAAATTACTCCTCTGTACACCAACAATACAGAGTAATTTAACAGTCTAAGTTTGCTCCTTTGCTCTGACTTCTAGCTAAGAAAATAGAAACAGAAAACGTATGTTACTCTAAAACCTACAGCTGGTTCGGTCTGCTTTCTGACACTTCAGTGCTGACTTTGAGAATATCCTCGGGAAGCTTGGCATCACAAGAACAGCTCTGAAAAAAACACTTTCGTTCCCCTTAAAGGACTCTTCAATATTGCCTTCTAGGAAGTACAACCTACATTTCTAACATAACACACTTCAGAGTGGAACTCTATGTCTCAGGCAAGGAGAGCAAAATAGTAACTACCCACAGGTCGGCAAGACTCAAAAAAGGGGAAAAAAAAAATCAGCGGTCTTTTTATAAGGGACCACATTTCTACATTTCCACTTTCTTCCTCTTTGTAAAATTTTAATAATTTCACTCAGGGGTAGTAAACAAATGTGTGGCCAACTCTCAACCATCAGACTACAAACGCCTCTGAGGAAAAAATGTCAGAACTTGAGAGGCCGTGAACATGGAATATGCAAACGCTAAACTTCAGGTTCTCCTCCTGCAGAGCTGACACATTATTCGATAACACCCACCCTTGTAAAAATAAATTACATACCCAAAAGGGCAAGCTGCTGCCGTCAATTGGGTAAACAACATAATTACCATGTGCCAGGTGGAAAGCGAATCCTCAAGTAAATAGTTTGGGCTCAGAATGAGCTGCAAACTGGAAAGCAGCTTATTTTTAAACTGTCAGCAGGTTTCTTTTGTGCAATTAGAGTGTAATACAGGGTAATTGCTCAAGTTTCTTTTAAGAAAATCGCCATCTGACTCGTACAACAGCAAGATGAACCTTAGGATTTAGAACTCCACTAGTTTTTTCACAAAGAATTAAAAGACACTGAGGTTCTTTAATGAGTTTTGGCATATACTTCTAACCACCTCTCTAAACTAGAGGAAATTCATTTCTAACCAACTAGCATCAGGTTCTGGATTGCAAAAATCTTTTGACTAGGTAAAGTAAGACTAATTGAGTGCTTTTACACAAATACTTCAAGTTTAAGTCTTTAAAAAAAAAAATCCCCCAATGCTTAATAAGACTACAAGATCAGTCTACTCATACACTCATGCTGCTTTGACTTTACTTGAATTACCAACCAACAAGCAATAGAAATACTCGAGGCATTCACACAAAGGCAGTTAAAGGCCATACATCACACCAACCCTCTTAAGTCATATTTAATATTCCACTCAGCATCTCTGTCAGCTATCCAGAGCCCGCCCCACGGTAAATGGGAAAAGTGGGCAATGAGAAAGGACGAGCTCGGCTTCTTTGTGTGTTATCAGGGCAAACGAAGGTAGGTGAGTACAAGAGGAGGCCATCTCAGCATTTGCGTGGCATCACACTTACCTTGAGGATGTCCCCCCTTTTGAAGCTCAGCTCGTCGTCAGCAGTAGCTTTGAAGTCATATTTGGCGATGGCTTCCATTCTGAGCGCTGCTCAGGGCTCAGCAGCCTGAAGCCAGGGGAAGGGAGTCTTCCCTGCCGAAGCCACCCAGCGCTCTGGGCTCGGCCTCGCCGCTCTCCCGGGACTCGCTCGTGCACTCCGGGACACACAATGCCACCCTGAATCACAAGAGGGATGGGTGAGAGAAGTGGCCAGCACCGAAGGCAGCCCCGCCCTGCCGATCGGCCTGCCGCCCCAGCCCCCACGCCCCCTGGCTCGGCCTGGCTCGGCCCGCCTCCCTCGCTCGCAGGCAGGAGCCCCGATCGCCTCCTTCCTCTTCGCAGTCTCAGCCCCCAGGCGACTGACAGCCCCGCCGGCCAATGGCGGCCGCCGTTCGAGCTATTCCAAGAACACACTTCCTCTTCCTTCCCGCTGGGTGTGCGCGGTGTGCAGGAACCGGCTGGACACCCGCTCAGTCTCCGCCTTTCCTCCCTCGCCCCTTACGCTCTCTGCTCCTCCGGCCCGAAATGCAGTCCACTCAAAGAAAGGCCTCGCCCTGGGGATGGCACCCCGCTTTTCTCAGTAGCCTGGGCCCATTTCCTTCCTTTCTCCCCGCCAAGCTTTCTGGTCTTCTGAAAACGTTGGGTCCCCTATCCAGTCAAAAGCAAGCAATTCCGGCTTTGGTCCTGAGCTGCGTGAACTGTTCTCAGAAACTAACCCTTGGGTCTGCTCCTAGGAAAGCAGGAGAAAGTGAACCTCGGAACTCCTCCTTTAAATTCAATTTGCTATTCTGAGCAAGGCAGCTCTCCCTCTATCACTTCCAAACTGTGATCAGCAAGCTCAGGTAACCAGAAAAAGGAGATCCAGCGTCAGAGCCTTTTGTTGGTGAAGACCTGCTCTTGCCTAAGGCACCCTTCTCCTCTGAACACCCCCAAGACTTTGGAGTCCCAATAGCCCTTGAAATAGATGTCCAAGGTTCAGCATTTCCAGAAGGAGCCTCCACATTATTTCCAACTACCCTAGGGAGCAAAGCTGAAGTCCTAACTACGCTTGAAAGGAATCCGTTTTTCAGAATCTGAGCGGCCAGATGCCTTATCTGGAGAAAGTGCAGGGAGATGGTGCCAGTAAATCAAACAGAAGCCTCTCACAGTTACCCTGACAACAGCTGCTTTTCTCAGAGCCAGAGGGGTTCTAAAATGAACCAAATTGCATTTTGCAGGTAAAGATTCTGTAAAAACCCTTAGGTAGTGTACTACGTGATGGTGAGCTGTGGGCATACCATCTCCAGCCCTGAACACGGACATAATCTAGACCTCTGCCTAAGGAAAGGAAAATAAAGTCCCATTCTTGTTTTCAGTTAGTGTTTTCATACAGGCTAAATAAAAGCAGAAAACAACACTGACAGTGGCAGAATGGGGACAGATTATTTATAGTGACACCCTTCTTGGATAATTACCACCTAGCAAAAAGCTCATCTGAGGGGCACGGGTGATTATTCTTTTGTTCTAAAGTTAACAATTGGGGCATTAATCAAGCATAGCTGCAAATGGACTAAGCAGTAAACCAGCTGGGAATATTAAGAAGGAAATGAGTGTTACCAAGGAGGGAAGAAATCACCTGGTAATAAAAAGTCCTTCAGTCAAATTCTGAAAGCCAAACATTCTACTGCAGGTAAACTAATCAACCAAACCAATGTTTATTCTATCAGGCCATACCTACGATATCCCATGTGCGGCTGGCTCTAAAAGAGGGAAGACAGAGCTCTAGCAAATATAAAATACACACATATATATGAAGATTAGTCTCAAGAGTATTTATTTTAAATTTTAAGTGATCTCTACACCCAACATGGGGCTCAAACTCACGACCCCAAGATCAAGTCCCATGCTCTCTCGACTGAGCCAGCCGGGCACCCCTCAGAGTATTTTTATGTGTCCTTAAACACCCTTTACTTATTCTCTCTGTAGCTGCTTTTTTAATCAAACTTATCCATGTATATAATTTTGAAAGTCACTGCTTTTAAAAGGCTTATAAAAAAGGGGGGCAGTTCCTCACCCCAACACCTACCAGCAATCACCCTCAATTTTATTTTTAGCTTTCTCTTTGTATTTACTTACAATATTTCTAAATAATATGCTTTTACTGCTGTTTCTTAGTTTATTCCAGCCATGACCTATCGCTTGCAAGACGTTCACCCCTGCCAGCTTCCCCTTGCCCCTTCCAGTAATACCTATTCCAGTTTAAGCAGAGTTTCATATTACAAAATATTCTTCACTGCTGATTTAAATATATTACAAGCAACCTTCCTTTCTAGCACAATCCTTTACTTTTTCCTGGCATTAATAACTGCTTTTCCTTTTTTGCCTTCTTTCCAATGTGTGTACCTATTTTTATTTTGTTGCAAATGCTCCAAGATCTCTGCTACATGCCTGTCAATACTTTCAATATTTTCTACCTGACCAGGTCATTTATTTTAATTGGTCTCCAGGGCTGATTGTTGGGACTATGTATCAATGCTGGGAAGCTGAACTGAGCAGATCTAACAAAGATAAGGAGTTTCATTTTTGAAAAACAGAAATCAGAAAATCAGAAACTCAAAGCATTGTCACTGTCAAGGTAGTATGTTGTAACAGGGCATAAATTTCTAGGTCATTCGGGATTTCAGACAACTGCAGTGTAACTGAACTGCTACAGCATAAAAACCAAGACAGTTTTCAACACTGGGTTTTCCGGTGACCCAACTCATCTACCATAGGATTCCTAGAGAAAGCATAAACAGACACTCTTGAAAATCATGTTTCAAGTAACTACTGCTTTGTGAGATACAGTTTGAGAGAAATGAAAACCAGGCACAATTGATACTTCTTTGGCTATGCCAAATAAAAATTAGCAGCTCATGGAGAAAACCTGAAGGGCTCAGCTTCTCAGGCTAGCCACAGAAAAGAGCACACAGGCTAAAGGAATTCAAAAGGATGTGTTTCATTAAAGGCAAAAACAACCAACAACAAACCCACAAAAAACTATCTTATACACAACACTAATTATCAAAAGAAGAAAACTGAAAGTGGACGCAATGTATAATGATTTTAACAGAGAAAATGGGTTGAGAGTACATTTAACACTGAACTCTAATGAGAATGGTTAAGCTGTTCCAGCATACACCCTGCAGTCCATCACAGGCAGCAAATTTGAAGAACACAAGTGCAGGGGTGCCTGGGTGGCTCCGGCTCGGTGCATTAAGCATCTGCCTTCGGCTCAGGTCCTGATCCTGTGGGATCAAGCCCCACATCAGGATCCCTGCTCCTGGGGGCGCCTGCTTCTCCCTCTCCCTCTGCCTGCCACTCCCCCTGCTTGTGCTCGCTCTCTCTCTGTCCAAGTGAAGAAATAAAATCTTAAAAAAAAAAAAAAAAACAGAAGCGCAGCCTGAACTGTTCATTTCAAGCAATGTGCACTGAATCCTAAAATGTAGTCCCCTAAAGGTATTTGTAGGACTTTATTTTCTTTCTTCCATTTAACTCTTTTCTTCCCAAAATTTACAGACAATAAAATACACAACACTCACTGGGCAATATAGCTTAGTGTCTGCATGATCTTTAAAAGCAGGCTGATCGGGGTTCAAGTAATGACCTTGATGCTTACCAGCTATTATTTTGGGCAAGCCTTTTAAACAAGCCCCATTTCTCATCTGTAAAATGGGGATAGTATCACCTACTTTATAAGATTCACTCATTATTAGGTAATACAGAAAATATACGTGAAGTGCTTTGAATAGGGCCTGACATTAAGTTACTCAAGATAAGTTAAAATGTGATTCTACTTAAAATATAAGATGTTCAATTTCACTGTTAAAAACTGCAAATTAAAACGAGATTTCCTTCACCTACTAATTGGCAAATTTTTTAAAGGTTTATAATACTTAGCCTCTGCAATACTCTGGGTGAACACACTCTGATTCTTTACCCAACGTTCATCCATTTAACATTTTGAGCAGCTACTATACGCCTGACAATGTGCTTGGTACTGTAGTATAGTAATAAAACCATCACAGAGCCCACACTGTAGCAGGGAATTAATCAGTTCAATTTTTCTGGAAAGTAATTTTATAGTAGTATACTATAATATAGTAATTTTATGTTGACAATTTTAAAATACATATCCTTGAAAAAGCAATTCCAATTCCTAGATTTATCTCACTGAAATAATGACAAATACCATGTGCCAAATGCATATATATACAACTGATCAATATCTATGAGAATATCTATGGAATATCTTCCTATATAAATACCAAGAGATACTATCAAATTAAAAACAAAAATGCCAAAAAATTAGTTTATCCCATTTCCATAAAGCAAAATAGTATTTATCAGTGTGTGCTAAAGAAAAAACCCAAAAGGTTAACAAGGTTATCTCTAGGAGCAAGATCACAAAATATTTTCACTTTTTTTTTTTTAAGATTGTATTTATTTGAGAGAGAGAGTAAGCGAGAGAGAGGGTGCACACACAAGCCGCTGAGCAGGGAGCCTGATGCCTGGACTTGATCCCAGCACCCTGGGATCATGACCTGAGCCAAAGGCAGATGCTCAACTGAGCCCCCCAGGCACCCCAATATTTTTTCTTTCTGCACTACACACCTCAATTGTATTTTCATCACTACTTTCGTAGTTAGAAAAAACAAACACTAAAAAATCTTACTGGCGCTCTGGAGTTAGACCTGAATTCAATTGTCCCATTACCACTAGATGGGTGAACCTATATTCCCTAAATCCTAGTTTCCCTCAGCTGGAAAATGGGGATAATGACGCATGTACCTGATACGACATTTTGATGATTAAGAGAGAGCACATATAAAGGCCTTGGAGTGGAGTAAAGGCCGTGGAGTCTCTGGCACAAAGTACTAAGAAGTGTTAACTGGCCGGCATCACCAGCACCTTTTCAAGTACCGTTCCATATGTTCCTACATTGTCCATCTTCTTCCATCTACATACAAACTCAGAAGAGCTTTCTGGTAGACAAATTAACAGCCCTATTAAATATAAACTTTAAAATTAAATTGCTCCACATCAGAGTCCTAACAATGCTCAAATATTTACACATACAAAGACTAATCACATGTATCGTCACTTATTCTCTTAGGCTTTTAAATATTTACTCTATATACAGAAAGTGTAATTTAAGTTGACTAATTTAAAACCACGTTCCAGCCTCATTATTTTACAGCTGCATTCTGTAACAACAGTTTTGGTCCTTGGACTAGTTGCATCAAAATCATTCCATTCAGAGACTGATTCACTGTGGGGTGCCTTCTGGAGTTCTGCAATGTAGTGGCCTGAGGCCCAGAGCCTGAAGTAAGATTCACAGGTAATTCTTATGCATGCTAAACTTTAAGAATCACTGCTGTACTGGAAGGGTGCTTAACCAGATTTTAACTTTGCATTCCAGATAACGCACTACAATGTCTTTGCATAAAATGGAAATAATGCATATTCACTTGGCTCAACTAGGAAAAAGCCAACTTTGACAAATAAAACCAAGGGCTCTCAATAGTCTTTCAGTAGTGCCAGAAAGTTTTTTTTTAATTAAGCAAGTAACTATTAATTTCTCTCAGGAGAGCACGGTGGGTCTCTAGTCTGTATTACTTAATTTCTCCAAAATCGATGAGTCTTCTGTTCTAGGTAACAATCAGAACCACTGGGGCACAACAGGCAACATAACAGGATTTTTCTCAGAAAAACTGCTAAGTACCATCAACTAGTAGTATTTAAAACCTAGCAATCCCTCAAATCTGAATACACTTGCTAAAGAAGTAAACTGCCTCAAGCATTTAAATGCTTGCTTTTAGTATCAAAGAAAGCCAATTATAAGAATTAACTTTGGTTTTTGGGAATTCAGAAAATTTTGAACAAGGGAAGGAGCAATAGAACACATAAAGTTACTTCTTTCTATCGAAAAGACCCCAACAACATAACAAAGTGGCCTGATTAAAAAGAACCCTGGTAAAGAATAAATTCATACTGTCACAATGGGCAAGTTTTAATTCATCAGTGGTCTAAATAAATTCTATTCCCTCAAATATTTCATGTTATCTTAATTCTTTTGTAATATAGGTCTATGGTTGGTTTTGTTTTTTAACATGAACCACTCCCACTAAAAGCCAAAAGATAAGGCATACAAGCCCCAAATTGACCCAATCTTCCTTAACTAATATAAGAGAGACACAGGGAGAAAAGCGTAAGCAGACACAAAAGCACAATGTTAAAATGAAGAAAACAACCAAAACACAAATAACACAAGCAAGCTACACTTGTGACCCAGTGGCAGTATTGATTACTTACGGATGAATTCAATCCTTTGAGCCTCCCAGTTCCCAAGGGGAGAACTTAAAGTCTCGCATGGCTCTCTGGCAACTCTTCTGGCTGACTGAAGGAACACAGTGGACGCTTCAAAGTGAAGGATAAAGCAGGAAAGAGGGTACTTCCCCGGAGAGAAAACGGAATCTTTAAATGAGGGAGAAGACGAATTGCACCAAAGGGCAGAAACCTCGAAAAATTATGCCGAAGAGGGGACAAAAAGGAGGAAGGGGAAGTAGATTAGAAAAAAGGAGGGGGGGAAGGGATGGGCAAATGACTTGCATTACACAAGTAAGCATTTAGTGTCCGCAGTGAAAATAGAAGTAGATAGAAAGGGAAGGCAACTGCTGGAGAAGTATAAAGTGAAAGAGAGACAGGAAAGCCAAAGAGATATGCTAACTTCTTTCATGTGTCTTTTAGACTCTTCTCTGAGTCAACAGTACCAAAAGATAAATGTCGAGTGCACTTCGGCTCCTCTGCAAATCCTTTTATAATGACTCCCTAAACAAGCTGTAACTCATGTGGCTTATACAGAGAGCGTTGCAAATGAAAAATACCAGTGCTTTTCTATCCCCTCGCACTGAAATCTTGCCCCGGAGCATTCCAACCAACTGCTGCTTATTGTTCTTTTACAAGTATTTTTCAGAGTAGCTTCAAAAAAGAAAAAGAGAAACTAGACATCTCGACTGGCTCCGGCAGCAAAGGTTCTAACTCACGGTATTCATAGGGTCGGTGGGTTCCCTCCCCAAATTCGGCCCAATGACACCAGGAGATGGTGACGTGGTGGCCGTGCAGGTCGCAAGAGCATCAATCACCACATTTGCAGCCGCTGCGAATCCCCCGCCTCCCGGCCAAGTCAGACTGACTCACAGAATGAGTACCCAGGGCTCCCGGGCTTCTCCCGACCCCTCTGCGCAAACCCTCCGGAAGAAAGCGTGAAACTTAATGAGGAGCACCCGGCCTCCTGCCCTGGGGTCCGGGGCTCTGCACCGAGCTAAGGGCTGGGGGAGGACGGTCCCCAGGAAGGAAGCTCCCCAAAAGGGGAAACGCGGAGCCCGGGAGCCCCGGGGACTCCGTCCCCCGCCCCAGGCCTCGCCGCCCCGACCCCGAACCCCGGCAGCCCTCGGTAGGCTGGGCCCGGTCCCCGCAGGCCGACTCCCGCAGCCGAGCGAGGGGGGAAGAGGCACCGGAGCAGCGCCGCCGCCGCCGGCCGCACTCACCGTAGCGCAGCTGCTCCGCTCCGCGCCCGGCCGGCCCCTCTGCAGCGGTGCGAGCGGCCGCCGACCGCGCTGCTGCTCCCCGACGGCAGCGCCTGTTCCCGCCGCCGTCGCCGCCTCAGTCTTCGTCGCCTCTGCCGCTGCCGCCGCCGCCCGCTCGCAGAAGCAGCACTGCCGCCTGGCTTCCGCTCCTCGTCGGGGTCCCGCGAGAACTTCCCCGCGCGGCCCCGCCCCGCCCCGCCCCGCCCCCGCGAGACTTCCCCCGGCGGAAAAGGCCCAGAGCGCAAGCGCTCCTCCTCGGCCCGAGCCCCGCAGGTAGCCACCATCTAGATGCCAAGGCGCGTGCGCCAGACCGCCCCGGAGCAGGTGGCACCGACATGGCTCCGCCTCCGGGTCGCTGTAACCCTCTCTGTGCCAGGGCGGGTAAATTACAGCTTAGCCCTGAAGGAGTTAACTTCACCACACCCTAATCACTTCCCTTCTCCTGCCACCAAACCGAGGCAGTTGCGGGGGGAGGGGGTGGGGGTGCGGGAATCTCCCTCCATCCTGAAACACTCCAAATAGAGGACCAGCTTTTGAAATACTTGAAAATATGGTCCAAACAGCCCTGTTAGAGGAATTAACATATTCTTCGCTCATTGATCTAATCAAGTGCCTAATACGTGCTAATCATAGGTATAGGTATAGGTGTTGGGTATAGAAGGTACAATGAACAGATATCCTGGCCCTCAAGCAATTCACGATCTAGAGGAGCGGAAGAAAAGTAAAAAAAAAAAAAAAAAAAAGCCATATGCAATGTTAGAATTATTTGGGGGAAATGCTGAGGAAGCAGAAAAGATGGGAGGAAGGACCGCTACTCTGCCCATCTCAGAATAGCCTTCCCAGAGAAGGTGATGATGACGTCTGAGCTGAGTCTTGGAGGAGGAGGAGTTCACTAGACAGAGAAGTCGGGGTAAGGGCGCTCCAGGCGAAGGGAACGGCACGCAGGTACAAAGGAACGGAGGTGTGAGAGAGTCATGTTCTGTGTAATGCTAAGTAGTTCGATTCCTGTACCAGGCGGGTGAGTACGAGGGAGCGGCAGATGAGGCTTGAAGATGTAACTCCTATTTTTCAGTTCCAAAAGCTCTTTCCACTTAAAGAGAACAGAACGTATCTAATGGTAATGTGCTCCCTGGAAGCCAACAACACAGTGCTGAGATGAGAATAACCGAACATCTGATTCTATAGAGAAAAGAAGCCATTGAAATAAGGAAAATGAGTTGTTCTTTCACCAAGCATTTATTGAGCACCAACTGCATGGAAGGCACTATGCAAGGTAATAGATGAACCCACCAAAGCCTCCGCTGTCAGCAGTTTGTAATCCAAAGGAGAGTTGCCTAGTCTGCAAGGCAAAACAGTTGGCGTTAAGTCCCACTGAACTGCATACAGGACTGCAGAGGAGGGAGCCAGTTACTTGGTGCTCAGGTAATCAGGGAGGACTTAGTATTTGAACTCCAACCTGGAAGCAGGGAGGAAAGAGTGACGGAATTAGCCAATATTTCAGATTGCCCAGATTTTAGGATTTGGGGTGGGGTGGGAAGTAATGAGAGACAAGACCAAGATGTATGGCTTAGGGTTCATGGTCAAGTGATTAGCAACCTCTGAAGGTTTTTGAGCAGGACATGTCCAATATGTAGTGAAAATAATAAGAGGACTATCTATTTACCACCTGAAGTGCATAGTGTTTCTAGAGGGTGGATAATAAATATCCCCATTTACAGATTCAGAAACTGAGGCTTAGAGAGCTTACTGACCTGACCCAAGGAAACCCAAGTATAGTAGACCCAAGACTTGAACCTAGGCCTATCTTGTTCTAAAATCCATATTTTTCCCACTTTGATACTTTATAATTACTTTGTAATTGTAGAATGGTAGCCAGAAAAAAATAGAAATGGAAGGGAAGGACTTAGCTCCTGAGCAGAGAGGAGGAGGAAGTGAGGGAAGAGTTGGATTTCTTTGTTTTGAGTGGGGAGAACAACAGAGAAGTTTGCCAGCTAAAAGGAGTAGCTAACTGGGCAGGGGTGGGGTGATGCAGGGAGGAGGCAGGGAAGGAGATGATGATGTCCAATTTTGGACATGTAGAGTTCATCATTCTAGGAGACATGCAGGTGGAAATATCAGTATGCTGTTGAAAAGCTCAGTGTATTCATTCATTCTCCCCACAACATCAACTGAGCATCTACTTTGTAGAGAATAGGATGACCTGTCACAGAGCTTGCAGCCTGAAGGGGAACATACCATTGAGAGTATGACATTTGCTGTACTGGCAGCTTTGGGAGCATACAGCAGGGGACCTCACCTAGTCCAGGATCAGGGAAGGCTGAGGAGGAATGTTTGAGACTCTAGGTAGCCCAAGAGGAAAAGAGCGTTCTAAGAGAGGGCATAGCATGTTCAAAGGCCAGACTGTAAGAAAGGACTCAAGGAAGCCATTTATAACTGGGATGAAGAAGAATGTGGTGAGTGGATAAGGCATTTGGAAAGGCTCATGCAGGGCCTTTTCAGTCTGCTAAAAACTAGACACTTCATCCTGTAGGTACACCATCCTATGGGGGGGGGGCTGGGGGGGCAGGCACAGTCAGATTTTCATCTTCAAAGTAGTTTATCACTCTGGCTGCAGAGGAAAATCAATGGGAACTAAGATATTTATCATCCACAAAACACTATCTCAAATCCTTTGTAAGAGCTTTATGGATCTGGCCCCTGCCTGAAACCCCACTCTCTGTCTCTAGCCAACACACACTCCACCAAAACTAAACCACTGTGGTTTCCAGAAGGTACCATAATCTTTGGAGTGTCCATATCTTGGTATATGCAGTTTCCTCTGCTCAGCTGGCCTCCTGTCCCCCCACCCTTTTTAGGTACCCAAGCCAGTTTTAGGGTTTCTTCTCCCAAATTCCCACTATACCTCAATCTCATTGCAGCCTTATTTGTTCAAAACCTTCCTTCTAATGTTCTACAAACTCTCAGAGAAACAGGACCATACCTTTACACATTTGTATTCCCAGCCCCCAGCACAGTGCATAGAGTGAATAAATGGATGCCTGGAGAATAAATAACAGAAGTTGACTCAAGATAAAGATGTGGTTGCTTTTCTGTGCCACGTGATATTTGAAGCTAAGGAAGTGGGTGAGATCTCAGAAGAGTATAGATGCCTAAGAGAACAGGGAAAAAAAATAAGCACTTCCTTTTAAAATGCAGCATTTTAAAGAGTCTGATAAAACAGACTCTGAGTATGTCTATGCAAAAATATATGCTTATGGCCAGATTTGGAAGGGAACATTTAAAAGTAAAAACAATTGTCTTGAAATGAAGCAATTGTGGATGATGTATATATATATATATATATAAGCCAACAAAATACCAAAACCTTCAACATTTGTTACATTGCCTTTTCTACAAAAAATTCTTTTCTGCAGACAGACTCAGAAACTTGAGAGAACGTTGCCCAAGATCATTCCATGTAGAGAGAAAAAAAAAAAAAGACACACTAGAGGCAATATTTTGAATGTGTGTGGCTAATGTTAAATCACAAAAAGGTACTGGAGTAAGAGGCAATTTGCAAAGTCAAAGTCACATCCTGGCCTGAAAACCTGTTGTAACTGTAGCAAGACTTGCTGATAACAAACTGGCCACATCAGTCACTTCAGAATGCACAAATTAATCACCCAAAAGTCTCTCCTTTCCGTTGGGGTTTGCAGTTATTTTTAGTCGACGGAAAGGGTTTCTCGCTTTGCTTTCTGTGCATTGCGGTGCTGCCGCCTGCGGGTAAGAACTGGACATTACCCTGGCGTTTAGTGAGCCTCCAGAGCCCGTAAGAAATTGGCCCGGCAGCTGACATCCTCCCTTCAGAGCTGCCTCCAGCCGGTCTCAGGCACATTTCTGAGCTTCTCTGTAGTGGGAAAGAGTCAGACAACCAGTGACAACCTAAACTTGGTCATTGAAATCCTACTGCCACCTGCTCAGTTGATCTTGGAAGTTCTCATCTTACAATTTCCTTTGGTTAAGTTGTGAGCCAAAGCTTCATCTGCTTCTCAAGCTTTGAAGGTGGCCTCTGATGTTGAGCCGACCAGGCGGACACCTAGTCCTGCAACTTCCCTTCCTCTATCTCCTGACTCCATTTCTATCACCTAACCTGGTCCACATCACCATCATTTCTGGGAGGCGTCCCCAGCTTGCTCACTGATGATCCTGCCCCACTTCCAAATCATTATCTACACTGAAACCAGAGTGGGCTTTCTAAACTACAAATTGAATTGGGGTCACAGATAAGGTCCAAAGTCCTTAGCATGCCCCATATGGCCCTCTGTGGCTGGCCTTTTGTCTCCATGCTTCTGTATGACCTGCAGTTTCCTGAATAACTCTACAGTTCTCTTATCTCCACAGCCTCCTCTCCCTGCCTTCCCCATCGTCACCTGGCTCCTGTCTGTTCTTTAATACTCGACTTAGGTGCCACCTCCACCAGGAAGCCTCCCATGATGCTCTGGCCCCAGAGCTCTGGTGCCTTGTCACCATATTCTTAAGACCATATGTTGGCCATCAACTTACTTGTCCTTCTCCCCTTTAGACTATGAGTTCCTCAAGAACAGGTGCCATGCCTTGTTTTTCTTGGCTCCCCAAATAAAGCCCGACTCGAAATAATATGATCCAGCGTGACAAGTGCTCTAGGAGCATGGGGACTCAGTGTTAAGGGAACCCAGGAGAGAGAGAGAAACTGGGGATAGAGAGTCCAAGAAACCTTCACGGAGGAGGTGGTAACTGAGTTGTCTTGAAGAACAGCTTGCATTCCATTAGGTAGAATCAATGGAGGCCCCTCTGGACCAAAGAGGAAATTTTTAAGATGGAGAAAAGGGCCAAAGGTTATTTTCTAATGTTCTCACATTTTATTTATTTTTTTTTTTTAAGATTTTATTTATTTATTTGACAGAGAGAGACATAGTGAGAGAGGGAACACAAGCAGGGCGAGTGGGAGAGGGAGAAGCAGACTCCCCGCAGAGCAGGGAGCCCGAAGTGGGGCTCGATCCCAGGACCCTGGGATCATGACCCGAGCTGAAGGCAGACGCCCAATGACTGAGCCACCCAGGCGCCCCAAATGTTCTCACATTTTAATACACAAGAGAGTCACCTGGGATCTGTATAAATTGCAAATTCTAGTATCCCAGAAATATTCAACTCATTAGGTCTGGGAAGGCCCCAGAAATGTGCATTTAAGGAGTCTCATGCTCTACCAACTGAGCTAGGTGGGCACCCCAGAAATATGCATTTTCAGTAAGTAGCTGCAGTCATCCTTAGGCTGCTCTCCTTTGGACCAGACTTTTAGAAACAACGCTTACTGAATAACTGAGTCATGGGGATTCTGGGACCTTCCCAATGTGACCTAGATTACAGGAATCAGAATGCGAATTGCTATGGGCCCAGAGAAATTGGGGACTCACTCCCCTGTGTACTCTCTTGGGATCTTAAGCTGCCTGAAGCTGAGAAATGCCAGGAAAGGCCATTGGTGTGGTCGTTATCCGGGCGGGTGGCACTTAGCGCCACAGTACAAATAAATAAAAAAATAGAAGCAAGATAAGCAAATGGACTCTGGTCTTGACTGCTCTCTGTAGCGATGCCAGAGTCAAGTTCAGAGGAGGCTGGCGCTCCTCTATTCCTCTGTTTCAGTTTTCATATCGCTCTTTCATTAGAACACATTCTGTTCATTAAGCAGATGAAGTCAGTTCCATTTTGGCTGTGAGCTAAAATGGAATTGATGCATCCAAAGGGTGGAAATTTCCCCACTGTTCCTACGCCTCCAAGAAAGAAGCATTAGCAATTTTAATACAAGGAAGTTTCTCCGATATTGGTTTATTATGTTCTTTTGAAACATTCTACATATGAGACTCTCCCTTTTCTTCTCCTTTAACATTTTTCATTTTTTAAATTTATTTGAGCCTCTGACGTCCTTTTGCCTTTTATTTTTATTTTTTTTACAAACTGAGTTTTCGTGAGACAAATATTACATGAACCCATTATCTCATGAAAGATGAAAATATTAAAGATGAGCTGGAGGTATTGAGCACCAGGGAAAGTCTAAGGATTTTATGCACTTTATCTCATGTAGTCCCCACAATAACCACACGCAGTAGATAATATGACTATGCCTCTTTTATCGATGGGGGAAATTAAGTGTTTCCATAAGGAGGGGTAGTCAGCCATGTCCAATGTTGCTAAAGGGGACGGGTAAGATGAAGACAGAGGCAACCGTTGAATTTGGAGATTGTTGCTGAAATGGACAAGAGGAGTCTTGGCAGCAGGGGTGGGGGCGAGAGTCTTAATTGGAGGGGATAAAGAACTGGGGGGAAAGAGAGACAATGTAAGTAAGGTGTAGGCAGCAATGAAGGGCAGCTCTTATAGGAGAGTTTTGCTATGGGAGCCTCTGGCTGGCTCAGCTGGTGGAGTGTGCAGCTCTTGATCTCAGGGTTGTGGGTTTGAGCCCTACATTGGCTATAGAGATTACTTAAAAAATAAAATCTTAGGGGCGCCTGGGTGGCTCAGTTGGTTAAGCGACTGCCTTCGGCTCAGGTCATGGTCCTGGAGTCCCGGGATCGAGTCCCGCGTCGGGCTCCCTGCTCGGCGGGAAGTCTGCTTCTCCCTCTCCCGCTCCCCCGTCTTGTGCTCTCTCTCTCTCTCAAATAAATAAAGAAAATCTTTAAAAAATAAATAAATAAATAAATAAAATCTTAAAAAAAAAAAAAAAAAAAAAGCTTTTCTATAAAGCCGAGCCAAAAAAATGGGCTTTAAGGGGCCAAGGAAGAGATTTTTATTTATTTATTTTAAAAAATATTTTACTTATTGGAGAGAAAGAGAGCATGAGTGGGGGCGGGGAGGAGGAAGGGGCAGTGGGAGAGGGACAAGCAGACTCCCCGCTGAGCAGGGATTCCCAGGACCTGGAGATCTTGACCCGAGCCAAAGGCAGATGCTTAACCAACTGAGCCACCCCAGGCGCCCCCAAAGAAGGTATTTTAAATATAGGAACTGTTAGGGCGCCTGGGTGGCTCAGTTGGTTAAGCGGCTGCCTTCGGCTCAGGTCACGATCCCAGGGTCCTGGGATCGAGTCCCACATCGGGCTCCCGGCTCAGCGGGGAGCCTGCTTCTCCCTCTGACCCTCTCCTCTCTCATGCTGTTTCTCTCTCGCTCGCTCTCCAATAAATAAATAAATAAAATCTTTAAAAAAAATAAAAATAAAAAAAAATAAATATAGGAACTGTTAGGGCATGCTTTGTATGCTCAAGGGAATTATCAAGTAGAGAGGGAAATTCTGGGATGTAGGAGGGAAGAAGGAATTGGGGAGCAAAGTCCCTGCAGCTCACGGATTTTCAGACAATGAGCAACACAGGTGGGAACAGGTAAGGTGTGTGGTAGTGGTTGTGGGAAGATGCAACCTCTCTCACTGGAGACTTCTAGTCTCTCAGGTAAAAGAGTGAGGTCAACACCTGAGGTGGGGGAGGGGAGAAGAGTGCAGGAAGTTTGTTTTGGTCAGAAGGCGTGAAACTGAACTTTTGGACTATGGGGGGTGAAATCGATTCAGGAAACATTGCAGGTGCTGCTGCAGTCCCATTGGGTTTTGTGGGGTTTTTTAAAGATTTTTTTTTAAGATTTTATTTATTTATTTGAGAGAGAGAGTGAGAGAGTTCATGAATGGTGGGGAGGGGCAGAGGGAGAGGGAGAAGCAGATTCCCTACCAAGCGCCAAGCGCCAAGCGAGGAGGAGCATGATGTGGGGCTTGATCCCAGGACCCCAGACCTTGACCAGAGCTGAAGGCAGAAGCTTAACCAACTAAGCCACCAAGCGCCCCCACTGGGTTTTTTTATTGTAAATTCAAAAGAGGCCACTCAGCCTGGCTGCCTGGTTGCAGATGCAGTGCAGGTGAAGGGCCTGGTTTAGCCAGGTTGGGATTTTGCCAGGCTGATACCACCAAAGGAGAAGGGCCGGGGTGTAGAGTGTGCTCGTAACGTAGGAGGGGTGTCCCTATGGAGCATGGAATCTAAGCCAGGCAGAAAAGAGAGGCGGGTGGTGGGGCGGAGGGAGAAGGGCGTGTGATGGGGACAGAGTTTCTGTTTGGAAAGATGAAAAAGCTCTGCAGATGGGTGGTAGTGGTGGTTGCCCAACCATGTGAATGTACTTAATGTCACTGAACTGTGCACTTTTAATGGTTAAAATGGTAAGGATTATGTATCTGCTACCACAATAAGAAGTGTTTATTTATTTATTTTTTTTTTAAAGATTTTATTTATTATTTATTTGAGAGAGAGAATGAGATAGAGAGAGAACATGAGAGGGGGGAGGGTCAGAGGGAGAAGCAGACTCCCCGCTGAGCAGGGAGCCCGATGTGGGACTCGATCCAGGGACTCCAGGATCATGACCTGAGCCGAAGGCAGTCGCTTAACCAACTGAGCCACCCAGGCGCCCCTAAGAAGTGTTTAAAATACACTGAGGGGCGCCTGGGTGGCTCAGTCGTTGGGCGTCTGCCTTCGGCTCAGGTCATGATCCCAGGGTCCTGGGATCGAGCCCCGCATCGGGCTCCCTGCTCCACGGGAAGCCTGTTTCTCCCTCTCCCTCTCCCCCTGCTTGTGATCCTGCTCTCACTGTGTCTCTCTCTGTCAAATAAATAAATAAAATCTTAAAAAAATAAAATAAAATACACTGAATATTAAAGAACATATTGATTCCTGGCGCTGTCCCAGATAAAGTAGAATCCCCGGAGTTGGGGCCCAGACATGATTTTACTAGACTGTGGACTTGCTGAATTAGCATGGTTTCCCTCATTCGTTCCACAAACACGTATCGAAGGTGCATTATGAGCTAGGCACTGGTGAATTTAAAAGGACCAGGTTCCTGCTCTGGTGCAGCCTACAATCCTGTGGCGGGGGGGGGGAAGGTGGAGGACGGATCGGTAAACAAATAAATATTTAACCACAATTTCAGAAGCTTGTTGCAACCATCTAAGTGAGTCTGGACTAGGTTGGTGAGTCAGAGGTGGCCAGAGGGGCTGTGGGATGGGCAGGCTTGAGATCTTTACTGCCGGGAGAAACCGCAGGTTGCAGTGAGGGAGCGTGGAGACGTGTGGTTGCACGTTGCCGCATCCGAAGGGAGAGGTGAGTGACAGCAGGAAGTCAAAGATGACTCCTGAGCTTCCAGCTTGAGGGCAGGAGGACCGACCCAGGAGACACAGGGAAGCAAAAGCCGGATTTTGGGCAGAAGTGGTTCTAGTGTTAGCCTCTCTGCTTAGTGACTGTGCCATCTCTGACAGGGGATATGACCTGCTTATGACTTAATTTTCTCATCTGGAAAAATAAGGATAATGATACAACTCAAAACAGAGCTGACACGAAAATGAAGCAAAATTAGGTAATGCATTATGAAAGTGCTGCAAAATATATTTTTTTAAGATTTTGTATTTATTTGAGAGAGAGAGAGAGAGGGCAGGCATGAGCAGGGGCAGAGGGAGAGGGAGAAACAGACTCCCCGCTGAGCAGGGAGCCCGATGCGAGGTTCCATCCCAGGACCCTGAGATCATGACCTGAGCTGAAGGCAGACGCTTCACCGACTGAGCCACCCAGGTGCCCCTGCAAGATGTTTCCTCATCATAAACCTTTTAGGGATGGCTGGGTGGCTCAGTTGTTAAGCGTCTGCCTTAGGCTTAGGTCATGATCCCAGGGTCCTTGGATCGAGCCCCACATCGGGCTCCCTGCTCAGCGGGGAGCCTGCTTCTCCCTCTCCCTCTGCCGTTCCCCCTGCTTGTGCTCTCTCTCTCTTTGACAGATAAATAAATAAAATCTTTTAAAAAAACAGATGTTTAAAAAAAAAAAACCTTTTAACATTCCCTTTCTGCATCTAACCCCATATGGATCCATTTGCATACTTACTAAAAACTCATCAGGCTCTATCTTTGAGCTCTTGCCTCTTAAGCAGATACACCTATATTCTCAATTTTCCAATGATCTCGAAATGGTTCGTAGATTATCACCATTATTTTTCCTATAAAGTCTTTTTTTTTTTTTACCAAAAAATAGTTTTATTAGTGCAATGTGACATGGCGTCAAGCACTACACCATTTGACACGACAGGCTTTTTTTTTTTTTTTTTAAAGATTTTATTTATTTCACAGAGAGAGACATAGCGAGAGAGGGAACACAAGCAGGGGGAGTGGGAGAGGGAGAAGCAGGCTTCCTGCTGAGCAGGGAGCCTGATGCGGGGCTCGAACCCAGGACCCTGGGATCATGACCTGAGCCGAAGGCAGATACTTAACGACTGAGCCACCCAGGCGCCCCTGACACGACAGCCTTTTATAAGAGAACACTGGCATGCAGTCTCTGCCACAAAGCCTCTAGAGAGGGAACATCCCACTGCCACCCTGGAGCTGGGCACATTATACCCCTTGATAGACAGGTGTCTCGTTCCAATTCAAGACCCTCGCTGCCAAGGCCAGGAGGTTGGGCACATCCAAACATCCGGTGGTTTCATGTTTTACATGAAAGTATACTTCACAGCTTTAATTAGCAAGTGGAATAACTTCGACTTGCTCATGCCGTCAACCCTACCTGTCATCATCAACCAGAGGGCAATTAGCAAAAGAAGCGAGAAGCTTCTACTGTGACAAGGAGTCCAACATGTCTAAGGTGATTTCTTACAGACTAGAATATTGGGCAACTCCCTTTGGCTGCCGGTAGAGGTCCATCTAGACAGGCAAGAGCTTTCCCGTTGAGGCTGTATCACTAACGTAAAGGAATGCTGGGTGTTTGGCTCCAAAAATGGATTTGACCTCGCTGTTGCCGGGACCGGCTGCTCTTGAGTGCCAGGAAATGTCGCTTGCCAGGTCCCAGCGATGGAGCGTGGAGGAAATATCCAGTTGCACCCGTGCAATGGAAGCCTGTTTTTCCCTGGAACCAAAACAGAAATCAGGAATGAACAAGACTCCCCTCTCACTCTTCCTAACCACCAAATCTTTTTTTTTTTTTTTAAGATTTTATGTATTATTTGACAGAGAGAGAGAGAGAGAGAGAGCACAAGCAGGGGGAGCGGCAGAGGGAGAAGCAGGCTCCCCGCTGAGCAGGGAACCCAACACGGGGCTCGATCCCGGGACCCTGGGATCATGACCTGAGCCGAAGGCAGACGCTTCACCGACTGAGCCACCCAGGGGCCCTAAACCCCCAAATCTTTAACCACAAGTTTCAATCCCTCGTGGTTACTGAAGACCAGAAGTACTTTTTCCCATTTATTTAATAAACCCCAAAGCTGCACTTTCCCTGCCTTCTTTGTGTGAAGGGCAGAACACTATGGAATTTATTCTCTCTTCTCAAACTTTTTCAGATTTAGATGGTTCAGCAGCAAGGTTTGTGGTGTCCACCCTCTGGCAAGGATCCTCAGCGTCTGAACATTTTGTCTTAGCCTAAATGTAATAATACATGTAGTGTGTTTAAGTCAGAGCCTGGCCCTCAGTAAGCTCTTAAGAAATGTCCAGTGTTATTATTATTACAGTTATTATGGCATCTGGACCATGACATTAAGATAATTGTCCGTCAGGACCAAGAGGGACAAGACTGGTTGCGGGGATTCATTGTCGCTCCAAAGCCCCTCCCAAGGTGGCCAGACAACCTAAACCAGACGGTCCCCAGGAACAACCCTCCCTGAGCAGTCTGACCACAGATGCCCTTTACTGGCTGTGTTTTATATGACGATACAGCTAAGGGTTTTTGGCAACTAGAATAATGTCAACTCCATTGCTCCTTTAACACTTCTTGTTATGAGCAATATAATCAAGAAGAGAACCAACTTGAATTGAGTGCCAGCTATGTTTTGGGACCCTGTGCTAGGCACCTGGCACAACTGATCTCATCCAACGAAGCTTCAGAGCCTCCAGTCATAATAACGGTAGGGTGTTGTGAGGATTTAACAATGTACATTTTCTTGCTTTCTTTAGGCTCATTTTTTTTTTTTAAAGATTTTATTTATTTATTTGACAGCAAGAGAGGGAACACAAGCAGGGGGAGTGGGAGAGGGAGAAGCAGGCTTCCTTCGTAGCGAGGAGCCCAACGCAGGGCTTGATCCCAGGACTCTGGGATCATGACCCGAGCCAAAGGCAGATGCTTAACGACTGAGCCACCCAGGTGCCCCTTCTTTAGGCTCATTTTATCTGAAAAATAAGATAGGATTGCTTGTAAATTAATTCTAATGCTTTTAGCTTTTCCAGTTTCTTCTCCTCCCCCCCTCCTCCACCCTGCTCGTTGTCCTCCTCCTCCTTCTTCTTTGTGTAGCTGAGTGTTTTATGAGACTTTAACCTGTCATAAAACGCGGGGAAGTTTACTGATGCCATCTCTGTTCTCCTGCTCTGAGCTCCAAAGAAATAAAGCGACTCCCTTCAAAGTCTTGCTGGCAGACTTCCTGGGGCTAGGAATCAACTCCTGAGCTCCTGAGTCTTGGGCTCTGCTCAAGAATCCACTCCCAAGTTACCACGAGCATTTGGGCTTTAGGAAAATGAAATCTCTACAAGCATCATCATGAGCTCAGATCAATATAAATACCAGAATTGCCCAGAGACCAGAAGGGAGCATCTTTATTCACTCACTCTGATATTTAAGAATGTCAGATGGAGAAAATCTTTTTGTTTTTATAAAAGTATGCTTATATACACACAGGCTAAAGATGAATCAGGCAGGCGCCTGGCTCCCAAGGATGCATATGAGATGGATGGATGCACGTGAGAAATGAAAAATAATAAAAAATGAAAAATAAAATATGCCCTATCAGGGGCCCTTCCTGATGGTCTGTGCAGGGAAAGCTCTTCCTTCCCGAGCCTCTGGCCTGGTTCAGAGGTCATGAAAAGGAGAGCGAGCAGACCTGAACCACAGGAGTACCTGAGGGGTTAGAAACTGAATGTAAATGGAAGATAAAAGAACTTGGGTGGGCTTTCATTTAGTGTTAAAGGGACAAAATCTCATAAGTGTCTTCAAGCATGCGGAAGATGATCACAACCGTTTTCCTTAATTACCGGATACCAGACAAATTCCAGCTCAGTGAATTCAGGTTAGATCCAAGTGGGAACTTTCTGACATAGGGTTAAGTACTGGAATGTGTTACCGAGGTCACAAAATCCCTTTCAATTGGGGTGATTAAATACCCATTTGCTTGACAGAAGATTGAAGGCAAGTGAGTGAGCTCTCTTAGCTCTATATATACACACAGTTACCCTGCTAACAGTGTGGCAACAAATAGCCCTGTTTATCCAATAAACAGGTGCATCTTAGGACTTGGGCAGGTTTAAATTTACCAAGTAGATCATGGATAAATATAAGATCTGTGGATTTTACGGAATAGACACTGGACTCCAGCAGCCCAGGGAGAGAATGCAGGAAGGGATCCCTGCTCATCTCACACGGCCTCTGCTCATTGTCGTCTCTGACCTGTCCTTCGGACCCTCAAGCAGCTGAGGACGAAGCTATGCGACCTCAAGTATCTCTGCCCAGGAGGAAAGCAGAGAACCTAAGCCCCGCGGGAATGTCGGCAATGTGGGCTTGGCAAATGGGGAATGTCGGGAATGAGTCCACAGTCCAGAGTTCAGATCTCACAGTGTGGCTTTGCCCTGCCCTGACATCCTCCATCACAGATGAGGGGCTCTCTGTTTTGGGAGCTATGAATCCCAACACTTTTCTGAGCCCATGTGTCTTATTATAGCTGGAAAGACTTTATCCTGTCTAGCCCAGGCTGCAGAGAACTAGCTATGCGGTCAAAATACTCCCTAAATTTGGGATCCAACAAGACCATAAAGACAGTTGTCTTTCTTATCAAGCTGTTCTGCCTGATGTTTAGCAAGTCATCCCATCGCAGTGCTCATCAAAACGAATTTCCCTCACATAGGACACCTGGCTGGCTCAGTGGGTGGAGCGTGCAACTCTTGATCTTGGGGTTGTGAGTTCAAGCCCCATGTTGGGTGTAGAGGTTACTTAGAGAAAAATAAAAATTTCAGGGGGCGCCTGGGTGGCTCAGTTGGTTAAACATCTGACTCTTGGTTTTAGCTCAGGTCTTGATCTCAGGGTTCTGAGTTCAAGCCATGCATTGGGCTCCACAGCATGGAGCCTACCTTAAAAAAAAAAATCTTAAAAACAAACAAAAAAGCCCTGAATTTCCCTCACAAGTAACTTTTTCAATAATGAAAATTTCTGGGAGGATACTCAAGAAACGTGTATATTAGTTGTCCCTGGGGAGGGGACCTGGGAGGAAGGGGATGGGGCTGGGAAGGGACCTATTTCTCACTGTATACCTTTGTTTCCTTTGGATTATATATGTTGTATGTATTACCTATTCACAAATAAATGTGATCGGGGGGACTGGGTGGCCCAGTGGGTTAAGCGTCTGCCTTCAGGTCAGGTCATGATCCTGGGGTCCTGGGATGGAGCCCCCACCTTGCTCAGCGGGGAGCCTGCTTCTCCCTCTCCCTCTGCCTGCCACTCCCCCTGCTTGTGCTCTCTCACGCGCTCTCTGTCTCAAATAAATAAATAAAATCTTTTAAAAAAATAAATGTGATCTTTTTTTTAAACGTAAGGTTTGTAAAATTCTGTGTGGCATTTAACTTGGCTCCTTCTCTTCCAAAGCAGGCTTTTCCCCTTTCTTGTTCAGCTCCCCATTTCACTGAGAATTACAACAGCCACATGTACCTTGTGCGGAGCACTTACTATATGCTAAGTGCTGTGCTCAACATCTCCTGCCCATTACCTCATGGTCTCATTTAGCAAGCCAATGAGAAGATTCCATGGTTTTCCAACTTTTACGGATGAGGAAACCGGGGCTTAGATGGGTCCCATAACCAGTAAGGGTCAGATCTGCAATTCAAACTTGGATTTATCTCGCTCTGCCCCACGTAACCCCCAAACCTTCTGCCTCAGGAGCAGTCAGAACATTGAAGTGCTGAGTGCGTCAAACATATTAAGACCTTTCTCGCAAATTCCTTTGTCAGCCAAACCCTTAAAAGGCACAAATGTGAGGAAAAACATTTAATGCACATCCTTCGCCTGATAGCAAAGCTGGGTTTTTCAGGACGTGTGCCTTTTCACATGGGGCACAGAGCATTCTGCACAATGACTGACTAGCCGGCTTATCAAAGTGTGAGGCCTCTGATCCCCACAACCAAAACCCCGAGCAAGGGCCCTCTCAGCAGGACATGTGGTAAGCGGCATTCAGATGGAAAAGGGGACACTTTTGGTGTGAGTTAGAAGACAGGGCCAATAGATACACCAGCTCTATTTCTGGCTTAAGGGGGAAAGCTCTGGGGCTCAGAGCAAAGCTGTGAGAATCTTAGAGGCCCCATGAAAGGACAAGCCCCTGCATTACTGGCAGTTTCTATGGACACAAGAAGAAAGGACAGGATTGCAATGAAAACTAAGTAAGCAGCCAGCAATGTGAGACAAGGCTGCGGAAGGCCAGGTGGAATGGCAGCTGATAATATATCACACGCTCTCGTGAAGACCCTGTTGCCCAAAGATAGAAAAAGGGTTTTATAAACAGCCATCAATTATTTCAACTTTTTGTGGTAAAAATCAAGGCAGGGATCTGGTCATCGCCCTGAAATAAACCTGCCTTCCTTCGTGTAGCTTATTCACTCAGTTAGAAGGAGGACTTTTGATCTACGTGATAGACTTTGCAGTTCGAAAGCATCTTCACGTACATTATCTCACGTGATCAGGAAAGGGTCCTCATCCTCCTCCAGTCTTGGAGTCCAGCCTCTGTCTCCATACCTACCCCCAACAAGCAACCACCCGGGGGGACCTATGGCATGCTGCCTTTGACTAGCAGATCCAGGGAAGCAGCAGCAAGCAAGGTCCTAGGTCTGTAGTTTCTAAGGTCCAGTATTTGGGGACATATACTTGCTTTTAAACAATGAGGCTCACGGTGATTCAGTGTTGGTACTGGAACAAAACTCAGCTGCTTAAGCGTCTGCTTTGGGCTCAGGTCATGTTCTCAGCTGGGAGCCTCCTTCTCCTTCTCCCTCTGCTCCTCCCCCACCCCACCCCCCAGCTCCTGCTCTCTCTCTCTCTCAAATGAATAAATAAAATCTTAAAAAACAAACTTAAGATGGGGCCCCTGGGTGGCTCAGTTGGTTGAGCGACTGCCTTCGGCTCAGGTCATGATCCTGGAGTTCCGGGATCAAGTCCCACATCAGGCTCTCTGCTCAGCAGGGAGTCTGCTTCTCCCTCTGACCCTCCCCCCCCCATGCTCTCTCTCTCTCATTCTCTCTCTCTCTCAAATAAATAAATAAAATCTTAAAAAAAAAAACTTAAGAGATTTCTCCCACCTTCCTTTTCACAGTTTGCATTTATGACGTTCTTGAAATTAACCACTTGCATGTATAAAGCCACCACCTGAGAGAGCCACGTGGCTGAGAGCACTGGGGAGAGACACAGCCCAAGCCACGAGACGTGTTTTTCCCCAGTGTTCATGTATCTCTGCCGGACAAATCCTAACAGGATGCCGACCTCCCGATTATGCAAGACTGACTGCCGTAATTCCAAAGACATGACCCTGGGAGTCTGACTCACAATTAATAGTTAAGACTTCTAGAAAAGATAAGAACTAACGGTAGGCCGTGGCTGACGGAGACTTTGTAGGAGGAGAAAGCAAACCTTTCCATAAAGTGGCGTTTTAAACCTTTTCAAAATTTCATTATATTCCCCCAAAAGAGAAAAAGTAAATTGAATTCAAATTCTTCTTGATGACGGAAATTGAAAATGAAGAAATAAGATTGTGTTGGGCAGAGTTGAGCTTTAGAGGCCCACAAACAGATATAACATCTGAGATTTTTTTCATCTTCCAAGAACCAATTTCCTCTTTTCCCCTTTAGGGGCAATATTACCCCCGTTGAGAATGCATTGCAAAGAGGAAATTCAAATGCTTATCTTTTAGGAACATATTTTTCTTCCTAGATGGCCACTTACGTATTACTCTTAACTAGAAAATTATGAGCTATATCAAGCAGCTAGTATTACAATGCTGAATGGAAAATAAACTCCAGTGTGTATTTTTTGTTTGAACTTCCTTCCTTCCTTTCCTTTTCTTCCTTCCTTCCTTCCTTCTTTGTCTTTCTTTCTTTCTTTCTTTCTTTCTTTCTTTCTTTCTTTCTTTCTTTCCTTCTTTCTTTTCCCTATCAGGTAAATTTGATCTTAATCACTTTCAGTTCTCAAATCTGCATCCTACAGATGGATAGCTTTGGCCAAATTGCAACTCTCCACCCCTGGAATAGCTGGGAATAGCCTGGCGGTTTATCAAGGATAAAGAAAATAGAGCTACATACTGTACCTTCAGGTTAAGCTTGGGTTTTCCCTTCTAGACTAAAAGCCGGAAGGGCACGTCCGAGTCGGCTGGGATCCCCAGGGGTGTGTGTAGCAGGTACCAGCTCCCTACATGACACGCCCCCTCCCCTGGAAAACTCAGCCTGCCGCAGAGAGGCAGCTTAAGCTTTCCCACTGAGGGAAAGGTGTGATGACTGACAAGCTTAGGGCTTATTTTCAGCTTCAACCCACAGCCCATTTATTGTGTGATCCTGAGCAAAACCACTTAGCCTGGTTGTCCTACTTTTCTGCCTTCAAGAATATGGGTATGATCTTCCTGTCTGCAGCCCATCTCACAGAGATGTCCTTGGCAGAAGGGAGGTCATCAGTAAAAAGCTCTGCGAGGACCCAAAGGGAAGGCAGTGAGTTAATTCAAGGCTTTATTACAAGAAGAGCAAACAGCTCTGAACTTCCGTCCAGTAAAGATGTTCAGGGACTACTAACGTTCGTTGGGCACTGAACAACACACTAACCACACCCATGATAAAATCAAAACAAAACCAAGGCAACAACCTGTGTTGGTTGGCCTTTACGCCCAAGACGAGCTGCTCAGCCGCAGGGCTGTCTTCCGAGCCGAGCCCCGGCAGAATGTTTTCCCAGGGAGGCCCCTGTGTTTATTGGCTGACATTGATCACACAGCCATCACAGTACTAACAGACCCCTGAGGCTGGGGAAGATGGCAGTGAAGAAGGAGAGGTGACAGCTGAGGCATCTGGCATCACCAACCTGAGCAGAGGAATGTGAAAGGGAACTCCCAGGTGCTGCCCTCGGGCAAGTCCCCAAGTCCCAAAGCAATCCCCCCTCAAACCTTTCTGCTCCTCCTTTGAGGCTTGCTGGTCATGCGGATTCCATAGCTAACTTCCATTCATCTGCACATCCTGATCCTGGAAGCCGAGATGAGCTCTCTGAGGGAGAAAGACCCATCACTCTGAGTGGAGGCAGCCTCGTTCCTGAGGGGCTGGTAAGGGGGTGTGAGCATGCGCTGAAAGGCTGGGAAAGGTACTAATGAGGTTTCTGTTACACTTGATCCCTAAAAGGACCGATTTTTAAAAATAAAAATATTTTATTCCTCCATATTGACAGCACATACAGACACTAACCCGTCCCCTTGCAAATTTCTGCGCTTGATCAGGAAGGACCATGGATGAAAAGGTGCAGGTAAACTGATACAAACCCATTTCTCCCTTATTTTTTTTTTTAAAGATTTTATTTATTTATTTGAGAGAGAGAGAATGAGAGAGAGCACATGAGAGGAGGGAGAGTCAGAGGGAGAAGCAGACTCCCTGCCGAGCAGGGAGCCTGATGTGGGACTCGATCCAGGGACTCCAGGATCATGACCTGAGCCGAAGGCAGTCACTTAACCAACTGAGCCACCCAGGCGCCCCATTTCTCCCTTTAGAAAAGGAAGTGATATCAACCTTGTCAGGGAATGACCTGACATGAGGAATCTGCCACTGGCAAGTTTTTCCTCTGGGGACATTCTCTGTCATTCTCAGAGGCGACCCCTCACCACTCGGGTTTTAGGTCTACCAGCAGGCCAGGCAGGTGTCAACTATACTAACTAAGAATCTCAAGACTAATGTAAACACCAAACCCATCATTTGGTTCATAGTATCCTTCACTACAGGAGGCTACATAGGGAGGCTTTTAAGGGACTTGTCTCTGTTAACTAAATTGAATTTAAATAAAAAATTTAAAAAAAGAATTTGGGGCGCCTGGGTGGCTCAGTTGGTTAAGCATCCAACTCTTGATTTCTGCTTGGGTCATGATCTCAGGGTCCTGGGATCAAGCTCCGTGCTCAGCGGGGAGTTCATTTCTCCCTCCCCCTGCTTGTGCACTCTCTATGTGCCTTTCTCTCTCAAATAAATAAATAAAATCTTAAAAAAAAAAAACCCTGCATGTAAAAAAGAAAAAAAAGAAACTTGTCTCTGTATCTCGCGTGACCCAGCAGTTTCACTCCTAGGTAATACCCACGAGAAATGAAAACACACGTCCATGCAAAACCTTATGCACAAATGATCACAGCAGCATTATTTGTAATAGCCAAAGAAAGTGGAAACAACTCAAATGTCCATCAGTGAATGAACGGATAAATAAAATGCAGTCAAGCACCTGGGTGGCTCAGTCGGTGAAGCGTCTGCCTTCAGCTCAGGTCATGATCCCAGGGTCCTGGGATCAAGTCCTGCATTGGGCTCCTTGCTCAGTGGGGAGCCTGCTTCTCCCTCTCCTTCTGCCCCTCCCCCTGCTTGTGCTCTCTCTTTCTCGCTCACTCTCTCTCAAATAAATAAATAAAATCTTTAAAAAAAATAAAAAATAAATAAAATGCCCTCTATCCAAATAATAGAATATTACTAGTCATTAAAAGGAGGGAAGGGGCGCCTGGGTGGCTTAGTCAGTTGAGTGTCTGACTCTTGATCTCAGCTCAGATCTTGATCTCAGAGTCGTGAGTTCAGGCCCTGCATTGGGCTCCACACTGGGTGTGGAGCCTACTTAAATAAAATAAAATAAAAATAAAAGGGAAGACATACTGACACATGTTACGACGTGGATGACCTTGAAAACGTTGTGCTAAGTGAACTAAGCCATTCACAAAAGATCCCGTATTGTACGATTCCATTTATATGAAATGTCCAGAATAGATAGTCTATAAAGATAGAAAATAGATTAGTGGTTGCCTGAGGCCAGGGGTGGGGAGGTGGGGGAAAAATGCACATGACTGTTAGGGAGGATAGGGTTTCTTTTTCAGGTCCCAAAAATGTTCTATAATTGGTTGTTGTGAGGGTTGCACAACTCTGTGAATATTCTAAAAGCCATTGAATGATATACTTTAAATATGGGTGAATGTATGGCACGTGAATTATATCTCAATAAAGCTGTGAAAGAAAGAAGAAAGAAAGAAAGAAAGAAAAAGAAAAAGAAAGAAGAAAGAAAGAAAGAAAGAGAAAGAAAGAAAGAAAGAAGGAAAGAAAGAAGAAAGGAAGGAAGGAAGGAAGGAAGGAAGGAAGGAAGGAAGGAAGGAAGGAAGGAAGGAAGGACCTCTGGAGCCAGATAGCCTGGCTTGAATCCTGCTCTACCAATTATTAGCTGTGTGCCTCATGGCAAGTTACTTAGACCCTCTGGGCCTCGTTTTTCTCACCTCTGAAGTGGGAATGATAGTATTTCCCTCCTCATAGGATTATTATGAGTTATGCAAAGCATTTAGAACGGTGCAGAGGACATAGGAAACCCCACATAAAGGTTAACGATGACTGACATTATTATCAGTCACATGTGTCTCCCAGGAGGGGAGCTGGTTGTGAGATACTCAGGAGGCTGAATCAGAAGGATGCTTGGAGGGGCGCCTGGGTGGCTCAGTCATTAAGCGTCTGCCTTCGGCTCAGGTCATGGTCCCAGGGTCCTGGGATCAAGCACCGCATCGGGCTCCCTGCTCCGCGGGAAGCCTGCTTCTCCCTCTCCCACTCCCCCTGCTTGTGTTCCCTCTCTCGCTGTCTCTCTCTCTGTCAAATAAATAATTTTTTTTTTTAAGATTTTATTTATTTGCGAGAGAGAGAATGAGAGACAGAGAGCATGAGAGGGAGGAGGGTCAGAGGGAGAAGCAGACTCCCTGCCGAGCAGGGAGCCCGATGTGGGACTCGATCCCAGGACTCCAGGATCATGACCTGAGCCGAAGGCAGTCGCTTAACCAACTGAGCCACCCAGGCGCCCCTCTCTGTCAAATAAATAAATAAAATCTTTAAAAAAAAAAAAAAGAAGGATGCTTGGAAAGCATGAAGTCAGAAGCGGGTGGATGTTCTCATGGGATACTTCATCAGACTTTGGAAAGCCCTCACTCACTCGTTTGTCAAAGTCCTATAAATGGGGGCCAGGTGCTGCTAAGTGCTGAGGAGACAGTGATGATCAAAACAGATACGATTTCCTGTTCACAAGGCCGTTCAAGGAGTTCCGGCAGGGGAGTGACTCGATGTCACTTATGTCGCGAGAAGGTGCCCGTGGCTACTGTGCCAAGACTGGGGGGAGACGAGTGGAGAAGCAGCAGGGGCCCAGCTTGGGGGGAAGCCACGGCGGCCGGACAGCAGGTGTTTGGTAGAGGACTGCACTGGGGTGGCAGAGCTGGAAGTGAGAGAAGGGGCAGATCAGGGCTGTGATTTGGGGTTAGAGCCCATGGGACTTGTTGAGGGTTGAATTCGGATAGTCAGGAACAGGAAGGAATTAGACCTGACAGGTTGTGGCTGGAGCAGCTGCGTGTTTGCTCCTGCCCTTTACCGCAAAGGGGAGGACTAAGAGAAGGAAGTTGTTGCAGGGGAGAGGCCATGAGCTTGTTTTGGATGTTTTAAGTTCAGGATGCTTGTTAGACATCCAAGGCGAGGTGTCAAGTAAGCAATTGGCTAAGTGCACCTGGAGTTTAGGGGAGAGACTTAGACTGATATAAGTGTGGGAGTCGTCAGAATGTATCTGCTATTTAGGACCGGGGGCCGAGAGAAAGTCTGTAGCAGAGAAGAGAGGAGGCTCTCCTCCCTCCAGTATCCAGGGGCTGATAAGAGGAGGAGCCAGCATGGAGAGGGGGGACTGGGAAGGGGTAAGCAGTGAGTGAGAGAGGAGCCAGAACAGAGCGGTGACCCAGAAGCCCACAGAGGGAAAGTCTAAGAGGGTGAGGAGCGGCCCCGGAGTACTCTTTATGTTTCAGGAAGCATGTCTGTCACCCCCCATGGCCCGGACTGCTCATTGACAAAGAGCATTCCTCTGCAGGAGGTTTTCTTATTTCTTTAATGCTCCCTATCCTGTTCAACTGATGTAGCCCCCCACATGGTCGCTTCCGGTCCCCGGCTGGACCGGTTTGAGTCGGGGATTTTCCCACAGTCCCACTGGAGTAGGGCCTCATCCAACAGCACGGACAGGGATGTGAACCATCCCTTGCCCCTGAATTCTCACTAAACCAACCACTCACGCAGGCATCTATGTGTGCAGATGTCGCCACTGAAGGGTTGGGGAAGGGCAGGGATTGACATTGTAGAAACAGGAACAACTTTAAAGTCCTATCAGGGAAATCTTTTTGCTGAAGGTCCCCTGTTGTTTCCACAGTTCAGGCTCCAACACCCCTCACATTGCTCAGCCTTCCTCTCTGCTCTTTCTTGTCCAGCTCCAAAATTTTTAAAAAAAGATTTATCTATTTATTTGAGAGAGAGAGAGTGAGAGTGGGGGGGAGGGGCAGAGGGAGAGAATCCTCAAGCAGACCCCCCCACACACACCAAGAGTGGAGCCCGACGCGGGGCTCAATCCCAGGACCCAGAGAAGATGACCCTGAGACCATGACCTAAGCCGAGACCATGACCTAAGTCCAAACCAAGAGTCAGACACTCAGCCAACTGAGCCACCCAGGTGCCCCCCAGCTCCAAATTTTGGTTCAATTTTCAGTGCAGAGCATTCGGGTGCATTCTCTTACCGCTTTGGCACTTGCAGACCTAGGCATTTGGGGTCTCACCTTTCTTTAAAACACTTATCAAGTCTTTTCCTAAACAAAGACAGTGTCCTCCCTATTATTTTTTATGCCACTGTTAGGAAACAAATGTATGTATAAACAACCACTCTGATAATCTTTGAGGAACTAAAAGCAGGAGGGCATTGTCTGTGCTTCTGGAGAGCATAAATGTAGTTAATGAAATGGTATTTACACCCAAAGTGCTAAGAAGCAGTGCAGAAATGAGTCCGGAATGGGGCGCCTGGGTGGCTCAGTCGGTGAAGCGTTTACCTTCAGCTCAGGTCATGATCTCAGGGTCCTGGGATCGAGCCCCGCAGCGGGCTCCCTGCTCGGCGGGAAGCCTGCTTCTCCCTCTCCCACTCCGCCTGCTTGTGTTCCCTCTCTCACTGTGTCTCTCTCTGTCAAATAAATAAATAAATTCTTAAAATAAATAAATAAATAAATCAAATCTTAAAAAAAATACTTAGGGGCGCCTGGGTGGCTCAGTAGGTTAAACGACTGCCTTTGGCTCAGGTCATGATCCCGGAGTCCCAGGATCGAGTCCCGCATCGGGCTCCCTGCTCAGCTGGCTTCTCCCTCTGACCCTCCCCCCTCTCATGTGCTCTCTCTCTCTCTCTCTCATTCTCTCTCTCTCAAATAACTAAATAAAATCTTTTAAAAAATACTTAAATGAGTCCGGAATACCAGACAGAGATGTCTGGAGTTGGTGTTTGGGGAATAAAGTGCTGGAGAAGGTTCCTGGAGTTGAGGTGGGAAGTGAGAATGGCTGGCTCCCTCATCAGCTGGCACCTACCTGGACCCTCACTGCTGGCTTCCTGTCTCCATGGGCTCCTCTTTCTAGTTCATTTTCCACTAATATAGCTTTCTTTGCCCTAAACCTCACTTTTTCTCCTAAGTTTTATTTATTTTAAGCAATCTCTACACCCAATGTGGGGCTCAAACTCATGACCCTGAGATTAAGAGCCATGTGCTCCTCCAACTGAGCCAGCCAGGCTCCCCTCCAAACCTGACTGTTTATTCTGCTTCTCTATTTAAAAGTGTTGTGGGAAGGGGTGTTCTCCTTTATCTTCAGATAATTAATGCTGGTTCCTCAGAAAACGGCTCCAACCTCCTCTAGCAGGACTTTCTGAGGCACTCCCTCCACAAAACGCCCCCAAACTCTTTGACCATAACAGGCAAGCTAGGTTAGTCTCAATTCCTTTAGATAAGCAGTGAAATATGGCTTCTATTCTGGAAGATTAAAAATGGCTGTTTTGCAGCATGCAGAGACCTAGACGTCAATGAGCTGCTGTTTAGTTATTTCTGGAAAGCAAACAAAATAGAGGCCCCTCTTAGACTGAGTCCCAAAGATCAGTATAAGATGATACACTGATAGCAGCACGGACATTTCGGACCAGATGAGTCTTGGTTGTGAGGGCTGTCCTGTGCATTGTAGGGCATTTAGCAGCATTCTTGGCCTCTCCGGTCCAGGTCCCAATAGCAGCCCCCCAGTCGTGACAACCAAAAATGTCTCCAGACAGTGCTAAATGACCCCGGGGGCAAAATTACCCCGAGGGTAATTTAGATACACTAAAACATACAGATTTTATTTATTTATTTTTATTTTATTTTATTTAAATTCAATTAATTAATATATAGTGTATTATTAGTTTCAGAGTAGAGTTCAGTGATTCATCAGTCTAATATAACACCCAGTGTTCATTACGTCACGTGTCTTCCTTAATGTCTATCACCCAGTTACCCCATCCCCCTCTCCAGCAACCCTCAGTTTCTTTCCTATGATTAAGAGTCTCTTACAATTTCTGTTTTCCGGTTACTGTGGCATGAAGAACCATGAGCAGCAAAGTCTCCCGTGACACCCTGTACGGGGCAGTGCGGGAAGTCCTGCACGGGAACCAGCGCAAGCGCTGGAAGTTTTTGGGGACAGTGGAGCCGCAGATCAGCCTGAAGAACTATGACTCTCAGAAGGACAAGCACTTCTCAGGCACTGTCAGGCTTAAGTCCACTCCCCGCCCCAAGTTCTCTGTATGTGTTTTGGGGGATCAGCAGCACTGTGATGAGGCCAAGGCAGTGGATACTCCCCACATGGACATTGAGGCGCTGAAGAAACTCAACAAGAATAAGAAATTAGTCAAGAAGCTGGCCAAGAAGTATGATGCCCTTTTGGCTTCAGAATCTCTGATCAAGCAGATCCCACGAATCCTGGGCCCAGGCCTGAATAAGGCTGGCAAGTTCCCTTCCTTGCTGACCCACAATGAGAACATGGTGGCCAAAGTGGATGAAGTGAAGTCCACCATCAAATTCCAGATGAAGAAGGTGCTGTGTCTGGCGGTGGCTGTTGGCCATGTGAAGATGACAGATGACGAGCTTGTGTACAACATCCACTTAGCGGTCAGTTTCCTTGTGTCCTTGCTCAAGAAGAATTGGCAGGACGTCTGGGCTTTACAGGTCACGAGCACCATGGGCAAGCCCCAGCGCCTGTACTAAGGCACAGTTCAATAAATCCTAGTGCTACCCTTAAAAAAAAAAAAAGTCTTTTATATTTTGTCTCCCCTCTCTGATTTTGTCTTATTCTATTTTTCCCTCCCTTCCTCTATGCTCCTGTTTTGTTTCTTAAATTCCACATATGAGTTAAATCATATTGTCTTTCTCTGATTGACTTATTTCACTTAGCATAATACCCTCCAGTTCCATCCACGTCGTTGTAAATGGCAAGATTTCATTTTTTTTGATGGCTGAGTAATATTCCATTGTATATATATATATATATATATATATATATATATATATATATACACCACATTTTTTTAAAAGATTTTGATTATTGAGGGGGGTGGGAGGATGGGTTAGCCTGGTGATGGGTATTGAGGAGGGCACGTTCTGCATGGAGCACTGGGTGTTATGCACAAACAATGAATCATGGAACACTATATCTAAAACTAATGATGTAATGTATAGGGATTAACATAACAATAAAAAAATTAAAAAAAAAGATTTTAATTATTTATTTGACACAGGTCAGGGGAGAGAGCAAGCACAAGCAGGAGGAGCAGCAGGCAGAGGGAGAAGAAGCCTCCCCGCTGAGCAAGGAGCCCGAAGTGGGGCTTGATCCCAGGACCCTGGGAACACGACCTGAGCCGAAGGCAGCTGCTTAACCGACTAAGCCACCCAGGCACCCCATATACCACATCTTCTTTATCCATTCATCTGTTGATGGACATCTGGGCTCTTTCCATAGTTTGGCTACTGTGAACATTGCTGCTATAAACATTGGGATGCAGGTGCCCCTTCAGATCACTACATTTGTATCTTTGAGGTAAATACCTAGTAGTGCAATTGCTGAGTTGTAGGGTAACTCTATTTTCAACTTTTTAAAAAAAGATTGTATTTATTTATCTGTCAGAGAGAGAGAGCACAAGCAGGGGGAGTGGCAGGTAAAGGGAGAAGCAGGCTCTTTGCTGAGCAGGGAGCCTGATGCGGGGCTCGATCCCCGGACCCTGGGATCATGACCTGAGTCCAAGGCAGACGCTTAACTGACTGAGCCACGCAGGCATCCCTATTTTCAACTTTTTGTGAAACCTCCATACTGTTTTCCAGAGTGGCTGTACTAGCTTCCATTCCCACAACAGTGTACGAGGGTTTTCCTTTCTCCTCATCCTTGCCAACATCTGTCGTTTCCTAACTTGTTAATTTTAGCCGTTCTGATTGGTGTGAGATGGTACCTCATTGTGGTTTTGATTTGTATTTCCCTGATGCCAAGTAATGTTGAGCATTTTTTCATGTGTCTGTTGGCCATTTGTATGTCCTCTTTGGAGAAATGTCTGTTCATGTCTTCTGCCCAATTCTTGGTTGGATGATTTGTTCTTTGGGTGTTGAGTTTGATACGTTCTTTATAGATTTTGGATACTAGCCCTTTATCTGATAAGACATTTGCAAATATCTTCTCCCATTCTGTCGGTTGTCTTTTGGTTCTGTTGACGTTTCCTTTGCTGTGCAAACTTTTTATCTTGATGAAGTCCCAATCGTTCATTTTTGCTTTTGTTTCCCTTGCCTTTGGAGACCTGTCTAACAAGAAGTTGCTGTGGCTGAGGTCACAGAGATTGCTGCCTGTGTTCTCCTCTAGGATTTTGATGGATTCCTGTCTCACAGTTAGGTCTTTTATCCATTTTGAGTCTATTTTTGTGTATGGTGTAAGAAGATGGTCCAGTTTCATTCTTCTGTGTGTGGCTGTCCAATTTTCCCAACACCATTTGTTGAAGAGACTGTTTTTTTTTTTTCCCATCGGATATTCTTTCCTGCTTTGTCGAAGATTAGTTGACCATACACCCAAGGGTCCATTTCTGGGTTCTCTATTTTGTTCCATTGATCTATGTGTCTGTTTTTGTGCCAATACCATACTGTCTTGATGATTACAGCTTTGTAATAGAGCTTGAAGTCCGGAATTGTGATGCCACCAGCTTTGGTTTTCTTTTTCAACATTCCTGTGGCTATTCGGGTCTTTTCTGGTTCGATACAAATTTTAGGATTGTTTGGTCCAGCTCTGTGAAAAAAGTTGATGGTACTTTGATAGGATTGCATTGAACGTATACATTGCTCTAGATAGCATAGACATTTTAACAATATTTGTTCTTCCAATCCATGAGCATGGAATGTTTTTCCATTTCTTTGTGTCTTCCTCAATTTCTTTCATGAGTGTTCTATAGTTTTCTGAGTACAGATCCTTTGCCTCTTTGGTTAGATTTATTCCTAGGTATCTTAGGGTTTTTGGTACATTTGTAAATAGAATCGACTCCTTAATTTCTCTTTCTTCTGTCTCATTGTTAGTGTATACAAATGAAACTGATTTCTGTGCATTGATTTTATCTCCTGCCACTTTACTGAATTCCTATATGAGTTCTAGCAATTTTGGGGTGGGGTCTTTTGGGTTTTCCACATAGAGTATCATGTCATCTGAGAAGAATCAGAGTTTGACTTCTACTCTGCCGATTCGGATGCCTTTTATTTCTTTTTGTTGTCTGATTGCTGAGGCTAGGACTTCTAGTACTATTTTGAACAACAGTGGTGATAGTGGACATCCCTGTCCTGTTCCTGACCTTAGAGGAAAAGCTCTCAGTTTTTCCCCATTGAGAATGATGTGAGCTTTTTGTATATGGCTTTTATATTGAGATATGATATTGAGGTATGTTCCCTCTATCCCTACACTGTGAAGAGTTTTAATCAAGAAAGGATGCTGTACTTTGTCAAATGCTTTTTCTGCACCTATTGAGAAGATAATATGGTTCTTGTCCTTTCTTTTATTTATGTAGTGTATCACAATGATTGATTTATGGATGTTGAACCACCCTTGCAGCCCAAGAATAAATCCCGCTTGGTCGTTGTGAATAATCCTTTTAATGTACTGTTGGATCCTATTGGCTAGTATCTTGGTGAGAATTTTTGCATCCATGTTCATCAGGGATATTGGTCTGTAATTCTCCTTTTTGATGGGGTCTTTGTCTGGCTTTGGGATCAAGGTAATGCTGTCTCATAGAAAGAGTCTGGAAGTTTTCCTTCCATTTCTATTTTTTGAAATATCTTCAGAAGATATTTAATTCTTCTTTAAATGTTTGGTAGAATTCCCCTGGGAAGCCATCCGACCCTGGACTCTTGTTGGGAGATTTTTGATTTCTGCTTCAATTTCCTTGCTGGTTATGGATCTGTTCAGGTTTTCTATTTCTTCCTGCTTCAGTTTTGGTGGTTTATACATCTCTAGGAATGCATCCATTTCTTCCAGATTGCCTAATTTGTTGGCATATATTTGCTCATAATATGTTATTTTAATTGTTTGTATTTCTTTGGTCTTGGTTGTGATCTCTCCTCTTTCTTTCATGATTTTATTTATTTGGGTCCTTTCTCTTTTCTTTTTGATAAGTCTGGCCAGGGCTTTAGCGATCTTATTAATTATTTCAAAGAACCAACTCCTAGTTTTGTTGATCTGTTCTACTGTACTTTTGATTTCTATTTCATTGATTTGTGCTCTAATCTTTATAAATTCTCTTCTCCTGCTGCGTTTAGGCTTTCTTTGCTGTTCTTTCTCTAGCTCCTTTAGGTATAAAGTTGGGTTGTGTATTTTAGATCTTTCTTGTTTCTTGAGAAAGGCTTGTATTGCTATATACTTCCCTCTTAGGACTGCCTTTGCTGCATCCCAAAGGTTTTGAACAGTTGTGTTTTCTTTTTCATTTGTTTCCATGATTTTTAAAATTCTTCTTTAATTTCCTGGTTGACCCCTTCATTCTTTAGTAGGATGCTCTTTAACCTCCATGTATTTGAGTTCTTTCCAAATTTCCTTTTATGACTGAGTTCAAATTTCAAAACATTGTGGTCTGAAAATATGCAGGGAATGATCCCAATCTTTTGGTACTGGTTGAGACCTGATTTGTGACCCAAGTATGTGATCTGTTCTGGAGAATGTCCCATGTACACTCGAGAAGAATGTGTATTCTGTTGCTTTCGGATGGAATGCTCTGAATATATCTGTGAACTCCATCTGGTCCAGTGTGTCATTCAAAGCCCTTGTTTCTTTGTTGATTTTCTGCTTAGATTATCTGTCCATTGCAGTGAGTGTGGTGTTAAAGTCCCCTACTATTATTGTATTATTATCAATGTGCTTTTTAATTGTGTTATTAATTGGTTTATATAATTGGCTGCTCCCATATTAGGGGCATAAATATTTATAATTGTTAGATTTTCTTGTTGGATAGACCCTTTAATTATGATATAGTGTCCTTCCTCATCTCTTATTACAGTCTTTGGTTTAAAATCTAATTTGTTGGGGTGCCTGGGTAGCTCAGTGGTGAAGCGCTGCCTTCAGCTCAGGTCATGATCCCAGGGTCCTGGGATCGAGCCCCACATCAGGCTCCATGCTCAGTGGGGAGCCTGCTTCTCCCTCTACCTCTCCCCCTGCTTGTGCTCTCTCTCTCTCTGTCAAATAAATAAATAAATAAACTAAATCTTAAAAAAAAAAATCTAATTTGTCCGATATAAGGATTGCTATCCCAGGGGCGCCTGGGTGGCTCAGTCATTAAGCGTCTGCCTTCGGCTCAGGTCATGATCTCAGGGTCCTGGGATCGAGCCCCGCATCGGGCTCCCTGCTCCGTGGGGAGCCTGCTTCTCCCTCTCCCACTGCCCCCACTTGTGTTCCCGCTCTCGCTGTGTCTCTCTCTGTCAAAATAAATAAATAAAATCTTTAAAAAAAAAAAAAAGGATTGCTATCCCAGCTTTCTTTTGATGTCCATTAGCATGATAAATGGTTTTCCACCCCCTCACTTTCAATCTGGAGGTGTCTTTGGGTCTAAAATGAGTCTCTTGCAGACAGTGTATCAGTGGGTCTTGCTTTTTTATCCAATCTGATACCCCGTGTCTTTTGATTGGGGCATTTAGCCCATTTACATTCAGAGTAACTATTGAAACATATGAATTTAGTGCCATCGTATTACCTGTAAAGTCACTGTAAAATATACAGATTTTAGGTGTGTAGTTTGATGAGGTTTTTTTACGGTTTATTTATTTCTTTAGTAATCTCTACACCCAATGTGGGGCTTGAACTCACGACCCCGAGATCAAGAGTTGCATGCTGTACTGACTGAGCCAGCCAGGCACCCCTATAGTTTCATGAGTTTTGTTAAATATATAAACCTATGTAACACTTACTCTGATCAAGATACAGAACATTTCCTTCATCCACCCAAATAGCCTTCATGCCCCTTTGAAGTCAGTCCTCACCCCCCCATCCCTGTCCTAGAAGTTCATGTAAATGGAGTCACACTGTGTGTGATCTCTTATGTCTGGCTTCTTCCCTTCAACATACTGTCTGTGGGATTCATTCATACTGTGATGGGTATTCAGTGGTTCATTTATTTTTTGTTGTTGTTGTGTGGTGTTCCCTTGTATGGACATACCATTCGTCCATCCATTCTCCTGCTGATGGTTACTTTCCCATTTGGACTATTATGAACAAAGTCTTTGTGTGGACATTCTTTGTCATCCAAAGATTTGTGTGTTTCAAAGGGAATGCAGCCAGCGGCTCATGCTGTGTTGTAAAGTTGTGCGCTCTGTTTCAGGACCACCCTTTAGCGGGACAAACAAGTGTCAGAATTGCTTTGTTCTCCGTATTTATAACATAGTTCTCCCTTAGACCATTGGAGTGACTCGAAGGGCTTAAGAAAAGGCCCTCATCAGTGAGACATCACTCTGACTTGTTGCAGATTTAAAGGAGCAGCTTCTAAAAATATCACTCAACTTAGAGGCAAAAGGCTCTTGCCAGCCTAGGAGGCTGAAGGCAGTTGGAACTACCCACTAAAGAATCAACAGCCCCAGGGCGCCTCGCTGGCTCTGACCCGGTCACTGGAGCACATGACTCTTGATCTCGGGGTTGTGGGTTCAAGGCCCACGTTGGGTGTAGAAATTACTTAAAAATTTCTAAGGCACCTGGCTGGCTCAGTCAGTAGAGCATGTGACTCTTGATCTCAGGGTCGTGAGTTTAAGCCTCATGTTGGGCATGGAGCCTACTTTAAAAAAATAATAATTGAAAATAATATAAAAAAACAAACAAAGAATTGACAGCTCAGGTGATTTCACCGAGCTTCAATGTCCAGTTCTCAGCACCCCAAATGCCTGGCCCTGTCATCTACCCCCCCTCCTCTGGGCCATTTCCTCATGGCTTCTTCCTCCTGTGCTGTTGGAAGCCCTGGTTTCTTTGTGAGGAAAATCTCCATCAGCCTCGGGATCTTCAAAGGACTCTCTTGCTATCTTCTTCTTTGCCCTGAGGAGTGGCTTTCCCATGAAGAGGCCACTTCTCCTGTAGCCTATGAGCCGAGGGAGCACTTCTCCCAAATCTAAGCACCTCAGGGTTCGGAAGCAGAGGAGAGTTTTCCCTGCTTTTGTGCCTGCTTCCAGACCATTCCCCCTTTTTCCTCATGGAAATTCCCTTTTGAGGCTCATGCCATCTGGCAATAATCTGTGACCCCACATCTTACAGTCTGCTCAAAGTTCTACCATGACCCTGTATAGATAACCCATTCAATAGTTTAGCCTATTCTTTCTTTTTTTTCCCTTAAAAAAAATTGAGATATAATTAACATATAACATTGTGTACATTTTTTTAAATTTTTAAAAAATTTTATTTGAGAGAGAGCGAGAGAGCACAAGCAGGGGGAGTGGCAGAGGGAGAGAGAGAAGCAGGCTCCCGCTGAGGACCCTGGGATCATGACCTGAGCCGAACGCGGATGCTTAACTGACTGAGCCACCCAGGTGCCCTAACATTGTGTAAGTTTAAGGTGTAACCACCTACCCCACAGCTTTGGGTTGTATTACCATAGAAAGAGATAATCAAAACAGAGAGTTGATCACTTCATGGTCAGGTTGACTAGCAAAGATATTGTAACAATATACATTGCAATAAAAAAATACTGTATAAACATACAAGTTTCACCACAAGCCTCAGCATTATTAAATTTTATTATTTTATCTAATGAAATAGGTGAGAAATGGCACCTCTCTGTTAGTTTTAATTTAATGTTCTTTACTTATTAGTGAAATCGAACCCTTTCCCCAAAAAACTATTTCCTAGTATTCCGTTTCTTCTTGTGTGAACTGTCTGCTCATGTTCTTTGATGCTTTGGTCCATCCTTCCAAAGAGCCTGGAAGTGCCTGGAAGTCTGTCTGGAACTTTGGCACAATAGAAATACTTAGCCATTGGTAGGATGTGGATCCCAACATTGATTTCTGACAAGGGACTCTAATTCTGATTGAAGTGTGCAGTCGAGTTAAAACAATTTCAGCTCAGGGATCTTCAAAGATCACCATTTCATCCTGCCACCTTTATTTTATTTTTTCTTTTTTAAGATCTTATTTGAGGGGCACCTGGGTGGCTCAGTCGGTTAAGTGTCTGTCTTCGGCTCCGGTAATGATCCCAGGGTCCTGGGATGGGCTTCCTAATCAGCAGGGAGTCTCCTTCTCCCTCTCCCTCTCTCTCTGCCCCTCCCCCTGTTCCTGCTCGGGCACTCTCTCTCAAATAAAGAAATAAAATCTTATACAAATTTTTTATTTATTTGAGAGGAGAGGGAAAAAAAGAGAGAGAGTGTGTGAGGGGAGCAAAAGCGGGGGAGAGAGAGGAACAAGCAGACTCCACACTGAGTGGGTAGCCCGATGTGGGGCTCAATCTCAGGACCCTGAGATCAAGACCTGAGAGAAATCAAGAGTCAGATGCTCCACCGACTGAGCCACCCAGGTGCCCCTCATCCTGCTGCCTTTATTTTTTTTTTTTTAAAGATTTTATTTATTTATTTGAGAGAGAGAGAGAGACAGTGAGAGAAGGAACACAAGCAGGAGGAGAGGAAGAAGTAGGCTTCCCGCTGAGCAGGGAGCCTGACACGGGGCTCGATCCCAGGACCCTGGGATCATGACCTGAGCCAAAGGCAGATGCTTAGCGACTGAGCCACCCAGGTGCCCCATCCTGCTGCCTTTAAACAAATGATTAGGCATAAAGGCTAGTGCCAGGGCGGGGGATGCTCTAGTGCAGGGGGGAAGAGCGTGTTCAAAACCTTCATCAGTCCTGCGGAATTACTTAGGTTCTCTGACTCATGTCTCAGAGCTGCATCTAGAAGACGTGAAGTCTCATAAACAGTCAAGAATGTTTTCTGGATGATGCTTTGTTCAGTGCTTTGCTCTAAATTGGCCGTTTTGAGGCTTCTGGAGCTGAACAGAAGTACCTTGCCATTAGAACCGACACCATATGAGGTCCAGCCTGCAGAAACCTAGGAGTCATCCCTCCCTCTTTCTCCCCAGATCTTACGTCCCATCAATCACTACCTTTTGCCTAATCTACCTGCTAAATATCCCTTGAATATATCTACTTCTTGCCACCCAGGCTGCTACCACCTTAGCACAGGGGCTATGTTGAGCAGATTATGGCCAAGTCTTCTCCCTAAGCTTCTGCAAGCTGTTCTTGCTTCTCTACAATCCATTCCCCCACTTAGCAGCCAAAATGAGTATTTTTACAAGTGCCAATCAGACCATGGTACGCTGTTGTTTAAAACCCTCCAAGAGGGGCGCCTGGGTGGCTCAGTCGTTAAGTGTCTGCCTTCGGCTCGGGTCATGATCCCGGGGTCCTGGGATCGAGCCCCACATCGGGCTCCCTGCTCGGTGGGAGGCCTGCTTCTCCCTCTCCCACTCCCCCTGCTTGTGTTCCCTCTCTCGCTCTCTCTCTCTGTCAAATAAATAAATAAAAAGTCTTTAAAAAAAATTAAAAAAAAAACCCTCCAAGAGAGGTGTCTGGCTGGCTCAGTGGGTAGAGTAGGCAACTCTTGACCTCGGGTTTGTGAGTTTGAGCCCCACGTCGAGTGTTACTTACAAAAACAAAACAAAACAAAAAAAGCCTTCCAAGAGCTTTTCAGTGCCCTCAGAATAAAACCTCAACATGTGCAGTGTGTTGCAGAAGACCCCACAGGAGCTGCCCCCCACCCCCACCCCCGGCTTTGTCTCCAGCACTCTGCTCTCCCGTTCTCTGACCCATTCATGCAGGAATCCCCTTCGGTTCCTCGGTCTCAGATCTTCCTTCCTCGGTGCCTTTACACACGCCTCCTCCCCCTCTGTGGTGCTTGTTTTCATTCTCTTTGTCTGGCTAACTTGTAGTCATCCTTCAGATTTCAGCTTAAATATTACTTCTTGAGGAAAGCCTGCCCCAGCCACCTGAGATGACAGGATCCCATTAGAGATGCTTGTTTGCAGCACTTTGCACACTTCTGATGATGTAATTCTTTATTTGTTTAACATCTTGTGTCCTCCATTAGAATATTAGCGACTTATAGTATGATGTCGTTGGTCGGTTTCAAAGGGGTTGATTCCAGGCTGATTTAACAACATTTGAAACGCTTTTTTTATTTTTTTAAAGATTTTATTTATTTGACAGAGGGACATAGCGAGAGAGGGAACACAAGCAGGGGGAGTGGGAGAGGGAGAAGCAGGCTTCCCGCAGAGCAGGGAGCCTGATGCGGGGCTCGATCCCAGGACCCTGGGACCATGACCCGAGCCGAAGGCAGACACTCAACGACTGAGCCACCCAGGCGCCCTGAAACACGTTTTTAAAGTCAAATGACATTGAGATTTTTAGCTCTCTCTCTTAAATATTCCACAGGGTCACAAAACATGAAGCAGTGGTTGTCTGTCGGCTGTAATATCTAAGGTGACGTCACTACGTGTTACTACACTGGCTCGTATAACAGAGACATTACGTTGCAGAAGGAGAGGGAGCTTCTTGCTGGCAGATTCATTAGCTATATGGCAGACAAGTGTCACATAGATCAGACCATTTAGTGTGGAAGGCCTCCCCTTCTCCTTCTCTTTTCCCTCTACTGCCCCTCCCCTTTTGTTTTAAGGAGAGAACTATGAGTGTTTATACAGCTGGGGGAAAATGAGCCGACAGAAAGGAAGCAAATGAAGATGCTAGAGAAAGAGGATAATTGGACACCAGGTCATTTATTCAACAAACATTTATCAGACATCTGTGGTGTGCCAGGCACTTCATTAATCAATAGTGACACAAAGATGAATAAGACACAGTCCTTGACTCGAGGGACTCACAGGAAGAGAAATGACACATAAATAGGTAATGCTATTAACTATATGAAGCCTAGCAATGGATATGTCCAGTCTCTATACAGAATCATATACAAAGAAATGTTAGTTGGCATCCAAAAATAATCACAAAGCAACTTCAAATCTCACTGCAGTCTCTTGAGAAAAATGCCAAAGGGGGAATTACATAAATGATTTATAAGAAATCTTCTTAAAATCCTATTGCTCGTTCTCTTTCCCTTCTCCTGTCTGTTGAGGAGAATTCTGTCTTTACCAATTAGGTTCCCTGATCACTGATCATCATACAGTATCAGAAATAATAGGGGAAAGGTATTTCACCTATTCACCGAAGGTATTTCTCACTCTGCCCTAAAGCTTCTTTCTCCTGTCTTTCCAAACTTCCTCCACCTCTTCTCCAATCCATACCATCCTGGCTCTTCTCTCTTCACTTGCTCCTCCACTCATCTATTTATTTGATAGTGAGCGAGCGAGCATGAGTGGGGGAGGGGCAGAGGGAGAGGGAGAAGCAGACTCCCAGCTGAGCGGGGAGTCCGAAGCAGGGATGCTGGGCTCGATCCCAGGACCCTGAGATCATGACCTGAGCCAAAGGCAGACACTTAACTGACTGAGCCAGCCAGGTGCCCCGTTCCTGTGCTCTTTTAAAACTCATGGAGTGAGCATGAGTGGGGAGAGGGGCAGAGGGAGAGGGAGAAGCAGACTTCCAGCTGAGCAGGGAGCCCGATGTAGGGATGCTGGGCTCGATCCCAGGACCCTGAGATCATGACCTGAGCCAAAGGCAGACACTTAACCGACTGAGTCACCCAGGTGCCCGTTCCTGTGCTCTTTTAAAACTCATCTGCTAGAGGAGGGAAGGGGGTTGGTGGTGGTAAAAAAACAAAAGAACAACTCTTCTGCTCTCATCAGCTGGTAATTCCTCATCCTACCAAAAGTAAACCAAATCACTCAAGACTTGGCCCTTCAGTCCTACCTTTTCCCTATTATTCTGATGATCTTGGAACCTAATAGGCACAGATAGAATCTTCCTTGGCAGGTGAGAGGAAAAGAAGAGACTGTGGATACTCACACGTGATTATTATTGCTATTACTATTATTATTTATGGCATGACAGGTCTTCTTTATTTTATTGCAATTTTTAAAAAGATTTTTATTTATTTAAGTAATCTGTACACCCAATGTGGGGCTCAAACTCAGCCCTGAGATCAAGAGTCTTGTTCTCCCAACTGAGCCAGCCAGGTGTTCCAATTTTATTGTAATTTTAATTTTTTAAATATTTATTATTTTTAAAAAGATTTTAGTTGAGAGAGAGAGAGAGAGAACACAAGCAGAGGGGAGGGGCAGAGGGAGAGAGACAAGGAGACGCCCCGTTGAGCGGGGAGCCCGACATGAGGCTCGATCCCAGGACCCTGAGATCACGACCTAAGCCAAAGGCAGATGCTCAACTGACTGAGCCACCCAGGCACCCCTATTTTTATTTTTTAAAAATATTTTATTTATTTATTTGGTGGGGGGCAGAGGGAGAGGGAGAATCTCAAGTAGACTCCACGCTGAGTGCGGAGCCCATCACAGGGCTCAATCCCATGACCCTGAGATCATGACCTGAGCCAAAATCAAGAGTCGGATGCTTAACTGACTGCGCCACCCAGGGGCCCCTTAAATTGAAGTGTATATCGTTGACACTAATGCCTTATTATCTTCCTGTCAAAGACGGAAAACAATGTGGTAAGTGAAGTGATACTGTTGTCTGAGGGAATGAGGAGCAAACAGAGAGGATCATCATCATCAAGGATGATAGGGAGTTAGCCAGGAAGAAAGGACGTGAGAGGCATTTCAGGTCCAGTGAACAGGATAAACTGAGGCCCGGGGATGGGAGATAGCATGTGAGGCTGGGGTAGGGGAAGGGACTGAGGATACAGATGGGGAAAGGAAGAGGGGTCTGTCTTTTTTGGAGGAATGTTGAGAAAGAAATAGAAGTAGATGAGAAATCTCCACTGGAAGGCCTTGGTTTCCACATCGTTTATTATTATTTTTTAAGATTTATTTATTGGAGAGAGAGAGAGAGCAGAGGGAGGGGCAGTCAGAGACGGACAGAGAGAATCTCAAGCAGACTCCACACGGAGCGCAGAGCCCAAAGTGAGGATTGATCCCACGACCCTGAGATCATGATCTGAGCCGAAATCAAGAGTTGGCTGTTTAACCGACTGAGCCACCCAGGCGCCCCTCGCCTCGAGGTTATGGTACAGAGACAGAGAAGGCTCCAGAAAAATGAAGGACTGGTACAGTTGCCTGGTATCGCTAGACAGCCATCAAGACATGGTCACAGGGACCTCAGAGCTGCAAAAAGTCTTGCCAGGGTGAACTTAGACTGGGTGCACTGGCATGTTCTGGCTTGATTTTCTTCTTCTGCCAAGTGTTATGCCTGGGAGTACTGACAGAGGGGATGGTCAGAGGGTGAAGGACTGTGAAACTGGTAGGCACACAGTTTAAGTTTGTTGAGTGATATTCATAAAATACAGTGGAGCAGAGAAACAAATGTGGCCAGAGATGACTGGGGTACAGGGTGGAGCAGGGCAGGATGACTATGTTACATTTGTTCACCTTCCAAATGTAGCCATGTAAACCTTCTGGGATGAAGTGGAGAGACATAAAGCACAGGCAATTGGCTAGTTCAATTCAGCAAACATTTACCGGGTACAGGTTCTGAGTAAGGTGCTGTGAGGACTGCCAGGATAAGCCAGCTGCCTTTAGGGTGCTTCAGGTCTTACAAAAATAATACCGTACAAAGCATTACTTTTGTATGGGTAGCATGGAGACACAAAGAGGCACAGCATTGGAGAGAGAATTTCAGTGACTAAAAGTCAGGGACGTCTTTGAGGCAGGGAGCGTTGGAGGTGAATTTACAGGATGGGCGTGTATTTGAAGGTTGGCTTTATTGGTAGGAAGGAATCTTCAAAGGGTAGGAACCTCTTGGGCAAAAGAGCAGAGGTGGGAGGGTTCCAGATGCATTTAGGAGATGGTCAATCTATGTGGCTGCAGGAATAGTTTGGCCTGTGGGGAATTAGCCTGGAAACATATATCTGAGTTGATTTATGAGGGACTTTGAATGTCAGGCAGAAGGATACAGAGATCTCTTTGTATAGATAGACATCTATTTGCAAAGATAAACTGCAGATTTTTGTGTGCATAAGGGTAACATGATTCTATCACTGTTTTAAGCAACTGCTAAAACAGTTGAAACACAAGATTAGGTACCAAAATGTCTTCCTGTTCAGCTGAGAAGAGAGATTTTAATTACATAATTAAATCCATTAATAGGGGAAAGGGGCTCTTACTTCCCAGGGCCAGCCATGACCCTCTTCTGATTTTATAAACAGATTGAAAAACAAGACACAAAAAACCAAGTCTCCAGATTTCCATCTCTGGGAAAACTGAAGTAAATACTGACACAGGCTCGCATTGTTTTCCCAAGAGAGCTCTCCCAAGCGATTTATTTAATTATCTAGGGGGAAAAAAAAAAATTTTTTTTTTAAACTTGTTTTTCCCTTTAGAGTACAGCTGAGCTGAAGGGAAAACTGAAGTATTGCCTTAGGTTCTCCAGCTTTGGTTTGGTTGCAGTATTAGTCTCTGGGGGACTCTCTCCGAGGTCTCTGAGCTAGGTGTCTCTAGACATTTGTTCACAGCAACAAGAGGGGAGCTTAGAAGATGTAGGAGATAGTGGCGTTCTACAAAAGGGCTGATTTTAAAAAGAAAAATCATTTGGGCGGGGCTCTATCTTTTTAGGATATACGTAGGAAAAGTAATTGAGGTGGAAGCCGTTACCCTCGCCTCCAGTCAGGGCCTCTGCACCTGAAAACGCCAGAGCAACACACCCACGGATGGACAGTGGGTCCCTACTCTCCCGCCGGTATCACTCGGCCCTTAATTCCGCCAGGCTCCCAGAGGGACTGTTTCAGCTACAGTCTAGCGCTCCCCACAGCCAGTAAGAAGCCAGGAATCTCCACCCGTCTCGGATTTCCACCAATCGGCGTCCAGAACTTTAGCCTGCTAGCGGCGTCTGGGTTGTCCGAGGAGGGAGGCAAGCCCCCTTAGCGTTGCCAGCAACGGACATGGCCGCGGCCCCTGGAGGAGGGGACGCGAAGTGAGGAGGGGGCAGGGAGGGAAGAGGACGCGGGCGAGGAAGACAGGCCCCCGGGCCCCGGTAAGTACGAGAAAGCCCGTGGCCCGAAGCAAGGGGAGCAGGGAAGCAAGGGGGCGTGGGGCTCGGCCTTCACGCCCTCTGGATTCTTGGCCAAAGAGAGAGGAGTCTGGGGTCTGCACCCAAGAATTGGCCTCGGGGGATCTCTTCGAAGGGGGAGTCAAGGGACGGGCTCTTGTCTCCAGCTCCTGGCCGTTTCCTTTCCCCAGGTGCTCACACTTGCCCTCGGTCCTCGCTTGGCCCTTTGGGGCTCCCGCGTCAGATCGAAGCCTCCTGCCAACAATGAATCCCTGTCCCTGTCTTGTGGTGTCTGGGCCCTGGCTCAGGGGGCTTCCAGCGCCGACGCCCAGCGTATTTACGGGCCTCTGGGGACCCGCACCCCCGGCCCCAGTTCAGACCGTTGTGCCCCTTGCGCGCGCTCTCAGCTGCTGCCCGGGCCCTCGTGCTGACCGCGCGTCCCGCGTCCAGGCGGATGGAGCCGAAGGGCCTTAACCCAGAGCGGCGACCGCGCAGCTGGAACGTGCCTTGCCCTTTTTTTTTTCTTTCCGTCTTTCCAGAAACGTTTAAAGACTCCTTAGAAGCAACTATAGGAACATACTTGCCATCCTGCAAACCGACTGCCGTGCTGTGCGCTGTGCCCTCCTTCCCCAGCCGCACAGCCCTGAAGTCCAGTCTCGCGGTCCCTCGCGTGCCACGATGTGAGCCCCTGCCGGGTGCCGGGTGCCAGATGCCAGGGAAACCCTGCCCTTCTTTCATTGGTGTGGAACCACAGGCTGCACTTTGGCGTGTGCGTTGATTTGGTCACGTGCTGCTGCATCCCACCCTCTCTTCCGAGTTTTTGTGTGGCTCTAGGGGAAAAAAGGAGGGAGCTTTGTACTGAATCTAGTTTTCCTTCAAGCCTGTGATTTTTGCATCGGGGGAGATGAGACTTTTCTCATGCTTTGTCCAACGCACTCAGCTGCAGCGACATACTTCAGTCATTCCCCGGGTACTCTTAGACGGTGGAAGTGGGGAGGGAGGAGTTTTCACGTTTTTATTTTACAAAGGTGGAGAGTAACTTTTGGGAGAGGCAAAGGGGCAGGGCCAGGGTCACCTGGAGTCAGGACTGGAACTTTGAAGTCTAGATTCTTAAGTTCTTTGTCCACCAGATCAGTTGTTTTCTAGGTGTGATTGAGAAATCAAGTTCCTTAACTTCTCTGAGCTTCTTGCAGAGTGATGGCTTGCATTAGAGATACTATGTGGAGGATCTCTATCTCTAGGTATATATAGCCCGGGGGCTAGCACTTACTAGGTTCTTAATACATTTTTGCATGATTTGTAAGTAACGAGCAGGTATTCCCTGACTGATTTCTTGTATTAATATTTATTGTGGTCTTTCTATATATTTTGGGGTGAAATGATTTCAATGATTATCATTTGAGAGGGCAGGAAGGCAAGGAGTCAGAGCAAGGTAGCCTCTTCCTCCGTTTTTTGGGGGAAACAATTATAATGTTGTTGTAGTGTTATTAATGGGGATGGGTTTTTTATAAGAACAGTGTGGAGGCAGAAAAAGCTTGAGAACCACGGAAGGAAGAAGTACCACTCTGGTATGTCTTTATGGTAATCTTGGCAAAAGAAGGGCTGATCTTAGTATTCTAACAGGTAGTTTTAATTTTTTTTATTATTATGCAATGACACAGGTAAGGTTCTCATCTAGAATCAAATAAAAATGGCCCATGGAATCACTGTGCAAATCACTCTACAGATCAGAACACATCAGAATGTAGCCTATTATTAACCCTGGAACAGGGGCAGCATGTTCAAATAAAATCCACAAATTCTCTGTAGTCTTATTTTAGCTGCTGTGTTAGCTTTAACTTCCTTGTTCACTGGTTCTTTTTGTTAGAACTTCAAATAGAGAAACTGGTGGATACCACAGAACAGTTCCTTCACTAGGGAGGTGAAGTACAAACCATCTCCTTGATAATCAGCTGCCAAATAATTGAGAGTTAACTGCCCTTGAACTTCCCCCCACCCCTACCCTGCCCCTTGTTTTTGTGGTGACCCGACATCAGAAGATTAGACAGGGAGAGCCAGGGCTGGGCAGTGAGATGGAAGAAAACAGAAAGCCCTTCACATTTCTATTTTGAGGAGTTGCTAGGGAGTGCCAGGTCCGAGTGTTGAGAATCAGCCTTTTGGAAAGCTTAACTCCTGCCGAACTAATGAGAAGTGAAGGTCATGATCCTTTCGTTCTTCCCCACTGCTCTTTCCCTAACATTGGCCTTGGGAAGCAATTTCTAGGGAGGGGGAGGAGCGCTAGTGTAAATACTACGTGTACCGGAGGCTTTCTTGAACCTTACCTGGTGAGTGGAGGATGAGCTCTTACAAGCAGTCCGAGTTGGAAAGACCCAAAGCCTCTAACTCCATTCCTGGTGTTCAAGTGAGAAGGTTCTAGGTCATGGTTGGCACTTCTCCACTGGTAAATGTGTGTCAATATTTTTTATCTTGTTATTGTCTCAGTGTTGTTTCCTTGAGAGTGTCTTTCTTTACCTAAAAGCTAGGCTCCTTTAAAAACATTGTTTGAACCCTGGTTTCCAGGCCTGGATTTGTTTCTAGTAGCACAGGTGAACTAAAGGGTAGGCCAGAGCTATAGCAGGAATGTTTTTCTTCCGGAACTGACCCACCAGCCAGAATGTGTGGTTTGGTGATCAGGGGTTTGTGTAATAATAAGCTTTGCCTGTGGCTGCTGAGACAGGAGTAAACAGTATTGGTCACATGGCACGGCAAGTAGGGTAAGGGCCAGATTTAGACCCGCCAGGACGCCTGTCTCAAGCTGGGCCCATCTCACACTGATTGCTTTGGGTTTCCCTAGCCTCGGAGACCCAAGTGGTGGGGGAGTCAGGGGTGCCCAAAGGAAGGAGACCCTTTCAGGGCTTACAGCGGCCTTTGGGAAACCAGAAATCTTAGTGTAATTATATGATCCCAGTTTTCTTAATTTCAGGATCCTTTTGAGAAAGAGATGCGTGATAGCAATATCCATTAGTAGGGAGGTGAACGGAAAAATATTGGGAGATACTTGGAAAAGATATACACTGGAGAGAAAATCAAAGGTGTGTTTAAAAGAGCATCTATATCCTTAAAGGGGAGAATATTGCTTAGTAACATAAACCACAGCGAATTGCAAAATCAGAATCAGAAGTTAGTGATTTTTTGTTATTGTAGAAAAATATACATAACATAAAATCGACGATTTTAACCAATTCAGTGGCATAAAGTATATTGATTGACACTGTTGTTTAACCATCCGCGCCATCCATCTCCAGAACTTTTTCATCTGCCCAAACCGAAACTCTGTCCCCATTAGCACTACATCTTCATCTCCCCTCCTGCCCCCAGGCCCTGGAAACCACCATTCTATTTGCTGTCTGTATGAGTTTGCTTACTCCAGGAGCCTCAAATAACAGGAATCCCACAACATTTGTCCTTGTGTAAGGTCATTAAGGTTTATCCATGTCGTAGCATATAACAGAATATTCTTCCTTTTTAAGGTGGAGTAATATTCCATTGTACGTGTGGACCACATTTTATTTATCCATTCATCTATTGATGGACACTTGGGTCGCTCCCACCTTTTGGCTATTGTGAATAATGCTGCTATGCACATGGGGGTACAAATACTTGTTGGAGTCCCTGTTTTCACTTCATCTGGGCATATATCCAGAAGTGCGAGGCTGCTAACTTTCTAAAGATACATTTGATACATTCACATGGTTTGAAAATCAAAAGGTACAAAAATATATACAGTCAAATTTCTCCCCTCCCACTCTTGTCTCCAGCCACTCAGTTCCAACTTAATAGTTTTTTCTTTTGTGGGATGTACTTTTGATATTTAAGAAATCTAAACCAAAGTCACCAAGATTTTCTCCTATCTTTTCTTATAGTTTTACATTTAGGTGTAGGATCCATTGTTAGTTAATTTTTGTATATAGTGCAAGCTGTATTTCCAAGTTCTTTTTTTTTAAATCTGAATGTTCAATTTTTCCAGTGCAGTCTGTTGAAAAGACTACCTTTTCTCCATCGAACTGCCTTTGCAGCCTTCTCAAAAATCGATTGACCATATATATCTGCATCTATTTTTGGATTTTCTATTACCAAGTCAATACCACATTGCCTTAATCACTGTGGCTTTATAAGCCTTGAAGTCGGTGGTGAAGGCCTTCCAAACTTTGTTCTCTTGGGGTAGTCTAATGTGGATGTCTCTTATTATAAGTGGAACTGAGCATCTTTTCATGTGTAGAAGTTGCTGGATTTCTTGATCTCCTTGTCTCTCAGGGTTAGAAGACGTCATAAAAGGTTATCTCTTATTTGCTACCTGATGTATTTATTATCTCCATAATTTCCCAGCCTCTGCTTGGATCCCTCTAGTGCTGGGGAGCTCGTTGCCACTCAGGGCAGCCTGTTCCATTTTTTTATACAGCTCCAATTATGTAAAAGATATCGCTCGGGGTGCCTGGGTGGCTCAGTCATTAAGCATCTGCCTTTGGCTCAGGTCATGATCCCAGGGTTCTGGGATCGAGCCCCGCATCGGGCTCCCTGCTCTGCAGGAAGCCTGCTTCTCCCTCTCCCACTCCCCCTCCCACTCCCCCTGCTTGTGTTCCCTCTCTCGCTGTGTGTCTCTCTGTCAAATAAATAAAAAATAAAATCTTAAAAAAAAAATATTGATTAGGATGCCACCAAGGATAGAACCTTGTTATTAAAAACCTCCCTCCAGCTGAAATCAGTCCATCAGTTAGTACCCTTTGGGAACAGCAACTCAGCTGAATGCAGTCCACCCCATTGTGTTTTCGGTGGAAAGCACAGCTAATGAAGGTTGTGTTGGAAGGAATTAGGACAGCCAACTCCTCAGCTCACCCTCAACCTGAACCTTGGGCACCCCCTTAGCTCTTTTTTTATTTTTATTTTTTTTTTAAAGATTTTATTTATTTATTTGACAGAGAGATAGCGAGAGCAGGAACACAAGCAGGGGGAGTGGGAGAGGGAGAAGAAAAAAAAGAACTTGGAAATACAGCTTGCACTATATACAAAAATTAACTAACAATGGATCCTACACCTAAATGTAAAACTATAAGAAAAGATAGGAGAAAATCTTGGTGACTTTGGTTTAGATTTCTTAAATATCAAAAGTACATCCCACAAAAGAAAAAACTATTAAGTTGGAACTGAGTGGCTGGAGACAAGAGTGGGAGGGGAGAAATTTGACTGTGGTCCCTGGTCCTTGCTGAGCAGGGAGCCCGAAATGGGGCTCGATCCCAGGACCCTGGGATCATGACCTGAGCGCAAGGCAGACACTTAACAACTGAGCCACCCGGGCGCCCCCCTTAGCTCTTTCTGATGCTGGTTCTGAACTTGGCAGCAGGAAGCATCCATCCCTTTGTTTCCACGGCCTACTATGCTGCCTTTGTCTAGAGACTCGTCATGGCAAACCAAGATTACTATAATTTTCTTCTACTTCTTCTGCCTGTAATTTCTTTCCCTTCCCCCTCTGATCCATTCTCTACCCTCTTAAAATACCGGGACCCTCTCAGGAACCTTCGGTGACTCCCCACAGTCACTTTGTTTTTTTTTTTTTAAGATTTTATTTATTTGACAGAGAGAGACACAGCGAGAGAGGGAACACAAGCAGGGGGAGTGGGAGAGGGAGAAGCAGGCTTCCCACCGACAGGACCCTGGGATCATGACCTGAGCCGAAGGCAGACGCTTAACGACTGAGCCACCCAGGCGCCCCTCCGCATGGTCACTTTGTTTTGGCCTCCATACGCCTGGGCATTTTGGCTCCTGATTTCCTGCTTTATGTCGTCCTTCATTTCTTCTCTCTTACTTAGGTCTTCTGCTCTAATTGAACAGATCAGATCACCATCTTTCTTTTTTTTAGCAGGTTCCACGCCCTGAGATCAAGATCTGAGCTGAGATCAAGAGTCGGACTCTTAACCGACTGAGCCACCTGGGCGCCCCAGATCACCATCTTTCAAAAAGGCTCCATGCTTTTCTTCCTCGGTGCCTTGGTTGAGACTTCTAGTTCTTGCTGTGGTTGTTCTCCCTCTTCTTGCTCTGAGGCTTTCCTAAGTGCACTGCTTGGGCCTTGGCGGCTGCTGCTGCTCCTGCTGCTGCTTCTTTTTAAGATTTTATTTATTTAGGGGCACCTGGCTGGCTCAGTGGTTAAGCGTCTGCCTTCGGTTCAGGTCCTGATCTCCGGGTCCAGGGATCGAGCCCTGCATCGGGCTCCCAGCTCAGCGGGGAGCCTGCTTCTCCCTCTACCTCTCTCTCCTACTCACATACTCTCTCTCAAATGAATTAATAAAATCGTTTTTGAAAAATTATTTATTTATTTATTTAGCGTGAGCTGGGGGAGGGGCAGGAGGGAGAGGGAGAAAGAATCTCAAGCAGACTCCAAGCTGAGCGTGGAGCCTGAAGCACAGCTCGATCCCACAACCCTGAGATCATGACCTGAGCCAAAATCAAGAGTCAGCTGCTCAACCAACTGTGCCACCCAGGTGCCCTGGGCCTTGGCCTCTTCTAGGAAGGGATTCCTGGCCCACCCCCACCCCTGTTTGCAATTCCCATTTAGTATGTCAATGCCAACTTGAATATTAGTTATATTTTCTCAGAATCTTCAAAACCTGGCTGTATTATAAATCCCTGTTGTGAAGGGACCATATTTTATACTTTGTGAAAACAGGAACATTCCTTACCCTTAGTGAATGCATACAGTTATTACACACGGTAGGCACTGGATAAATGTCTGTTTCCTTCATCAACCCTTCTCTTTTCTATCCACCAAGACTTGCATGTGCTAGGCATTTCAGAGGTTGGTAGAACTGATTTAGTTGGATCTTAGATCCCACCTTACTTTTTAGAAATCAACTCTACCTACTGAGGCATTATTTCCGCATGATAAAATGCACCTACTTGAGTATATAGTTCAAAGAATTTTGACAAATGTATTCACCCTTGTAACCACCACCCACAATCAAGATACTGAACAAAAGACCCCTGTGCCCTTTGCAGTCTTTCCCTCCCCACGACCCTAGGTAACCCCTTATCTGCTTATTGTCACTATAGATTAATTTTGCCTGTTCTAAGTTTTATGGAAATGGGATCATATGCTATGTGCTCTTTTGTGCTCCTTTCACTCAGCAAATGTTTTTGAGATTCAGCCACATTGTTGTGTGTATCAATACCTCATTCTGTTTGGTTGCTGGGCAGAATTCCATTGTATGGATATACCACAGTTCATTCACGTGTGAGTGGACATTTGGATTGTTTCCAGCTTTTGGCTATTTTGAATAAAGATGCCATGAACATTTGTATACAGTTCTTTTTGAGGAAGTATGTTTTCATTACTGGGACATCTAGTGAGTGGATACTCAACTTTATCAGAAACTGCCAAAATGTCTTCCAGAGTGGGTGTACCACGTGACTTCCCACCAGCAATTTATGAGCTCATATCCTCACCAACACTAAATATTGTCAGTCTTTTTCATTGTAATCATTCTAATGGGTGTGTATTGATATTGGGGGCACCTGGGTGGCTCAGTGAGTTAAGCATCTGACTCTTAGTTTTGGCTCAGGTCATGATCTCAGGGTTATGGGATGAATATATTAATATAAATGTTAGCATTTAATTTAATTAATATTTATTTAATATTAATATTGAGTCTTCCAACCCACGAACATGGCATATCTCTCTATTTATTTAGGTCTTGAATTTCAACAGGCCTTACATATATGTTTTTAAAAGTCATTCCTAAGTATTCGCTATATTTCATTATAGCATACAGGAATTTAATCTATATTTGTATTTTGTATTTTGACCTTGTATCTTGTAACCTTGCATACTTATTCGTTTTGTCCCTTAGAATTTTTCCTATATGATGTAGTCTTCTGCAAATAAAGACAGTTTTACATGTTTCTTTGCAATCTTTATGCCTTTCATTTATTTCTTCTTCTTCTTCTTCTTCTTATTTAAGTAAGCTCTAGGCCCAGCCTGGGGCTTGAACTCATGACCCCGAGATCAAGAGTCCCATACTCTACCTACTGAGCCAGCCAGGCACCCCTCTTCTCCTTCCTTTTGAGTCTTTATTCTTCACCTAGGTGGCACTTTGTTCATATTTCTCATTTCCTGGTGATAGTAATGGCAAGTATTTATTAAGACTTACTATTTGCTAACTACCGTACTGGACCCTCTGCATATAATATTTCATGTCATTCTTGTTGCTTCTTTGTGAGATAGGCATCATTCTATGAATGAGGACACTGAGGCTCAGAGAGACAAGTAATTTGCTGAGGTCACTTGGTGTTTGATACATGTTGGAGCCAGGATTTGAACCAGGGGTATCTGGCTTTGAAACCTGTGCTTTCTCTCACAATGGACCAGGGGTAGAACTGGCCCTTTAAGGATTTAGCTGCTGGTTTCAGATCAGACAGTTGAGGACCGCTCTTTCCCAGAATCCCACCTATGGAGTGATGGGAAAACAGAGACTCTTAGAAAAATGTCCTGCTCCTGGCTGCCCTCTGCACGCTGCGGTTCCAAGTCCAGCAGAGTTATTTCACTCCTGTTGTGTTGGCAGAAGGAGCCAAGCACAATCCCCATCTGGCTTCTGGTGCCTTGCCCTGTGTGGCGACTGCCTCATCCAGCCCCTGCTGGGACGGGGTGCACGGGGACCTTGAGCTGTACTCGTAAACAGGGCCTGGGCTACGGGAGTCAGAGCGGCCTTGGGGAGATGCGCATTCGTCCTCTCAGGATCCCATTTCCGTTGGCTGCCAAAGACCAAATGTCAGTGCGTCGCGCGGCTGCTTCCAGCGTCCCTGTCTGCGGCTGACCCTCCGGGGCTAGCTCACTCAGCTCCGAAGGCCTCGGCTGCAGAGGGCCTGCAGGGGTCGGGAGAGACGGGGAAGCGCAGGCCCGGGGGGCAGTACTTCTGCTGCCTTGTGAGGGATCACATGGGGTTTTGGCGTGGGGTTCGTGGCCGCAGAGCCTCGGCCTCCTGGCTGGGGTCTCTGGACGCAGCTTTTTTCTTGTTTCTAGACAGTTCTTTTATGGATCAGTTCTCCTGGGCTTCTGACCAGCTCCACTTACCGAGGCTCTGCTACAGGCCCCAGAAAGAACTGCCCCTGTCAGCAGGTCAGTGCCTTCTCCACAAGTTGTCACTGGGCACCAAACCAGATTACTCAGGGGCACTCTACCCAAACACTCCCTGGCCTGAAATTGTTAAAGTGGGTTGGCTGCCAGGATACATGGGTGAGGGTCCGGGGTTGTGGGGGGGGTTGTCAGATTGGAGCACCCATCCTGGCAGGTGTCTGCCAGGTGCCTGGTGAGCACTGCCCTGTCAGCAAAGCACACGAGAGGCGCAGCTCTGTGGCACGTGGGCACGTGTGTGTGTGGGTGTGCGTGTGTGGGTGCGTGGGTGCGGGCACATGTGCGTGGGGTCCAGTTTACCTTAATGCTAACCTTTATTTTTAAAATTAATTAATTGTTTTCCTAATCTTTACTTTTTTTTTTTAAGTTTTTATTTATTGGGGTGCCTGGGTGGCTCAATCGTTGAGCGTCTGCCTTCAGCTCAGGTCGTGATCCCAGGGTCCTGGGATCGAGTCCCACATTGGGCTCCCTGGTCCGCGGGAAGCCTGCTTCTCCCTCTCCCACTCCCCCTGCTTCTGTTCCCTCTCTCGCTGTGTCTCTCTCTGTCAAATAAACAAAATCTTTAAAATAAATAAATAAATAAAGTTTTTATTTATTTAAGTCATCTCTACACTCAGCTTGGGCTCAAACTTACAACTGAGCCAGCTGGGCGCCCCTAGTCTTTATTTTATTTATTTTAATTTTTTTTTTTTTTTTTTTTTTTTAAAGATTTTATTTATTTATTTGAGACAGAGAGAATGAGAGAGAGAGAGCACATGAGAGGGGGGAGTGTCAGAGGGAGAAGCAGGCTCCCTGCCGAGCAGGGAGCCCGATGCGGGACTCGATCCAGGGACTCCAGGATCATGACCTGAGCCGAAGGCAGTCGCTTAACCAACTGAGCCACCCAGGCACCCTTAATTTTTTTTTTTTTTTAAAGCTCAGGTGGGAACTTGGAAGGCTGGGCTTCTTTTCATTCATTCATTCATTCATTCATTCATTTATTTATTTATTATTTATTTGCGAGAGAGAGCACAGGCAGAGGAGAGGGGCAGGGGGAAAGGGAGAAGCAGGCTCCCTGCTGAGTGGGGAGCCTGACGTGGGACTTGATCCCAGGACCCCGAGATCATGACCTGAGCTGAAGGCAGATGCTTAACCAACTGAGCCACCCAGGCGCCCCGTAATCTTTATTTTTTAAAAGCTGGGAAGCCAAGGGTTTTCCTGCTTGCTGCAAGTCAGTGAGTAAGGGCACATGCAGAGCAAAACATAGTGTGTCTCTGAAAATGAGGGTTCGAAGGAGGGAAGCTTCAGCCCTCCAGCGCGCCTTGGGGAAGCCCTCTCCCTCCCAGCCTCAGAGTGGAATCCGCCCGAGGCTGAGCGCCTAGGGAAGCTGTGTTGCCAGGACAGGGCCGGCCGAGCTCCGGTGCCCCAGGCTCCAGTCTTTTCCATGTACCACTCTACTGTGTAGACAACACTGTCATGTTTCTCAGCAACCTGGACTTATGGGGTGTCTCCCTTCTTTCTCTCTAGATGCTGCGACTGTGACAGAGTCACTGGGCCTTGTCCATGCTGGGGAGGAGCCTTCCTTTTGGGGGTGACCGCATTCATCTGGGCATGCCTGCAGTACTCTGGGCCCATGGATCCGAAGGAGAAGCACACGGTAGGGCCGTGCTTGGTGCCCTGATGGGTATTGTCTGTGTGGCTCTGTTGGACTCTCTCTACTTGTGTTGGCCTGGGAGGTCCTCTTCTGGGGGGCTTTAAACCAAAATGAGAGAGGGGGTGTGGCTCTGAGGATGGGGGTACGGGATGGCGACCCCCCCCCCCCGCCAAGAGGGTGCTGTTGCTGGGCTGGGAAGCTCTCGGGGAGCTGGGAGCACAGGACAAAGGGTGGGGACCGGTGAGCACAGCGGCATGGGAGCAGGTTTCTGATTTGGGTTGGCTCCGAGCCAGTCTTCCACTTCTTGCCCATGGGTGTGTAATTTCGTTTGTTTGCTCTTTGCTAGGGCTCTGCCCCAACCTGCTGAGCCATGTTGAGTATGGTCGGGCACCCTCTCTGTGGTTAGGGAAGAACTCCCCAGTCAGACTCCAAACACAGCTGCATAACCAGCTGGAGGTGAGGAGCCAGGAGGCCCAGGCACCCACAAGGTCGGCCCCCTCCTCCCAGCCTGACACAGGACGCCTCCCAGCCTCCAGGTACGCTGCCCTCGCCTGGCAGTCGATTTGCTGGCATCAGAGTATCCTTCCTGTGATGGAGACTGCCCCAGAGGGGGTCTTTCCATCTCTTGGCTGGACTTCTGCCACAGCTTCCTATGGGTTCCTCTGTCTCTGATCTCCTTCCTCCACTTGCTGTCAGAGAAAGGTATCCGAAATGCAGAGCTGACCTTTGTCACCTCTGCTTAAAAGTCACCAGTGGCTCCGTTCCGCCTGCTGAAATGTTGAGTGTGGCGGGCGAAGCTCACCATCATCCTGCTGCTGCCTGTTGGCCGCACGTCCCTAGCCTCCCCCGCCTTGGTCTTTAGCACTAGTCATTCTGAATGCTTCAGAATTTGGGCACACTGTCCACATTTAGGCTCCTGCTTTTTTCCTGACAAACTCCTCCTATTCTTTCTTCACGAGCCATCACCTTCTCCTGATAAGCCCTCCTCCCCCCTCCAGACGTCCCTCCTTCCAGCATTCATAGTATCTCCACCACTCTTCCTGCCACCGTGTATTGAACTAATCTATCTGTCCCACCTCATCCCAGTGTCCCTGGCTCCTAGCATAGAGCCTGGCATGCAGCAAGGGCCCAGTAAGTATTTATCAATCTGAACTTACAGACAGCGACCTTCCTGCCAAAGAGATCTTGGAAGGTCCGGAGAGGGAGCTGTGGGTCCACACGCTGGGTCCCTGGGGGTGCCCGGCTGCCTGCTGACTCGTTCAGCTCCAGGCTTCCCATGCCTCTGGGCCAGCTGTGGAGCAGGCTTGGAGGCCTGAACCCGAAGCAGGTGTGTGCGGCCTCCTGCTCACAGGTAGCTCTGACCGCTCTGCAGGTGTCCATCCTATGAGTGATTGGCACAGAGGGGACCAGCCATAGTGACTTCTCCCCTAGCCTGGGTGCAAGGCTGCCGCGTCCAATTGCAAGAGCTGTTCACTTCCAGGGGGGCACCCTCTAGAAGCTTTGCTATTGTGTGATGTGGTGGCCTACCTGGGTGAGGCTGAGTGTCTCAAAAACAGGACAGTATTGTCCCTGGTTCCAGCCTGTTGCCGAAACACCACTTCCGAGTTGGGGAAGTATAGTTCTGTGAGCCAGTGGGCTGGCTTCTCTCTCAAGCCTGGCGAAGAACGCTTGAGAGCCCAGGACGGATAGCTCTCAGGGGCCATTTTTCCTACAGGATTTTTCCTTATCCTCTTTGTCTTTCTGGAGAGATGAGTCCTGAACTAGAAATATCATCAGCCGTATTCATGGAATACCTCCTTGGGGTTGGTGGAGCTCTGGGCCCTGGGGAGGTCGCCCCCGGCTTGGAGAGGCTGATAGTCCAGCTGAGGAACTAGTTGTACAAGCAACTAAGAAACAGAACCAGACAGGGTTTTTACCGGAAATGGCTTGTGAGCTGTACACATGGGCTTCTAAAGATTACCCTGTGGCCTCCAACAGTCCGGGCTTCTTGGAGGCGTGGGAATGAAGAGAGCTGGATGGCGGAAGTTGATCGAAAGGGGCCTGTCGTCCCCTGGCTGTAGCCCAGGATCAGCGTGGCTGTTGCTGGTTGCTTAACTGCTCCCCACCCCCCATCGTGACCTCCCAGTCCTCCGTGTCCCCCCGTCAGAACCTCCTCTCCTCTGTCCCCGGTCCCCTGTGGTGGACGTGCTGTGGCAGTGAGCATCTGGGTTTCTGTTTCTTGCGTGCAGTGCGCCCCTTTTTGCTTGCTGAGGTGGGCCGTGCAGGAAGGGGGCAGGAGGGGAGTCTTGCAGAGCCCTCAGACCCTGTGAGCTATTCTTTTCAGGGCCTGTCATGCAGGAGGCGGAGTTCGCCTAGTTGTGACGCCCACAGAGCGGGGCCTTGGTAGAAAGCTAAGGGGAAGTGTGCCTGGGAGCAGGGGCCAGGGGGGTGCCAGGCTCTCCTTGGCAGTTTGCTAAGGCTGCAGCCCACTGCACAGCTGAGCCCTCCTCCCCCTGGCCTGCACCTCAGGGAACCTTCTGCCCTGACCCTCTGGACTGCCTGGCCCCTCTTTTCCTGCTCCCATTCAGATCTGGATTTGGCAGAGGTGGGGCGGGGGGCCAGGGAGCTGTGCTAGGGAAGGGGGCGAGGAGAGGCTGGCTCGAACTCAGCTGAGGCTCTCTCTTCGCCTCCCTGCAGCTGGTGACGGTGGAGATGGTGGAGATGGTGTTGTGGGTGTTGTCTGGGAAACAGGGCCCTGGAGAAAAGCGCTCAGGCTCCAGCCTGCGTTCTCTAGTTCTTGGACCTGTTGGGCTGCTTCCTCTCCCTTGGGGTTTTGCAGCCCCTTCCTAAGGGTGGCCTGGACACAGGCCGAGAAGTTTCCAGTCTACTTCCAGGGCCGCCCGTGTGTCAGATTCGGGGTCCCAGAGTGATGCGCAGGCTCTGCTGGCCGCTCCTGGAGCCACAGGTCACTGGGTGGGAGTCGAGGCCTCATGTCCGCAGGGCTCTCCTGTCTCAGAAGCCCTTTGACAGGTGTGTCTAAATGTGACTGCGCGTTTATCAGCTGCTGACTGAGCTCTGCTGTTGGGGGTGCTCCCCCCCCCTGCCCCCCGCAACCTGGTGGGAAGGTGTTAGGTCTTAGGTATTGGAATCCTCAGAAGCCCTTCCTGTCTGCGGGCTCTTCCCCCTTCTGCTGGAGTCTCTGCTGGAGTCTTCCACTGGATTCTTCTGCTGGCTTCTGGCCCCTGCTCTGCCTCCTAGAAGTCACTGCTCCAGGCTTCCCAATTGCCAGTCCTCCCCCCCTCCATGCTGGATGTGCTGCTATTAATAACGGGCAAGGCCCCCCTCCCCTCCTTCCTGCAGCTATAAGTGTGGGAAGAGCTGCTGTTGGCGTGGCTCCATACTGGGAGTCTCTGAGCGATTTCGGGGAGCTCTCACGGATGGCGGGCACCTACCTCGCCCGGTGACTTGGGCCCAAGGAGGGGTGGTCTGGGAGAGAGCCCACGTAGCCCTGGGTGCCATGGTTGCCCTCGGGCTCCCACAGCCATCTCTAGCACAGTCTCCTCCTCCCCATGCGCGCACACCCGGCTGGCTGCGGGCGCCCGTCCGCTCACCCCTCGGTGGCCTCTGATGAATGGGCCAAGCTCCTGGGCATCTGGCGGAGCATCTACAAACTTTCTCTTCCCTCCCTCTCGCCTGCCTCTCCCTCCCTCCCACAGCCCTGTTGCTGCACTGCCTCCTCCTCCCTCCCTAAATCTGCAGCGTGACTGGAAATAGGCTGAATTAATCAGCAGACTGAAGCTGCACTCTGCACGGATCCTCTGCGGCACCGCTCCGGCTCATCGCTCCCACGCTCCCTGGCCCACTCCCCTCTTTTCCTCTCCTCTCTCTCTCTCTTTCTACCCCCCCCCCCCCCCCCCCGCCTCTGGTTCCTGCTTCTTCTCTCTCCTTGAGGGTGGTGTTGGAAGTTCTGTAGTGGACTCCTTGTGGCTCAGGCTCTACCCCATGCTCTTTAAGCAGACAGAGCTATGGATGCCCCATCAGGGCAAATGCACCAAAGTGAGTATGCTAACTTGGTTTTATATTTCTGTTACAAACGCCTTGTTCTCTGCTTTGTGTGCAAGGCTTAGGCTTAGCAATTGCCACAAGTCTTGAAGATGAGTGCTGAACCGGAGGCAGCTCAGATTATGAGGTAGCTAGGACCGAAGAGGGAGGCTGAGAATGGGAGCCACGATGCCTGTGTGTCTAGGGAGCTGCCAGCCAGGCTCCCAGAGCAGGACCGGAGCCGCGTGTCCCGGTGGGGCATCCTGTCCAGTTAAGCTGGGACCTGGGTCTCCATGCACAGGTGACGGGAAGCCCCGGATCTGGATATCAGCGCTCCTCAGGGCCAGGCAGGGGGCTCTTTTTTTGCTGGACCACATGGGTCATTGAGATAGGAGCAGCCAGGGCCCGGCTGATTTCTTCCTAGTCTGGGTGGCTGCAAGAGGAAGAAGATGGGTGGAAGTGCCAAGGTCAGCCTGAGCCCTGAAGACAAAGAAGCTTGAGGCTTTGATTTGCCTGGCTGAAGATAAGATTTGTGTCTGGCCAAGCTCAGAAGAGATTTATCATGGCTACTACAAAAGACCCAGCTCCAGTGACTTAGGCATTATGTTGGAGTCCATCTTTGGGTCCCCTCCCCAACTGTACTGGCCCAGAAAGCTGTGATGGTGGGGACCTGGTTCAGGGGCCAGCCAGTTCTTTTTTTTTTTAATATTTTATTTATTTGCTTGAGAGAGAGAGTGAGTGCATGCATGAGAGCACACAGAGGCAGAGGGAGAAGCAGACTCGCTGCTGAGCAGGGAGCCAGACGTGGGGCTCGATCGCAGGACCCTGGGATCATGACCTGAGCCGAAGGCAGACGCTTCACTGACAGGCACCCAAGGCGCCCCAGGGCCAGCCAGTTCTAATTAGCTCTCTGACGTTGTCAAGGCTGAGGGTCACAGTCTAAATTCGTAGCCTATCTACCTGTGCCTACGGGACCTGCATTCTGCTCCCAAAATAGGTGAAAGTGGGAAGGAAAACAGCGGCCGTGGGGACAGAGCCTGTGAGGAGTCCTGAAAGGACGAGGGCTGGGGGCCAGGGGCTCTTGGCTCAGGGCCACCTGGGAAACCTGAACGAGGGGGTGCAAGAGAGTTCAGGGGTGTTGGCTCTGGGAAGACTCATTAGACTGCCCCAGACACTCAGCATCAGGCCCCATAGAACTGGTCCTGTTCAGTAGCGGGGTTTTTGCAGTTCTGATTGGACAGATAAGAGTTCTTTCCCCACCCTTCTCATCTAAATCCCCATGCCCTCTCAGTGTCCCCCTTTTTGAAAAAAAAAAAAAAAGATTTAATTAATTTATTTATTTGAGAGAGAGAGACAGAGAGAGAGGGCAGGGGGCCGGGGTGGTGAGAAGCAGAGGGAGAGGGACAAGCAGACTCCACGCTGAGCACGGAGCCCATCACAGGGCTCAATCCCATGACCCTGAGATCATGACCTGAGCCAAAATCAAGATTGGATGCTTAACTGACTGAGCCACCCAGGTGCCCCCCAGCCCCCACCCCCAGGGTCCCCCTTTGATGATGGAACAGGGAGGAGAAGCCCAGCTCTTGATGGGCATTTGTGGCCAGCATCTCCTGAGCCTGGGCTTCCTAGAGCCTCAAGTTACTTTGTTGGGTCCAGTTGAGCCTGAGCATTTAAAGCGGGATGGGGTTGCTTTTACCTGCAAAGCATTGGTGTAAGTGGAGAGGCGGGCTCCGGTCCCCCCTGTGGTGTAGAGTTCTGGCTTGGCCATCACTCCTCTCCCCAGGAACATCCTGGGAGGTGTCTGGCAGTGGGGTGGGGTGGGAGATTTGGAACATCTGGGAGACAGGAAGAATCTCTTACTCCCTCTGGGTACTTAAGGCTGGGACAGTTTTTCTCACCCTTCTTGGCCCCAGAGGCAAGAAAAGGACACCTTCAGATGGCATGTGTATGAGTTGGGTCCTTATTTCTCAAACCAACCATATGCGTCCTTGCACGGTCTCCCCACGGGTGCCCAGCCTAACTTGTATTTTGAGAAAGGCAGGCAGAGCCCTGCTCGCCCAGGGCCCTTTCTTAATTTCCTTTGAAAATGCTGAAGTTCCACCAAGTTCCTCAGCTTTGGCTCTTACCTTGCAGGGCGGGGAAGCACAATGAGAGAAACAGTGATTTTACCGTAACTGGGACTCCCCTGCTGGAGACAGGGTGAGGTGTTGTTCTTCCATGTCACTGAGGGGCCGAGGCAGTTGGAGAAGTGTGGTTGGGGCCGTGGAGAGTGGGCTGGCCCAGAAGGCTGTGTCCTTGCCCCAGGGCCTACCTGTCCGGGCAGGCACTTTCTCCAGGAGGCGTGTGATTACAGAGTGGCTATTTTCCCTCTGCTAGGCTGTCTTTAATCGCCAGTCTGGAGTTGGTGTTCCTGGCCAGACAAAACATGCGTGGGCAGACGCACACAGTCAGCTCGGCGGGTCTCCTCTGGCCCTGCCCCAGGAGCATCTGCCCCCTCTGGCACATACCTCCCAAACCTGGAGAGCAGCAGTGTGCAGGTGCTAGGAACCTGGGTGCAGAGAGAGAGAGTGAATCCATTTCTGGGTTGTGGAAGGGGGGCACCTGGAATGAGGCGGCGGATGTCAGGGCGGCCACAGGACAAGAGGAGGGGAGTTGCTGATGTCCAAAGTCTAAAGGCCTGGCTGGGGGCGTGGGGGGTCCCCTGGTTCCCTGGCTGCCCCCTGAGCCTTGGCCTGCCTTCCGAGCATGGTCCTCATCCCAGACCCGTCGGCTTCCCACGTGACCTGCAGCCCCTGGGATTTACCCTCCCTTTCTCCTGCCCAATCCCCGTCTCTTGTCTCTTTGGCGGGCAGCCTTTCCACCACTGCAGGCCAGCCTTTCCCTGCCTCCAGGACATTTTCACACTGCAGTGTTTCTGGAGGCCTGGCCCAGGAAAGTGCATCTTGGGAACCTTCACCTCTCCCCCTGCGGAGAGAGAGCTCACAAAGTGGAGCCTGAGGGAGAAGGGGGCAGTGGGGAGGGGCAATATGGGAGGCCCCATTCGCAGTGGCTGTGCTTTCCAAATCCTCTTCTTTCCTGGGTTGGGTGGAATAGGCGTCACCCCCTGGGCCAGCCCCTTAGACACGAGAAGGCCTCTGGTCCCCTTCTTCTCTCTTCCTCCCGCCATGCAGGAGACTTTCTCCCCTTCCATGCCAGGAGTCAGGGAGGCAGCCGTACAGACCTGAGCTTACCTGATACTCATCTGTCCTGGACCACAGCTTCTCAGGAAGGCCCCAGGATCTCTGCCAGAGGGAGGTAGATGCTCTGGAGTAGAATATTTACCCATACTGGGGTGTGGGCCCTCTGCCCAGAGGGCCATATCTTCCTGAGCTGAAATAACCAGTTATCCCCTCTGGGGAGAAGCAGCTCTTATCTTCATAATCCCCCAAAGCCAGCATGGAGAGCAGGGATTAGGGGAGATTTAGGCAAGGGATCTGGGAAGTCTTGGGGCCAGGCTCACTCTGGAGCCCATCCTCATCCCTCAGGCCGAAAAAGCTGGTAATGGGCCAGTGTGGGGGCTCCACTCAGGTGCGTCCTCCCAGGGTGGGTCTGCTGGGGTACTGCCCCTGAGCAGCAGCCCCTTCTAGTCTTGGAGATGTGTGTCCTGTGAGCGGCAAGGCTGCCAAGGAGAGCGGTGGCTACGGAGACAGGCACGGAGGAGGAAGTCTGGAACGTCAGTGGGCAAAGCCAGGGCAGACCCCAGGGCAGGCAGAGGGGGAGCAGGGGCGGGCCATGAGCTGAGGTAGTCAGGGAGTCACCAGCTTAGCCACCCTTGGTCAGGACTCAGTAGATAACCCCAGCCCCTTTCTTAGTGCCCCAAGTCTAGGGCTTTGCTCCTCTTGCTCAGGAACCTTTCCTGGTGGGAGCTCACATTGGTGCTCTTGGGAAAGACCCAGTTCTCCGCCAGCACTCCTTCCCCAGGGGTGTTCTTTTTCCCAGGACCCCCGACCTGGGGATCTGTGCGTCAGATTCAATGTGTGCATCGGCCTCACCTTCAGAAGTTTTGATTCGGTAGGTTTGGGGTGGGACCTGGACATCCACATTTTTAGAAGCTCCAGGTATTTCTGCTACAGACCCCGGATTGACAACCCCTGATTAACGTGTCACCGAGATCACTGAAGCTATGTGTGTACTCATTCTTCCATTCATCCAGCCGGTGGCCGTGGGGCCGCTGCTGTGTGCCCGGCACTGTTTCGGCAGGTAGTTGGAGGGATGTGGAGAGGGAAGAATTCAGTACCTGTTTTCAAGGAACTGGCAGTCTGGTGGGAGAGCCAGACGAGTCAATCTATAATGACAGTTCTCCACAATGCAGACCGGGAGCCAGCTTGCCCAGGGTGCTCTTGGAATACAAATCTCTCCCCCCGTAAGTGCAGTCCTTGGCTTTGGGAAAATTTCCCAGAGCAGGTGACGTTCGAGCTGAGGCTTGAAGGGGAAGAGAGAGGTGTCTGGGGCCGGGAGCGTGTGTCCAGGGAGGGAAAGCACGTAGAGGTACTTGCACCCGAGCTGGAGAGCACGGCTCGCGTCAGGAATGGAGGAAACGCGGGTGAGGAGGCTGGAGAAGCTGGTGGATCACAGGTCCTGCCCCGGAGTCTGGGCTCGATTGGAAAGATAAACAGGGGTCGGTTGAGGCAATGTGCGCTGCTCTGACTGGATGTTGCCGTTGGCTTGGAAGAGGTGGACGCTGAGGGGTGGGAGGGGGCGGTGGTCACTGCAGGAGCGGGGCTGTCCAGCCGGGAGGGCCACACTCCAGGGTTTGGGTCAAATCCACTCCTAGGGGCCCGTGAAACAGCAGTGCAGCCATTGAGTAAACAGGTCAGCATTCAGGGCTGTGCCTGGAGGTAAACTTCAGGAGTTGGAAGCTTGGTGGTGTGGTGGGAGACTCCACGATGGCGGCCAAGGTTGTCTTGGAAATGTACGTGAATTTGTTAAGATATCCTCGGGATGGGCTGTGGGGTGGATGGAGGGGAAAGAAGAGCCAGTCAGAGAAGGAGAAGACAGGGTGAGGCCCAGGAGTGGGGCTGTCAGTAAGGAGAGGCCAGGCCAGGCTCGCACAGGACAGCATGGGTGGTCCCCAGTGCCGCCCAGGACCACCCCATCTGTGCCCTGTTCCGCCACCCTCGGTGACAGAAGGCGGCGTCGCAGGTCCTTCCCTGGGAGCAGTTGTCCCTTGTCTGAGATGTGTCCCTCCTGATGCCAGAGTGTCACGATATGCTGCCGTCTGTGAAATGGTGGAAACAGTATGTGGTGGGTTTTTTCTTAATGCTTTTACCTGGGAACAATGAAGAGCTAGTGTCTCCTTGTTAGTTCCCCTTTCCCCACTTAAAAAAAACCAAAAAACCCCACTATTTTTTGGCTCCTGAAATACACAGATGGCAGCAGAGGTCGATGGGGAGGTGAGGGGCGAGAGCAGTGTGTGGGGCCGGGAGATGCCGATGGCCTTGGAAGGTGGGTTAGGAAACACTGAGTGGAGAAAGTTGCGTGTGTTTCTGTTTTTAACTTGGCCTTGAGGAGTAGGGGACTTTTAACGTGGTGGAGATTTGCGCAAACACCCCGAGGGCTGGGGGGCTGGTGGAGGAAGAGGAGGGAGGATTCGGGGAGGGATGACGAGGGCCCGGCCTGCGGCCTGCGATGGAGGGCCTCTCTGGGCAGTGCCCTGGGGCCTCTGGGGCGATGCTGAATGCTGTCTGCTTCGCCTGCTTCCTCCAGGGCGAGCCACCCTTGGCCCTGGGCCTGTCTACCCGGAAGGCCCTCGGCATCCTGAAGGAGCAGCTGGAGACAGTGCTGGAGGGACACCTGAAAGAACGGAAGAAATGTCTCACATGGAAGGTGAAGCTTCTTCCCGGGGAAGCCGGAGCCGAGGTGGGATGGCAGAGAGGCGTGGGAGGCCCAGGCTTGGGCCCGGGAGCCGATGCTCACGCTGGGCGGCGTGACCCAACTGAAGCCTCGCTACAACTCAGAAGGAAGCTGGGGCAGCCTGGCGGAGTGCTGTCCTGACCCCACTGGCTGCAGGAGCCCAAGCGGCTGGAACCCAGCCGAGACCAAAGCCAAGAGAGCGAGGCAGCCCCAGGCCGGGTCAGGCGGGCGTGGGAGCAGGGCGGCCAGATTCTAGCAGGATGCTGCCCCCCGGCTCCTTCGCCGGGCCCCTCACTCCCCGCTGCCCCTCCTCAGGAGCTGTGGAGAAGCAGCTTCCTGCACCACAGTAACCGCTGTTCCTGCTTCCACTGGCCTGGAGCCTCGCTCATGCTGCTGGCTGTGCTGCTTCTGCTGGGCTGTCATGGGAGCCAGCCGGCGGGCAGGTAACCTTCCCTCCCCGCCTCTCACCCAGGGACCCCCCCCCAGGGGCGCTCCCCCCGCCCCAGTCCCAGTCTGCCTTGTTAGGAACCCTTGGTCCCTTGGCTGGCTGCTGTCAGCCCCCGAATGAGACACTCCTTTCAGAAGGGACTGGGGTAGGGGGTCTCGCGTTGGCTGGGTGGGGGAGCCCCTCTCCTTGCTAGTACCCCCTCACCTCTTCCCACCAGCCATGGGGTGGAGCTGGTGAATGCCTCAACACTGTTCCTCTTGCTGCTTCTCAACCTCATCCTCATCGGGCGGCAAGATCGGCTGAAGCGTGGGGAGGTAGAGCGGAGGCTCCGAGGGATCATTGACCAAATCCAAGGTGAGGCCGAGGGTCAGGCATGCTGGGTGGGAAAGGGTGCCCTGTGATGTGTCAGCCCTACGAGCTCTTCTCCTGAGTCCCCGCCAGGAGCCCAGCACAGTGGCATTGCCTACGGTCAGCATTCTGGGGGCTCTTGGCATCAGCAGAGTCAGAAGGCTGCCCTGCCCCTTTTGAGCAGAACAGTGAGAGCCAGGGACAGGCAGACAGTGGTCTCAGCACGGCCCACAGGGAGGCTGCTGGCGGCCCGGTCGGCTTGCAGGCTTGCTAACCATGGGAGACCGACAGAGAAGACCCTGTCTTGGCAGGAGGACAGTTGAGGTTTTCTCTTCCAACTCTGTCTTGTCTGGCGGTACTGGGCCAGGGCAGGTAGGAAGATGGGCCAGGGAAGTCGAAGACCCGCAAGACGCAGGGTTGGGGGCCCAGAGCCGGGAGCCCAAAACGGAGCAGCCCCGTTCCTAAAGAAAGGAGTTGCTCCGTCCCATTTCTGCTCGTTCTTTCATTCAGATAGTGTTTGTTAAGCCCCAGCTATGGATTGGGAATATTAGGCTCTTCTGAGAGACAGTGGTTCCCGCTTTCCAAGGGCCTGTGGTCTTGTATGAAACACCTAGTGTCGGAAACCTCTCTCGAACCTGACTGGGCAGTGGACGTTTGAATGCTAAGTAAGAAGGGGTTGCTTCATTCTGAAATGATCAGTTAGCTGCAGCCATGTGCCAGGCATGGGAAGTACAACGGTGACCGAGAAGGATGGGCCCTGCTCCTCGAGAGCTTAGTCTCTTGCTCAGGAACCATCACTGGCTCCCTCTTGCTTATCAAAGCTGCCCAGAACCTCTGGGCCAGGCTCCAGCCCCTCTCTCCAGATTCTTCTCTTACTGTCATCATCACCCAAAAGCTCCTCCCCAGTGCCAAACTCACCATGGACCTCCCTGCTTCTGTGCCCTTGTCCTGCTGTCCCCCTGCCTGGCGTGCTCCTCCCTCACTGGGCTCCAGCTGACGGATCTGGCCCATCCTTCAAGACCCATCTTAAACTTAGCTCCCTTTTCCCTGAAGCCACCTCTGATCGCATCGGCTCCCCTGAGCTCCTGCAGCGCTAGGATATTTCCTAATGCCCTGAGCACGTGTTTGCCTTGATTTGTGTTATCTGCCCACATACATCTCTCTTTTCGGTTGCGGCTCCTCCTCGAGGGTAGGGACTTGTGTCATCTTCACCTTTGACCTTTGCATCCCTCAAAGCCCTCAGCAATGCTTGTGAAATGTATTTGAATGGAGTAAGGGTACAAAGAATAAGAGCTTCAGGTGCTCAGAGGGGTAGAAGGGCCTGGGCTGGAGTGGTGGGAGAGGCTTCACAGGGGAGGTGACCTTGAGAGAGGGGCAGTGTTGGAACGGGTGTTGTGGGCCACTGCAAGCCTTCTGGGAAAGGAAGGAGAGCAGGCAGAGCTCCACGGCGTGTGCTGCGTGGCTGACCTACGGAGCCGTGGGTGAGGTGGTTTCCTTCCTTCCGTTCTCCTCAGATGCACTCAGGGATGGCAAGGAGATCAAGTGGCCAGATGCCATGTACCCAGACCTCCACATGCCCTTTGCACCGTCCTGGTCCCTGCACTGGGCCTACAGAGATGGACATCTGGTCAACCTGCCAGTTGGCCTGTTGGTAGAAGGAGACATCATAGCTCTGAGGCCCGGCCAGGAATCGTTCGCCTCTCTGAGGGGGATCAAGGTAGCTCGAGGCTTTTCTTCTTCCCTGGAAATGCTGTGGGAGCATCTACAGGCAATGGTGGGAGGGTCCCAGGGCTTAATTCTGAAGCTTCCTGGCCAGTTCGCAGGCTTCTTGGCAAGGACTCTGGAAGAATGGAGAAGAGCTGGAACATCTTTCTCCTTCTTGTCCTTTCTTTTCTCTGACGCTTAAGCTGCTAGGAATCCAGTTCCACAGCCCCCCGCCGCCCCCCCCACCAGCTGACTCTTTGCTAACCAATGGTTCCTAACCCAGTGAGGTATCTCCACTTAGCTGGAATTGTCAAGGAAGAGTGGCCTCTGATTGAACCAATGCCCTCCTTGCCCTCCTCCCCTGACTCTCCGGCAGGATGATGAGCACATCGTCTTGGAGCCCGGGGACCTGTTTCCCCCTTTCTCTCCACCACCTTCCCCCCGGGGAGAAGTGAAGAAGGGACCACAGAACCCCCAGCAGCACCGGCTCTTCCGTGTTCTTGAGACCCCTGTCATTGACAACATCAGGTCGGCTTGCTGCCCTGCCTTCCGTCTGGCCCCCGACTTCTCTCCCCTGGTGCCTTCAGGAGCAGGGGGCGGGGTGACAAGGAGAGAGCCTGGTTTATACTGAGCCCCCCTTAGGGTGGGCACCTCTGTGGATTCTTTAACGTCTTATGAGAATTCCTAGCCTGGGTGATTGTTCCTCCCCCATTGGAAATCTGAGGGCACAGCTCTGGAGGCTGCCCCGGACCCCTCTCCCAGGGGGCCCCTTGGTGGGGGCCAGGGAACAGGAACATGGCCTGACTCAGTGATGCCCAGTGCAGGTGAGTGTTTCCGGCCTCTCCCCTGAGGGCTTGCCCAACTAAAGGGCCATCCCTTTTTGCAGATGGTGCCTGGACATGGCCCTGTCCCGCCCAGTCACCGCTCTGGACAACGAGAGGTTCACAGTGCAGTCGGTGATGCTGCACTACGCCGTGCCTGTGGTCCTGGTGCGTGAGGCGGGCCTCGCGGGCAGGGGAGGGGGCCAGGAAATGGGGGAGCCTCAGGGCCAGATTTGGGTGAGCGTGTGAGTGAAGACGGGGGCGCCCAGAGTGAGACGGCCAGTGCTGGGGCTGGGGAGGGTATGAGTGGGCAGAGGAAGGGAAGCCTTAGAGCCTGGGTCCCTCTCTGGGTGGGGGACTAAGGCTGCACTTCTGCTGTTCCCCAAAGGCCGGCTTCCTCGTCACCAATGCCCTGCGCTTCATGCTGAACGCCCCTGGTGTCACCTCCGGGCAGTACACCCTCCTCCAGCTACAGGTAGCCCCCGCCCGTGCCCCTCTGTGATGCTTTGCTCTTTCCTTGGAGGCTGGGTCCCTTCATCGTGCCCTGGCTGTCCCTCCCTCTCTGTAGCCCAGGGGTCCCTCCGGCTTCAGCTTAAGAACGCCTGCTCCCCTTTTCTTCCTGCCCTGGACAGCTGTCCCTTTCTACTCAGGGAATGGCTTCAGGGCTGGGGAAGGCCTTCCGTCCCTCCCTCTTTCCAGAACAGCGGCTCTTTGGGAGCCTTCAGTGTGGTTTGTGCTTCCCCAGGTGAATGGCGTCCTGCCCATCCTCCCCCTGCTCTTTCCAGTCCTCTGGGTTCTGGCAACCGCCTGTGGAGAAGCTCGAGTCCTGGCTCAGATGAGCAAGGCCTCTCCCAGCTCCCTGGTAGGTTGTTCCAAGGCATCCTGGTGACAGTACAAAAAGAACACAATTCGGGAGCAAAAAGAGGGTGTCAGCTGTGCCCCAGCGAACAGGTGCGGAGGTCCAGCCCCACTGTGGGCGCCGTGCACGGGCAGGCCCTGGGCAGCTCTCCGTGTGGAGGAGCCTCCAGGCCAGGCCCCGGGAGGCGGGGGGCCGTCCATCCTGGCACTCAGCAGACGGGATTCGGGGACTGCCTGGGTGTCCTTTACCAAAGGCGTTGGGAGCCTTGCTGGTGTGGGCCCCCCCCCCCCCGCAGCTTGGAGGCCGTGTGAGGGCGCCTCCCTGAGCTGGTGCCTCCGCTCCGTGCAGCTCGCCAAGTTCTCAGAGGACACTCTCAGCAGCTATACAGAAGCCGTCTCCTCTCAGGTACACTCAGCTGGGACACCTGCCCCAGGCCCCTGTAGCCACCAACCTGAGCTCCCTCAAGCTGGCCCCTTCCGGAACCCTGGGACTCCCCTACTTTATGGCCTGGGAGCCTCCTGTCTCATGGGGGCGATGCGCTCTGCCCAGACAAATGCCTGTCCACCCCAACTTCCTGGTGTCCCCGGACTGTTTCCTCTGCTGGCCCCAGAGGCTATCTCTAGGGAAATAACACGGACTTTGTCTCTCCCCCCAGGAAATGCTGCGCTGCATCTGGGGCCACTTCCTGCGGGTGATCCAAGGGACATCGCCGACCCTGAGCCATAGCTCCAGCCTGCTGCACAGCTTGGGCTCGGTCACGGTGAGGGCGGGCCCTGTGGGAGGACCCCGCCTCCACTGGCCTGCTGCCTGGCTATGTCCCGGTGCCTGCCCGCCACTTAAGTGGACCCTGGTAGGTTGGGGAATGACGAGCCCCCCCTCCCCAATCCCCATCTCTCTCTGCAGGTCCTGTGCTGTGTGGACAAACAGGGGATCCTGTCGTGGCCAAACCCCAGCCCGGAGACTGTGCTGTTCTTCAGTGGGAAGGTGGAGCCCCCACACAGCAGCCATGAGGACCTAACCGATGACCTGTCCACCCGCTCCTTCTGCCATCCCGAGGTAGAGGAGGAGGTATGGCCGGCTCCTGGGGACCCAGCTCTGGGCCGGCCAGTGGCCTCAGGGAGGGCGAGGCTGGGAGGGAGAAGGAAGGCTCGAGCACCGTTAGGGTCTGCTTCTGGGCCGTTCAGGCAGAGCCTCCAGCCCAGACAGTGAGGGGACATAACTCCCTGCCTCCCTGGTCCATGGCAGCCAGCGGGACCCTGGTCCGAGGCCTGTGCTCCTTGTTCTCCTCAGCCCCACGAACGAGATGCCCTCCTGGCCGGTTCCCTGAACACTACCCTGCACCTTTCCAATGAGCAGGAACGTGGCGACTGGCTGGGTGACGGTCCCAAGCCCCCTGAATTCTACTCTTACCACAAAGCACACGGCCGCAGCAAACACCCATCCGGCTCCAACGTGAGCTTCAGCCGGGACACGGAGGGCGGTGAAGAAGAGCCTGGCAAGGTGAGAGGAGTGCGGACAGCAGCCTCGGGGTGTCCTGGCCTCCCCGCTGAAGGGGCCAAGGGGTGCAGCCTGTCCTGGATGGACGGAGCCAAAGGCACAGATGTGGCGGCCTCCGTGCTTAGGCCTCCAGGCTCGGCCATGCAGGACGGCCTCCTGAGGCCTAATCCAGGGCCTGGGGCCCTTCCAGGAAGGAGGCCCTTTCCCCTTCTCTGGGTCTTACAGATGGTGACTGGTTGGGGCAAGGCCCTTCCTTCTGGTCACAACCTTCTGAAGACAGGGCTGGCGGCTCCCCCTGGCAGAAAGAGATCCTCCATTGTTCCCTCCCTGCTCTGGGCATCCTTTTCTTAGGCACTGCCATTGTTGAGCAGAGCTCCCAGAAGCAGCCAGAAGGCCAGCAAGGACGGGGAGAGGGTTTCCGGGAGGGATGGGAAGAGCATGGGCGCGAGCCTGCTCCCTGGGAAGGGGGTGCGTTCTCCCCGGCTGAGGCTCCCCTCTCTCTTCCCCGTTCCGCTGCGGCCCAGCCCGGGCTGGAGGGCGAGCCCTACGAAGCAGAGGACTTTGTGTGTGACTACCACTTGGAGATGCTGAGCCTGTCGCAGGACCAGCAGAACCCCTCCTGCATCCAGTTCGACGACTCCAACTGGCAGCTGCACCTCACGTCCCTGAAGCCGCTGGGTCTCAACGTGCTGCTGAACCTGTGTAACGCCAGCGTCACCGAGCGGCTGTGCCGCTTCTCCGACCACTTGTGCAACATCGCCCTGCAGGAGAGCCACAGCGCCGTCCTGCCCGTGCACGTGCCCTGGGGCCTCTGCGAGCTCGCCCGCCTCATAGGTGCGCTGGGCGCGGACCTTCGCCAGGAGCCCCGGCAGCTCCTGCCCCCCCCCCCCCCCCCCCCGGAACCAGGCGCCGCTCGACAGTGCTTCCTAGTCTGGGGAAATAACCAGGGGCGCGGGGAAAGGGGGAAAGGGGGAAAGAACCAGCCCAGCCTCACGGGGGTTCTCTCCCTGCGAGGGAGGGAGGTGCAGGTGCTCCCAGACACCCCGAGTTGTCGTCCCTCCCCCCGCAGGCTTCACTCCTGGGGCCAAGGAGCTCTTCAAGCAGGGGAACCACCTTGCGCTCTACCGCCTCCCCAGTGCCGAGATGGTGAAGGAGACCTCGCTGGGGAGGCTCTCCTGTGTCACCAAGCGGCGCCCCCCGCTCAGCCATATGATCAGTCTCTTCATCAAGGACACCACTACCAGTGAGCCTTCCAGGCTTGGCCAGCATCAGGCCAGACCTTCCTGGAGCTTGGCAGGGCGGGACTTCTTTTAGGCGTCCCTTTTTGGGGGGGACCTGGGCAGATGCGCACTAGACTGCTTCTGGAATCTTCCTCAGATGTGGCAGGGATCGGATTTGGGGCCTGGTGCTGGGATGGTGGCCACAGGGGTTGGGGACTGTCCGCAGGGTTGCAAGCCCACACAGGCCTGGGGAGTCCTACTCCCCAGGGGCTCCCTAGCACCCTTCTCAAGAATGGCAGGGTGTTACCGGAGGCGGGAGTGAGAGGTGGCAGTGGCCTGGGGCACTCATGGTTCGGCCTCGTCCTCCCCGCCTCAGGCACAGAACAGATGCTGTCCCATGGCACGGCTGACGTGGTCTTAGAGGCCTGCACAGACTTCTGGGATGGGGCAGACATCTACCCTCTTTCAGGTTCTGACAGGTGGGTGAGGAAGCACCCCTCGTGCTGATGGCAGACAGCCCCTGCCCTCTGCCTGCCTGGCTCACAGGCATGGGGGCATCTCAGGGCCACTCGCCTCACTTCTTCCCCATTTCCCTGGCAGAAAGAAAGTGCTGGATTTTTACCAGCGGGCCTGCTTATCTGGTTACTGCTCTGCCTTCGCCTACAAGCCCATGAGCTGCGCCCTGTCCTCTCAGCTCAACGGCAAGTGCATTGAGCTCGTGCAGGTGCCCGGCCAGAGCAGCTTCTTCACCGTGTGTGAGCTGCCCAGCACCGTCCCACTCAAGCTGAGCACGCGCCGCAACAGCTGGAGCTCGGACGGTACCGTGCACGTCTGTCCCGTTGGGGGCCCCCAGCGGGGAGGGCTTCCGGAGCGCCTTGGAATCGATCGTGGCGGAGGGAACTGCGGGTGCACCGGACCTGGAGCACCAAGGTGGCACTCGCTGTCTGGTGGCGCGGGCAAGTCCTTAGCCTTCTCATGGCGCCTGCTCTGCCCTCCTCACAGGCTTCTTGTGACACTCCGGTGCGAGAGCAAAGGGCTTTCTTTGAAAGTTGTAAAGCAGCAGTATCTATAGACCATTAGGCTTATTTGACCAGACAAAAAGGCCAGGTTGCAATGCTGCTGGAACAGAGGGACTCAGAGCCACCCCACCCCTCCCCCAATGCCACCAAACAGACAGACTCACAGGGTCTTCTGACCCAAAAGACCATGAATCGAGGCCACAGCTGAGAGTGAGGGCAGCCCCCTAGCCCTGGACCAGGGCCGGGCTCTATCGTTACTCCTTAGGATCATCACCTGACTGACGAGTACCTTTCATTGTCTTTTCTCCTGTGTCTGTTGGCTCCTTTATGTGTCTTGGCTGTGTGTGTGTGTGCGTGCGCGTGTGGCTGTGTGTGTGGTCCCCTGGGGCCCACATGCTCATTGATTCGGGTGTGGCATCTGTGTGTGTGGCCTGGGCTGCCTCCTGGAATCTGCTGGTTCCTGGGTGTCCTGGCTGGGCTTTGTGCCTTGTGCCTACCTGAAGAAGGGATCGGGGAGGTGCTGGAGAAGGAAGACTGCATGCAGGCCCTGAGCGGCCAGATCTTCATGGGCATGGTGTCCTCCCAGTACCAGGCCCGGCTGGACATCGTGCGCCTCATCGATGGGCTGGTCAATGCCTGCATCCGCTTCGTCTACTTCTCTCTGGAGGATGAGCTCAAAAGCAAGGTGGGGGGAAAGCCATCCCCCTCTGCCTCCACTGACCCTTTCTCCTGTGGGCTCGCGGGCCCATCTGTTCGTTGCCGTCTGCCTTTTGCAGGTGTTTGCAGAAAAGATGGGCCTGGAGACAGGCTGGAACTGCCACATCTCCCTCACGCCCAATGGTGACCTGCCTGGCTCCGAGATCCCCCCCTCCAGCCCCAGCCATGCTGGCTCCCTGCATGATGACCTGAATCAGGGTAAGGGCACAGGTTTGTGATGGGGACGAGGTAGGTGTGGGCGGTTCCCCCTCCTTGGAGCTACAGCTAGAAAGAAACCCCGTAGCTCGCTCCCAAGAAGTGCACTCCCTTGGAAAATTGCTCTCGTCTCCCTGCGGTAACAACAGTCAACCGTGGAGGAGAGGAAACCGGAAGCAGGAAGTTCTCTGCCATCTTCAGGGCAAGGAAAGGCCCCCAGAAGGCTGACTCCAAGGTGAAGGACGGGCTTTCATCCCCACAGTGTCCCGAGATGATGCAGAAGGGCTCCTTCTGATGGAGGAGGAGGGTCACTCAGACCTCATTAGCTTCCAGCCTACAGACAGTGACCTCCCCAGCTTCCTGGAGGACTGCAACCGGGTAGGATGGCAGGGTCTGTGCCCCTGGATTCCCTGAGGTAGCTGGCTGGCTGGTCCAGAGAAGGGAGGGAGGGAGGTGCCCTTCTCCCGACCCTGAGGCTACTGACATCTGTGTTCTCTCCAGGCCAAGCTGCCACGCGGCATCCACCAGGTGCGCCCCCACCTGCAGAACATTGACAACGTGCCCCTGCTAGTGCCCCTATTTACCGACTGTACCCCCGAGAGTGAGTACCGTAGCCACGGCTACTAAGGAGGCTTGGGCTCCCGGTAACCCTAACCCTGACCCGGTGGGCTCTGCAGGAGATGTTGCTGTCCGGTGCGGGGAGCCGAGCAACCTGAGCTGGGAGGAGCCGGGGAACGTAGGGGGCTGGAGCTGTGGGTGTGCCCCTTCTAGGGAGTCAGAAGTGACAGTAGTTACATGATATTCACATTCTTGGGGGGAGGACTGTCCCCAAAGTGGGGCCTGCTCTCCCCTGTCTCCTGCTCTCCTGCCCTGTGGGTCTCTGCCCAGAGCCTCACACAGGGCTCCGCCCGCCTGACTCTTATGCCCCCCGACTCTGCCCCTTCAGCCATGTGTGAGATGATCAAGATCATGCAGGAATATGGGGAGGTGACCTGCTGCCTGGGCAGCTCTGCTAATCTCAGGAACAGTTGCCTTTTCCTCCAGAGTGACATCAGGTCAGGGGGACGCCTGAGAGTGGGGGCTTGCTTGGGGCTGGGGCATATTCCGTGGCTGGTCTTGGTATGGTTGGGACCAACGGACCTGGGCACGGTGGGGAGAGAGGGAGTGGGTGCTTGCCTAGTCCTGTGGGAGATGGGATGTTTGCAGAGTGTGGCTGATGGCTATGCTTTCCCCCTATGCTGAGCAGCATTGCCCTGGATCCCCTGTACCCATCCCGCTGCTCCTGGGAGACCTTTGGCTACGCCACCAGCACCAGCATGGCCCAGGCCTCGGATGGCCTTTCTCCCCTACAGCTCTCGGGGCAGCTCAACAGCCTACCCTGTTCCCTGACCTTTCGCCAGGAGGAGACCATCAGCATCATCCGGCTCATTGAGCAGGTTGGGGCTCGGGCAGGCGGAGGGGGCAGGGATTGGGGGGAGCTGCGTGGGGTGGGGAAGAGTGACACAGGATCCGTCTGGGCTCCCAGGGGCTGATTTCCCTCCAAGAGAGGCTTTCCCCGGCAGTTTCATTTGCCTGCACTGTTTGCTAGCAGGAGCATCTGGGGCATCTGGCTCTTGGCTGAGATCTGTCAGCTGTAGGCCTGGCCACAATCTGTCCCTCCCGGCCCCTAGGCGCGGCACGCCACCTACGGCATTCGCAAGTGCTTCCTCTTCCTGCTGCAGTGCCAGTTGACCCTCGTGGTCATCCAGGTGAGCTGGGCTTGCACAGGCACTGCCCCTCCCCACGCGCTCCTCCGCTCCGGGCCCGGCTAAGAGTCTGGGGTGGCGGGCTGGGAGGTTACCGCATAGCCTAGGGGGCCCCTGGCCTCTGCGGAACCCCTGGGCTTTTGGAGGTGACCCCATCAGCAGAATAGCGGCCCCTGCGGCCCTAGCTCCCCTGGGCATCTGTCTGGGCACAGGGCAAGGCAGCCCTGGGGCTCCCGGCATCCTACTATGTGACAGAACCTAATCCTGCTTCCTGGGCTCTCCTGGTCTAGTTCCTCTCTTGCCTGGTTCAGCTGCCGCCGCTGCTGAGCACCACCGACATCCTTTGGCTGTCCTGCTTTTGCTACCCTCTGCTCAGGTGAGAGTCAGGCTGCCCCTCCGGGTCCAGGCAGGCGGGGCTGGGACGGCACCGAGCAGCCCCCCAGGAGCCCCGGTCCTGGGAGACCTGCTCAGTGCTCACCACCCCTGGCACAGGTGACACTGGGGGGGGGGGGCTCTCCCTTGTCTTATCCCATCTCCCCCCAGACCTGCCCTCACTCCCAAAACTCTCGAAAGGTTTCCCATGTGGGAATTGGGGGACAGAGGGTCACAGTCCCCACCCTTCACCAAGTCCCTCCTTTTCAGCATCTCTCTGCTGGGGAAGCCCCCCCATAGCTCCATCATGTCTATGGCCACAGGGAAGAACCTTCAGTCCATTCCTAAGAAGGTAAGCAACGTGGAGCCCTGTGAGCCACGGCCTTTCCTGAGGAACGTGGGTGTGTGTGGGGGGGGAGACTTGGGGGAGAGACAGGGGCTTCCGTCAGAACTTCCCCCAACCAGAGGGGAGGTGGTGGCACAGAGTTGGGAAGGATCTTCTTCCCCCGGGGCCTGCCCGGTTCCTGCAGGGCCCACTGAGCCCGGGGCCAGAGGGGCCGCAGCCCGGGAGTGACGGGCCGCTCCTCTTTCTGCAGACCCAGCACTACTTCCTGTTCTGCTTCTTGCTCAAATTCAGCCTCACCGTCAGCTCGTGCCTCGTCTGCTTTGGCTTCACGCTGCAGAGCTTCTGTGACAGCTCCCGGGCCCGCAGCCTCACCAACTGCTCCTCCATCATGCTGCGCAGGTGGGTCCTGACCTCGCGCCCCCCACCCGGCCCCCTGCCCGCTTTCCCGGGGCCCGGCGGGGGGCTGAGTCCACCCCTTACTCTGACAGTCATGCCGACACCGCTCCAGCCTGGTTTGGCGACTTCGCCAACGGGCTACTGACGGCTCAGAAGCTCACCGCTGCCCTGATCGTCCTGCACACAGGTGAGGGGCTCCCCGGGAGGGGCCGGTGGGGGCTGTGGATGGGGGGACGTCTGACACCGCCCCCCCACTGACCCTGTTTTCTCCAGTCTTCATTTCTATCACCCACGTGCATCGCACCAAGCCCCTGTGGCGAAAGAGCCCCTTGACAAACCTCTGGTGGGCCGTGACCGTGCCCGTGGTGTGAGTATCTGCCGATGGATGGGGGGGGTGGGTAGGAGCCTTGGCAGGACTGGTTTGAAGTCCTGCTTCAGGGAGTTGAGCCAGAGGTCGGATGCTGCCCTCCTTGAGCTACTCGTACTGAGAAAGGCAGGGAAGGAAGCAAGAAGGCCCAGGGTCATGCAGGGCTGTCACCTCTCCCTGCAGCCTGCTGGGGCAGGTGGTCCAGACGGCAGTGGACCTGCAGCTGTGGACGCACAGGGACAGCCGTGTCCACTTTGGCCTGGAGGACGTGCCTCTGCTGACATGGCTCCTGGGCTGCCTCTCCCTGGTGCTTGTGGTGGTCACCAACGAGATCGTGAAGCTCCATGAGATTCGGTGAGCCGCCAACAGGGCGCGCCCTCTGGGCTCAGGCTCGTTCCCTAGGCCCATAACCTCCTGGGCACAGCTCCCCGGCTTGTCCCCGCTGCCTGGACTTCCCTCCTCCTCTGGGGTCCTGCCCTGTCCCCGGTCTGGGCTTCTGCTCTAACCTGAGCTCTCATTTCCTGCCCCACCAGGGTCCGGGTTCGCTACCAGAAGCGGCAGAAACTGCAGTTTGAAACGAAACTGGGCATGAACTCCCCCTTCTGAGCCATTGGCCACAGTGGTTCTCGTCGCCCAGGTCCCGGGGCTAAAGCCAGACGAGTTTCTGAGTCTGGGGAGTTGGTATCACGAATGTTTCAGGGTTTCCTCTCGCGGCCTGTGTCACGGGAGGCCCAGCTCCTCGTCCGACCCATCTGTCGTCCTGATCCCCAGGGCTTACCGTGGAGGAGCTGGTGAGCCGTGCCCTCAGCATCAGGACAGTCTGGTCTTGAATGTATGACCTAGTGCACTTAGCAGAGGGGCCCTTAGCTTCCTCCGCCTGCGGGCTGCCTCCTTTAGGGTCTCTTAGCCCAGGGCCCTCTGCTCTTGGGTCTCCGGGCAGAGCCATGAACCTGGTGGGGCCAGGACCTCAGTGGCAGCAGCCGTGGGGGGTCCAGACAGGCTACCGTGAAAGGGAGCAGTGCTGGTGCATCCTCCCTGCACCCCACCTGTCTTCCTGGGGTGGGGGCCTGGAGGTGGTCGAGTACTCCCCCTCCCTCCCTCTGTGGGGGAGCCTCACACTCAGACCCGAAGATGAAGACCCCCTGCCTTGCCCTGGTACCTCTTCCTGTGCCCGCCTTCAAGCTGGCCTGGAGCGCCAGTCCTGGGGATATGGCCCAGGGCTCCTTTTGGCCCGCTGCCCTAGTTCTCCTGTGAGAATGTTTTTACTGGTGTATATTTTTTACTGGAAATGAGCCTTTTAGGAATGAATGTAGACTGGTTTGTATTAAAACTTGTAAACTGCTTAAGAAAAATCTGTGGCTGGTCCATGAGGCAGCCACTCAGGGGCCCACCCAAGGCTTTGGCCGGTGAGGGAGCCCCGAAGGGGAGGGGAGGGCCCAAGCCTTGTTCCTTCCCCACTGGCAGGAGTCCTCGGGTCTGGCCCAGGTGAGAACCCTGGGCTCAGAGGTCCGTGGCACAGATCCAAACACACAGCCCGATCATGTGGAATGACACTTTCATTGGGGTTAGTTAGGATAAGAGGTTAATGGTTACAGAGCCGGGGCCCGGGCCACCCAGATCAGCCTTCCAGCCCCGAGGCGAATCGTGCGCACTCGTGCCGTGGTCCAAAGCCTCTTCCCCCATGTCCTCTCAGGCGGTTATAGATAGAATAAATTCCATTTAAAATATATGCATTTCTCTCTCCTTAAAAAATAACATTTACAGTTGAAACAGTTTGGACTTTGGGGATCTGTTGCTCCCACTGGCCCTACCCCTGCCAGTTTTGCCTCGCTGCGGGCAGGAGCAGGGGCGGGCAGGGGCGAGCAGGGGCCGGCCGGGGCTCGGCCACCACCGCCGAGAGCAAGCCCCTGGCCGCTTAGTTACATGTCCTGTGTACACCTGTGTGGACCCGGTCAGACACACAGCCTTCTCCAGCCTCCGCGTGTGCCCGGACAGCAGGGCAGGTGTCAAGAGGTCCTTGGCACAGGGACTGGAGCCCCTGGAGGTGGGGGAGGGCAGAGGGAGCACCCCAGAAGCCGCCTCTTTCTCTCCAGGGAGGAAGCTCTTGCCAGGGTCCCTGTCCACGGGGCAGGGCTGACTGGTCAGGTCATACACCAGGAGGGGGCTCTGCTGAGATGTCGGCTTCTGACAAGTCCCCTCAGCCTCCCGTGGAGACGGCCCCCCAGCGCTGCAGCGCCGACAGCCGCTGGCCTGGAGTGGCAGGACGGCCCCCGCCTGGGCAGGTGCGCTTCCGCGCGGGGGCAAAGGCGCAGACGCTGCAGGTCATGATGGGCGCTGCTGAAGGCCGCCAGAGGCTCTCAGTCCAGCATGGCATCCAGCTGGTCAGCCAGGGCGTCAAACATGGTGCTGATGTCATCCAGAATGTGCTTGGTGGAGGTGCCGGGAGGGCTGCAAGGACCAGGTCCGATCAGAAAGTGGGCCGTGGGTGGGCCAGGGGCTGTGCCTGAATGCCTGGCCGGTGCCGAGCACTCTGTGTGCATCTTAACTTCTCACGGCCTCCCTTACGTGAGGGCGCTAGGGCTCAGGAGGAAGTGATGTGCTCAAGCTCCCATGCCTCTAAGTGGCAGCCATCAGGATTCCCCACAGGTCAGATCTGGGTGACTTCAGAACCTGGGCTCCTCCCATTCCAATGAGGGTCACCCCAATCTAAGGATCTGTCTGCTCCCCTCCCCCACCAACATGCCCAGGACCCCGGGGAAGAGGAGTTAGAGGAGCTGTTCCTCCACTGCAGCCCTCTCCCTCCCCACCCGCCCGCCCAGCACCCAGCACCCCTCACCACTCTCGCTCCTCAGTGCCAATGCTCTTCTCTGCGGCCCTTAACGCAGCTGCCAGGGATGAGCTGGTCTGTTCCAGCCTCTGCTGGGCCCGGCCAGAGCCCACGGCCCCAGTGCTCTCTGGCCTCGGAGGAGGCACGGGGCGGGGGCCGAGCCGGGGAGCCAGCTTAGGGCCAGAAAATGCCAGCTGGGTGCAGGCCACAGACACAGGCTTGGGGGCCGTTCCTGCAGAGGCAAAAAGGTTGGCTGTGACTCGGATGGGCTGGACACAACCCTTGCACACGACGCCCCCTCCTACGGGCCCTGCCTCATACCTGCACCCGGCACCTTGATGAGGGCAGCAGGGGAAGCAGGGGGCTCCGTCTCCCCAGGCCGCCGACTGCCTGCACTGTTTTCCAGAGCAGGCCCAGGGCCGGGGGGCGCGGGGGGCACAGGGGGCTGGGCTGGGGGGCTGGGAGAAAGAGGGGCCGGAGCTCCCTGAGTTGGAAGGCTGCTAGGGTCAGGCTGGGGAGGGCTGGGAGCAGCTGAGGAGGGCTCGCTGGGGGTCTGCGAGGGCAGGGGGGTGGAGGGGCTGGGCGCGGCACTGGCCACTCCGAAGGCCAGAAGTGCCGTCTGCAGCGGCTCTCTCTCCCGGCATTTGGGCCTCCGCTTAACAGTGTCTGACTCGGTGAGGTTGAAATCCAGGCCAGCGGGCACAGGTGCCTCCCGGGGTGGGGGGCCCACTGGCTTCGGCCGCTGTTTGATGGTCAGGTTCCCCTCCTCCGCAAATGGGAGCCCCTCCCCTGAGCTGCCCCGAGATGGGGGCGTCCCCTCCGGCCCTGGTTCCTCCTCCTCTGTGTCCGACGCGGGGCCAGCCGGGGCAGGCGGGCCGGGGGGCTCCGAGGGGCCGGTTGGTTCACTCAGTGTTCGCCTTCGGGGCACAGAGGCCCCCTCCTTAGGCCCCGGGCTTCCATCTACAGGAGGCGGCTCCGTGGTGGGGCCAGAGACGGAGCTGAGGCGTTTAGGAGGTGGGGGTGGCGGGCCTTTGCGTCGGGCACGAAGGGCAAAGGACTGGCTGCGGGGAGCCCCTCGAGCTGGGGTCGGGCTAGGGCTGGTCCGCGCTAGGGCACTGCGTCCCGGTCGCCGGGTGAGGGTGGCATAGCTGCCCAAGGCACTGCCCACCGGCCCTTCAGCCTCCCCCTCTGCTTCCCCCTCAGCAGGGCCGGGGCGGCTCAGGCTGTGGGACCGGCGCTTGGGCCGAGGCGGGTCCGGAGGAGTGGCAGGGGGACCAGCCAAGTAGGAGAAGGCACGAGGTGCGCCAGGAGGTGGCCCGGGGGCTGGGCTGGAGGGTGAGCCCTGGGGATACATAAACACATAAGGGGGGGGCCCTTGGCCAGGAAGTGGGGAACAAAGCTTAGGGGGTCGCTCTGTGCCCTCTGGAAGGTTCCTCTCCTGTGGGGTGCTGGGGTCTCCTCCACTGGGCTGGGGGGCAGGCTGTTCCTGTGAATGACCCGACCCTCGTGAGCGTGCTCCAATGCTCTCCTGGCTGGGGGAGCGGGCAGGGGGCAGGGGGAGGGGCTCAGGGCCGCCCCCCGCCATGGCTGCCTGTAGCTCTGGGCTTAGCTCGCTGCCCTGAAAGGTGAGGAGGCGTGGGCCAGCGGCAGCCGGACCGTCCCCATTCTCCAGCCCCTCGATAGCCATCAGCTCCGGGCCTCTGGCTAGCCGGCGGCCGCCTTCCACTGGGGCCTCCCCCTGCAGTAGGCCCCGCCGGAGCTCGGCCAGCCGCTTCACTCCCAGCATAAGCTTCTTCTGATGACCTGAGAGGGGATGGGTAGAGGCCACAGGGTCAGCTGGGGCTGCAAAGGCCCACCCCAGTCCCTCCTGGACCCTACTCTCCCCACTGGGCTTGAACCCTGAAACGTTTTAGAGCCCCTTGGAGGCATGTGGGGGCCCGGCCAGGAGGCCCCAGGGCAGTCCTCACCGAGCTTGTTGACCCCGATCTCCTGCAGCTCCTCCCAGGTGAGGTCGGCCACCAGCCCCATGGAGTCATAGCCGCTGCTCACCAGCTGCTTGTGGTACTGCGGCAGCCCCAGCGCGCACAGCCACTCGCGCAGGTCCGCCTGCAAAAGCAGCCCATGGGCGCTGGCTCCCGGGCCGGCCTCGGCGCCCCAGCCAGGAAGGGCCCGCACGGCGCGGCTGCGGGGGGAGCCGGTGCCGGCCACCTGCTTACCGGGATGTAGTTGGGCAGCCACTCGGCGATGCTGAGCTGAGCAATCTCTGAGGCGATCTTCTTCCTGTGCCCAGGCTTGGTCACGCCAATGGCCGTCAGGTCCTGCCACACAGACTCGCGCCATCAGGCCCCCTCCGGCGCCCACCGGGCCCTCTGCTGCCCTCCGGCCGTGGCCCCTACCTCGGGAGTCATACGGCTGATGGTTGGCACGTCGTAGCCGGCCTGCAGAAAGTGGGCGGTGTAGCCCTCCAGCTGGAACTCACTCAGCCAGTTGTGAATGGCCTGAGCATCCTGCGGTGTGGGGGCAGGGGCTGACGTTAACAGCGGCGCCTACTGGGGAGGAGCCGAGGCCGTAGCCGGCCATCTGCCCCAGCCTCCCCTAGGCGCCTGGCCTGAGCGGGGGCCCATCCCACACCACCGCACCCCTGGGGCCCACAGCCCGCTTCCCAGTGGGGGCACACCTTCCCCTCCAGCAGCTGCTCCGGCCTCACGTCCTGCGTAAAGAGCTGTTCCCCGGAGCGGTAGTTGACCAGAGGGCGGTGGCTCAGGTTGTCTTCAGGAGGGAGACAGGTAGAATCAGGAGCGACACGCTGGAGGGGTGCCCACCCAGGTACCATTCACCCTTCCTACCTGCCAGGGGTGGGGGGTGCAGACCTGGCAGCGCCTGGTCCTCTCCGGGGGACGGCAGCGGCTAGAGACAGGGAAGAGGCGACTCAGCATGTGGGGAGCTGACAGCAGGATGGAGGGCCCTGTCCTGGTCCCAGCGCCCCCTCCCTCCTCCACCCTCCTACCTGGGCGTTCTCGATAAGAAGGCCAGTGCCATGGCCGTTGGTGCCCTCGGAACTCTGCCCGCTGCCGGCACTGCGGATGCTGCCCACGCTGCCCTCGCTGCCCACACTATTCCTGTCACCTGCTGCAGGGCCACAAGCAAAGGGGTTAGAGCCCCAGCTGGCCCTGCCAACAGCTGACTGGCAGCTTGCCGAGGTCAGACGCCCACCCTGGTGCCCAGCACCGCCCTCTGGGAGGATGCACCTGGGCTGTCTGGGCTGAGGCCCACCCGAGGGAGCTGGCCACAGGTCAAAGGGTGTAGGGGGTCCTCAGCAGGGGGCTGTGGTGTCCGGGAGAAGCCTGGGCGCAGGGGCGTGGGGGCCGATGGGAGGCGGGGCGCAAGGACGCCCACCCGCTTGCTGACCACCTCCACGATGCCTGGGGGGAAGTAGCCCACACGGTCCGTGCCCCTCTGGCTCTCGTGGATGTGGCCCTTCCAGCGGCCGTCGGGATGCTGCTCCAGCACCTGTGGGGCGTTGGGGGGCGATGACAGCGATCATGTCCTGCACCCGCCAAGGGCAGGCAGCCAGCCCTACGGCCACAGCCCGGCTCCTCCTCTCCCCACAAGAAGCTGATGCCCGAGTGCACCCACAGCTCTGCACCTCCTGCCAGCGTCCAGCCCAATCCTCTGTGTCAAGAGTCCCGGAGTCGGCCTGGGTTCAAATCCCAACGCCGCTGCTCGCCGTGGGGTCTCGGGCAAACCGCTTTAATTTCTCTAAGACTCAATTTTGTCCTCTCCAGAAAGGAAACAGTTAAACAGCACCTACCTTACCCGGATGGGGAGGAATTCAATGAGACAGTGCACAGAAAGACCTTAGCACCGAGCCTGATCCACAGCAGGTGCCCGTGTAAGTGACAGCAATCGTCGGTGCTAGCAAAGGAACGCCCGCACTGGGTCCTCACCGTGATGACATCCCCTGCCCGGACGTTGAGAGCAGTGGGATCGTGGAGGTTCCAGAAATCCTTGAGTGCTCGGACCTTCAGGATCCCCGAGGCCTCTGAGAGAAGAGGCAGGGCAGGCATCATCTGAGGGTCCTTAGGGCATCTTCCCGCCTGACCCGTCCCCTTCACAACCCTCCCCCAGGTTCCTGTTGCAGCAGTCCCCTGACCAGCCCTGCATTTGGCAGTGTGACATCTTGCTCCTGGGACACTTCCTGCTTCACTTCGTAGTCCTCACTGGAGTGGCTCCGGACCCCCAGCCTGGGCCGGGTCTTCTCTCACACACACTCACCCCGCAGGAGCTGCTTGATTTCTCGGCTGGCCTGGGAGGTGGTGAACTGATTCACGATGTCCAGCGCTGTCTGGTTATATGTGTTCCGGATGTTCACGTCCACCCCGCCCTGGGTGCACAGGGCAGTGTGAGCAGGCACGAAGCGCTTTGCTTGCCATTTCCCCCAAGCCTCACCACTATCCAGGAGGCAAACAGTACCCACTATTTTCAGATCTTACAGATGAAGAAATGGAAGCTCAGAGACAGGATCGAGGATGAGCTCAAGGTCATTGAGCTGGCGTAAGGCAGAACCAGGGCTTGAACCAGGTCTGTCTGCTCTCCGGCCACAAGGCCGCAGCCCACCCAAACGCCACGTTGTTGGTGCAGACCCCCTCCCGTGCTTCCCCAGCTGGTCTCGGACGCGGCACCCAGCGGGGGCTCCACACCTGTGTGCGGGGTGACCGGGCGCCCACACCCACCTCCAGAAGCAGCCGCACCACCTCCGTCTTGCCATACAGCGCAGCCTCGTGGAGCGCCGTGCCGGTCTTGGTCTGGCGGTTGATCTCGATCCCAGCTCTAAGGAGCTGCCTGCGGAAGTGGGGGGGGGCAAGTCACAGGGGTGGTAGGGGGCAGGAGAGGAAGCAGATTGCCGGGGGGCTGGGAGAGCGACCCAGAACCAGGGTGAAGAGGGCCGCAGGGCAGGGCACCGAGGGGCCATCACCCATTCTGCAGGAAGGGGATGAGGAAGTGAGGGGGGGCAGTGGGTACCTGATGACCTCTCTGTGGCCGTTCTTGGCAGCCAAGTGCAGGGGCGTGGTGTAGTTGGGGTCGCAGGGGTCCTTGGCCTCGCCCTCCAGCAGCGCCACACATAAGTGACTGTTCAGCAGCAGCTGGGCCACCTGCGGCAAGCAGCACCCAGGTAGGGCTTCCTCCTGAGAACCCTGACAGCCGCCCAGGGCCCAGTACCCCAGGAGCTGCGGGCCTCACCTTGAGCCGCCCAAACTCGCAGGCCAGATCCAGGGGCGTTTTCTTCGCCTTGTTGACTAGGCAGGGATTGGACTGGTGCTGGAGGAGCATTTCTGACTGGGGTGGAGGAAGCTGAGTGAGGGCTCTGGCCCGGCCAGCCCCCCTGCTCCCGCCCCCCCCGCCCCGCTCCAGCGCCCCTTGCGGGCAGGCGGGCTCCCGTACCACTTCATAGTGTCCGTACTGGGCAGCCAGATGCAGCGGGATCTGTCCATCCAGCGAGGCAGCGTTGACGGCCGCAGAAGCACGCAGCAGCAACCTCACGGGCTCCAGCCGGCCCTGCCAGGCTGCGTAGTGCAGTGGGCGCATGCCTGCGGGGCGGGGGGGTGGGTCTGAAGAGGTCCTGGGATGCTATGGGGTCGGGGGAGGGAACTGAGCAGAGTCCGGAGGCCCCCCCCCCCAGCTGGAGGGGGAGACAGACCCAAGGCAAGGGATGCTGGTTCGGTCAGGGAAATGTCCAGCTGTATGGGGCTGAAGTCGGAATCCCACCTGGCGCACCACGGGTGATCTGGTGGGACCTCGGGACAGGAAGGTAAGCTGAGCTTCCTCCTCTGGATAATGGGGTATTAGAACCACCCACCACCCCCAGAAGGCCGTGAAGATGAAAAAGGTAAGGCGTTTGCAAGCCAGAGAAACTATGCCAACATGTACTAGCGTTGCTAGGATGTGGCAGGAGCAAACTCGGACCACAGGGGGTGGCGAGGGGGACACACTGGGGTCTCACCATTGCTGTCCTTGATGTCAACGGTGGCCTGGGCCTCCAGCAGCAAGGCTATGAGCTCCAGGCTGCCCCCCAAGGCGGCGTGATGAAGAGCAGAGAATCTGGTGTGGGACACAAGGGAGGGGTGTCAACTGAGCAGTCCCCCAGCCCCCAAATCCTAGTCTTCCACACCAGACTCAACCCGGAGGCTGGCAGGGCTGAGTTCCTTGCCCACTGTGCCCTCGCTCCCCCACCCTGCCAGCCCTGCCGTGGGAGCGCAGAGCTGCCGGCCTACAGCATGAAAGGGCTCAGTGTCTGGACTGAGAGGCCTGTTTGTCTGGCCTCCCCCCCCAGCCAGCCCAGGGGAGGGGGCCGTGGGAGCAGGAGCCCAAAGGCTCCTGCCCTCTGGGGAGAAAAGGGGGCCTAGCAGGAATCTGACCCAGGAGGCCCCTCCGAGAGGCACCGGGGCTCCCTCCCCTCACTCGAGGATAGCTCCACAGGCAGGAGGGTGCGCACAGACAAGAGCTTCAGCGAACACAATTCAAGGGCCAAGTTTAAGAGGGGAAGGGACTCTAGGGCCCAGGTCTTTCCCCTTACCCCTCCCCCACCCCACAGCTCTCGAGAGGGATGTGGGCTCACACTCACCCATCAGCATCCTGGTAGTTGACATTGAGTCTCTTCGTGGAGCCGAGGAGCTCTGGGGGATCAGAGCAGAGGGCATCAGGACACTCTAGAATGATCTGCCCTTACCTGCATCCTAACCAGTTCTCCCTCCCCGTGCTGCTCCCCAATCCCGCTGACCTCTTGGTGTGCAAGAAAGCACCTGCCCCATGGCCCTTTGGCTGTCCTGTCCCTATGGCTCCCCAGCCGGCCCACTGGCCCATCAGCTCCAGAGCGCCCAGTGCAGGGAGCTGCCCACAGAAGGAGCCTGGCTTCCCTGCGCCCCCAGCCCAGCTTGTTTATAGAGCCAAAGGGGGTGGGAAAGGGGGGGACTGGCATGCCGTGCCCTCAATGGACAGGCCCACGAGCGCATGGTTGGCATTCCTGCCTGAGCAGGCCAAGGAGAGTCTCATTGTCCCACTGGGCCGAGGGGGCTGGGAGAGAGGGGAGAGGGGCACTAGATGCCAGAGGGTTAGCAGGGCAGATGCCAGGGCTGGACTCAAGCTCGGGGACATCCCTGAGTGGAGAACAGTGAAGAAGGTGGCATCGGATAGACCTGCACTGGGGTGTGTGATCCCGAGCAAGTCACTTAGCCTGTCAGGCTTAGTGTCCTCGTCTGTAAGATGGGCCAATCACAGAACCTGCTCACCAGGCTTGTGAGGATAACGCCTGAGCCTTGTCGGCCCACCGCAGATGGGGGCCATTGCCCTTCGGCACTCCTTACACGTTAGCCATTACTGTCCACGTGCCGTCCTCCAGCCAAATCGGTACAGTCCCCGCCTGTCCCCCCCCCCAACTCCTGTCAGGGGAGTAACTGCTGATTCTGCACCCACAGGCTCCCAGCAGAGATGTCCACGCCCCGGGCAGAGGGCTCTCTGCTGGGTGGCGGCCAGAGGAGCCAGGGGCCTGGGCAGGACGCTGGTCCATTCCCCTGTCAGGGAGGGGGAAAGGATTCAGGCAGGTGTGCTCCGGCCAGGGCACGGGAGGGGGTGGTCCTTGATGAGCGTTGGGAGAGGAAAAGGAATGTCTGTCACAGGCGGGCCCCTGCCTCCTGCTGGAACCCACCCCTGCTGGGAAGGAGGAGGCCTGGCTCAACCCAGGCTGGGCAGGGTGCCAAGCATGCTGGTCCAGGCCTGCCCTCCAGGCCCTGGTGGGCCCCTGAACACCCCAGCAAGACAGGGCCTCATTCCAACAGGGAGGGATCAGCTCGGGAGTGAGGCACATGGGATGGGGAGAGAGGGGACAGCTACATTTAGGACTGAGCCGAATTACACTATACGCTACGCAGAAAAGGTAAATACAGAGCTGGGCAGTGATGGAAGGGGTGAGGGGGTGGGGGCCGCTGGCGAGAAGCGGAGGCCTCCCAGCCTTCCTCTAGCCCCCTTGGAAAGTCCTTGTCACACACAGCCAGTCAGGGCAACAGGAAGGAGAGGGGTTTTAGGAGCAGGAAGTGTGTGGTTCAAATTCTCCCCCTTACTGGCTGCATGACCTTGGGCAGCCATGGTACGTCCGCGAGCCTCACGGAAGACAGCGAGGTCAGCAGGAAGGAGAAAGTCCCTCCACCTGCCGCCAGGCCTGGCCAGCCCGGGATGGGGCAGCTCAGCGGTGAGATACAGTCCCTCCGGGGAGTGGCAGGACAATGTGACAGGAGGGACAGACAGGAACAGGGGCAGGGCCAGGCTGGGTGGCTCTGTTCTTTCCAGAACAATGGCCGGAAAGGCGGTGGGGGAGAGAGGCTCCCAGTGCCTGGGCTAGGGGCCTTGGCTGGAGGGCGGAGGCTCCTGGCTCCTGGCAGTGGCTCTAGCCACTTCCCCTGCAGCAGCCTTCTTCCCGGCCTGGCTCTGGGGGTGGAAGGGTCGCTCCTGATTTAGGCTCAGGCAGAGGATGTGAGCTCATTGGGCCACCCTCAGCCCACTCCATTTCCTCTGGCCAGAGAAGGAGACAGCTCAGAATAGGGAGCTGGGGAGGGAGGGAGGGCAGCAGCAAGGCCAGGGTAACGGTGCCCTTCTCCTCCCAGCCGCCTGCTCCCTCAAGAGGCCCGGGGTGGGCAGGGAATGCCGACCCCCCAGTGACCAGAGAGCAAATGGAGGGGGCTGAGGGAGCATCTCTCTTTGGCCAGCCAGAAGGCTCTAGCCACCCACCAGAAGGAAAAAGGGGAACCCCTGACACCTCCCTTTCCATCAGTTTCCTTTGCCCTTCTGTGATATGGAGCAGGAGTTCCCAGCTTCCCTTCTGAGCCCTGCTTTAGAGTCACCTGGAGAACTTTCTGACTCGCAGGGTCTCAAGATCTCTGTGACGATTCTAATTCTGAAGGAGAACAGGGAATCTGCATTTTCAGAACAATCGCTAGGTAATTCTGATGGGCAGCCCAGTGTAGGAGCAGAGGGGAGAGGACAGGAACTCGATTCTGATCCACCAAATAATGGCTGTGTGACCTTGGGCAACTCGCTAATCCTCTCTGATGTCAATTTCCTTAGCTGTAAAGTAGATATTGAAATACCCATCTCACAAGGAATCGAGGGCTTAGACAATTTCATAAACTATAGGGTCTGCAAACATCACCTTGTGATCTCCATTTTACACCAGCTTTCCCAGCTTCTCAGAGGACTGGGAGGGGAGGCTCCATGCCAGGGCTTCACAAGGAGTCCCAGGACCCTGTCACTCTGTGCCCGTGCCTACACAATGTACAAGTCCTCTTTGGGGCTGAGGGAAGGGATCTCTTCCCCCACAGACATTTCCCCTGGGGCACAGGGCACCTTCCAGAGCCTAGGAGCCTGGCTGTGAGGTTCCCGCCACCAGCCTCCAGATCCCACCCGCTAGCCCTCCTGAGGGCCTCATTTTGAGGCCCCAGAGCTGTGAGGCCAGCAGCAGCTCAACCAAGGCCCTACTGGGCAGGTCGCCAAAAACAACACAGAGGTGAGGGGAGGAGGGGGAGTGGCTCCCCCTCTTGGGCCTCCAGGGCTCTCCCAGGACCTCTTTGGCACCTTCCTTCCATCGTGCTCACCCAGTGTCCACTTCCCCAGGGCACAGAGACCACACCACCTGTCCTCCCCCCTCCCCCCAGCCAAGGTCCATCTCCCCATACCCTGGATCTCCTGCCCTGGTGTGCAGGTGGGTGCACATACATGTACACAACTCCCAGGTCCTTCAAATCCTTCCTTCTGGGACCCCAATTTCCAGGTGTGGGTGAGGATAATTAGATGTCTTCATGCAGTCTGGGGGGCCCCTTCCTGTGCACAGGGCCAAGGTGTGTCTTGACGCTAGAGCCCCAGCACTCTGAGGGAACCCTCCCTCCCCCAGCCCCAGTCTGGTGGCAGGAGCTACCTCCTGCCCCTGCTGGTCTAGAAACTCAGGGGACAAGGACAGTGTCCTCCTGGGACAGCTCAGAGAACTCGCCTTGAAGCCCAGAGGTCGGGGGGATCTCACCACAGAGGTACCCAAGAGATGGGGTTCAGGTGTGGCTACCATGCATGGAGCCCCCACAACCCTGTCAAGACTGGAAACCCGGGTTTTGGAGAAACCTCTAGAAAGTTAGCTTTGGCCACACACCCCCAGGGGACACAGGCAGATAAGTCAAGGGGAAGGGGCTTTAGCAAGCACTGAGATAGTGATGAACTTTGCTTTAAGCAGTAGAGCTCTTTTTTTTTTTTAAGCTATGTTATGGGGGCACCTGGGTGGCTCAGTCAGTTAAGCATCTGCCTTCAGCTCAGGTCACGATCCCAGGGTCCTGGGATCAAGCCCTGCATCGGGCTCCCTGCTCAGCGGGAAGCCTGCTTCTCCTTCTTCCCCCCGCCCACTCCCCCCCCAATTGTGTTCCCTCTCTAGCTGTGTCTCTCTCTCTGTCAAATAAATAAATAAAATCTTTACAAAAATAAAAATAAAAAAAATAAAAGTTATCTTATGGGCATCCCCATTAAGCTGCCATAAATGCAGATTTGCTGTTGTTGAATTGGGGGATGGGGTTGGAACTCTAGCTATTCAGTCTTTCCCAACCCCACCGCCAGAAATTTCCTGCCTCCAGAGAATACATCAGAAAAACCACCTGCTAACGGCAACTCCACGAGGGCAGGAATTTCGGTCTGTTTTATTCCCTGCTGCCACATAATGGCCTGGTGCCTAGAACAAAGCCTGGCACACAGTAGGCACTCAAAAAACCTCTAATGAATGTATTTCAACCCATTCACTTTACAGGTCAGGAAACTGAGGCCCAGAGAGGCTAAGTGATTTGCCTAAGGATACACAGCAAGGGGTGACCCAACTTCCTCTGTGGCTCTCCCACAGAGGCATTCCTTACAGGACAGTCCTCCCACCCCAAGTCCCCAGATCACAGTGACCCCCAAGCCTCTCTCTGTAGCCTGAGCACTCAGGGCAGGGTCTCAGCTAGACTCACCCCACCAAGCACTCACTTGTCTTTGCGGCCTTGACCTTAGCCACCAGTTTCTGCACACCAGTCACATCTCCGTTCTTGACGGCAAGGATCAGGTCCTGTTCACGACCCATTCCGGTCCCTGGGCTGGGCTCTGGGATCTGGAGTCCAGGGCAGAGGCAGGAAAACTTTAGGTCTAAGCCAAGGCGTCAGGGTGCCATGCCTTGGCCCTTTGGAGGGCCAGGCGTCCTGGGGGAGCGTGGCTGGTGTCCCAAGCAGTGCGCTTCTTGTTAGGCACTGATGGGTACTCCCTCAAAGTGTTTCATGAGCAGCCACCACAAGCAGGAACACCGATCTCTGAGGGGGTGGAGGCCGCGTGGAAACCCGGACAGATATCTGCTTGCCGCGTCGGACGGCCCAGGGATGGGCTGGGACTGGGCACGCCAATCTTCCCGGCGTGGCTCAGGAGCACCAATGCCCACCCAGAGCGCAGTCAGCATTCCCTCCGGCCTCGGGAAGCAGCAGTGGACACGTCTCAGGGGTCTGGAAAACGGTGCAGTGCCTCTGCTGAAGGCGGGGCCAGGCCTGCAAGGGTCCCAGAAGCGGGGCTCAGAAGGGTAGGACAGGGCTTCCAGGGAGCCCCCAAACCACCCTAGCTGCCCTTCTGAGTCAAGGAAGGGCCAAGCCACTCAGAGCGGGAAGACAGCTGCCAGGCATGAGAGGAGTATTTGGGGGGAGGCAGTGACTTTCTGGGAGAGGGAGGCTGAGTCACTGAGGCCCCAGGGCACCTGGCAGCACCTCAACCTGGGGCAGGAGGGGCCCTGGCAGCACGACACACTGGGGCAGGCTGGGCCAGCAGCCTGTTCTCCACAGCCTGCGGCTCTGACACCCACAGACAACTGGTGGGCCAGGAGGTGGGGCCTGGAAGGGCCAGGCAGGCAGACAGGCAAGGGTCACTCCCTATGGAAGGTGCCTGCCCCTAGACTCCTCCCAATCTAAGCTTTACTATAATAGCTGGATGCCCTAGCCCCAGGCTCTTTACAAATTCAGAGGGTGGAGTGGGGAGCTTATAGCTCCCCATTTCTGGCAGGGGTCTGACTGCTGGACAGGGAGGCTTTACAGCACCTGTTGCTGACCCATCCTCACCCCTTGTGCGGGATGGGGAAGCAGCTGGGCAGAGAACAGAGACAAGAGCTGGGGCATGCTGGCAGATGGGGCTGCCTGGCCCCCCGAGCCTGAACCCGAGGCTCGGGGCCCCGACTTCGCTGCAGAAAAGCTTACGTCAGTTCTCAGTGGCCAGGAATTTGTTGCCCAAGCCCTGTGGCATGAGACCCGTGCAGGCCTGGGGCCCTAGCTGGGGTCTCCTTACTCCTAGAACGTCCCAAGCCCAACCCAGAGGGCACTCCTGCTCTTGCCCGCAGCCGACACAGGAGGAGGACGCCCCTGGTAGTGCTTGGGGTCGGGCTGGCTCCCCCGCCCCCCGGAATGCCCGTCCAGCGCCGCGCAATCCCCCAACCCAGCCCAACCCAGGCCGACCCGGGGAACAAAGCGGCGGGAGCGACCGGGAGAGCCAAGCGCCGGAGGGATTGATGCGGGAGGACGGAACAGAGGCGCGAGGAGGACGGAAGGAGCAGAGAGACGAAGGCGCCCGCCGATCCCGAAAGAAAAGTTAGTTTGTGCCCGCCCTCAAAGGTGCTAACCCCCCGCGCAGGCCCCGCCGTCTCACCTCTCCCAGCTGCCCCGCCGGGGGTCTGGCTGGCCCTGCTCGGTCCCTGGCACTCCGGACGGTGGCTCCAACTGACCCCCTTACCCCCTTTCTCCTCCTTCTCCTCCTTTTCCAAGACCGGCTCGGCGCCTCCCGCAGGAAATCCCGCCCCTCCCCCCTCCCTCCCGCCGGATCGGGAGCGGAGGGACCGTCCCGGCCGCGCAGTCGGGCTGTCAGTCAGCGCCTGCGGCCCCGCCCCCATCCGTACCAGACCCCGCCCCCCACCGCTTTCGTCCGGACCGGGCACGCTGGCTGGGTCCGCGCATGCGCCCAGGTGAAGCGGCGTGGTAGGGGCCGGAGTGCGCGCCCTGCATCCCGGTTGCGGAGCCGCCGCGACCCGGGGTCCTAGAGTTCAAACCCAAGGGCGAGATGCCCTGTTTATGACTCAGTGGGAGAGAAGACGTGATGTGAAGGGGTCTGGAAACCGAGACCTGGGGACCCCACTTGGGAAGCTCCCCCCTTCCTTTTCGCCCATCGCCCCTCCAGGGACTCCCACGTTGACCTCCGCCCGCGACCAGAGTCGCCGACTCACAGCCGCTGGTTGGAGCAATGGTGCCACCTAGCGGACCATGTCGGAGCGGCCCACGGTGGCAGCGGCGGGGACCCCAGCCTCGAGGGGGTGCTAATGACAGGCTGGAGTGGCGCTTCAGCACCATCGTGGGTCGGACAGCTCCTCCCGCCCCCAGCCCTCGAAACCCGTCTTCCGAGCCCCTCGGAAGGGACCCGACGGAAGACCTAGAAGGAACTCCGAACCTACCCAGACCGCATCTGACAGCCCCCGGTGGCCAGTCTGCGAGGCTGGAGTGCGGGAACCTACTACTCTCCCTTCTCTAAACCCTCTCTCTTTCCTCTTTGTCCAGCCTAAATGGTGGAGACTAAGCGGCCCAGGGCTGCGGAGGGGAGGGTCACGCATATGACTGTCCATACTACACTCTCAGACGCCGGGTTCCTCAATTTTTACTAGAGAGGAGCCTAGGGGAGGGCTGGGGAGTAGACGGGAGCTCCTATAAATCCAGAAACCTGCAATCTCTGCCCCCGGAATCGAGGCACAAGTCTGTTGGCAGGCTCCAGGACAGCCAGGAAGGTGGAAAGCCGGTTGGTCGAGCCGGAGGCCGGTGGAGCGGAGGGCGGATCTGCGGGCTCTAGGGCCGCGCGGAGTTCCGGCGGTGGGCGGGTCGGGGGCGGTGCGCGCGCAGCCGCAGACGGCGGCCCGATGGAGCCCGAGCTCGACCCTGCTGCTGTGGAGGTTCCCGCCGGGCGCGTGCTCTGGTGCGGTCCGGCCCGCGGAGGCGCGGGGCACGCGGAGAGGGCGCGGGGGAAGGGGACGGGAATCCCGGACGGGGCCGCGCGGCTCCCAGTGCGCCGCGCTGACCCCGCGTCTCTTCCTTCTCCAGTGCCCGGGAGCTCCTCGCTGCCCGCTCGCGGTCCCAGAAGCTGCCTCAGCGCTCGCATGGGCCCAAGGACTTCCTCCCCGACGGCTCGGCGGCGCAGGCCGAGCGGCTGCGCCGGTGCCGCGAGGAGCTCTGGCAGCTGCTGGCGGAGGAGCGCGTGGAGCGCCTGTGAGGGGGGCGGGCCGGGGCGGGGCCGGGGCAGGCGGGACGGCCGGACCGCGTCGACTTCACGGGGGGACTCAGACGGACCCCCTCCCCACTCTTCGGCAGGGGCAGTTTGGTGGCTGCCGAGTGGAGGCCAGAAGAGGGCTCCGTGGAACTGAAGTCTCCTGCGGTGAGAGGCGGGGCTCGGGGAGAGGGAGCCGCCTTCTCTGCCTTCATGGCTCCTTTGTGACATTTGCTCTGGGTTCTACACAGGGTAAATTCTGGCAGACCATGGGCTTCTCAGAGCAGGGCCGGCAGCGACTTCACCCCGAAGAGGCCTTATATCTGCTGGAGTGTGTGAGTGGGGCCCCCGGAGCGTGAGGAAGGGTTGGGAGCAAGGAACCGAAAGGACGTGTTTTTACTAGAGTAAGAGTATATACACAACTGAGGATTCAAGAAGCTTGTAACCCGAATTCTAGAACCGGAGACAAGAATACCAGGCAGGCAGCGGGGATTCCCGTCCAAATTAGTGGTGGTGCCCTCCTTTCCTGGTTGGCCACGTTCTTGCTGTGACGCTGGGGGCGGGGGAGGGGGAGGGAAGGGCGCCCGTGTATCACCGCCTGGATGTTGCCCCATTGGTTGAGCCACTGCAGGAAGGTCCACAAGCTGAGCTGTTGGCCCCACTTGCAGGGCTCCATCCAGCTTTTCCACCAAGATCTGCCACTGTCTATTCAGGAGGCCTACCAGCTACTGCTGAGTGAGGACGCTATGACTTTTCTGCAGTACCAGGTATCTGCCACCCTCTCCCAGG